>NC_040083.1:24276060-24905644 GCF_003369695.1 Bos indicus x Bos taurus | reverse complement strand
TTAATCGCTAAGTTATGCCCGACTCTTTGCAACCCCATGGACTGTAGCCTGCCAGGCTCCTCTGTCGAGGGGATTTCCCAGGCAAGAATATTGGAGTGGGTTGCCATTTCCTTTTCCAGGGGATCTTCCCAATCCAGGGATCGAACCCAAGTCTTCTGCATTGGCAGGAGAGTTCTTTACCACTGAGTCACCTGGGAAGCCTTTATATCCCCTACATGACAATAAAGTCAATGCTTAATAAATTTTAATTTACTAAGAAAAAAAAAAAGTAGTGATTCAGATGTAAATGTCCTATAAGCAAGTGGAAAAATTTGATACAGTTTGCATTGAAGGGGAGAGACTGGAAATAAAAATTTGGTAATATTATTGTACAGGAGGCTGATGAGACCATGGAACTGGATAAGAATTTACATATGAATTTATAACATGAGGAAGAAACGAGAGCATTAAAGGAATAATAGGGAACACATTCACTTAAAAGTCAGAGAAAAAGGAACCAATGGAAAAATGGAAACAGTAGTCTGAAACGCCACAGGAGGGCAAAGACACTGAGGTCACAAAAGCTAAAAGAAAAGACTTTAATCGAATCAAGATCAAAGGAAAATAAGAAAATGGAGAGTTTTTAAAAAGAAATTTAGCTATCAGAGATCATTATTGTTCTCTTTGAGAATTTATAAAGAATTAGGTACCATATCATCTTCCTATTAAGTACCTCCTACTCTCTACACTATATGATGTAGCACCATAAAAGGTATGAACAATTAATAAAAGTTGATAGATATAAATATACACACCCTTAACAGTACCCCTCGTTATGAAAGATTCACCAGATACATGCACAAAAGTAAATTCTGAAAACAGTAGAAAAAGATTGTAAGAAAAACAATATATAATACATAAAATAATTAAGTGAAAGGAGTTTTCTCAAAAGCTTCCTTAATTATCAAATACTTACCTGACACATTTGTTTCTCAATTTTATCAAGTAAGAGGCTTGGAATATTGATAGCAATGTCAGTTCCATCTAAAGTATAATTGTTATCAAGACTAAGGACTGAACTAACAACTTCTCTCTCTTTTTCCAAAAACATAAGTGTTTCATTCACGTTAGTCCACAAAGACCGAACCTTTGAAAACACAAACAAATATTAAAGTCTACATATAATCAGTCTATATATACATTAAAAAAATGTAAAACACAAATATATGCTCTTTCCCAGGAACAAATGAAATATTCCTGGAATGGCTTCGATAACAAAATTAACTATTTTAACAGTCTAAAAGCACTGATACTACTTTCAACAGCACTTTAAAGAATTTCTCAGGAGAATCTAGACCATTATGATTTGCAAAACATACCTAAGAAACCTTACATTATCAAGATGCAATTAGCATTTCCTATATTCTGATATGCCATCAATCTAAAGGAGGTTTTTCAAGAAGAATAAAAGCTTTTCAGGAGAAAAAAGAAAAAACCATATATCAACTTTTAAGAGTCATTCAAGTTTCAAAGAGTTAAAATGTCAAAAACTATGTATTAATCTATGTTTATTAAATTAATTATAAGAATGTTCATAGCACTCATTTGTAATAGTCAAAAACTGTAATGAATCCAAAGAATTACCTTGAGTAAAAAGAGTATATTTTGCTATACTCATAAAATAGAATATTAGACAGCAATGAGAATGAACACATACAACAGCAAGGATAAAACAGCATTAAGTGAAAGAAGCTGAATACAAAAGAATATATTTTATACATGCCCATTTATGGGTCAAACAGGCAAAACTAATCTTTAGTGTAAGAAGTGAGGATAGTGTTTATTCTTGGAAGGAAACAGCCGTGAATGAAAGGGGGTTCAATGCTCTTGGGGTGATGGTAACATTCTGTTCCTTAAGTTAAATGCTGGTTACATGGATGTGTTCACTTTGTGAAATTTTGTCAAGCTACATACGATTTTTGCACGTTTTTGCACGTATGTTATTATGCCTCAAAAGAATTTACAAAAGTAGAGAGGAGGAGGGAAAATATAATAATTATATTTGTGTTAATGTCTGTGTCTTCTCACAGCACAAAGAAAAGTTGTTCCACAAAGGAAGTCTCACTGGCTGGCCATCTAGAGATCTCACAGGATGACATCTCCTTGGTGAATATACAAAGATCCAGGATCTGGGTCTCAGATTTTTCAAGTCTAGAAATTTTATCTTGTCAATGGCGCAAAGTTGACTCAGGGAAACTAAATATTACCTAAACTCAAGAGAGATACGGAGAAGGCAATGGCACCCCACTCCAATACTCTTGCCTGGAAAATCCCATGGACGGAGGAGCCTGGTAGGCTGCAGTCCATGGGGTCATGAAGACTCGGACACGACTGAGCGACTTCACTTTCACTTTTCACTTTCGTGCACTGGAGAAGGAAATGGCAACCCACTCCAGTGTTCTTGCCTGGAGAATCCCAGGGACGGGGAGCCTGGTGGGCTGCTGTCTATGGGGTCACACAGAGTCGGACATGACTGAAGCGACTTAGCAGACTTAGCAGTAGCAGCGATAGAGATAGCTATGAACTTCTCTTGTGGTCCCGTGGCTAAGACTCTGCACTCTCAACACAGGAGGCCCAGGTTCGATCCCTGGTCAGGGAGCTAGATATCATAAGCCACAACTAAAGATTTTACATTCCACAACTAAGACAAATAAATATATAAATTTTTTTGCTATGAAAACTCTTATTGGATTTCATACCAACCTAACGTATTAAGCTTACAATCAAAGATACTATATTCAACAACAGGAATATTCATATTCGCTGAACTAGAAGCTCCATAAAGGAAGTGACTCTGCTTGTTTTCTTCAGTGCTCTAGCCCACACTATCTAGAAGAATGTCTAGCAAATGATCAATAATAGTCACTGAATTAATGAATAATTATTTCCTGCTCTTGTTTAGTCACTAAGTTGTGTCTGACTCTGCAGTTCCATGGACTGCAGCACGCCGGGCTTCCCTGTCTTTCACTATCACCTGGAGTTTCCTCGGATTCATGTCCATTGAGTCAGAGATGCCACCCCATTCTCCTTTTGCCATCAATCTTTCCCAGCATCAGGGTCTTTTCCAATGAGTCGGCTCTTTGCATTAGGGGGTCAAATTACTGGAGCTTCAGCTTCAGTCCTTCGAATGAATATTCAGAGTTGATTTCCCTTAGGATTGACTAACTTGATCTCCTTGCAGTCCAAGGGACTCTCAACTGTCTTCTCCAACACCACAGTTCAAAAGCATCAATTCTTCTGTGCTCAGCTTTCTTCACAGTCCAACTCTCACATCCATACATGACTACTGGAAAAACCATAGCTTTGACTATCCACACCTGTGTTGGCAAAGTCTCTGCTTTTTAATACACTGTCTAGGTTTATCATAGCTTTTCTTCCAAGGAGCAAGTGTCTTTTAATTTCATGGCTGCAGTCACCATCTGCAGTGACTTTGGAGCCCAAGAAAATAAAATCTGACACTGCTTCCACTTTTCCCCCTTCTATTTGCCATGAAGTGATGGGGCCAGATTCATGATCCTGAGGAGGGCACTCACCTTTCCCAAAGACAAACTGCCTAAAAAGTCAAATCAATACTCCAAAGCAGCCTGGTGACCATAGAATAAGAATACAGAGTCTGAGAGAGATTTCATCCAAATACAAAGACCTAAGAAAACTCTCCTACCCCACATTTGTTAAAGCCAACCTCTGAAAGCCTCAGATCATCTATAACTGCCAGATTCCTCATGCCAGTCTCAATGTGACTTCTCATTTTTCTTCCAAACTTACCACTATCCTCCTTCAAATCATGTATTTTTTTGCTTAGATAAATATTACTAATTAAGCTACAATCAAACTGAACTTTCCTTGCTAGAGTGAAAGATTTTAAATTAACCAAATTTAAAACTGTGTTGTATACATTTAGTCTGATTATAAGCTAATTTTTTCCATTATATTCAACTGTCTGAAAGGCACCTGTTGATACTTTTATGTCCATACAACTTATGAGTTAAAAAAATGTATAACACTGTTACAAAAAGAGACATACATGAGTTCAGTTAAGTAAGTAAACACTGCATATCACAAAACAAAGATTAAATTTTTCCCTTCAAAAGTTGTCTTACCTTTTGAATTTTCTCTTGTATATTACTTTGGTCATCACAGGGTTCCATTCTAGTTAAAAATTAAATAATCTCATTAGTCAATTAAAAAAAACTGGTAACTTACCATCCAAAGAGCTAATTAATCTGTAAACCCACCCACTAACAACCATTCCTATTAAAAGCAAAAATAAAACTCAACCTCAAACCTATCACAATTTATTAGAAGAACTGGACTAGGAATCTATGTTTTTGTCATATTATCAACTAGGTATTGAAATGTTATTTTAACTAATCTCATTGTTTGTTTGTTTTTTAACCTATAACATGCAGGAGGTTAAACTAATACTTCAGGCAACTTTCAGCTCTAGAAGTCACTTACTTTTTTATTTGGTTTTCCAGTCCCATACATTCTGATCTCAAATTTCGTACCTGTTTAACTGACAATCTGCAACAAAAACATACAAAATGACAGCTATAATTCTACTACAACAGTATAGGCCACTTTGATATTTCCCCCCATTTCATATCTTTACTCAAGGCCTCTAAGGGCTACTCTTCCAAATATACCAGTAGCTAGTCTTAAAGGGGCTCTAGACTCCCTTTAAGAATTACAAGAGTGATGTAACATATAGGCAGGACTATTGAGATAAACCAGAACTTCTTGGTTCATAAACTCTGACTTCAGGTAAAAATGCTGGAGGTCAGACTACCCTGCTCTCTTATCCTTACCTCACATTCTTAGGGGATAAATTCAAATGTTACCTGAGGCAGGCAACATTGCAGTTTTAAGGAGATTTCAAAGGATTTTGTAGCTTTCATAATAGATAAGACAGCATGTAAAAAGCTATCTTACTATAGTTGTTTATAATTATTAAAAATTGGACATATTCTATGTCTTGGGAGTAAGAACCTTGCCTCTTTGTTTAATGCTGTAGGACCAGTGTGTAACCAATATCTGGCACACAGAGGTACAAATAAAAAAAATGTGCTGAATAGATGAACGTAAATAAATATAAGGCAATATAAAATGGCTGAAGAAACCAGTATACCTTCTCAACAGATGCTAAGTAGACATTAAAAGTAATACATTAAAGCAATATGGAAAAACTTATAGAATAAAATATCAAGAGAAAAAAGGATACAAAATAGAATGAGCACTATAATTACAGCTTAAAATTTTATTTTCATCTTTAAAAGAAAAAATACCTGAAGAAACTGAATTTTTGAACAAAATGATATCCTCCTTTTCTCTAAACTTTCATTTACAGCATGCCTAAAGTTTTAAAGTACTTTATTCAGAAGTGATCAGGCTTTAAAATGGAAAGATAAAAGACAATTGCCAAGGGGTTTTGAGGTATTCATGAATTACTGCCACCGAAGGGATACTGATGACATTTGTTCATAAAGAAAGGAATTTTCATTTTCTAACCATCAAAGTATTACTTACTGTGCATTTTCTTGATATTTTCGGGTAACACAATCTTCTCTTTGCAAAACTTGTAAAAATCTATTACGTGCTACAAGGCATCTGGCAAGGCATATGTGCAAATCTTGTGGTTTAACATTAAATGTCTCTGTAAAACGTATAGAAGAATCTACATGGAAGATAAAATATAGAAAACTTAGACTTGTGCTGTGCTGTGCTTAGTTGCTCAGTCATGTCCGACTCTGTAACCCATGGACTGTAGCTCCTCTGTCCATGGGGATTCTCCATGCAAGAATACTCAAGTGGGTTGCCATGCCTTCCTCCAGGGGATCTTCCCAACCCAAGGATCGAACCCAGGTCTCCAACATTACAGGCAGATTCTTCACCTTCTGAGCCACAAGGAAAGCCCAAACTTAGATTTACAAGCTAATAAATATAAAAAATGTGAGACTGTTGAGAAATTAACAACCTCACTTAACTAACAACTCCTTAAAAGCTGGTATGACAATACACACAAATATACAACTCATTTCAATAAAAGCAAGGATGACCTGTTTTTTAAAGAAGGCAACTAAAAAAGGATTGGGGACTTCCCAGATGGTACAGTGGTAAAGAATCCGCCTGCCAATGCACAAGATAAAAGAGAGAAGGATTCGATCTCTGGGTCAGGAAGATCACCTGGTATAGGAAATGGCAACCCACTCCAGTATTCTTGCCTGGAAAATTCCATGGAGAGAAAGAGCCTAGCAGACTATGGTCCATGGGGTCGCAAAGAGTGTGACATAACTAAACAACTGAACATACACAAAAAAGGATTATCTGAAGTTGAGTTATTTTACGTAACTAAAAATTTTTAGAATCCATCTGCCCAAAATAATTCTTATTATCACAGCACAAAACATCCATAAACAAATACGCTGTTACACATACGCAACTTCTTAACACACCTTTTAACAACAAAGGAAGAAAATTAAAAGGGATGAGGTGAGATCACATCACCTTCATTGCTGCCATCAGCCTACTTTTCTTCCCCGTAAGACCAACAGGGTAAGACAACCAAATAAAACCAATCTCCATTTCTCAAGTAATTCTTGGCTATGTTACTAATGATCAAAGCAGACCCTGAGAAAAATCCATCCAATGATTTTAGAGTTCAGGTTTTCACATGCAATAACATGTAATAAATCCTACTTTAAGATGGCTAATACAATAAAGATAGATATGCTGGAAAACAATGGCCTCACACTATACTTAACATGACAAAAACAGGTGCTAGATCACCCACAAAAACATAAATCAAAAATTCTAAATATTTAACAGGAGATGAGTTTATTGGATATAGAAATCATCCATAAACTGAATATGGTAAATGAAACGGCTTTAAATAAGAAATCGGATAAGCCATGCCTAAAAGCTTTATGTACAATAAACTCTTGCCAAATCCAAATACACATGATTTATATAAAACAGTTTGGGTTACATGTAACTAAAATGGATCATCTAATAGAAAAACTGGTAAAGTGCTCATGCCACATTAAATTTAAAATATGCAAATACTTATAAAATAAGATCACATGTACATGTTTTAAAAAACCACACAGAGAAGATAAACTAGAAAAAAGGTACTGTACATATACATATATACACAAATACATATACGCACAAACACAATATATACTTTGAACACACAATAAAGTTTGTCATTGTACCATTCTTTTTATAGCAAAATATTAGGGGAAAAAAAAAGCCAATGTCTGTCAGAACAAATGTGTGATTCAATACACTATGACACACCCATTCAAATACCCAATTCCAAAGACAGAAAAAGAATAAGATCTATGAACTGATATGTAATGATCTCCAATATACACTGTTACATAAAAAACACGAGACTGAAAATCGTCACCATTTAGGGTTTAAAAAGAATATATACATATTTGCCAGAATTACTGATTCTAATGGCTGCTTCTGAAAAGGGAATCCAGGTAACCTAGATTATAGATAGCACCTCTATAGATATCACTCGACAGTCAGAAGTGGAAGACACTTTTCACTTTCTAAATTTTGAATCATAAGAATGTATTACTCAAAATAATTAAAATGTACAATATGACACTAAAAAAACAAAAAACAACAACAACAAAACACCTACAAGAAATCAAAATGTCAGCAGTGGTTATCTCTAGAAACTGGAAGATGGGATTGTACTGAACCAACGTTTTCATCTTTTTCTTCCTGTGTTTTATGAGCATAACTCAGCATAACTCAATTAAACAGAGCAGCATATTTAATAAGCTACAAATGGCATTAAGTCAGCGTAAAAACCCATTATTTTGTTGCTAAGATTTAGCAATTAGATCAAATCCCTTTAAAACACAATTTCAACCAAAATATTCCAACACATTGCCAGTAGCCAAACTAAATCTCTAACAAACTCAATACAACATTTAATACAATGTATTATAGGCAAACTATAACCTGTAGGTCTGCTGCTGCTGCCGCCGCCGCTAAGTCACTTCAGTCATGTCCGACTCTTTGAGACCCCATGGACTGCAGCCTTCCAGGCTCCTCTGTCCATGGGATTTTCCAGGCAAGAATACTGGAGTGGGGTGCCATTGCCTTCGAACCCGTAGGTCTAACCTGGCCCATTTTTGTGAGGTCAGCAAACTAGGCCTGCTTTCTACATTTTTAAGGAGTTGTATTACAAAAAGATTTTTTTTTAATTCACAGAAAGGTGTATGTGACAAAGACTCATGTGGTCCACAAAGCGTAAAATATTCACTGTCAGATCTCACATAGAAAATGTTCCCCAACCCTGTATTAGAACATAATAACCCACATTGCTACCTATGTTCATTATGACAGGATTTCAAACTGCAGTTCCAATAAAATATTAACTATTTGCCTTTTGAGATAAAGTAATATCTTTATCTTACCTTATTTTATTAAACTCTCTTGATGATTTACAAATTATAAGAAATAATAAAAACCAAGAATCAAAGCTGAAAAAAAAAATCTTACCATAAGCTTAACTTACTTTTAGAATGGGTTTTTATATATTTTACTGCAACAAATCTTGCAAAGTGATACATTATATGAATAAACTTAGGACCAACTGGAAATAGAAATAGTGAACCAACAACTTGAGGAAAGCTACTTCCACATTCGGCCTATGATAAAAAGAAATAAGACAATTTGAAGACATTATCAATGATAACCTTTATATTTACATCATACTGTTTTTAAAGCACAACAGGATTTATCAGAATTATTCCATTTGAACCACAAGTTAAATTTTTGAAACTTTCTAAGCTCTTGGTAGACTCAGTCACAAAAAGTAATTAAAATTTAAAGTCACAATTATTGATATAATTTGGGGACAAAAGCTAAAATAATCTATAGTCAAAATTATTTCCTTAAACAAAAACTGTTATATAAATTCCTAGGAACTCAAAAACCTATTTCCAAGGCACTTAGTAAAAAAACTGGTTTCCCAGAAACAGAGTCCCAATCAAAACCACCAGAAAGTATTATTCTGATATTTCTTATTTATACTGTTAGCATAAAAGCATTAAGAAGATTTCACCTTTAAAAAAATTAATGTACCTCAATAAAGCCAGACAAAAAAACTGCAGTTTTCAACTGCTCAAAATTTGCATCTTTTAGAAAGAGAATACTTACAGAAATCTTTTTTAACCATTCACAGAAAAGTTTTCGGAATTCAACATCACGTTTTTGATCAAATGGAGGCCAACAATGTCTTTAAGACAAAAATAAAAATCAGAATTATGAACAAAAAAACAAACTCAGCAAAACTTTAAAATATCAAATTTATCTCCTAGCTCAGCTGATAAGGAATCTGCCTGCAATGCAGGAGACCCTGATTTGATTCCTGGCTCAGGAAGATCTGCTGAAAAAGGGATAGGCTATCCACTCCAGTATTCTTGGGCTTCCTTGGTGGCTCAGCAGGTAAAGAATCCACCTGCAAAGTGGGAGACCTGGGTTTGATCCCTGGATTGGGAAGATCCCCTGGAGAAGGGAATGGCTACCCATTTCAGTATTCTTGCCTGGAGAATTCCATGGACTACAGTCCATGGGTTACAAAGAGTCAGACAGGACTGAGTGACTTTCACTCACTAGAAACATTATTGCTAAATCGAGGCTAACATTGTTGGCAAAAACTCAACATTCAGAAAACAAAGATCATGGCATCCGGTCCCCTCACTTCATGGCAAATAGATGGGTAAATAATGGAAACAGTGACAGACTTTATTTTCTTGGGCTCCAAAATCACTGCAGATAGTTACTACAGCCGTGAAATTAAAAGATACTGCTCCTTGAAAGAAAAGCTACGACCAACCTAGACAGCATATTAAAAAGCAGAGACTACTTTGCCAACAAACAGCCATCCAGTCAAAGCTATGGTTTTTCCAGTAGTCATGTATGGATGTGAGAGCTGGACTATAAAGAAAGTTGAGTACCAAAGAACTGATGCTTTTGAACTGTGGTGTTGGAGAAGCCTCTTCAGAGTCCGTCCCTTGGACTGCAAGGAGATCAAACCAGTCAATCCTAAAGGAAATCAGTCCTGAATATTCACTGGGAGGACTGATGCTGAAGCTGAAACTCCTATACTTTGGCCACCTGATGCAAAGAACTGACTCATTGGAAAAGACCCTGATGCTGGGAAAGACTAAAGCCAAGAGGAGAAGGGGACGACAGAGGACAAGATGGTTGGATGGCATCACTGACTCGATGGACATGAGTTTGAGCAGGCTCCGGGAGTTGGTGATGGACAGGGTAGCCTGGCATGCTGTAGTCCATGGGGTCATAAAGAGTCAGACACAACTGCGTGACTGAATTGAACTGAAGGCTAACATTCATAAATTTCAACTAAAGAGAGACCAACCTGTAAGAAATTAGGTATTTTTCTTTATAAACATCTATAGGGTTAAACTCTGTTTAGTGTGAGTAATCAATGAATACATAGTGATAAATATAGGAATGAATCACTATTAAAATTACTGAAAATCGGTTAAAGAAGACAACATGCTCAATGAATTTCTAAGCTAACACATAAAGATGGTGTAAATAAATTAGTATGTTAAGTCTGGGGCAAAAGAGAGAAACATAAATGTTTACACATGAAAAGCACAAGAAGAATGGCCTAAGAGATCATGACCCCTAGGGATAATCCATATCACAGTCAGTAGGTGCTACTGTTCTGTGGACAAACAAGATATAAAATTACTAAAAATTCAGTTTTAGTAAATAATGGATTTTAAAATTTGCCTATTGCTTCCCACTGATAATCAGTTTTATCTAAATTTTTATTCTGAGGCATAATTATTTATTGAGGGCCCGTTATTTTTCATATTTCTATAGCATAACATACCTTGTGTATTCACAGAAAAAAAATTAAGTATGCATAAAAAAGTTTAAAAAGCTGGAATAACAACAGTGATATTTTCTAGTTGGGTTTAAGAATGATTTTTACTTCTTTAGCTTTTTCTGCATTTGCTGAATTGCTTTAAATAAACTCTATTTTGTTTATAATGAGGAAAAAAATCCAAAAATCTATTTTTATCCGAGCAAGGGAAGCCCTATAACTTAGTGATGTCTGAATGCCTGCTAAGTTGCTTCAGCTGTGTCTGACTCTTTACAACCCTGTGGACTATAGCCAGCCAGGCTCCTCTATCCATGGATTCTCCAGGCAAGAATACGGGAATGGGCTGCCATGCCCTCTTCCAGGGGATCTTCTCAACCCAGGGATTGAATCCCCGTCTCCTGTATTGCAGTCAGATTCTTTACTGTTGAACCACTAGGGAACCCCATAATACAGTGATAGGGATTTCCAAAATATGCTTCAAATATACTTGTTCTCTTGGTCACTCAAAACTTTAACTGAAGGCAAGACTATTAAATTATCATAAATAAAAACAATGGACTTACTATTTAAGAGAATGATGACACAACATAAATATTAAAACAAATTTGAACATTTTTTTATGACAGATGAAACCCAAATCACCTACAAAATAACTTGGAATCAAGGTTAGTGATTATTCACATTTTTATCTCTTCTTATACTATTTAATATACAACAGTATAAGACAATAGGCTAAACTTAATAGGAATGATCTTTGTCTATAGCACTTGACACTTCTATATATTATGACAAAAATAATGATTTACAGAAATTTTAGGAAATAAAAACAGACAAAACAAACAATATTGCCTATAAGAAAAAGGAGTAAAGGGGAAATTAACAACAAAAATCAAAACAAAATTAAGTGCATGGCTAGATTAGTATCAATTAATTATTCTAATAAATAAGACTATGAAGAAGTTAGGAATTACATATGTATAAAATAAAATCCATATTACTTATGAAATCTACCATGAATTCAAGTACTGAAAAAAAGGACTCAGATTAATAAAGGTTAGGTACTAAATCTGTAAGACCCAAACCTAATTTTTATAAAATACATTCAAAATAATAGTTGAAAGCCAAAGTTGAAATTCTCACTATATCAAGTCACAATCCCTTTTTTAAGTCCCTTACAAAAATAAAATAACTTTTACTCACTTGAAAACTTCTTTGGTGAGAGACTTGTCAAGTGTTTGAAACAAAAAATAAGAAACTATATGAAAGGCATCACGGTTCAGCTTGTCAAACATGTTCCTATGGTTTAAAAGGAAATAAACACAGGAAAAAAGAAAAGGTTAATAAAACAGTATCACAAAAAGCGGTGTAAGAGTTTGACACAAATTAGTAGTTTTCATTCTGTTCAAGAGGTCCAAACAAATTTTCTATTTCATGTATACATTTATAACCAATTAAGAAACACATCCAAGTTTTTATATTTTGGTTCTGAAAATATAGACCAAATAGAAGAAAACTGGTAGAACTTTATTTCAATGAATACATTCTACAAAAAGAAAAGGAAAGTCTAATTAGGCGAAGAGAAAACCATGGCTAAGATAAGTGAAAATGTGATACCAACCAACATTTTCTGACAATAAAAGACTTAAAATTTATTGACTTTATTAGTCAGGTATTATTTTAACTTAGCTTTACAAGCAGTAACTCAGCTGATCTCCACCAGTCAAATGAAGTTAGTAAAGTTGCAACTTTAACATGAAGTATTTTATTTAATCTCAACATTAGAAACTAGTTTGATTTTCCTCATAATACACATGACAAATAGATCTAAGTACCTCTGTGAACACATAAAGCTATTTTCCTGAAATAAACTTTTTGAGTTGCAAAAACACTAACATTAAAATTCACACGCTTAACTTTTTGTCAAACAACTCTTATCCTTGGAATGTTTCTATTCCTCAAAAAAAATACAAATAAAGTTCCTACCTCCTTATCATCTCTCAAATCTGTTATTTTTTTTTCCACATAATACCCTGTTCTCTTCAACACTTCTCATTTTTAAAAAGATAACTTTTAAAGAAAGGTTTGTTCACCCACTAGACTAAAATTTTATAAGGGAAAAGTTTATGTTTGCTCTGTTCACTACTGTATACCCAGGTCCAACACTGTGTTCAATTAATATCTGTTGAGTAAACAAGTGAATGAATCACCTTTTCTTTCCATTCCCACTGCCTTCTGTAGTTTAGGTCCACCTAACTGCAAAGCCTTGATTCTCCCTCTAATCCATTCTCTGTAATGCAACCAGCATGATTTTTCCAAAATGCAAATCTCTGGGGCAAATATCTAGGAATGAAATTACTTGATCATATGTTAAGTGTACATTTAACTTTACAAGCAAAGTGACTATGCAATTACATGCTCACAGAAACTAGAAACATAAAATTTTGCACCAACATATATAAGTGAATCTGGGACTTCCCTGATGGTCCAGTGGTTATGACTCTACACCCCACTGCACAGGGTTTGAGTTCAATCCCTGGCCAGGAAACTAAGATCCCTGCATGCTGCATGATACACACAGCACAGCCTCTATATATGTGTGTGTGTGTATGTGCACACATGCATATTAAAAAGCAAATACATTATTTTGCCAACAAAGTTCTGTCTAGTCAAAGCTATGGGTTTTTCCAGTAGTCATGTATGAATGTGAGAGTTGGACTATAAAGAAAGCTGAGTGCCAAAGAATTGATGCTTTTGAACTGTGGTGTTGGAGAAGACTCTTGAGAGTCCCTTGGATGGCATGGAGATCAAACCAGTCAATCCTAAAGGAAATCAGGCCTGAATATTCATTGAAAGGACTGATGCTAAAGCTGAAACTCCAATACTCTGGCCACCTGATGCAAAGATCTGACCCTGACCCTGACGCTGGGAAAGATTGAAGGCAGGACGAGAAGGGAACGACAGAGGATGAGATGGCTGGATGGCATCACCGACTCAATGGACATGAGTTTGAGCAAGCTCCAGGAGTTGGTGACGGATAGGGAAGCCTGGCATGCTACAGTCCATGGGGTCACAAAGAGTTGAACACGACTGAGTGACTAGACTGAACTGATGTGTGCGTGTGTGTGTGAGAATCAAATAAGTGAATCAATTTTTTTTTAATTTTAAAGCAAATTTGATGCCATATTCATGCTTAAAGAATTTTATTTCCTTCCCCATTTTAGGGAAGTTTTCAACTATTATCTCCTCAAGTATTTTCTCATGGTCTTTCTTTTTGTCTTCTTCTTCTGGAACCCCTATGATTCGAATGTTGTAGCATTTAATATTGTCCTGGAGGTCTCTGAGATTGTCCTCATTTCTTTTAATTCGTTTTTCTTTTATCCTCTCTGATTCATTTATTTCTACCATTCTATCTTCTAATTCACTAATCCTATCTTCTGCCTCTGTTATTCTACTATTTGTTGGCTCCAGAGTGTTTTTAATTTCATTTATTGCATTATTCATTATATATTGACTCTTTTTTATTTCTTCTAGGTCCTTGTTAAACCTTTCTTGCATCTTCTCAATCCTTGTCTCCAAGCTATTTATCTGTGATTCCATTTTAATTTCAAGATTTTGGATCAATTTCACTATCATTATTTGGAATTCTTTATCAGGTAGATTCCCTATCTCTTCCTCTTTGGTTTGGTTTGGTGGGCATTTATCCTGTTCCTTTATCTGCTGGGTATTCCTCTGTCTCTTCATCTTGTTTAAATTGCTGAGTTTGGGGTGTCCTTTCTGTATTCTGGCAGTTTGTGGAGTTCTCTTTATTGTGGCGTTTCCTCGCTGTGTGTGGGAAATAATCACCCAAGTCCAAGAAACCCAGAGAGTCCCAAACAGGATAAACCCAAGGAGAAACACCCCAAGACACATATTAATCAAATTAACAAAGATCAAACACAAAGAACAAATATTAAAAGCAGCAAGGGAAAAACAACAAATAACACACAAGGGAATTCCCATAAGGATAACAGCTGATCTTTCAATAGAAACTCTTCAAGCCAGGAGGGAATGGCAAGACATACTTAAAATGATGAAAGAAAATAACCTACAGCCCAGATTATTGTACCCAGCAAGGATCTCATTCAAGTATGAAGGAGAAATCAAAAGCTTTTCAGACAAGCAAAAGCTGAGAGAATTCTGCACCACCAAACCAGCTCTCCAACAAATACTAAAGGATATTCTCTACACAGGAAACACAAAAATGGTGTATAAACTCGAACCCAAAACAATAAAGTAAATGGCAACGGGATCATACTTATTAGTAATTACCTTAAACGTAAATGGGTTGAATGCCCCAACCAAAAGACAAAGACTGGCTGAATGGATACAAAAACAAGACCCCTACATATGTTGTCTACAAGAGACCCACCTCAAAACAGGGGACACATACAGACTGAAAGTGAAAGGCTGGAAAAAGATTTTCCATGCAAATTGGGACCAAAAGAAAGCAGGAGTCACAATACTCGTATCAGATAAATTAGACTTTAAAACAAAGGCTGTGAAAAGAGACAAAGAAGGTCACTACATAATGATCAAAGGATCAATCCAAGAAGAAGATATAACAATTATAAATATATATCCACCCAACATGGGAGCACCGCAGTATGTAAGACAAATCCTAACAAGTAATATCATAAAAAACAAAGAAAGGCTGTAAAAGTGTTCCAGATTAAAAGAGACTTTATCAATATGACAATGAAATGCAATATCTGATCCTGGACTAGATCTTGTACTAGAAGGAAAAAGTGCTAAAAAGGACACTGAGGGTCAGTTAACAGTATTAGAATACAGACAGTAGATTTAATAAAAGTATTTTATCCATGTTAAATTACTGAAGTTGACAACTGTACTATTACAGTTATTAACCGAATATCCCTATTCTTAGGAAATTCAGAAATATGTACTGAAGTATGTGGGATACTTCATGGGAATAAAAACCATGATATCTGCAGCAGGCCTTCCAAGAGTTTAGAAAAAAACTTTTTGGGTGGGGAGCAGACAAATAATAAAGAAATGGGGTGAAATGATAAGAACAAGTGAAAAATCTGGGCAGAGGTTATATGGATATTATTTGTATTATTTTTGGAACTTTTCTTTAAGCTTGACATTAAAAATTAAAAATGCGCAAAAATAAATAAATAAAAAATTAAAAAATTAAAAAAAAAAAAGAATTTTAAAGGAGATGTTTGTTTCAAAAGAGTAGATCCCTTCCACTAACCAACTGAGATGACTCTAAAGACCTGGTGGGGGAGGTGGGGGGTGGAAATCTACGACAATGTTGTAAAAAAAAAAAAAAAAAAGATCACTGAACCAAAACTTGGCTGATTTTAGTTAATTTTCAAAGGCAGAAAGCAGACTGCAATTGCATAAACCAGAGCAGAGAAAAAACTAAGATTGCCAAAACAATAGAGAGAATATACTGACAATGGGAATCATTCTCAGTGGAGGCCTCAAGAAGATGTAAACTTCTCTGCCATACTTTGGGGCATCAAATCATGTGAGATAAATGGAACATTTATTAATACAGAATCATAACTTGATAAATGCTACCCATTGGTTGTCAATTTTTAGGCTAGACAAAGCATTTCTATATATAAATAGTAGTAACTGCTAAACAAATAGTTCCTAAGCAAAACTTATAATTACAGCTCTAACCCTTGACAGCAGGTGCTCACTTGTGTCCCACCAACTGGAGCCCTGCGAGGCTCCTCTATCCATGGGATTCTCCAGGCAAGAAGGCTGTAGGTTGCCATTTCCTTCTCCAGGGGATCTTTCCCACCCAGGGTTCCAACCAGTGTCTCTTACATTGGCAGGCAGATTCTTTACCACTGAGCCACCAGGGAAGCCCTACACCCATTTTACTGATGAGGAAACTAAGGCACAGAGAGGTTGCTACTGCTGCCACTAAGTCACTTCAGTCGTGTCCAACTCTGTGCAACCCCATAGACGGCAGCCCACCAGGCTCCCCTGTCCCTGGGATTCTCTAAGCAAGAACACTAGAGTGGGTTGCCATTTCCCTCTCCAATGCATGAAAGTGAAAAGTGAAAGTGAAGTCACTCAATTGTGTCTAACTCAGCCACCCCATGGACTGCAGCCTTCCTGGCTCCTCCGTCCATGGGATTTTCCAGGCAAGAGTACTGGAGTGGGGTGCCATTGCGTTAGTCTCTAAACCTTGGCAGTAAAACAATTTTAATACAACTGAAAAAGTCAAGAAAAGGGAGAAGGCAAAAGAGGGTAGGTAAGTGTAGGTGAACTAATTTTCATATAAAGAAAAAGCTACCTTCATCGTGAAATTACTTAGCGGGAAATCAAAAGATACTTTTAAAATTAATACATCAAGAAATACAAGACTAAGCACATTATTTAAATACTGTCACAAGAAGGATGGAAATAACTTAATTACAAAAGTCAAGAAGATTGAGAACAGGAAATAGCCTAGTATCCCAAATTTTCCTTGGCCTTCAGTGGGAAAGATAATACTGTGTAAAGCTGCTAAGACACAGAAATATAAACAAAGTTTCTTTTTATAATGAGACTGTAACATTTGTAGGAGAGTAGGAAGGGGCTTTTACTTTTCATCTTAGTACCACTCTCCACTGGTTTTTTGCTAACTGTGGCATCAGTTCAGTTCAGTTCAGTCGCTCAGTCGTGTCCGACTCTGCGACCCCATGAATCGCAGCACACCAGGGCTCCCTGTCCATCACCAACTCCCAGAGTTCACTCAAACTCACGTCCATCGAGTCGGTGATGCCATCCAGCCATCTCATCCTCCGTCGTCCCCTTCTCCTCCCGCCCCCAATCCCTCCCAGCATCAGTCTTTTCCAGTGAGTCAACTCTTCGCATGAGGTGGTCAAAGTACTGGAATTTCAGCTTTAGCATCATTCTGTGGCATGCTTCAGTCTAATCCAAGAAGTAAAAAGTATAAACTAAAGAGCAACTATTTTAAAAGGCCTCCTTGAGTCATAACGGCGATTCTATACAATGGAAGGCGGTGGCTCTCCGTTACCAAATCGCCACCTCCCTCGACTTCACAGACCAACCAGCTTCACGACCAAACCAGGACTAAACCCCCCCTCCAGTTTCGCCCCAACTGCAGACGCTACTCCCTACAAAGCGCTCCCGGCTAGGTTCCATAACGGACAGTGTCTGCCACCAGGTCAGCTGCCGCTAGGAGCCAAGGCTTTGTAGCCAGCGCCGGACCACAGTAACCGACTACTTATCAACCCGCCGGTCCGCAACAGGGCGGGCTGCACCAACGTAACTGGTCTCAGACACCCCCGCCGCCAGCCCAATTCTCCTTACACTCCGAACTGCGTGTGTGACACGGTATTTCCACAGGCTATGGTCGCCAGACAAGGCTCGAAGCCGAGCGCCTGCAGGTACATCCACAGACGCGCCTTTTCGAAAGAAGTGACCCAGGCCGAGCTCATCTTCGCGGTAGGCAGGGCCCGGCAAATGAAGAAAGCACAGGCTCCAAGGTCTAGAGGGCCCCTCAGACTTCTTCCCTACGGGCAGCCTAAAGTGGCGGCGGCCCCTCAACTGCCACCACTTAATCCTCTCTCGTTCGGAGCCATTTCGCCTCAAATGGCCTCAAGTAGCCTGAAATTCTAAAGTTTCAGGCAAATAGAACCTCTAACTGTAGTACCGCACAGCGGCCAGAGCGAAGACACCACAAACCGAGCGTCCCGCGCTTCCGGAAGACGCCGCCCGGGTGCCGAGGGAAGACAGCCTTCCTGGGAGGATTATATCTCCCGCCATGCAATGCGCCCTCCCCTCGGTCTTTTCCGCGCAAGACCGGTGGGGAACAACAAGACCCACAAGGCTTTGCGGGACTGAGGAAGTTTTTCGCGCTTGCAGGCTTTAGCACGGCATTCTTTGGCTTCGCGCTTTCTGACTCTTTTTGTCTGATCTGTTTCCTTTCGCTCGTATATGCCTACTACGTCAGACAAAAACCACAGGCCGTTATTCAGTGTAGTACGAAAGGCATTCTCAGCTATTCTCAGTGTATGTGTAACCCTGAACATGTCGCCTCATTTCTGAGCGTCGGGTCTATTATTAATAAAATCGTCTATGCCCTGAAGTGCTGAATGTCCCTTTCAGCTCCTTGCTCTGAGAAATCTACGCATATACCTTTCCCCTGCACCCCTGTCAATTGATGATTGCTTTCTCCTCTACATGCCGTATATCATTACAACCAGACCTGGAAATGGGATGGGTATCCTAACTTATTTCTCATCACCAGTTTAGGCATTATTGCCTCACTAAAACCACCAGCATATTTGAAATGTATGCTGTCACCCACAGCTCTTCCTTGTGGAGGTCAAGTATAAGATCTCCAGGTTGCTGAACCTCGTTTTGAAATTTCGCTTTTAATTCTCTGTCTCTCCAACGTTACTCCTGTAATAATTTTTGATGATTTCAGTGTCCATGTAGGTGACCTTTCCAATGCCCTGGCCTCTCAGTTTCTTGACCTCTTCTCAGCACCCTAGCCCCCCTTCTCTTTGCCAGATTTATCTGGCAGAAAACAAATCGCTATTGAATCAGTTCTCTGCCTACTCCATACCTGAAGTTTAGCAGTTAAATGCAATCATGATGCCTGGTGTCATCCAAAATTCATGACAACTAAAGTAGACTCTTAGGCCTGCCCTCTCCACCCTACTATTTTCCCCAAATCTCACTCTCCATACAATTATACATATATTCTTCCCTCTCTTAATCTTCCACTACCTTCTTCCTCCTCACTCTCAATGATGAACTTTGTTCTTAGTTGATAGGTGTTTCCCAAAAAGAACCTCCATCAACAGTTTACCAGTCAGCCTATATCTATGCCCATATAGTCTTCCTTGTCTCGTTAATCTGGGTGATTCAGGGCGTAGCTACCTAAGACCAAGCCTCTCACTCATTTGATATGCTGTATTCCTTTTCTCACACTCAAGGAATTTGCTCCAGTATTTGTCCTCTTCTCTCTCCTGCATCATCAGTTCTCCCCTCAGTATATAAACATGCTGTTAATATCTTCCATCATTAAAAAAACAAAAATTCCTTTGACCTCAGTGGCTTTCAAGCTGCCAGTCCATTTCCTATCAGTGAAATTTCTCCAAAAAGTTACCTATATGCACCTCACTACTAGTGGTAACTTGACAAAGCCACTTGAATCAATTAGTGTTCTTTTGTTGCAGGCAGCAAAAATGACTCTGAAGGGATTTTATTGGGGGGGTATTGAATAGCATATATAAAGAATGGAAAAGCCAAATATTAATAAGGCTCAGGAAATGGCAGGCCCATGTGCCACTTCACTCAAGATTTATATCCCAGGCAGTCCAATTTACTTTTTAAAAATAGTTTAATGTGTTTTTATAGGTGAACTTCCTCATAAATCAAATGAGAAATAAAAGTTTTCCATCTATTCCAGAAACTTCTCCTTTCCTAAAAAGTAACCACTATCCTCATTTTTTAAATAATAACTTCCTAGCAATTTCTTATGGAGAAGGCACTGGCAACCCACTCCAATGTTCTTGCCTGGAGAATCCCAGGGACGGTGGAGGCTGGTGGGCTGCCGTCTACGGGGTCGCAGAGAGTTGGACATGACTGACGCAACTTAGCAGCAGCAGCAGCATTTTCTTATAGTTTGACCGTGCATCCTTCCCTAGACACTATAATTTAGTCTTGCTTTTTTAAATTTGTCTTGCCTTTTCTCCGGGATTTGTTTTAAATTTTTATTGGATTATAGTTGATTTACATTGTTGTGTTAGTTTCAGATATTCAGCTAAGTGATTCAGTTATACATATACATATATCCATTATTTTTCTTAGATTCTTTTCTCATAGGCCATTACAGAGTATTGAATAGAGTTCCCTCTACTATACAACAGGTTTTTATTAGCTACCTATTTTATATATAAGGGCTTCCCTGTGGCTCAAGTAGGAGATGCAGGTTTGATCCATGGGTCCAGAAGATCCCCTGGAGAAGGAAATGGCAACCCACTCCAGTTTTCTTGCCTAGGATATCCCATGGACAGAGGAGCCTAGTGGGCTACAGACTATGAGGTCACAAAGAGTTGGACACGACTTAGTGACAAACTTTCACTGTCAGTCTTCACTTAATTTTATATATAATAGTGTCTATATTTCAATCCCAATCTCCCAGTTTATTCCTCCCCTCCCTTATCCCCTGGTAACTATGTTTGTTTTCTACATCTGTGAGTCTACTTCTGTTCTGTAAATAAGGTCATTTGTACTCTTGTACTCTCTTTTTTTTAGACTCCATATATAAGTGATATCATATGGTATTTGTCTGCATCTGACTTATTTAATATGACGATCTCTAGATCCATCCATGTTGCTGCAAATGGCATTATATTGTTCTTTTTTATGGCTGAGTAATATTCCATTGTATATATGTACTACATCTTCTTTATCCATTCCCCTGTAAATGGACTTTTAGGTTGCCTCCATGTTCTGGCTACTGAAAGTTGGGATGCATGTATCTTTTGGTTTGTTTTTAATAATACAATTTTTTTAATTTTGCAAGTCCTTTTAATTCTTTGGCTGCACCTGGTCTCAGTTGCAGCATGTGAGATCTAGTTCCCTGACCAGGAATAGAACCCAGGCTCCCTGCATTGGGAAGCATGGAGTCCTAGCCACTGAACACCCAGGAAAATCCCTGTTTTTAATAATATAATTGCAGGTTTTTTTATTTCCGCTCCCCTTTTTCTTACAAGTAATCTGTTGAAGAACCAGGGCTACTTGACCTGAATAACTTTTCCTGGTCTGGATTTCACTGATTGCATCCTCATGATACAGTTCAGCATGTCCCACTGTCCCTGTCCTCTGTATTTCCTTCAAATTGACACCTGGCTCCAGAGGATTGACCAGACTCATGTATGATGCCTTTGGTAAGACTAGATGATGGTTGGAGTAGGCTTCTTCATCAGGAAGTATGCAACATCTGTTTATACCATTGACAGGCATTAATGCTAAGTGCCTAGATCCATAATTCACAGATGATTGCAAAATGTTAAATTTCTAATTTACAGTTAAGGGCTGAATGTTTGTGTCCCCCTGCCAAAAATTTGTATGTTGAAACCCTGTTGCTCAATGTGATAGTATTAGAAGGTTGGGTCTTTGGGATGTAATTAGGATTAGATGCAGTCTTAAGGGTAAAGCCCTCATGAATGGAACTACAAGAGGGTTTGCTTCCTGTCTCTGCTCTTCCCACTACATGATGATACACCGAGAAGCCAACTTTCTGCAACCCAGAAGGGCCTTCACCAAAACCTGACTCTGCTGCACCCTGATCTCAGACTTCCAGCCTCCAGAACTGTGGGAAATAAAATGTTTGTTGTTTCAACCACTCAGTCTAAGGTAATTGGTAATAACACTCCCAACTAAGATACTAATTTCTTTTTCATTTGTCAGAGGGAATCAGATCAGATCAGATCAATTGCTCAGTCGTGTCCGACTCTTTGCAACCCCATGAACCGTAGCACGCCAGGCCTCCCTGTCCATCACCAACTCCCAGAGTTCACTCAGACTCACGTCCATCGAGTCAGTGATGCCATCCAACCATCTCATCCTCTGTCGTCCCCTTCTCCTCTTGCCCCCAATCCCTCCCAGCATCAGAGTCTTTTCCAATGAGTCAACTCTTCACATGAGGTGGCCAAAGTACTGGAGTTTCAGCTTTAGCATCATTCCTTCCAAAGAAATCCCAGGGCTGATCTCCTTCAGAATGGACTGGTTGGATCTCCTTGCAGTCCAAGGGACTCTCAAGAGTCTTCTCCAACACCATAGTTCAAAAGCATCAATTCTTCGGCGCTCAGCCTTCTTCACAGTCCAACTCTCACATCCATACATGACCACAGGAAAAACCAGAGCCTTGACTAGACGAACCTTTGTTGGCAAAGTAATGTCTCTGCTTTTCAATATGCTATCTAGGTTGGTCATAACTTTCCTTCCAAGGAGTAAGTGTCTTTTAATTTCATGGCTGCAGTCACCATCTGTAGTGATTTTGGAGCCCAGAAAAATGAAGTCTGACACTGTTTCCACTGTTTCCCCATCTATCTGCCATGAAATGATGGGACCAGATGCCATGATCTTAGTTTTCTGAATGTTGAGCTTTAAGCCAACTTTTTCACTCTCCACTTTCACTTTCATCAAGAGGCTTTTGAGTTCCTCTTCACTTTCTGCCATAAGGGTGGTGTCATCTGCATATCTGAGGTTATTGATATTTCTCCCGGCAATCTTGATTCCAGCTTGTGTTTCTTCCAGTCCAGCGTTTCTCATGATGTACTCTGCATATAAGTTAAATAAACAGGGTGACAATATACAGCCTTGACGTACTCCTTTTCCTATTTGGAACCAGTCTGTTGTTCCATGTCCAGTTCTAACTGTTGCTTCCTGACCTGCATACAAATTTCTCAAGAGGCAGGTCAGGTGGTCTGGTATTCCCATCTCTTTCAGAATTTTCCACAGTTTATTGTGATCCACACAGTCAAAGGCTTTGGCATAGTCAATAAAGCAGAAACAGATGCTTTTCTGGAACTCTCTTGCTTTTTCGATGATCCAGGGGATGTTGGCAATTTGATCTCTGGTTCCTCTGCCTTTTCTAAAACCAGCTTGAACATCTGCAAGTTCACAGTTCACATATTGCTGAGGCCTGGCTTGGAGAATTTTGAGCATTACTTTACTAGCGTGTGAGATGAGTGCAATTGTGCGGTAGTTTGAGCATTCTTTGGCATTGCCTTTCTTTGAGATTGGAATGAAAACTGACCTTTTCCAGTCCTGTGGCCACTGCTGAGTTTTCCAAATTTGCTGGCATATTGAGTGCAGCACTTTCACAGCATCATCTTTCAGGATTTGAAATAGCTCAACTGGAATTCCATCACCTCCACTAGCTTTGTTCGTAGTGATGCTTTCTAAGGCCCACTTGACTTCACATTTCAGGATGTCTGGCTCTAGGTCAGTGATCACACCATCGTGATTATCTGGGTATTGAAGATCTTTTTTGTACAGTTCTTCTATGTATTCTTGCCATCTCTTCTTAATATCTTCTGCTTCTGTTAGGTCCATACCGTTTCTGTCCTTTATCGAGCCCATCTTTGCATGAAATGTTCCCTTGGTATCTCTGATTTTCTTGAAGAGATCCCTAGTCTTTCCCATTCTGTTGTTTTCCTCTATTTCTTTGCACTGATCACTGAGAAAGGCTTTCTTATCTCTCCTTGCTATTCTTTGGAACTCTGCATTCAGATGCTTATCTTTCCTTTTCTCCTTTGCTTTTCGCTTCTCTTCTTTTCACAGCTATTTGTAAGGCCTCCCCAGACAGCCATTTTGCTTTTTTGCATTTCTTTTCCATGGGGATGGTCTTGATCCCTGTCTCCTGTACAATGTCACGAACCTCATTCCATAGTTCATCAGGCACTCTATCTATCAGATCTAGTCCCTTAAATCTATTTCTCACTTCCACTGTATAATCATAAAGGATTTTACTTAGGTCATACCTGACTGGTCTAGTGGTTTTCCCTACTTTCTTCAATTTAAGTCTGAATTTGGCAATAAGGAGTTCATGGTCTGAGCCACAGTCAGCTCCTGGTCTTGTTTTTGCTGACTGTATAGAGCTTCTCCATCTTTGGTTGCTGGGAATAGGAATACTTTTATGAGAGACTTTTCCCCTCATTTACTATTTGTTTACCTAGGAGCGAAGACATAAAGAAGGATAAATTCTTGATTCTTTCATTTTATTTACCAGTTTCCAAGATAATGAGTTGGTTTGCTATCATCCCCCAAAAGTGACCAATTAGGTTATTAGGTTTTGTGTGTGTGTGTATATAATGATATCTTTGAATCCCATCAAATGTGAACACCATCAAATATTTAATCTACTGCAATTATTCTTATTGAAGTTCAGATTGTTCCATCTTTAGTCAATGGGAACTTCTTCAAATCAGCTTCTTTTCTACCTGAAATAGCAAGAAGTTCAAGGCTCATTTTGTGCATTTCCTGCCCCAGACCTGGAATCAGCCATTTCTCCAAGACACACTGCTTTCTCTTAATGGGAAAAGGTATTTCAGAATTACAATCTAGACAGTAGGGATGTTCCTCAATGGGCTAACCATTGTTTGTATAATTTTCTTAACTAATACTTATGTAATGCTGTTCTGTGCCAGGCATTGCTCTAAGATTTTCCAAATGTTTATGCTTCATAATAAACCTACAATTATCCTTACTATTATCCTTATAGATGAGGAACTTGAGGTACAGAAAAACTAAGTTTAAGGTCATATAGCTAATAAGTGACAGGGCCAAGATTAGAACCCAGAGTCTGAGCCTTTACCCATCATGATATGCTTCCTCTCATTTGACCTGTTTTTAGTCATATGCCTACCCCCAGGCCAGGGGGAAACAAAAAAATCCTTGACTAACAGACACACTGAGACAACCCCTTCTCCCCCTACCAAAAGACATAAAGATGCTGTTACCAGATGCAACAGGAATGAATCCAAGAAGGAAAAGAAAACAGTTCAATATATCAGTTTGGAAAAAAAAAACAACACTGATTCAAGAGCCCATTTTTTATTATAGGCATTTTTATGATTAAACTTTGAAGAATTATATAAAATAATATATAATGCAGAACTAGAATCTGTTACAAAAGATTGGGTCAATCAGGGTTTCATTACAATTAAGACCAAGTAGTCAAAAAAAGAGATTAACCCCTAACAATTAATCCCTAAAGCCACAGGAATGAACACAAGCAAACATGAAGTTTAATGTGACACAAACTGCGTATTCAGCAAATGGAGATTTTTCTTGTTAGTTATTCAACATTTTGCCCTGAGAAGGCTCAGGGCCATTAGCATGAGAATGATTTGGTCCATCCTCCTCTTCCAAAGCTATAATATCTGGAATTTCATCAGTCTCAGATGTGAAGTCTGTGATACTGAAATCAAGTGCCTGTAAAAAAAAAAAATCTTGGATATTAAACCAAACACTAAAGAAATGAGCGGTCAATTCCAGCTGAGCTCTTAGAAACACAAATTAATACATGAACTTTACTTTCTCGGTGGCTATGCTTTCTTGAAGATGTTTATAGTCTTATCCCCACAATTCATTCATATTATAACTAAGAAACGTCTCTTTAAGAGGCAACCAACTAGTGGTAGAACATATGAAATAAAAGCTTTTGAAATTACAAGCTATGAAGCATTTCTGGTTATTCATCTATTATTCTCTTAAGAACAATAATACTCCACTTTTCCATGTTCTGATTTCCAATACTATAAACAGTTTGGAAAATGTCTAGGAACTGAAGAAGCAAAAGGTTTTGAATAGTTGAAACAGCCATCACAAAGCCCTAGCTCTTGTCTAGAGAAGCCTTTTAGGGATAAGAAGTTTGATTAACTCTTACTTTACATACAATTATGATAAGCAAAGTAGTATTTCTTAACTAACAGATGACTAGAAGCAGAAAAGGTATAATAAGTTGCTGCTGCTGCTGCTGCTAAGTCACTTCAGTCGTGTCCGACCCCATAGACGGCAGCCCACCAGGCTCCCCTGTCCCTGGGATTCTCCAGGCAAGAACACTGGAGTGGGTGTATAATAAGTTACTAAAGGCTAAATCTTGATAGCAGAAGAAAAAAAATGAGCTGATTACCTAATGGAGACAAAATAACTAACAACAAAAACCATCAAAAAACAGATGGAAGGGAGAATGAGGAGTTAGCACCTAATAGGTACAACCTTTATGCTTGGGATAATGATATAGCTCTAGAAATGGGTAGTGGTGATGGCTGCAGAACACTGCAAATGTACTCAATACCAATGAACTGTATACTTTAGAATAGCTAAGATGACCATCTAACTTGATGGTATGTATGCATGTGTGCTAAGTCACTTCGGTTGTGTCTGACTCTGTGCAACCCAATAGACCCTTTAGCCCACCAGGGTCCTCTGTCCATGGAATTCTGCAGGCAAGAATACTGGAGTGGGTTGTCGTGCCCTCTTCCAGGGGATCTTCCGGACCCAGCAATTGAACTCAAGTCTCTTATGTCTTGTGTATTGGCGGGCAGGTTCTTTACCACTAGCACCACCTGGGAAGGCCTATGTTATGTATATTTTGCCACAATATTTTTTAAAATAGTTTTTAAAAATACATGAAGAGAGAATCTTTTTTTTATTGGGTCTCTTACCTGCCTGTCTGTGGCCCTTACTGCACTTTTCCCTAAAAATCCAGGTGCTCAGAGGACAGTCCAGACTGAGGTATAAAGACTTCCCCTATTTATTCCTGAGGCTGTCTGGGGAGATCAAACTACACTCCAGATCTTCATGAATTTTCACTTTGCAAAGATTATACCCAACCTGACACCCACAAAAGCCAACAACACTGATACACCGATGACAACACTGATAAATTGATGCAGGGCAGCAGCCAGGCAAGTCAACAATTGCAATTTTATTCTTTTTAGGTTAAAAGATGTACCTTGCTCACCTCTCTCTTCCAATCTATTCCTATTAAATGTATATTTTAATTTCCATTATCAGTAGTTTTAATAAATGTAGAATAGAACAGGAAGCTACAACACAAGAAAATAGAGAGGGATTTTTTGAGTCCTAAGCAAGCAGTTTTCTCCTATCAGAGGCTAGATTGCTAGAACAGAAAAAACAAGCACTTTGACATCAGTAACACATTGGACTAAATCCCTACTCTGCCACTTGTCTCTTTTCAACCTCAGTTTTCTCACCAGTCAAGTGAGGAAAATTCCTAATTGATTGTGTTGCCAAGTGAGGAGTAAGTAAAGATTGTATGGGCCTAGCTTGTAAAAGGTACTCAATAAAGAATAGCTTTAATTCTCTTTAGTTTCTTAAATACCACCCTGTCACACACATAAACCTCCAAAGTCACCTACAGATCAGGAACTACTGGCCTAAGGTAGAGTTCTTTGCAGAAGATTGGAGATTTCACACTTGTGGGTTAGGAAAAAAGCCTCCACCACCACCAAGAACAGGGGCTCTAGTCCATGAGATGTTTTGGGAGAACCATATGAATAATTCACCGTCCATATATCTAGAATGAGTCAGAGTATCTAATTTTCATTATTTTTGACCATCACCAAAACCTATTTGGTGGGCTTGGGAAAGAAAAGGGTGGGGCAGTAAAGAGGTAGCCATAGTCTATCAAGTTTATTTGGTGAGTTTAATTGAAAATGTGGTGGTTGGGACTGCCCTGGTGGTCCAGTGGCCAAGACACTGTGCTTCCAATGCAGGGGGCTCAGGTTTGATTCCTAGTCAGGGAACTAAGATCCCACATGACACATGGAGCGCCCCCCATTTTTTTTTTAATTAAAAAAAAAAGAATGTAGTGATTGTGCTTGACCACCTTCATAGGGTTTTCAGAAATGTGGCACAAGAGAAATCACTTTGCAGACTTAAAAAATAAATTTCTTTTCACTGACATAAAAAACTATAGTTTAGAAGGAGTATGAGGAGACTCTTGCCCATCTGGCATTCAGAGGCCAAACTCAGAATAATATGCTTACTATAAAACAAATGAGATAATAACAGTCCCTCCCTGCAAAGACATTCAAGAAAACCAAGTGCCTGTGCCAGGGTTCCAGGGAGTTACATCATTTTTGCAGGTTGTTCACCATACAACCATAAGAGGGCGCCACTCACTTATAAACCTCCTTGATTTCTATATTTACTAAGATAATTTTCCAGAAGGTGGCACTGTAGGTGGGGCTACTACAGAAATAAAAACAGCATCTGGAGGAGTTTTACTTGCCGGTAAACGTGTATGTACATGCAGTGCTCATAAACATGACACAGAGTCAGGAAAACAGACTGATTTTAAAATAGAAAATAATTGTGGCTCAGATGTAAAGAGTCTGCCTGCAATGCAGGAGACCCAGGTTTGACCCCTGGGTAGGGAAGGTCCCCTGAAGAAGGAAATGGCAACCCACTCCAGTATTCTTGTCTGGAGAATTCCATGGATGGAGGAGCCTCCGTGGGTCACAAGGAGTCAGACATGACTGCGTGACTAACACACACGCCTGTGTTTCCTTGACATCAGTCTTAGTATTACTTTCTTTGATCTGTCTCCTTAGGCAATGACAACAAAAGCAAAAGTAAACAAATGGGACCAAATCAAACTAAAAAGCTCTTGCATAGTGAAGGAAACTTTCAACAAAATTAAAAAGCAACCTGTTGAATGGGAGAAGATACTGGGTTGGCCAAAACGTTCATTCGGGTTTTTCTTTACCATCTAGGCTTAGACAGTTTTTTTCCCCTCAAAATAATTGTCCTCCTTGGGGGAAAGTCTGTTAAACTAAAACTGCTAGTTTATCCAACAATAAAGCAAGGACACCATGCATTTTGAGACATGTAGACAACAAAATGACACGCATGTAGGCACAAACTTGAGACACAAAGTCAGACAGACAAATCCATGACAGTGTGCTCGTGGTAAAAGCAAAGTCAGTGGTGTTCTTCCAGGAGCTAAGAGAAGTCTGCTTTATATTCTGTCTTGCTCACTTAGAACAGCTTTGAGATCTGTCTCCTTTTCATAGGCAATTCAGTAGGTGCTATTACTCTTAACGAAGGGGAACCAGAAAGTATAGTTCAGTATAAGGAAGCCTGTGTACAGCTGTAGTATATGAACTTTCCAATATATGAACTTTCCGACCAATCACAATCAGCCATAAAATACCACCCTTGAAGTCCCCAGGCAAATGATAGCAGGGTCCTGTACAATTTGGACTAAAAAAGAAAAAAAAATTTTAAGAGGAAGAGTCTCTAGAAAAGCCTCTCACTAGGGACAGGAAGGTGAGAGCATGGATAGGCTCCACCCTGGAAGCCCATCAATCATGACAGTCCACTTTTCCAGAAACCAGAAGCTCCTTCACTTCAAGTATCTCAGGGAGTCCTTCCAACTGAGCTCACGTTTACTGACTCCTGGAGTTACCTCAGGGGAAAAAATTAGTTCTCTAACTTAGTAAGATTTGGTAGCTCATTCACGTAAGTGCATGTAAAGCTGTATGCTGCTTCCTTGTCTTCATGGGGAGACAAGGGTGAAGCAGGGTTAAAAAAGGAGACAAATTTTGACTTAGACTTCGGTTCTACTGAAGGGCAGGGCAGGCCTTCAGTATTTAGCTCTATTTCACAAGTTCTAAGATTGGCTTTTTTTGAAAAGGTTTGGCATACTGCAGCTTTGTTATGAGGAGGTCTATATTTCCTACATAATCAACCCACACTAAGGGGATTAGAAGCCTGAACACCCTAGGCAGGAGGTAATAGGAACTCCTTTCTACAGGGGGTTCAAAGTCTTCCTTTTTCTAATTATCTTCATGTGGTCTTCTAAAGGTACCTCACCCACCGAGGTTAGTGCCTTTCTACCAAAATGACAACATGGTACATTAAGTCCAGCTAGGACTGGACACTGAACAATCTCATTCCATACATGTGAGATGGCCCCTTAGCAAGAAATGACGCTACTTTTACATGAGACTGATGCCAACAGTCACTCATGTGCTTCCTCTCGGCTGATTTCTTTTCAGCAAAGCAGTCAAGTACTTATGTACTTATGTACCTCCTTCTACTGGTTTAAAAACATGCTTTCAGGGGTCCAGTAAACAGTCATTAAATGAAAGGAACCACCACCACCCCCTAATACCATTCTTAAAGGAACATTAGCTTTTGTTATCAAACATTCCATTTTTAACATCAGTCTTCCAATGTTTATACCAACTGGCCCCTGCCCCCAGGCCATTTGAATTCATATGTATTAAAAACCCTGTCAAGGAGGCGAAGCAGTTCCAAGAAAGCCACACAAAAAGCACATGTAACACACAGCATAAAACCGATCTATTCTGCAGTGAATTTTATTGAATTCAAAGGAGGCACTTCTTTATGAAAAGATAAAAAACACAGGGTACACAAGCATGCATTGTGAGACAAACCAGAGTTGAGACCTGCTCAGAGCAGACCCCAATTCATACAACAGCCTACATGAAGGTGTTTTTATTCAGTACAGACAGACAGCAACAGTAAGTAGCAAAAGCATGAGGCCATAAACACCCTGAAACATGTGCGAGTTCTGGACAGGCTCTGACCACTCTATTATTCTTTTTTTTCCAGCCAGGTAAGTAACAGAACTTATGCACTAATGCAGAAACTTCATAGCTCTTATGCCAGTTGGAAATGACTGAAGTGGAGACTTTTTTGCCTCATTAGCTGCCTGCCTACTTCAGACCTGTCTAGCAGGTGTCAGCTCAAGAGGAGCTGTCATCTGGCTGGCTGCCCTCTGCATTGCTGACAGGGACGGGTTTAGGGTGTTTTCTACTCCACCTGCCAGGCCTCCTGGTTGTACCTGGGGCCTGAGCACTCTCAGACTCGGTCACCTGGGGATAAAAGGGACCTACCAGCCAGTTGAGGGGTGTGTTGTTAACAAGATAATCCATCACATCATCTAAAGACTCCTTCATTTTCTGCAGCTGCCCCTTGCTGGAAGCGAGGAGGCCATCAGACACTTCTTTAAAGGAGGCAGCATTGCGAAACACAGAGTAGATGTCACCAGCCATCACCCCCAAGTGGTTGGCCCGATCTTGAATGTTCTGTGGTAACCCCTGGATGTTGGACAGGAGGGTGTGGCACATGGTCTGGAGCTGCTGAGTCAGGTTCCGGGCAATAGCAAGAGTACGTGACTCAATGTGCTGAAAGTAAGACAAGTTTAAGAATGAGCAGTGGATTCAGCAGTGGTATGTGTGACTTAGTTCACGTACATTCAGCTGGGATATGTCCACCACACATGTGGATTCTTTAGCTTTTTAAAATTCTCACAACATCCCTGAGCGTGGCAGTATTCTTTCACATTTCATAGGCAGAACATAGAGCTTCCCAGGTAGCTCTGGTAAAGAATCTGCCTGCAATGCAGGAGACTCTGGTTCAGTTCCTGGGTGGGGAAGATCCCCTGGAGAAGGGATAGGCTACCCACTCTAGTATTCTTGGGCTTCCCTTGTGGTTCAGACGGTAAAGAATCCGCCGGCAATGCAGGAGACCTGGGTTCAATCCCTGGGTTGGAAAGATCCTCTGGAGGAGGGCATGGCAACTCCAGTATTCTTGCCTGGAGAATGCCCATGGACAGAGGAGCCTGGTGGGCTACAGTCCATGGGGTCGCAGAGTTGGACACGACTGAGTGACTAGGTACACCACAGGTAGAACATAAGCTATGCCCCAGATAACAGCTGGGAAATGGCTGAGTTGGGACTTGAACTACTGCCTGAGGCTTCGAAGTTCATGGTCTTAAGCAGAAGAAACGTAACAGGGGAGACCAGACAGAAGGAAAATACCCTCCACATTAGTAGGACAACTGGAATGTTCTTTCTTCAAGTGAGATATGATGTAAACAAATGATTAATGTTACTTTCAAGGGCAAGTGTGTATTAGCTTTTGGAAGATAAAGAACCACTTTCTAGGACTACAATATGATATTTCTTCTGTCTGGAACATTCACCCCTTTAATGCCCTTTCACCTAGTTTATTCACCCCTTAGGTCTCAACTGACCACTCATCTCTTCCAGCAAACCATCTGATTCACCCATCCTCACTCCAAGGTTGAGTCAGTACCCTTCCTACAAAGCATTCTCATAGCAACTCTATTTATACTATCAAAAAAACCTACTATGCAGTAAAGATACCTGTATTCACTTAGCTTGTACCTTTTATGAGGGAAATGCCTGTTTCTCAGGTAGTTGTGTCCTGATTGGGGCAATATACCTATCTATGAGTTGTTAAAGTTACTGCACAGTTTTGCTTCTATCACATAACAAGCAACGTGTGTATCCTGTATTGTTCAACTTTTGCTAGAGAAGAATATTCTAAGAAGAATAATAAGAACGCTGAGGTGCCTGGTAAGAATTTCGACACACTCTGTAGTGGATGACCCTGTCCCACATGTCTCACCTCAGCACAGTGGGATTCATCTGTATCATCGTAGCCGATGCTTCTCTTCCACTCCAGCCAGGACAGATAGAGCTTATCCTGAGCATCCTGAATTTTCTGGTTGGCATTATGCACATTCTTCCTGGCAAGTTCACTCTAGAACATGTTGGAAGAAGACAAAGAACCAACTATTAATAGATATTCATATTAGCCTGATCTCAGGTCTATGATGTAAACCAGCCATCATCAATACTTACAGAAGTTCTTGGTATTTAAGGAGATATCTCTGATAGCATTGTGGCTATCTCTGTAGCATATCAGAGATAGCACTGTTCTGTTCTGCCCTGTGTAAGTTGCTCAATCACATCGACTTATTTGGACCCGGTGGACTGTAGCCTGCTAGGTTCCTCTGTCCATGGGATTCTTCAGGCAAGAATACTAGAGTGGGTTGCCATTCCCTACTCTGGGGGATACTCCCAAACCAGGGATTGAACCTGGGTCTCCTGCATTACAAACAGATTCTTTTCCATCTGAGCCACCAGAGAAGCCCAAGAGCATTGTTACTTGTTATCAATATGTATAAGTCAGCCAAGCAGCCATAGGACTTGACTGCCTCTTATTTATTAAACCACTATCTCCAATTTCCCTCCGGTTTAACACAGGTACGGCAACTGAAATTTAACATGTGTGTAATATACAATTATGAAAGAGAAAGGAACTTAAACTTCCTCTTCCCTGTTGCCAGCCACCTACTTCCCCTTCCAAGAGTAAACTGGTTTCTAATGGCTGAACAATGCATACTGTTCTGTAACTTGGCAATCCTTCAAGGCTACTCAGTAGTCTTTTGTGATGTGTCAATGTAATCAGTCTATTAGTTAATGTGCATTGTTTATACTCTTTTGCAACTCTGAATGAATATACATTGCTAGGAGAAAAGCTGCTCCGGGCACAGGTGTGTCTCTAACTTTCCTCTTTCCCTTAAATCCTCCAGAAGTAAAAAAACACAAGTATACCTCTCCTCTACACCATCACCCACAGAATCTAGCTTTGCAAACGCCACCAGACAGGAAAGGAAATCAGTAATCTGACCACTCAGCGTAAGATTAACACCGCTTCATGTATTCAGCTAATTATATACTTCCTTTTCTGTGAGTTTTCTACGTGCTCTTGGCCCATTTTTCTACTGGATTGTTCATAATGTAAGATTAAAATTCTTGGATTTTATGATTACATTTATCCTAACCCTGGAGATAAATGAACTCACTTCCGCTACCTTTGAATGAAGTTGTACTCACCAGGTTGAAGGCGGAATGGAGCTGAGAAATGGTCTCCTGGCCTTTTCGCTTAGCTTCTTCAACCCTACAAAGGGCCTGCTGGTAGGCCCGTGAGCGCAGCTTGGTGGACAGAGATCCCAGTCTAACATAGTAACTCGGCTTCTGAACCATATCGAATCCTTCCACTTTTTTGGCTTCTTTTTCTGAAGTTATAAAAAAGGGGGGGAAAAAAAGGAAGCCTTAGGGATCACAGCTCTAAGTGCTCTAAGTAACAAGGCTTAAACTCTTAACTTGGATCTTGTCTTTGTTGATTCCACCCACCCATCTGGTAATTATGCACCCCTTTGCCCAAGATGGCTCCTATCTGCTATTGGGCTTAGCAACCCAGAACACATCACTGTGACACGTCATTGACACAGGTCTCTTCCCACCAGAGTGTCTTCCCTGGCACACAGTAAGCACTGAATATTTAATAATCCCATATAGTAGCCCACAAAGGGCAATTCATTTGTAGAAAGTATTTCCTTAGGTTAATTTCTCTGGAAGTTTCAAAAGTTACTATGTACAAAAGAATCCGCCTGCAATGCAAGAGACCCGGGTTTGATCCCTGGGTTGGGAAGATCCCCTGGAGAAGGGAAGGGCAACCCACTCCAGTATTCTTGCCTGGAGAATCCCATCGACAAAGGAGCCTAATGGGCTACAGCCCATGGGGTCACAAAGCATTGGACACCAACTGAGTAACTGAGAACCCACACATGCGGACAGCGGGTGTGGGATGGGGGAATGGAGACTGACTGTCAACAGGCATGAAAGATCATGAGCTTTACTCTTTGGGGGTGACAGAACTTTTACCTTTGGGGGTGATAAAAATATTCTACAACTGGATTGTGGTGAGGCTCATGCAACCAAACATGTAGGAGGAAAACAGGTTGAATTTTTTTGGTATATAAAGTATATCTCAATGAAGCTATTTAGAAAAATTGCTTTAAGATATAAAACACTGGAAGAAGTTCCTTGGTGGCCTAGTAGTCAGGGTTCTGGACTTACACTGCCATGGCCCGGGTTCAATTCTTGGTCAGGGAACTGAAATCCCATAAGCAGCATGGCGTGGCAAAAAAGGAAAGAAACACATTACTTCAAGGCAAAAATCCAATTACCTAGTTCATCCTTGGTAAGAGGGAGGTACTGGTCTACCAGCAGCTCTGATTTGGTGAGTGCATTTTCTACTCCACTGCTCATCAGCTGCATCACCCGACTTCGTAGGACTGTGTTAATGCTGCCACTGACCACGGACTTGGTCTTCTCCACACTACCAGTCACAGCTCCCTTGGTCCTGTCCACCACCCCCGTGATTGTGCTGGCCACAGAATCCTTGGCCCCGGTCACAGTAGTCGTCACAGCATCTTTTGCCCCAGTCATAGCCCCTTTGGCATTGGCCACAACCTATGGGGAAAAAAAGCAGGCCATCTGGCTGGTGAGAAACATGGGCACAGATACCTATAGAAAGGTCTTCACTAAGGCAGCACAGCTGAAGAGTTAAAGGATGAATCTGGCCCTTTTACTTTCTAGTTGTGGGTCTTGGACAAGTAACTGAGAGTGGATGAGCCTCAATTCCCTTAACAGGTATAAATGCCCTACCTGCCACCACTCAAAGGTTGTCGGGAGACCAAAAGTGGGAACTGGATAAAAAACTTGTCGAGGTTTTTTCTTTGTTTTAAACTAGATGAACCTGTAGTGAGGCACAAGTGGAACTCTAGAGAAAAATGGCATTTTCCACTGAGATGCTTCTACTGAGCCCCTCATACATGCCTGTAAGCAGAGACAGAGGTACCAGGCACACTACCCCAGGCCGACACACAGGCAGAAGTACCAGTTCTCCATTCTACTGGCTGTGCTCTCAGATACCAAGTAAGAAAAGGTTCTATTCACCACCTCTGCATTTATCCAATACCACACAGGACTCAGTGATTTAAGGAAGCAATTTCACCTGCAGAGATGAAGCCACAAATTTAACAGAGATCAGACTATAGTCTGGCCCAAAGGTGGATAGCTCATCTCTGCTTCTTAAGACAACCTAACAACAGTTCAGGAAGTAAGAGAGTGGTCATTACTCTTTCAAAAATATATTCAAGGTTGGAACAAATAAGTACTGCCTGTTTGTGGCCTGCAACAATCTGTATTAAACAGATAAAACTTAAAAAATGTGAGGTGGCAAGCCTCAGCACTCTTGTCCCAAGCTCACCTGGTTTGTTGGCTGATTCAGAATAGGCAGCTTCTCCTCAATCCTGTCTAGCCCCTTACACGCATAGGTATTGGCAACAGCAACTAGAAGAATCACAAGTGGTGAAAATGTTAACAGTCTGGTAAGAGTGAACACATAACTTGAACCTTTATTCTTACTGTGGAAAAACAGCAAAAAATATTTATTTTAGTTTACCACACAATGCTTTGTCTGGTTTCTCAAGTTCAGAAAAGAGATCCTTGCCAGGTTTCCAGCAGCTTCCTTCTACTGACAGGGAAATAAGGATGTGTGTGTGTGGTGGGGGGGGGGGAGCAGCAAGCTGAGGCAGTGACAAGCCAAGAAGGTAGGTGGCCAGGAAGCCTCTTCCTCATCAGTTGTCCCCTAAGGTTAAGAGAAGCCAGGCTTCGCCCGAATCCTCATTCAGGGAATGAGGTATCTAAAAACCCTCAAAATTAGCATTTCCATGCTAGTCTAATCTCTACCTACACTTAATTCAGTAAGTGGCAGTATATTTGGGGTTATCACCAGGAAACTGTGCTAACAGCACCCTGGATCTCCCTAACAAGACCCAGATTTTAGTCCAAGCTCCCCCACCAACTCCCAACATTTGGGGAGTAGCAGAGTTGGAAAGCTACTAAAAGGCTCCCCATAATCCTAAAAGTCCATGATGTAAAAATTTGACAGAATGATTTAATCCCTTATTCCAAAGCAGATAATAAATGTTGAGAAACTGAAAATTCCACTCCTAAGTATATATATGAAAGAACATATGTCCACACAAAAACCTGTGTACAAGTGTTCGCATTAGCATTCATTGCTCATGATAGGCAAAAGTAAGAAGCAACCCGAACATCAACTGATACATGAAAATGATATATCCACACAACAGAATATTAAATTATTCCATATTAAAAAGAAATGAAATACTGAGATGATGCTACAATTTGAATGAAATTTGGAAACATTATGCTAAGTGAAAACTAGCCAGTCACAAAAGACCACGTGTTTTATGATTCCATTTATATTACATGTCCAGGATATGCAAATCTATAGAGAAAATAGATTAGTAGTTGCCTAAGGTTGGGGAAGGGGGCGGGGGTGGTGGCGTGATTGAGAATGAGTATAAGGTTTCTTTTTTTTAAAAATATGGTAAAATATACAAAACAAACTTCACCATTTTAACTATTTTTAGGTGTACAATTCACTGGGACTCACAATATTGTTCATTCATAATATTGTGCAACCATTACCGCTCTCATTTCCAGGACTTCTTCCTCATCCCAAACAGAAAGTGGTATGAAGTTTCTTTCTGGAGAGATGACAGTGTTCTAAGATTGATCACGGTGATGCCTGAACAACACGGTGAATATACTAAAAGCCACTGAATGGTACACTTTAAGTGGGCAATTTGTACAGTGATTTCTTTTTAAAGCAGTTCATGTATACTGTGTAGTCCCAAGGAAGTCAGTTATTTCAGTTTACTCACTGATTCCCCGTTTGATCTCACTTGCCAACAGAGAAACATCTCTGGGGAATTTCTTTTAATATCATATTTGCCATTGCTCTGAAGCAGGCCTTCTATAACAATGAGCATCACCTGGCAGTTCTCAGAAAAGGCAGTTATGTGTCTCAGGAAAGGCTGAGGATTCCCTGACTGATGAAAGCTCAGGGCGTAAGGCTAGCCTTCTTATTCAAACCAGCTTTGGGATCACTCTCAATGACTATATGGGAGTAAATTTTGAGGCCAAAATGAAAACTCACTTTGTGGCTCTAACTTTTGGATGATTGGCAGCGCGCTGGTCACAGCCACAGAAGTGATGGTCTTCATGCCCTTCTCTGCCATCTCACACAGAGACTTCAAGTAAGGATACTGATCCTTTCTACTGATGTAAGCCGAGGAGACCAGATCATACGTGGAGCTCACCAAGGGGAGGTTGGCCACCCTGGTCACCACACTCTGCAACCAAGAGGGAGGGAGGAGTTAATGTCTACAAAACAGGGCTGGTGGGGAAAGGAATCAAGAATCATCCGTCTATTTATAAATCATACCAGTTGTGGTTCAGCTGCAACAGATGCCATCTTTCTTGCTGGAGAAAGAAGAAATCTGCAGAAGAGAAGCTTATTTCAGAACACTGTGACAAGATTCCCAGATTAATTCTCCAACCCCAGGTTTCAAGTGAGCAAAATTCAAGATACAGTCAGTGGAGTCTGCACTGCTCCCACCCTCTGACTCTCAGAGGTCTCCCCTGGGCAGACAAGTCCTAAAAGAAGGTTTCAGAGCTCATGGGTACAATATACCAACTTGAAGTGTTCAATTCAATGCTTTCCCCACCGGGACATTAGAGACACCTTTTGAAGAAAAAGATCTATCCACAAAAATGCTAACCAGGTAACATCCATGTAAAAACTAGAGAGATATTTCAAGAAGAAGATATCTTGGGCAGTCAGGCCGATCAAGATGGAGCACTTTGGGATGGGGGTGGGGGAAGTCAAACTTTTCTTGTCAAAGAACCGAAACTAGTTCAAGGGACATTAAGCACAGAGGGTAAGGAGGTGCTCCGAGGATCGAGAAACTTTTCAGGGAGTTTTAAAATGTCACTTTAGTGTCCCCAACGGCCCACACCTACACAAAACAGCCTCACTGGTAAGCAGCAGGGCTGGGAAGGCAAGAACCAACCCCTTCGGAGCCACTCTGCGGCCGAGGGTCCCAATTTTACAAGAAATGAGAACCACGCCGAAGGCGCAACAGTTATCATTAGCCCGTCCGCGTACCCCACAAAATTCAGCTTTAAGACGATTTTCTCACGCGTTTCCTTTTAACTAATGTCGTCTGGGGTCGATTGGAAACTGCTAGCCCCAACCCAACCAAGCAGCTACAAACGCACCAAGGCAGCGAGCAGAGAAGCAAGCCTCGACCAAGAACAAAAGCGAGGGTGGAAACGCAGGCCCCAGACACCGCCCCTTCCCAGCAGCCGGGGCCCCGAAACCGCCGCGAGGCCGCGAGCGTCCGGCCCGAAGCCCGCGTTGGCCGAGCCACAGGGACCGCAGAGGGGCGCGCACCCACCAGCCAGCAGACGCCCAAGCGCGAAGATCCGCTGAGTCTGTGAGGCGTTCACAGCTCACCGACCGGCGCGCCGGAATATATACCCGCCCCGCCCCTGCCCGCCCCCGTGCCACGTGACCCCCGGCCTTCTGCCCGGGCGTAGGGGGCGGCCCTGCCTGGATCAAGAGTGCTGGGGATCCCCGTGCAAATATGCGGCGGGTGCCCACGCTGGCTTTGTAGTTTCGCAAAAGGAAGTGGGGCCCCGGTGGCTCAGCATTAAAGAATCTGCGTGTAATTCAGAAGATGAGGGTTCAATCCCTGGGTCGGGAAGATGCCCTGGAGAAGGAAATGGCAACCCACTCCAGAATTCTTGCCTGGAGAATCCCATGGACAGAGGAGCCTGGCGGGCTACAGACTATGGTGTCACAAAGAGTCACAAAGAGACACAACTGAACGACTCAGCCACCAAAAGGCAGCGGAGGAGTTGCCGCGAGGGACTCACCGTAACTAACCTGTTAATTTCCACCAGTTCTGGGAATAGAATTGTCTTTAAAAATGGAAACAATGGCGTTTGGACTGCTATTTATAGCAAACAAATAACTTCCAAAGTTTTGTGAAATTCTAAAGGATAAAGGACCAGTTTGAAGGGCTATTGTGTTGCTCTTTTTACTTTAAAGTCAGTTTCTTCAACATCTGTCTAATTTAAAGTTGAATTGGAATTTCCAAAAAGGCCTTGAGAATATACTCTTCCAGCAAGACTAAAACCCAAATCACTGTGGTCTGATAGCTGCCTAAGTTTACTGTGCAAAATAGCTTTTTGTTTGTTTTTAACTAAAGGATAATTGCTTTACAATATTGGGCTGGTTTCTGCCCTACATCAACATGAATCGGCCAGCAGTTCAGTTCAGTTCAGTCGCTCAGTCCTGTCCCAGTCCTGTCCGACTCCTTGCGACCCCATGAATCGCAGCACACCAGGCCTCCCTGTCCATCACCAACTCTTGGAGTTTATTCAAACTCATGTGCATCAAGTCGGTGAGGCTATCCAGCCATCTCACCCTCTGTCGTCCCCTTCTCCTCCTGCCCCCAAACCCTCCCAGCATCAGAGTCTTTTCCAATGAGTCAACTCTTCACATGAGGTGGCCAAAGTACTGGAGTTTCAGCTTTAGCATCATTCCTTCCAAAGAACACCCAGGAGTGATCTCCTAAAATTTAGAATGGACTGCTTGGATCTCCTTGCAGTCCAAGGGACTCTCAAGAGTCTTCTCCAACACCACAGTTCAAAAGCATCAATTCTTCGGCGCTCAGCCTTCTTCACAGTCCAACTCTCACAGAATCAGCTATAGGTACACACAAGCCCCCTCCCTCTTGAACCTCACTCCCCGAAATGGCTTTTTTTTTAAAGTTGAGAGATAAGGGCTCTTTTTTGTTTTTGTTGTTGTTTTTTGTTTTGGGGAGTACTTTGCCTTTTTTTTTTTTAAAGAAACAAATCTTCAGCGTCTGAGTCCTGGTGCTTTCTTATGTAAAAGAGAAGGACTTGAATCATGATGTGAGTGCGCAACTGCCCCAAGCCCGGTAGGGGGTCCTCTGGACCTTTCCCGGAGTGAATGGGCTGGTTATCTGACATCGCCGGAGGCTTCAGCCTCCCAGCTGTTTCCCAAGGAAGATAAAGGAGAAAGAAGAGGTGGGAGGTTCGAGGGAGGGCTGGGGCCAGGTCCTCGGCCTCGGCTTCTGGAATCTAGAGCAAGAGGAGGCAGCTGGTGAGTACGCAGGAGCCTGGAGGCAGGCTGTGTTTGTCAAGCTCCAGAGTTTCAACTGTGGGAAACACTCAAAGGCATTTACCTTAATTACTTAACTGAGGTTGCAGGTACAGAGATACTGTGCATATTTAAAGTTCCAAACCGACCCGTGGCAAAAATGTATCCCTCGTACAGGACTGAAGACATCTAGAGGCCCCCAGCTAGAAAAATTAAATATTGTGTCTTCTTTCCCCTCCTACACACACCAGGTCATTCAAAACAAAATATAGTACCACCATAAAATAACTGTTAGGAAGTCCAAAATTTTTATGTCCCCCTCCTCCTGGGAAGTTCACGGTTCACATATTGCTGACTTCAGCAGTATGTGAACCGTGAACTTCCTGATGTTCAAGCTGGTTTTAGAAAAGGCAGAGGAACCAGAGATCAAATTGCCAACATCCGCTGGATCATGGAAAAAGCAAGAGTTCCAGAAAAACATCTATTTCTGCTTTATTGACTATGCCAAAGCCTTGGACTGTGTGGATCACAATAAACTGTGGAAAATTCTGAAAGAGATGGGAATACCAGACCACCTGACCTGCCTCTTGAGAAATTTGTATGCAGGTCAGGAAGCAACAGTTAGAGCTGGACATGGAACAACAGACTGGTTCCAAATAGGAAAAGGAGTACGGCAAGGCTGTATATTGTCACCCTGTTTATTTAACTTATATGCGGAGTACATCATGAGAAACACTGGACTGGAAGAAACACAAGCTGGAATCAAGATTGCCGGGAGAAATATCAATAACCTCAGATATGCAGATGATACCACCCTTATGGCAGAAAGTGAAGAGGAACTCAAAAGCCTCTTGATGAAAGTGAAAGTGGAGAGTGAAAAAGTTGGCTTAAAACTCAACATTCAGAAAACAAAGATCATGGCATCCGGTCCCATCACTTCATGGGAAATAGATGGGGAAACAGTGGAAACAGTGTCAGACTTCATTTTTCTGGGCTCCAAAATCACTGCAGATGGTGACTGCAGCCATGAGATTAAAAGACGCTTACTCCTTGGAAGAAAAGTTATGACCAACCTAGATAGCATATTGAAAAGCAGAGCCATTACTTTGCCAACAAAGGTTTGTCTAGTCAAGGCTCTGGTTTTTCCTGTGGTCATGTATGGATGTGAGAGTTGGACTGTGAAGAAGGCTGAGCGCCAAAGAATTGGTGCTTTTGAACTGTGGTGTTGGAGAAGACTCTTGAGAGTCCCTTGGACTGCAAGGAGATCCAACCAGTCCAGAAGGAGATCTTCTGAAGGAGATCAGCCCTGGGATTTCTCTGAAAGGAATGATGCTAAAGCTGAAACTCCAGTACTTTGGCCACCTCATGTGAAGAGTTGACTCATTGGAAAAGACTCTGATGCTGGGAGGGATTGGGGGCAAGAGGAGAAGGGGACGACAGAGGATGAGATGGTTGGATGGCATCACTGACTTGATGGACGTGAGTCTGAGTGAACTCTGGGAGTTGGTGATGGACAGGGAGGCCTGGCGTGCTGCGATTCATGGGGTCGCAAAGAGTCGGACACAACTGAGCGACTGATCTGATCCTCCCCACCTCCCTCCATTGACATTTTCAATGCTTCAGTCAGTTCAGTTCAGTTCAGTCACTCAGTCTTGCCGACTCTTTGCGACCCCATGGACTGCAGCACACCAGGCCTCCCTGTCCATCACCAACTCCTGGAGTTTACTTAATCTCATGTCCATTGAGTCGGTGATGCCATCCAACCATCTCATCCTCTGTGGTCCCCTTCTCCTCCTGCCTTCAATCTTTCCCAGCCTCAGGGTCTTTTCCAGTGAGTCAGTTCTTCGAATCAGGTAGCCAAAGGATTGGAGTTTCAGCTTTAGCATCAGTCCTTCCAATGAATATTCAGGACTGATTTTCCTTAGGATGGACTGGTTGGATCTCCTTGCAGTCCAAGGGACTCTCAAGAGTCTTCTCCAACACCACAGCAACAATTCTTTGGTGCTCTACTTTCTTTATAGTCCAACTGTCACATCCGTACATGACTACTGGAAAAACCATAGCCTTGACTTGACAGGCCTTTGTTGGCAAAGTAATGTCTCTGCTTTTTAATACGCTGTCTAGGTTGGTCATAACTTTTCTTCCAAGGAGCAAGCGTCTTTCAATTTCTTGGCTGCAATCACCATCTGCAGTGATTTTGGAGCCCCCAAAAATCAAGTCTCTCACTGTTCCCACTGTTTCCCCATCTATTTGCTATGAAGTGATGGGACCAGATGCCATGATCTTAGTTTTCTGAATGTTGAGTTTTAAGCCAACTTTTTCACTTTTCTCTTTTACTGCTCTAAGCACTCAACTTATCTTTTTCTTTTCTTTTTGCTGTTTCATTTTTGTTGGTGCGCTAAGCAGATGTTTAGTGTTCCTCTTGTTAATCTATCCCCATCCTTATGTAAAGACAGCAGAAATCTGTGTGATGATGGTGAGATGTTTTTTTCTGTTTGTTTTTTAACTTCTCACTAGTCTGAGCTCTTATTTTGCAACAGAAGACTTTTGCCCTTTCACCTACATATGCCTCCATCTTTTTTTTATTTTTAATTGAAGGATAATTGCTTTACAATATTGTGTTGGTTTCTGCCATACATCAACATGAATGAGCTATAGGTATGCATATGTCCCCTCCCTCCCACTTCCCATCCTGTCTGTTTGTTTTAAACCTGGGAGTCACTTGCCCTCTTTAAGGATAAGCAGGCTTCCTTCTGCTTTTCTGTACCTGAGAAGGAGAGGGCTCAAGAGACTAATGTTGGGGGCAAGACTTCAAGTTCCCAGAGGATAAATCACACCAAATTCTGCACCTGCTACTCTTTCATCTTCATGAGTCTGGGAGAACATGGAGCTATGGGCAATAATAACACCCAGGTCCTCCAGGTAATTCTGATGGTCTCTGGAAGTTTGAGAACCTTTGTTTCACAGAAGTGGTTTTCATAGTTGGTCTCAGACTAGTGCATCAGAATCACCTGGGGTGCTTGTTAAACGTTCTGTCACCTATACAAGGCCTTTTGAATTAGGAGCTACAGTGGGGAGGCCCAGGAGTCTATATTTTTAAAAATACTTTTTTTTTAGTAACACCACTTTATACTTCACAAAGTGCTTTCATATGTTCCTTATTGCTTGAGCCTCACAACAATTCGGCAACTCAGTGCAATGGGGATAATTATTTCCATTTTAATAATGAGGAAGAGTCTCGGAAAAGTTACCTGATTTTGCCCACAGTCATGACTAAGTAGCAAGGTAAGTAAGACTAGATCCCAGGGACATAATCTGAGCTAGTTACCTAATTGCTCTTTGCCTTAGTTCCTTCATTTATAAAATAAATATTATCCATCAATTTGAGAAAATAAACAGGCCTGTAACTACATGCCATGTGAGTGACAGAAGCTGCATACAAATAATACTATACAAAGCAAATTAAGTTGTCAGAAGTAAGGCTGGTAGTTGCTTTGGGGAGTGGGGAGGGCTAGTGACTGGATGGAGCCTCAGGGGGCCTTTGATGTGCAGATAATTTTCTTGTTCTGGGTACTAGTTACGTGTGTCTGCTCTTCTTGTGAAAATTCATTAACTGTATATTTTATTTTTAAAATGCTATACTTCTATTTTTTAAAGTTTTGAAAAGTTGAGAAAAGAAAAAAGTAGTGGTGCTTACTTCATAAGGTTTTTGTGAGGATTACATGAATTGATACATTCAACAGAATAATGCCAGGTACATGGAAATGGCAGTTGTTATTACTGTTTTCTAACCCACCCAAAGCCTCTCTGCCCAAGAAAGCTTTGCTCACAGAGGAGGCTGAAGGGGCTCCAGGAAACCAGCAATATCCCAGGTCCCACCTAATCTTTTTTTTTTTTTTCCTAGACTAGGAGAGACTTTGCTGAAGGAGACACATTTCTTAGAGTTTGTAGCAACTCAACCTGGGTGTATCAATGATACAAAATAATAGTAAAAAAAAGAAGAAGAAGAAAAAATAAATCTGCCTTGAAGTTTTCTTTTCCAGAAGTGGGGCAACTGCCTCCTTTCCCACGCTTATGGTTTTTCTTCCCTCCCTCAAAGGCACTGTATGCTCTTGCAGCCACCTGTATCCTCCACTCCATGCTGCACTCTCTCCCTCACCTCTCTTTCTCTGGACAACCCCTCGTTCCCTCTGGCTGGAGTGGTTGCCCATCTGGCAAGCTCTACTTCTCTGTACCACTCAGCTCTTTACAACTGTGAGGCCCTCCTCAGCCCCAAGATTATTAACTAGTGAGCAGTAGAACGGGTCTCAAACCAGGTATGTCTGACTGTAGAACTGACACTTTATCATTACTTGATGTGTGTGCTTAGGCAGTAAATACACTTGACCCTCAATGCCTGTAAGATGTAGGAGTTAGATGACATCTAGGGTTCCTTTCAGCTGTCCAAAAACTAACAATACCTTACCTCGTATATAGCTTTATAATGTCCTTCAATAAACATTTCAACCCAGACAGGTGCTTTTTCCTATTTCCTTGTCACAAGGCAGCCTCATCCAAACACAGGGGAAATATTAGTCTGTTCATTTCTTCTTTATACTTGAGCTTGAAATTAGATAAAACTATCGTTCTCATCGTGGCTTCCCTGGTGGCTCAGAGAGCCACTTACAGTGCAGGAGACCTGGGTTAGATCCCTGGGTTGGGACGATCCCCTGGAGAAAGGAACGGAAACCCACTCCAGTATTATTGCCTGGAGAATCCCCATGAACAGAGGAGCCTGGCAGGCTACAGTCCATGGGGTCCCAAAGAGTCGGACATGACCAAACGACTAAGCAAACCTTTCTCGTAGCCCAGAAACAAAGATAGTGGATCACAAGTAATGAGTCATGAAGCCAGATGATTTCTATTTTGAACAGTTCAAACTCCATGCAATTGGGTCACCAGCAGGAAGAGTTACTTAAATGACCCAATTAATCTACCTTCTTACTCACCCCTGAACTTGATACTCCACCATCTTTTATTCTCCTCCAAGTACCTTTGGGTGGGAAACGCAATTCCTTTTTCACATGGACTTCATCTTGAGTTGGTTTCCAAACAGACTACCCTCCTCCTCCTGCCCAACTGAACTTCACACCTTTTAGCCTGCCAGGGTCCCTTCCCTTTTCTCTCTTAGATAGGTAACTCAAGAAGAAGCAAGAAGGTTGATCAAATTTCAAGTCTATTTCTCATCTAACTTATTTATTTCCCCCTCCATCTTGTATCTCCTTATAGGTTTGAGATTTTATAAATGAAAAGTATCCTGGGATGTCACAATTTCATGCATTCTTATTCTCTTTAAGTGAATATAATTAATTAAGTTAATTTAGAATATAGCTTACTTTCTGTTTTGTATTTATATCCAGTTTACTCCCCACCACACACAAAGGACATAAATTGCCTTACAAATTGCATAAAATACAGGAAGAATACATTTTAAATAAGTAAAAAGAAATAATATTAAGGCAAATAAATTAAGATGAAGCTTCTTGCTTTTATTTTATCATTGTATCAGGTAATTAATGCTTATATTAGGAGAAACTCAGTGATTCTCCACAAATGAAGAAATGGTTGCTAAGATAGTAATCTATTGTATGGGGATAAAGTGCCAGTGTTGGAGCTTATCAGTTACAATAAGCTCTTTTGTATACAGCATGATACCCTGGGGAAAAAACATTGAATTCAGAATCCCAACTTTTTTGTTTTCAGCTTTACTGAGATACTATAAACATATAACATTGTTTAAGCTTAAAGTATACAATGTAGCAATTTTATATATGTATATACTGGAAAAGAATTACCACAGTAAGGTTAGTTAATATATCCGTCACCTCATGCAGTTAGAATTTCTGCATTGAGATTTTTTTTTTTTTGCTTCACCTCACAGCATGTGGGATCTGAGTTGCCTGATCAGACCAGTGATGGAACCCCTGCCCTCTGCAGTAGAAGTGCAGAATCTTAACCACTGGACCACCAGGGAAGTCCTAAGAACTTAAAAAATCTATAGTAGGGGAGCAAAATTTGGCACACCAAAACGTGTTTATTTGGCATGAGGACTGATTTAGGCTGATTTTTTTTTTGGCCTGATTATTTTTAAGAATCAGAATACTCAGAAGACTCACTCTTGTTTTACCTCTCCCTTAGCTGCCTATAAGGAAAGCTGAGCACTAAAGAATTGATGCTTTTGAACTGTGGTGTTGGAGAAGACTCTTGAGAGTCTCTTGGACTGCAAGGAGATCAAACCCATCAATCCTAAAGGAAATTAGTCCTGAATATTCATTGGAAGGACTGATGCTAAAGCTGAAACTCCAATACTTTGGCCACCTGATGCAAAAAACTGACTCATCTGAAAAGACCCTGATGCTGGGAAAGATTGAAGGCAGGAGGAGAAGGGGATAACAGAGGATAAGATGGTTGGATGGCACCACTGATTCAATGGACATGAGTTTGAGTAACCTCTGGGAATTGGTGATAGACAGAGAAGCCTGGCAGGCTACAGTCCAGGGGTCACAAAGAGTCAGACATGACCGAGCAGTTAAACAACAAAAAATAAATATATATACATGTATATGTATACATGCTAAGTCACTGAGAAAGTCACTCAACTTTCTCAAAGAAAGTCAGTTCCCAACCTCAAGGCCTAATAACCCCAAGAACATACAATTTGGGAGTTTCGAGAGCATGGCAGTTTGCTTTGCAGGATGAGTGCCCTCTGTCCATGTTAACCTAAGTAGCTCTGCTTAGAGGCCATGATCCACAGTGTATTCAGGTCAGGAACAGTCAGAGCTTGACCACAGGAAAATAAAAGCAGACAAATTATTTTCTGTGGGCCCCCCGCCTACTCTTTGAACCCCTTTCTCTTCCTTAAAGAATCCTCCTTTCCTTGGAGGATTGGCGTCTCCCTTCTGTTGTATCCTCCCCAACACACACTCCAATCCTAACAAGCCTATGCTCTCAACTAAAAATTCAAATGCATTTTATTTTTTTTTTAGTTTTTATTTTATTTATTTATTATTTATTTATTTGGCTGCTTGGGGTCTTCATTGCAACCCAAGGAATCTTTGATCTTCATTGCAGCATGCAGGATCTTTAGTTACAGCACGTGAAATCTTAATTGCGGCACATGAGATCTAGTTCTGACCAGGAATCGAACCCAGGCCCGCTGCATTGGGAGCATGGAGTCTTAGCCACTGGACCACCAGGGAAGTTCCCTCAAATGCATTTTGTAAATGTATTCAAACCTAAATGCTAAAGACTAACTTATTTAGTGCCCTCTCCTAGGGGCATTTACAAGTTAGTAAAAATCTGTTTTTCTAAACAATTTACAAAATATGTTCTCATGTAAAGTAGGAAGGCCATGCTGTTCCTATTCTATGCTCTGACTCAGAGTCACTTGTCCAAGGTTACTCAGTTTGTACACAATAGAATTAAGTCATAGATCCTGTCTACAACCTTGTGGCTATATCATGCTATCTCTGAAGGTTAAATGTGTAAAGGTCTCCAGTGTTTGTTGAATGAATATTAAAATAAAGAACAGGAGGGAATGAGATAGTAAGAAAGAAAGAAGGAAAAGAAAAATGAAAGAGAGATCAGGGGCGTTTCTTTAAGGGACTAGAAAGGAATTGCTCTTGGTAAATGGGGAAGCAGGCTATGTGAAATTATGAAAGTCTGCCCCCAATACACATACACACACTTCCATATACTATCTATGTGTCAGTCCTCAGGCTTGAGCAGTTCCCAAAGAACATCAAGCCTGTGGATAAAATGTTTATTTCTCTTTTGCTTATTCTCAGGAATAAAGAATCATAGGCCATTTTAACTTTGGATCATCAAGTCCAGATGATAAACCTAGAATTTTATTTTTTTAATTTTTAAAATAACTTTAGAATGTTTTTTATTGATTCATTTATATTGTTTGGCCTCACTGCACTAGAGGTAGGAGGTAGTCCCCATCCAGGGACTGAACCTGTGCTCCCTGCAGTGGAAGCCCAGAGTCTTAACCACTGGACCACCAGGGAAGCCCCAACCCTAGAACTTTGGTGTAGGAAGAGATTCTACTGATTATCTAATCCAGTGGGTCTATGTGCAATAGCTTGGGGTACAGGTCTTCAACCAAGCACCTTCCCCTGGGGTGGCTCCTTCATCAGTTTTGTTGGAGGCAAAAGGTGTGGGGCCAGCTGCCCTTGAAAAGTGGTCCTTTGGGCCTGGCTTCATCTTTGTAAAGATGCCTGATCCTTCCATTTCTTTGAGTTCTCTATTGGTCCAGAGCAAGGAGGGAAGTAAGGGTAGGAAAGGAGTGGTTTTGTGTTTTGTTTACATATGCTAATTTTGGAAAGATGACTGAGCCAAAAGTTTGGGAGTGACAGCTATTATATTTAGGGTCAACCTCCACATTCCAGTTCTAGAATTAGATTTGGCAAAGATGTTTTTCCTAGGTTGGCTTTTGACAGAGCCAACATGAGCAGTCCTTAATGACTCAACAAACAACTGAGAAATTGTGGGAAACATGGCTTTACCAGTCAGGGCCACTGCTATTTCCAGAATCCTGACGCTCTCTGAGCTGCAGAATGAAACCCATAAGATCAGGATCCATTTTGTCAGCCAAGTACGAGTCATTTCTTTTAGCTGAGCCAATTAATCAAAGTTCTGCATTTCATTTAATATTTCTTTACAGAAAAACTCAAAAAACTTCACTGAGTAAAGACAGGATATATCATGATCCACAGTTCAGACGACATGCACAGCTACATTACTATAAATGTTACAAAGTCCATCAAGGACTCAGAAATGATCTTCGAAAATTTAAGACCACACTGATAGGAATAGTCCTGATATTATTTTAACAGATTTGTAAAAACAAAATAATAATAATAAAGCAATCTGTCTTTGATGGTCTTTATATGTTAGAATACTGAAATTTAAAAAAAAGAAAAGGAAAACAGACGTGTGACCCAAAGTTATGCTGATGAGAATCGCATCTGTGGTAGCAACATCACTTTTCCAATACTCTAGCAATTTTCATTTCTGGCTTTTAGCAAACTGAAATCACTCTAGTCCAAGGAGAAGTGAAAGTGAAAGTTCCTCAGTCACGTCCAACTCTTTTCGATCCCATAGAATAGTCTGTGGAATTCTCCAGGCCAGAATACTTGAGTGGGTAGCCATTCCCTTCTCCAGGGGATCTTCCAAACCTAGGGATCGAACCCGGGTCTCCCACATTGCAGGCAGATTCTTTACCAGCTGAGCCACCAGGGAAGACCAAGAGAAGAAACGGAAGGCCATTTTTCTGAAACTGAAATACAGATCAGCTAGCTACCGCCACCCACCCTAAACTCTTACACTGATCTCTTAGATTTTGATTAGATATAAAAGGAAGGTAATGGAATATGGACTCAAAAACTGTCCCAACTCCCTAGGTTAAGGAGCTTCAGGCTGGCTTTACAGGTCATAATATATAATCTTGGAAATATATGTACATAGGTAATACAGAGCTATTTTTTTAAATAAACTGAATGTCATACATATAAGACATGTTGGTTTTTTTAATTCCTCTTCCCACTCAAATTACCTCAAAAAATGTAAGTAAAAAAGAATACCATTTGACAGAATGTGCATTTAAAGAAGCAAAGCAAACTAATTTATTATCTCCTCAATCTGTAGTTAACAGAATATATTTTCATAAAGAAACCTCATAGCTGTATGTCTGTTTATACAGAAGATAAGGACTACAGATATCTAAAACCCTCAAGCTTGCCAACAAGACTGAATAAAAATAATTCATGGTCAAATGTTTTTGAAAAACACAGATGATAGAGTATTTCTGTGAAGAAAAAAGAAAAGCATCATAGCTAGCCCTAAGTTGAAATAAAAGGAGAAAGGAAAATACAACTATACAACTATATGATATCTGTGTAATGAAAGTTTATTAAAGTAAGAGGATTTAAGAGGAAAATATGCCTGCCTGCCAATGCAGGCTTTGCAGGAGACTTGGGTTTGATCCCTGGGTGGGGAAGATGCCCTGGAAAAGGAAATGGCAACCTGCTCCAGTATTCTTGCCTGGGAAATCCCATGGACAGAGGAGACTGGCAGGCTATAGTCCATGAGGTTGGAAAGAGTCAGACACTACTGAGCAACCTGGGCACACAAACACACACCAAAATGTTAATTATATGTATCATTTATAGGAGGATTATAGCTCATCTTTTCTTGTATTGCTCTGTATTCTCTCAAATGAATATTACTTGTGGCAGAAAAAGCTTTTTGTAGTAAGTTTTTCATCAGGCTATACTTAATGATCAAAAACAAAACAATTAGCCAGAAGAGTCATTAATGATGGCTAAATTTTACCTAGCAACTGGATTACAGAAACCTAATAATTGAGTACAACTTACTTGTTCCAGAAAATCGAACTGTGAGCTTTTATACTCATAGATGAGTCAGAAATTCCCATAGCTCCTTGGAGATGGCCAGTTAAGGAGTTTCAAAATTACAACATATTCTCTGAAATGTTCTGGAAAAGCATGGGTGTGGATGTGGGAACACAGGCACAGGATCACAGGACCCCTTCCTAGAGGAGCCTTAGGCCTTTAAACCTACCTTTTCCAAGCAACATGTATCCCCAGTTACCCAGCATCAGTTTCTGGAACTTCTTGGTGGATGGTGCATTCCTAAAGGCCCATGGTTTCATGTCCATGAAGGCATCCAAGTTAAAACTGCAGGTTCCTAGACAATCATTTACAAAAGGACTTCTTCTCAAGCCATCATTCTAGGATGTATTTGCTAAGCATCTAGGATACAGCCCCTTCCTTTATGTGCTCCTAAGAACTTCAGGTGTCCTTGGGTAAAAATCACATCTAAGCCACTATGTTCTTGATAGTTCTCCAACAGGTAAGCACTTATCATAGCTCATAACTATTCCATTCATTCCTTCATATTTTGGAGATAATTCTGATTGAAGCATTCTGTGACCGAACTAAATTTTAACATATTCATGGTAAATAAATGATTGTTGTTCAGTTGCTAAGTTTTCAACACCATGGCCTGCAGCATGCCAGGTTCCCCTGCCCCTTTCCCTTTCCAGGTGGGTTCTTCACAAGTGCCACCTGGAAAGTCCTAATTCATAACACAGTTTCCTATGAAAGATAAAAATCAATAACTAAAGAGCATTTCCCAGAAATGGAGCAGGGCCGATTTCCTCACATTTATTCTGGTTGGCTGTCTCTCTCTTTCACGTACAAACATACACAGTCTGGTTACATATACCCCAGGAATCTCAGTTTATAGTGGGTGCAATTTGGTGGGGGGAGCAGGGGTGATGGTCAGAGACATTGTGTATTAAGACACAATCTGTCAGGGAAAGATAAATTCTGTGTGATATCACATACATGTGAAACCTAAAAAATACAAGAAACTAGTGAATGTTAGAAAAATGAAACAGACTCAAAGATACAGAGAACAAATCGGTGGTTACCACAGTGAAGAGGGGAGATGTGATATTGGGATAGGGGATTAAAAGCTACAAACTATTATGTATAAAATAAACCACAAGGATATATTATTGTACAACACAGGAAATACTGTCAATATTTTAAGTATAAGTGGTATAGTGTGTTCATGCTTAGTCATGTCTGACTCTTTGCAACCACATGGACTGTAGCCCACCAGGCTCCTCTGTCTATGGGATTTCTCAGGCAAAAATATTGGAGTGGGTTGCTGTTTCCTTTTCCAGGGGATCTTCCTGGCCCTCTCAAAATGTGTGGATGAAGAATGCCGGAAGTGAGGTGAGGAACTTTTGTGCTTTTAGATATGCAAATCATTTAGCCCCGTGCACGCTGCAGAAAGCCAAGAATCCATTTCCCATGATGCCCAAAGTACAATACACTGTATTCAAGGAGGCCCTGCCATGCAACAGACATAACAGAGGGAAAATTCATGCCTCCTGTTCTTGAAGAAACCTAAATAGTTCATGTCTGAGGATTCTGACTGTTGGAAAGGGGCAAGGTAATGTTGTTCCTTCTGTTTCTTTCATCCTCTCTCCCTCTGAGCACTCGTACACATGGGGTACCGATTCCTGTTAGCCACCAGTCTGCTTACAAACACACACAGTTCCTTAACAACATTCTTCATTTCTTCACCAAATCAAGGACTGATGCTCAAACTCTCTCTTTTTGCCTTTCTGAGTTTGGCATCCTCCTCCTCTCCAGCCACACTTCCTGTCTCCACAGGGGCAAATGAGCAGGAGATGAGCATTAACAATGCTCCAGTCTTCTGCCTCCGGGGGTTGCTCCCATCAGACTCAGTTTTTCCCAGCTTCTTCAGAATCCCCTCCACCATCCTTACTCTGTAGCCCTTCTGTGCATCATGCCAGGGTCAACCACTCCAAGAATATTGGCCCCTGAGGTGTTCCTTCTTTCTTTCCTAGTCAAGCACACACAAAAGGAGGCCCTAATTATTCTGACAAAAGATTCTGTGCATTCAGAATAAACTCTTGATTAAGTCCTGGAAACTTGTGCAAACAGCTAGCCAGACTCCTGCCAGTCAATTCCAGGAAGAACCAAGAAAGAGTCTGCCAGTTCCTCTGCCTCCTCATTCCTTCCCCTTCCATGTTAAATGACCTCCCGCCCACACCTTACAATGTCCCCATTCTCCTGGTGACACCATTTCAAGAGACTTAAACAGCTTCCTCCTTAGACTAGCATCTATGTGTTTATTATATTCCCTGCCAAGCCATAAGGGCAGCCAACAAATTGTAGGTAGTTCTTCAGGCCTGCAGAAATTCTGAGAATTTCTAAGCTGGCCATCATAAACAAACCTCAGAGTGTTAATAAAGGGCAACAAGAAGTGGAGATAGAGAATGGTAGAAGACAAATCATTTCAAAAAGAGCAACAACTAAAGAAACCTCATGCGTGCATGTGTGATGGCACTTCCTCATGCGTGCATGTGTGATGGCACTTCCTCATGCGTGCATGTGTGATGGCACTTCCTCATGCGTGCATGTGTGATGGCACTTCCTCATGCGTGCATGTGTGATGGCACTTCCTCATGCGTGCATGTGTGATGGCACTTCAGTTGTGTCTGACCCTTTGCGACCCTATGGACCATAGCCCACCATCCTTTCCTGTCCATGGGATTCTCCAGACAAGAATACTGAAGTGGGTTGCTGTGCCCTCCTTTAGGGGACCTTCCCCACCCAGGGATCAAATCTGGGACTCCTGAGTCTCCTGCAGAGCAAGCAGATTCTTTACTGCTGAGCCGCTGGGGAACCCCAAAGAAACCTCAAAATCTGCGTATAAACCAATCAGAAAGTTTTGTTCATTTACAGCCTATGTAATATGCCAGATAATCACACATATATAAATATTTTTAATAATAAAAGTATGAAATATGACAGAAAAATGATAGGAAGAAGGATGTGCCCATTTAGTGACTCAAATTGAAATAAATTTCATGAAAAGAAAGACAACATAGTGCACTGATTAGAAGCACAGCCTGGAATCACCCGGATCTATGTTTGATGCCAAAACAGCACTAAACTTTCAGGAAATGCCTCTAAGAGAAAATGGGAGGGAGCTAGGAGAGGCTAGGAGAGCCATGAGCCTGCCAGGCCTCAGGCCTGCCAGCCATGCAGGCCTGCCCAGGAGTGAAGAAGAAGGGGAAGAAAGGCTGTCCCAAAACATGTTCGATTGCCGTGTCCTAAAAGGAAAGTTCGGTAAGGCTGCTGGGTCCACTCAAGCCATCAGAGTCCCAAAGAATGAGCCTGCCTTGATATCACTGCTGCACTTACTACTGGCTGGGAGCAGCCCATGGAAAGCATGGGCTCAACTCAAACATGCGGATGAATTTCAGAACCCAGGAGGGGGCCCTTGGTCCTTTACTTCTTGCAGTTGGAAAGATACCTGAGAGGTCAATCTTATGGCCGCTGTACTTAGTTTCCTCTTCAGTTAAAATAGGACAAAATCCATGCCTACTCATCTTGTAGGGGAGTTGTGTAGCTCAGAGGAAGTGATGTTCATGAACACTTTGTAAAGTATGGAATATGCAAACAGTTATTTACACAGGACTATGTCCCGTCATCAGTTGTAATTCTTCACTCCTGCAGCAGTGGGGTCCACCGACCCTCCAGTCTGCCTCTGAACCCCTCCTTCTTCTGAGCTACCCAACTGAGCTACTTCCTCAGCTCAGACCCATCTGGGAAGCAGGAATGGAAAAGGCAGTCCTTTGACTCAGAGCTAAAAACGTCCTCAGACAGAGCCTGCTGGTTGCTGTTGGACTAGTCTAGCCCACTTCATGAAGCTGGACATTGACTTTGCTAAGAGCCATACACAGCAAGTTGTGTTTATTTTACATTTATTCTATTACTTTGAAAAAAGGCAGACTATTAGACTCTGAGAGCTTTCTATTTTTAATTTATTTTTGAATAGGTATTGTTTTCGTTGTTCAGTCTCTCAGTTGTGTCCGTGACCCCATGGACTGCAGCATTCCAGGCTTCCCTGTCCTTCACCATCTCCCAGAGCTTGCTCAAACTCACGTCCATTGAGTCAGTGATGCCATCCAACCATCTTATCCTCTGTCATCCTCTTCTCCTCCTGCCCTCAATCTTTCCCAGCGTCGGAGTCTTTTCCAATGAGTCAGCTCTTTGCATCAGGTGGCCAAAGTAGGTATTACATACATTCAATCTGATGTTCAAAACTTAAAAAAGAGAATTTAAGGAAGTCTCCCTTCTATTCTTCTTGTCCTCTAGCCACAAAGTTTCCCCTCCTTGGAACAATTATTTTCTGGTGTATCCTTCCAGAGATATTTTATGAATAGTTATGCTTATAAAATAAGCATAATTTCCAACTCTGTTAAGAGAATCTCCCTCAGAGAGGGATGGTTCAGACTAGGCTAACATTATTTAGCTACTGTATTCTAATTGTCCCATTTCTACATTTTGGAAACTCTGAGAGGTAGGAAGCAAAAGGTTTTTCACTTTATTTTTTTTTGGCTGTGCCACAGTAGCTTGTGGAATCTCAGTTCTCTGACTAGAGATGAATCTGGGCCATGACAGGGAAAGCCTAGAATCCTAACCAGTAGCCCACCAACATTTTCAACATTTGATTATGAAGATTTCCAACATTTTCAACATTTTATTACATTTCAACATTTTATTATGAAGATTTTCAAACAGATCAGGAAGTTGAAAGAATTGTTCAGTGAATACCCACCACCTAAATTCTACCATGAGTAATTTGCTATATTTGCTGTAGTTATTATTCCCATTGTATTGCCAGGAAACTGTGTCAGACGGTATAGGTTCTTTAGTCACTCAGGCGACACTGTGTATCGGTGCTTTTTCCAACTCATCACACTACTTCACTAGGGGACAAAGGTATTAATAGTTTGTTGCAAAGGCCCCATGTGCTGTCTTGCCCCTCATTTACTTCTATTCTATTCCAGCATCTCAAGCAAGATCCAAAAAGATTCAAGTTCCCTGAAAAAAACTGAAGTCCAGTTTCTTGTGTCTGAATATGATCTGCAGAAAAGCCACAGAGAATAGATGTCCTCTTTGTCACTTGTAATCTCCCTACCCCCTTTGGCCCTCTCATCCAATGTGGTGCTGCTTTCCCTAACAGACTTTAACCTCCCTTAGCTGACCTCATTCTTCTCAAAAGTTCAGGACTTTTTAGATATGTGAGGGAAGCTGAGAAGGCAGCCTAGCAGACCCATTCATCCTTCTTTATCAAAATAGCCTTGGATAACCACCTTGCTACTCACAGCATGGTTCAGGGACTAGGAACATCAGTACCACCCTCACAAACCAGCAGCACGACATCATAAATGTCCAATCTCAGGCCCGCCCAGACCCACTGAATGAAAGCTTGCATTTTACTGGATCCCCAGGTGATTCCTATGCACAAGCCAAATGAGTACACTCTCACTTCAGCTATTGTTAAAAGCAAGGCCAATGTGAAGTGCAGGATAAATTCCAGGTGGAAAAAAAATAGCAATTAAAGACATTTATCCTAAGAACTACATTTTCCTGGGTTTTTGTTTGTTTGCTTTTAAATTTATTTGGCCGAGCCAGGTCTTAGTTGCGGCATGTGGAATCTCCGTTGTGGTGTGTGGGATCTAGTTCCCAGAATAGGGATGCAACCTAGTCCCCCTTGCACTGGGAGCATGGAATCTTAACCACTAGACTGCCAGTGAAGTTCCCCTCTTAGTTTTTTGGTTTTTGGGTTCTTTTGCCTCTTCACTCCCCCTTCTTCATAACCTATACCACTTGCTGAGCCCTTATTTTGTACCAGAGACATTATTTCTAAACTTCAAAAAATATTTTTATTCTTAACATGCATATGAGGCTTAGAAGGTTAGAAATCTACCCAAAGTTAAATGGTTGTACATTTGAAACATAAACGCATTCCTTTCCAAGGCCCGCTGCCCTCTTCCCACTTCATGACACTGTCTCTCAAAACCCCAGCAGATGCCTCAGCCCAGACCTTGCCCACCTGGGCCAGAGGTCTTAGGTTTGCCTGTCACCTGGGCTTCTGGACTTGTTTCCTCCTCTCAATCTGATCCTTATGTCCTTTCACTGATTGTTTTTCTGGATCTTGTTCTCTCAGCTCCCAAGTAGCAGTCAGGTCCTCTTATCATCTAAGAGTGATGGGAGTCACCTTTGCGTTGTTAACTGTCGTCTTCCGCAGGCAATGGGGGAGGGAGAAGGGAGAGGATGGGAGGCCAGTGAAGAAGCGTTTGGGCAGGTAGGATGCACTCTGCCAGGGCATGCCCTATTTTAATCCAAATAAAGAGATCAAAAGGTTCCTACGGATGGCTGTGCCTGTGTGGGCTAGAAAGATCCCTAAAATGTGACTCCTGCCCTTAAGGAACATTCCAGCAGGGGAGCTGGGGCCAGAACACAAAAGCCCCATGAACAACATACATTGGGACATAGACAAGACTGCTTCTGGGTGATGAAGTTACAGGTGATTCCTCAGAGCAAGTAGCATTTGCAGATAACCCAGTGGGAGGGTGAGAGAGAGAGGGCATCCAGGCAAGGGGAGAAAATGCAGAAGGACAGAAGGAAAAGCATCTTTGGGGAATGTCATACATAGAGTCCTGTGTGGCTAATCTAGAAGGTATATTTGAAGCCGGTAGTGGAGAGATTAAGGAGGTAGGTTGGGAACAGGAATCACTGAATTCTGAGAAGTGATTAGGTCTGAAGTGGGCACTTGTATTACTATTTTGCAAAGAAGATGGATCAGAGGAGACAGTGACTAGGGTGAGCGAGATGACAGATTGATACTGAGAATGAACCTCAGAGAACATGGAGATGTGTGCGTGCTAAGTCACTTCAGTCATACCTGACTCTTTGCAACCCTAAGGACTGTAGCCTGCCTGGCTCCTCTTTCCATGGGATTCTCCAGGCAAGAATACTGGAGTGGGCTGCCATGCCTTCCTCCAGGGGATCTTCCCAAACCCGGTCTCCCACACTGCAGGTGGATTCTTTACCAGCTGAGCCACAAGGGAAGCCCCACATGTAGATAACTGGCCTTCAAACATTCTGACCATGAAACCCTTTGTGCAAATGAGATCTCACTCAACAATGTAAACAAAATGGATGAAAGTTAAAGCTCTTCTGACTGGAGCGACTGGGAGGAGGGCACTCAGTTTCTCCCTCCCTCTCATCCTGTTCTTTCCCTCCAAGTGGACTGTGAAGGGGCTTCTTGCTTAAAAATCTGTGATTAACAAGGATCAGAACCAATAACCAAATCCTGCCTGCCTCTTGTTTTTGAAAATAAAGCCCTGCTGGAACACAGCCATGCCTGTTGGGTTACGTGTTGTCCATGGCTGCTTCCATGCTGCAGTGACAGAGTTGAGTAACTGGGACAGAGACTATCTGGCATGGCACAGAAAAGGTTTGCCAACCCCTCATCTAGAGCCTTGATACCTCATCTATGTTCCTTAGACCAGCTGTGTAGGCCTGCACACACTGTCTCACGTATGCAGGGAGCTCGGGTGGGGAAGGCTGACTCAGAAGTCATTCCTGTGGAGGGAATAATCGGAGTTTGTGTGATATGGCTGGGGTCTAAGGGAGAAAGACCATAAGGAAAAGAAAGGAGGGTCTGAAAAAACTTTTGAGGAATACCAAGATTTAGGGAGCAGGCCAAGTCAAGAGAAATCACTGATGAAAAGCCTGAAATATTCTGTGCTGTGCTGTCACTCAGCACAGCTTAGTCACTCAGTCATGTCCAACTCTTTGTGACCCCATGGACTATAGCCCACCAGGCTCCTCTGTCCATGGGGATTCTCCAGGCAAGAATAATGAAGTGGGTTGCCATGCCTCCCCTCCAGGGGAATCTTCCCAACCCAGGGATCAAACCCAGGTCTCCAGCATTGCAGGTGGATTCTTCACCATCTGAGCCACCAGGGAAGCCCCCGAAGTATTCTACTCTCCTTCAAAGGCCTTAAAAAGTTCATATCTTAGCAATCCAGGATATATATTGTCTTGCTTTTCACTGTACACAGTGTCCCTGTAGAAATCCCTCTTTGCCTTTTTGCAAGCAGTGTTTGAAGCCATTACTATTTATTCTTAAAATGCAGACTCCTCTCTTAGAAGAAATGTATATGATGTGTTTATCAGATGTCTGGAAGCATATGGTCAATTCCTTCTCTCATTTAAAGGCATATCTTACTTTTTTGAGGGGGGAGGGTAGGCAGGCTGCATGTTTTACAGGGTTGCAGGATCCCAGTTTCCCAACCAGGAATTGAACCTGGGCCCCCAGCAGTGGAAGCACAGAGTCCTAATCACTGGACCACCAGGAAGTCTCCATATCCTACTTTTTTACTTGACATACATGACAGGAAATCTTCGATCCAACTCAAGGAATGACCACACTTTTACAATCCCAGCTTTTATATGCCTATCTGCAAACAGTCTCTTTCTTTTTTCCTTCAGAGTCTGTGCATGACAGAAAGAGCTCAGAGTGAACTGGAAATCCAGAGTTGCCTGTGTTACTGGTTTATAAGAAATCATTTTGTCCGAGTGCACCTCTGGAATTGCTTTTTGGACTCATTTTACCTCTTGCTTGAGAGATTTTTTTTTTTTTGAAGAGTCAAGATGATGAACTGAAATAAGAACTGGCCTTTTGGTGGGACCAATTTTCTAAGATTAAAAATAAATATGTATTTTACTTTGTATATCTTCATTTATTTTTGACTCTATATATTTTGGAAAAGGCCTAGGGAGATCTACTTTTAACAATTGTTGCTTTAAGATACAGCATTTTGATTCCTAAGGTCTTCCTCAAAGCAATTTTCTAACATGTTTTACTAAATGCTTCTTTATTCCTTCTCTACTATCACTGAATCACTGCCCAAATGTTAAACATTCCAAAGGTAAAGCATTAACAAATAGTCTTCAAGATGATGTTATTATCAGTGTTATTCTAACATCTCACAAGAATAGCTTTTTTTAACATACATATATACATATATAAATATATCACTATCTCCTGGAGTTCACTCAAACTCATGTCCATTGAGTTGGTGATGCCATCCAACCATCTCACCCTCTGCCTCCCCTTCCCCTCCTGCCCTCAATCTTTCCCAACATCGGGGTCTTTTCCAATGAGACAGCTCTTCGTCAGATTATTGGAGCCTCAGCTTCAGCATCAGTCCTTCCAATGAATATTCAGGCTTGATTTCCATTAAGATTGACTGGTTTGAGCTCCATGCTGCCCAAGGAACTCTCAAGAGTCTTCTCCAGCACAATAATTTGGCAACCTGATTGGAAGAGCCAACTCACTGGAAAAGACTCTGATGCTGAGAAAGACTGAAGGCAGGAGGAGAAGGGGGCAACAGAGGATGAGATGGCTGGATGGCATCACAGACTCAATTGAAATGAGTTTGAGCAAACTCCAGGAGATGGTGATGGACAGGGAAGCCTGGTGTGCTGCAGTCCATGGGGTCACAAAGAGTCAGACACAACTGAGCAACTGAGCAACAATAAATTGAAAAAAAAGAACTTTTAGGTAAACTCTTTCTTACAGAAATAAGTTAGTTTCTTCAGATTTTGGTAATTGAAATTAAATGAAGTCAAATGAAGAGAATTCATTGACTATCTGGGTCATTTCAAATAGGATAAAATAGTGGAACTTTAATTGCTGGATGGGTGTAAGTTAACCTACCCTTGCCTTCTTAGGAGAGGAAGGCTAAAGCATAAGTTTCCAATCAGGAAATGCACAATTACTTGCTTCTTGGTTTTTACAAGAGATTAAGGTTTTTAAGGATTAAAGTTATAATCAGTCATAACTCTAGTTATTGTAACCAAGTTTCTTTATCGACTACATTGTAATCATGTGCTTAACCATGACTTTTTAAGTCTTTTGTCATTTATAGGCAATTTTTGTTGTACTCTGATGTTTTTGCAAAAGTGCTTCATCTTCAAGAAGATTTGCAGGAATAACTTTTGGACAGTGACAGGTCCCTGATAAATTTCAGATTATACTGCTGAACAGGGTAAAAAATAAAGGAATCCTAACAGAAAACCAGTGAGGATAGGGATGGGGAAACAATGGAAACAGTGAGAGACTTTATTTTTTGGAGCTCCAAAATTACTGCAGATGGTGACGGCAGTCATGAAATTAAAAGATGTTTGCTTCTTGGAAGAAAAGCTATGACCAACCTAGACAGCCTGTTAGAAAGCAGAGACATTACTTTGCCAATAAAGGTCCATCTAGTCAAAGCTATGGTTTTTCCAGTAGTCATGTATGGATGTGAGAGTTAGACTATAAAGAAAGCTGAGTGACAAAGAATTGATGGTTTTGAATTGTGGTGTTGGAGAAGACTCTTGAGAGTCCCTTGGACTGCAAGGAGATTAAACTAGTCAATCCTAAAGGAAATCAGTCCTGAATATTCATTGGAAGGACTGATGCTGAAGCTGAAACTCCAATACTTTGGCCACCTGATGCGAAGAACTGACTCATTGGAAAAGACCTTGATGCTGAGAAAGATTGAAGGCAGGAGGAGAAGGGGATGACAGAAGTTGAGATGGTTGGATGGCATCACTGACTCAATGGACATGAGTTTGAGCAAGCTCCAGGAGTTGTTGATGGACAGGGAAGCCTGCCGTGCTGCAGTCCATGGGGTCGCAAAGAGTTGGACACAACTGAGCAACTGAACTGAACTAAACAGAAAACCTGATGGTTTCATAAAAAGATAACAAAAGGATTGGCTACTGAGTGAACTGGTGAATATAGTTATAATTTTCATGGGTTTTGTCTGGAATATTACTGGTTTTTACCTCTATTCTCCAGATAGAGGGAAGCCGTTCTCCTTAAGTTGGTTATGATTTATTTATTTTTATTTATTTTTTAAGTTGGTATTGATTTATAACACTTTGGTAAACTACATCTATAGAATTAAAACATGTTTCTTTTCTTACTGCCTGGTCCTTCCAGAAATTGAGGTCTCTTAGGTTCTGAGCAGACTTTCAGATGAATGGGAAAGACTCTCTTCTGGCTGGGCCAGGATCTCGGTATCTGAGGGACTGAGAAATTCATTCAGGCAAAGCCTGATAGCAGGCCTTGGGCACAACTTTCCTGGCCCTGAGGAACCTGTTGGGAAATCAGTCTGGGCTCCTTCTGCAGAGTTCCCCCTTAGCCAGTTTGGAGGAACCTATACAGTCAACTGACCGACCTGTTTTGCAAACAAATGAGTCTTGATTTGGCTGTGTTTGGATCTAGAGAAATTGCTACAGAGTATACTCATGAAGTGCGACTTTTGCTTGCTTTAAGTCTGCTGTTAAAAACACATGTGCAATGCTTGTGTGACAACTGGGTATAAGTGATAAAATGCGTAGCTTATAAAGTATTTCTCCATTGACATACCTCTGAGTCTGTTCATGAAATCTGAGTAATCGTTCCCCAACATGAATGACTAGATGAATATAAAGGAGGCTTAGCATCAAGGGCAGAGAAGGCAATGGCACCCCATTCCAGTACTCTTGCCTGGAAAATCCCATGGACAGAGGAGCCTGGTAGGCTGCAGTCCATGGGGTTGCACAGAGTTGGACACGACTGAGCGACTTCACTTTCACTTTTCACTTTCATGCATTGGAGAAGGAAATGGCAACACACTCCAGTGTTCTTGCTTGGAGAATCCAATGGATGGAGGAGCCTGGTAGGCTGCAGTCCATGGGATCGCACACAGTCAGACACAACTGAAGCGACTTAGCAGCAGCAGCATCAAGGGATATGATCTGAACCTGGGGTAGGAGTCAACACCCCAGCATGGATGCTTTGATCATCAGTGGAAAAGGAAATGGCGACCCACTCCACTATTCTTGCCTGGGAAATCCCATGTGAACAGAGGAGCCTGGCAGGCTACATTCCAGAGAGTTGCAAGAGTCAGATATGACTTAGCAACTAAACCATCAAAGGGCTGATAATAATACCTAGCATGTAGTAAGGGTTCAATTAGTATTATCATTATTACCACAGGATGAAAAAAACAGGCAAGGGCCATTTTCTAAGGCTGAGATGGAAGAATGGCTTTAACTTTAAATGCATGTGTTACTATTTATGATGTATTTAGAGATCTCAAATATCAATACATTAAAAAGAATTATTAGGCTCACTGCAATACTAGTATTGATTTCAGGGAATAAGGTGTCTAGGTGAAAGTTCACAGAGGAATATGTTTTGTTGCAACACAAACTAGGCCAAAGTTCAGAGCTATAGTTGCAAAGCTTTTGATTCATCTTATCACACTACCAGTAAAACTTTTAGCACCACAAAGTGGACATAAAGTTGAGCAGAAAATGACTCAAATCTAGAACAAAGGTCATCCCATGAACAATGAAAGGTGCCAGGCAAAAATGCTGCATGTTGAGTGTCACACAGGATATGATGATATGCTGCTCAAGATACTTGTGTGCAGTCTTGGCAAGAGTCAGATCATCCTCTCATTTTAGAAAAGATTTTCCATTTGCCCTAGATACTTTTACTCTCTGGCCTACTTCCCCAAGTATTTTACCTTAAACCAACAAGGAAAGGAAAAATGTTTCAAGTGCTCTGAGTTTATTATTCCCTTTTTCTAGAATCTGTCATCAGGGTCTAGCCTACTGTGTTCCCTCCTTGCCTGGCAAAGAAATGAAGCCATTCTTTCTTTCTCCTCCATAACTCTGCCTCTGTATTTCTGTCCTGCATCAATGCACAGAGAGCCAAGATTTTGGCATCAGTTGATGGTAATCAGAACTTTAAAGTATTTAAGGAAACCTATTTGTGTTTCCTCTGAATGTTCTTCACATTGATCAACATATATGAAAGACCAGCAGAAAGGAAAATGATGGGGGAGCCACAGGAAAAAATAGCAGGTCTTCCAAGGATAGAGTGTGATAACAGGGAGAAAAATAATAGCAGCAGAATAAATACTAGAGAGAAGGAGTGGGATCAGGCAAAATGTGGGCTACAGGAAGGAAAAAGGCAGGAAGAATGGGAAGCCACTTAAAATGAAAGCTTAATGAGGTGATGTAGACTGCCTACAATAGTGCCTGGGACAAAGGGCGCATAGTATCCAAATATATTTATTAACTAGAAAGCAAGAGGAAAATGAAATGAGAGAATTCCCTGGAGGTCTCTGCTACCACTGGAAGGGGCACAGGTTCAATCTCTGGTGGTCAGGAAATAAAATCCTGCAAGCTGCCCAGGGTGGCCAAAAGAGAAAAGGGAAATTAAAGGAAAGGCCAGATATTCAATGTTTCCTTCTTTCTCCCTCTCCCCGCCCCCGCCCCAGTAACTGTTTCTTAAATAAATATCTAGCTGCTCTGACGATATACAAAAAAAAATCTCTTGCAGGTATTTTGAGCTAAATTCACATTGCATTTTTTTCATAATTCTATTTTATTTTAGCCCGCTACTGATTGTTCTAGGTCTAGCAGCAAGGAATTTCAGGATAAGATTGAGTTTCTCATTTTCTGGCAATGATCATATGAGGCAAATGAGAGCCTTTTACTGAAGGACTTTTTTAATGTGCAAAAATGAGAACAAATATTAAGAGGATTAAGTAATCCATAGTGGTTAAATAAAAATTGCAGTGTGGAAATTCATTCTTCATCCGATGAAACCAAAGTTCACTGTGAAACCAGGATTATACACAAGGTTCTGTACTGAACTGTGGCATTAGGCCAGAACGCTTCCTTCATGGTCAAGGCTCGGACTGTGCCTCAGTTCCCCGGTGCTGGTTGTGAAATACACAACCAATGAAAAGTGATTTCAAAGCACTTCTTGGGAATTCCCTGGTTGTCCAGTGGTTAGGACTTGGTGCTTTCACTGCCAGGACTGGGTTCAATCCCTGGTGGGGAAATAAGACCCTGACAAGCTTCATGGCAGAGCCAAAAAAAAAACTAAAGCATCCCTCAATAAAGATAGGAACTGGGGGTGGTGAATGCCAGGACTTTTTTTCCCAAGGGGAGAAACAAATGTGACAGAGGATGCCAATAAAACGCTCAAGAAGTCACCTGCTGTGGGGATGGGGGGAACCACCCTCGGGTCTCAGGCATGTAAGTGGGCCTTTGATCACCCACCTGCCCGCTGTCATACTCAGCACCGCCCATCCTCTCAGGCCAATGTTCCCCTTCCCCTATTCAAGTCAGCCAAAAAATGTACCATGCCACTGTTACTCCTCCTTCCAAATCTTAACAGTTTATTAACTTATGACCTATTAATCATTGATCGGGCAAGAACTTTTCTTCCCTTGGGTATCTGGGTGTGTGTCCTATGCTACCCCTAGTAAAGCTTTCAGTGGAGTTTTCTGGAAAGCCCATCTTTAGCTGTTGTATGTCAATAACACAGAATTGTTAGTGATGAACGTAAATCATTTCTGAAAGTGCTTTGTGTATAAACTGCTAACTTCTCAGAGTTATCAGCTCTTTTGTACTATGACATCACAGAGACATGAAGAAGAGATATGATGAAGGAGGGAGGAATGAAAATGTCAGGAACATAAAAATAAAATATATTTAAATAATTTTATTGGCCACTCTCTTAGCAAGAAACAGATATAGCTGACAAATCTACAGTGTATTAAGGTAATACGAGGCCAGAACATTTTTTGTATTATTATAAGACCCCGATGCTGGCAAAGACAGAAGGCAGGAGGAGAAGCAGGGGATGACAGAGGATGAGATGGTTGGATGGCATCACTGACTCAATGGACATGAGTTTGAGCAAGCTCTGGGAGTTGGTGATGGACAGGGAAGCCTGGCATGCTGCCGTCCATGGGGTCACAAAGAGTCAGATACAACTGAGCAACTAAACAACTGGAAAATAAACTCACATAAAGATTATATCAGGTCATAGCTAATTTGTCAATTAACATATACATATTATGGGTTTTTGGTAAAAACTATATGGCTTTTATTTTGGTCATGTCACACAGCTTATAGGATCTCAGTTTCCCGAACAGGGATTCAACCTGGGCCACAGCAGTGAAAGCCTGAAATCCTAACCACTAGGCCACCAGGGAACTCCCTGAAACTATATGTTTTGTTTTTGCTAAATTAACCAGTCTCATATATTTAGAGAAATAATTTTTAACACAATAAAATAATGTGTCAACTAGGAAACCATGTTCTCCTGAGACCTGTGTCAGAAGACACAATGCTCCCTTGTGAATTCTTCTTAAAGTAACACTTGCTATTGTTAAAAAAGGGTTTTCAGAGTGGTTCTTAATGCCAACTTCTCATTTGAATCACCTGGGAAGTTTTGAAAACAATGTTAGCGCCAGGGCCCTTCTCTCAGTTTCTCACCCACTTGATGTTAAAATGGGCACAGGGAACAGTATTTTTAAGAGTTCTCCAGGCGATTCTAATATTCAACGTGTGTAGAATGGGAAAAAAAAAACTCTCCCTTTTCAAACGGAGCAGGATCCTATGGTCTTTTCCTCCTCCCCACCGCCTCCAGAGTCCTCTGCCTGCCTTTTGTCTGTGGAAAACTTTAGTCAAAGAATAAGTTTAATCAGATAAATGAGAATATAAAAAAACAAAGGAAAACAGTCAAAGGAGACCAAATAATAATAATGTAATCATTAAGCATGGTCAAGGACCTTTAGTTCTTTCTCAAGGACTATAGATAATATTCTGAGCCACATCCTGTGAGCAGTCTTAAAGTTACTAAAACACCAGGGTGAAGAAGTTAACCCCATGATGACCAGACTGTACCCACGGCATAAGCTGCCCCAATTCTAAGAAGTGGCTTCAAAGAAATGGGAACAAAAGGATCCTAGAACTAAAGATTAACTATACCTAAAATAACCAAGATGATGCTGGTCAGACCACCAATGATCAATTTGAAGATGACCGTCAGAGCAAACTGTGCTGTTTCTGCCTGTAGCCCCCTCCTTCCGTCTGTAAAAGCTCTTGCCCCACTGGTTGCTGGGCCAGGAGTCAGCCTTTGGACAGACGTCCACCCTTCCCTCAGTTGCCAGCATCTGAAATAATCCAAACTTTCCTTTCCACCAACCTGGCCTGTTGACTGGCTTTTGGGCAGTGAGCAGCTGGACCTCACAAACTCTTTTGGTAACACCTTCACCCTTTGAACCACTGGCCCTCAGTGCTCCTGCCAGAGGCAGCCACTGCTGCCAGGCTGTTAGGAAATCCATGTGGTGCCTATACACACCCTACCTTTAAGAAATATGGCACCTATATGTATATCCCAATGGCAACTCCCTCCAGTATTCTTGCCAGGAGAATCCCATGGACAGAGGAGCCTGGCAGGCTACAGTCCATGGGGTTGCAAAGATTTGGACATGACTGAGTGACTGAGCAGGTTGGCACATTGGCCCATAAATGTGGTATGGTGATTAAGAACAAAGGCCATGAAATCCAGACTACTGCATTTACATATCAATTTTTCCAAGCAGTAGCTAAAATTTGGACAAATGATTTAACTTCTCTCAGCCTGTTTGCTCATCTGTACCTTGGTGATAAGTACCTACCTCTGAGGGTTTTTATGAAGATGAAATGAGAAACTCCATTTTAAAGTGCTCAACAGATGTTAACCACTACAACTTCCTTCACTTTTCTGTACCTAGTAGTTTTCTAACAATTTATCGTCCAGATAATTTTGTATCAGTTCCTATAAACATACTCCTTTCTTTTAATAGCTGCTGTAATTCATTGTAAGATGTGAAAATTTAACCAGTGCCTGTTGATTGGCCTTTAGGTCACTTCTAGTCTTTTGCTACCACCAATTGTGCAGTGAGTATCTCCTTACACAGATATTTGTGCATGTGTGCAAGTACCCTGGTAGTTCAGTGGCTAAGTTCCACATTCCCAATGCAGGGGGCCCAGGTTCAAGCCCCGGTCAGGGAATTAGATCCCACATGCAACTAAGATCCAGAAGAGCCAAATAAATAAATATCTGGGCTTCCCTTGCGACTCAGACGGTAAAGAATCTGCCTGCTATGCAGGAGACCCAGGTTCAATCCCTGGGTCAGGAAGATCCCCTGGAGAAGGGAATGGCTACCCACTTCAGTATTCTTGCCTGGAGAATTCCATGGACAGAGGAGCCTGGTTGGCTACAGTCCACGGAGTTGCAAAGAGTCGGACATGACTGAGCAACTAATATGAAAGCCGCAAGTATTATACATCTTCAGGAAAAATGTCTAGGAGAATAACTGCTGTGTTTAAAATTTGACAGATTGCCAAACTGTCTCTCCAGAAAGTATAAACAAGTATACACTTACAATAAGAATATATAAGAATGCTGAACCTATTATCAAATTTGTGGATATCTGCTAATCTACACGAAAATAGCTTTCTTTGTAGCTTTAGTGTGCATTTCTTTTATTATGAAGATTCTGAATCTTTTCTAGAATCTGGGGAGACATTTGTTAACAACAAGATGCAAAAGTTTCGTGACAGAGATTTGCCTACAATGCTCCGGGTTAAGGAAGAGGGTCAGATAAAGCTCCACAGAGGAGGTGGCATTTGAAGGAGGCCTTGAAGGATGAATGGGAATTCTGCCACTTGAGTGCTTTGATCCTGGTACAGCAGAAACAAAGGCTCAACTACTGCATGTCGACTTAATTGGCAAAATTAGGACATTCGCAGAATACATGTTTTGGATAGCTAAGATTTCTGATGACATACAGCAAGAGAACTGGCGCACAAATACCAGTACATGACTAAGCAAACCACAGAATCAGACAGTCAGACGTGGCAGGCCCTGGAGTTCCAAATGGGAGCTTTGTAACTCACAGCTGGTTTCTTATACTTCCTGCATGTTGAGCGACACCTAATGGCCAAATAGAAAAAAGTCTATTTTCGGTATTTTATTTTCAAGAAAAAATCCTTTTTAGTAACATGAGCATAACAAAAAAACAAACAAAACACTTTACTTCCAGATTTATGGAAAGACAAAGTCTTATTTCTCCCTTTGAACAGAGGGGGAAGATGAACAAAAATTAATTTGTTTGATATTGTGCTGTTTGATATGGCACCAAATGATACTGGGTGTGGAGGGAAAGACATTAGAATTAGAAGACATCTTAGACCTGAATTCAAGGCTTTCATTTTATCAATGAGGACATTTACTTCCAGAAAGAAATTATTTGCCCAAAGCTATGCAGCTAGTGAGTTATTGGTGCTCTAATATAGTTATAATTTGGGTACAACAAAGTGAATAATAGTGAATATCTACAAATCCATTTGCAAAGCATAAGATGAAAAAGACAAAAACTTTTCATTACACTAACACCTACTAATCCATAGTGTGGGCATGTATGGGATTTAGTGCTATCTGTAACATTTGAGATAATGAAGTAGTCAGTTATTGGTCATTAGAATGAGGTATGTGATTTTTCAGACCATTTTTTTTAGATCAAAAATAGGCAAGTTCCTATGGATGCCAGACTATAGTTCAAAAAATCCAAGGAAAAATTTGACCTCTAGGGACTCTCCTGGTGGTCCAGTGGTTAGAATTCCATGCTTCCTATGTAGGGGGTGCAGATTCAATCCCTGGCTAGGGATCTAGGATCCCCCATGCTGTGGGGTGTGGCCAAAAGGGAAAAACAAACAAACAAACAGCATGAAGACAGGCAAAGTTGAGTGAGGAAATGAGGACCAATCCACAACATAAATCAGTCAATCTCTAAACATTTATTGACGCCTTGTGTGGGGCCACCATCATAGAGATTCTGAGGAACACAACACTCTGTAGAGCAAAGAACAAGGCACAGCAAACTCACTTCTCCAATCTGTTGATCTGAGTCAAGTAAAAGGCAGCTTAAAAATGGAAAAATTCACAACAATATAACCACAACCCTGGGAAATTGATTTATTATTTATTGAATGAGTATTTATTGCGTATCCACTATGTACCAGTGCTAAGGATACTGCAGGAAGCAAGACCCAAACTCTCATGGAGCTTGTAACATGGTAATTACACGCTAACAACTATGACAAGTTCTACTAAGAGAAAGTACAAGCGCCATAATTACAAAACATTGATAATTTATTGAGTGCTAGCTGTGTACCATGCACTACTCTTGGTATTTTACACCTTAAGTCCTTTAATACTCACAAGCAGTCCTATAACACAAGTTCTTTATCCTCATTTTATGAATGAGAAAATTGAGAAGCAGAGAAGCTTGTTTAACTTGCTCCAGGATACATAGATGGGCAAGTGTATCCTTGGACAAAAAGAGAATATCATGGAGATGTAACATAGTCACGAGAATTCAGGTGTATGTAAAGAAGAAGCGTAATTACTATCCATTGCAGATACGTCCACTTCAGAACTCTCTACTGCTGCTGCTGCTAAGTCACTTCAGTCGTGTCCGACTCTGTGCGACCCCATGGATGGCAGCCCACCAGGCTCCCCCGTCCCTGGGATTCTCCAGGCAAGAACACTGGAGTGGGTTGCCATTTCCTTCTCCAATGCATGAAAGTGAAAAGTGAAAGGGAAGTCGCTCAGTCGTGTCTGACTCTTCTCGACCCCATGGACTGAAGCCTACCAGGCTCCTCCATCCATGGGATTTTCCAGACAAGAGTACTGGAGTGGGTTGCCATTGCCTTCTCCATCAGAACTCTCTGCTGAGCTCCAAATCCATAAATGCCTACAGACCAACTCCATCTGAATGTTCAATAAATAGGTACCTCAAATCAATATATCCAACTTTAAAGTCTTCCCCTCCATGTAGGCTATTCTTCCTATGTTTTCTATTTCAATAAATTCACTTAGTTACCTGGGCCATCAATTTTACCCAACATTGGTTTTGGACAATGGGAGCAAAAGTCAACACATGAAAAAGACAAATAAAATCTTCGTATTATTATAAAAACATTTTCAATCTTGCAAACCTCCTGAAAATTCTCAGAGACCCCACGGGTTCAGAGACTACACTTTGAAAACTGCTGTTCTGGCTATGAAATCTCCTGTTAGTTGTGGACATTGCAAATGTCTTTCTTTTCCAGTCTATCTTCGCTCCAGAAAATTAAACAAGTGATATCTTAATGTATCTCCTGATAAATTTGCTTTAGAATGACTTTAAGTGCTTTAGTAAATGCAGCTTCCCAAAGCCCAAACCATATTTACTTAATTAGAATGGGGAGAAGGGGGGATTTCCATTTTTAACAACTTTTGAGGAGGATTTTTAAGCATTCTGGTCCGTTGTTTTCTAAAATCAATCCTTTTAGAAATGTTTATTTTTAAGGTGTTGAAGAAATCATTTTTTCTTCTTTGTTTGGGCTAAGTAGTTTATTAGAGAACACCAGGAGTACAAAGAACTTGAATTTGGCATTGGAGCCCTGCTTCTAGCCAAAGTGAAAGTGAAGGTGAAGTCCCTCAGTTGTGTCTGACTCTTTGTGACCCCATGGATTGTAGCTTACTAGGTTCCTCTGTCCATGGGATTTTTCAGGCAAGAATACTGGAGTGGGTTGCCATTTCCTTCTCCAGGAGATCTTCCCAACCCAGGGATTGAACCCAGGTCTCCCGCATTGTAGACAGACGCTTTATCATCTGAGCCACCAGGGAAGTCCAAAGGCAGGACAATGTTGAGAAAGCACTGGATGTACTGCATCGGCCATCTAGATGAGCCTGTCTCCTTTTTCTTCTATTTGGCCACGTTGGGACTCTGACCTCTCACATTCCCAGCACAGGCCAGGGAACTGTAGACAGAGAATGTTGCCTGGCATTCCAGTGAAGAAAGAATGTTGCCTACTATCGAGTTCTACAAGGATCAAGCCATTGGCCACTGTAGCCAACCACCAAGGACAGTGTGTCCCGTGGGGAATTCAAGATACAGAAAAACAGGAAGTATTCTGCGCTTTGGATCCTGGCCCTAGATAGTTAAGATGCATTCCTAAGAAATAATTTTAATGAACCCAGATCCTTGTATCTTCTCATACATGTATACCTAGAAAAGCACTAAAATCATTAACTTGAGATGTCGGTTGTGATTAGCAGTAATCTTTTGAGGTTCAACCACATTTTTTTTCCCAGAAAAAAAAAAAAAAGAAAGACCTCCTAAATATCCTGGCTCCTCCTTTAGCTCTTGGGAGCAGTTCCTCAGAGCAGTACCGAGAGTCCTCGGTAAGATCCAGGAATAAAACTTAACTTGCAGCTTTTAGATTATGAGGTTTTTCTTCAGTCAACAGAACCATTCCCACACTGGCACAATCGAGAGAGAACACAGCTATTTCCTTAGCTCTTCTTTCCTCTCTTTCCTTCTATAATGACCATGCAATATTTTCAGAAATGGCATTTCAGCAGGGATAGAAGGAAAAAGAGAGGTAAAAACAGGGCAGGCATTAGCAAAAACCCTCTTCCCCAGGACTGTCTCCTTTGCTGTTACCAATGAAGGCTTGTGAACGCCGACTTAGCTGAGTTAATTTCATGCATAAAAATGAGTTATAGGAGAAAAGGGAACCCTCTGGCACTCTTTGTGGGAATGTAAACTGGTACAGTCATTATGGAGAACAGTATGGAGGTTCCTTAAAAAAAAATAAATAAATAAAAACACTGAAAAAACTACCATATGACCCAGAAATCCCACTCTTGGGCAAATATCTGGAGAAAACCGTAGTTCAAAAAGACAGTTGTACCCCAATGTTCGCTGCAGCACTATTTACAATAGCCGGGACATGGAAGCAAACTAAATGTCCATCAACAGGTGAACAGATGAAGATATGATAGCTCTGTACATATGTGATACATATATACAAAGGAATATTACTTAGGCATAAAAAGGAATAAAATTGGGTCATTTGTAGTGATGGGGTTGGACCTAGAGTCTCTCATACAGAGTGAAGTAAGTCAGAAAGAGAAAAACAAATATTGTATATTGATGCATATGTATGGAATCTGGAAAGACGGTTCAGATGAGCCTGTTTGCAGGGAGGAATAGAGATGCAGCAGTAGAGAATGGTCATGTGAACATGGGAGGGAAGAAGATGAGACGAACTGGGAGAGTAGGCCTGACGTGTAAACACCACTGTGCGTAAAGCAGATGGCTGGTGGGAAGCTTCTGTACGGCACAGGCAGCACAGCTTGGTGCCCTGTGACGACCTAGACAAGTAGGAGGGGCGGGGGGGCGAGGAAGGGACGTTTGAGAGAGAAGGGGTATGTGTATACATGTTTCACTTCGCTGTATAGCAGAAACTAACATAACATTGTCAACCAATTATACTCCAATTAAAATAAAAACGAGTTGTGTGTGTTGAAATGCTTTTTAAAAATCACAGACTACTGGATCCTTCTCTAGCAATAATGATTCCTTAACATTCACGATTCTAATGTAGGTGGCCCTCGGGCCACACTGTGGGAAACAATGGCTTAAACCTGGCCAAGGAAAACTGCATGAATCTGTGAGGACATGTGGTCTCTTTTGAAATCTAGTGGTTGGTGACTGAATATTGATAGCTTTGTTTTCCCAATTAGTGGAAATTATCCCTGCTGGAAGGAACTGATTCATTTTCGAAAGAGTGTGTTTAGTAATCTTTGAAGCACAGAAACGTTTTTTCCATTCTTTGCGTGCAAACAGACTGTTGGCCTTCTTCAGGGACGCAGGCCCAGACAATACCTCGGCAGGCCCTTTCGGATGGCACTTTTTCACAGATGAAACTAGGTCAAGGAGAAAATTCAGAGCAGTTTGAAGCAGGAGAGAAAAAAAAGATCCAGAAATGCAACATAAAGCTGAGGGCCACCGGAGACATCCATCCGCTTTGTTTGCCCTGGTGAAGGCTGATGGTTTGTCACATGAATCTCAGGCCTTCCTGTTCTCTGCAGCTGCCTTCTGAGTCACTGTGGGTGACCATGGAGGGTGCCCTAACTGTCAGGGAACATAAGACCAACCGACTGACTGTATGACTTTTAGGTAAGGCCATTGTGCCAGACCAATTTGAAATTAAAGAGCAAATTTAACTGCATCATTGCCTATTCTCATTCAAGAACTTCTCTAGTTTAGATTTGCCTATCACTGCAAATCAGCAGAAGGCACAAAAAACAAGCTGGTAAGTGGAATTTGCATCTGGTTAGTTTGAACTGGTTCCAGTCCTATTAGTCACTAAGATCATTTAAGGGTGGAGTTCACTAGCAAGATAAACATTAAACCAAAAGCAGCACTTCCTTATAACAGTTGGTGTTTCCTAAGAAGTCTGTAAAATGAAAACCCAGATGCCTAGGTAGGCAATAATATAGTCAGAAAAGCCAGCCTTTACTTTTCTCTTTCCTCTGGCCTCAGCTCTTGCAGAATAGTGTTGAGTATATTATGCGTGCTCAGTCCCTTAGTTGTGTTCGACTCTTTGTGAACCCATGGCTTTTAATCTGCCAGGCTCCTCTGTCCCTGGCATTTTTCAGGCAAGAATACTGGAGTGGATTGCTATTTCCTCCTCCACGGGATCTTTCCGACCCAGGGATTGAACTGGCTTCCCCTGTGGCTCCTCCATTGGCAGATGGATTCTTTACCACTTGAGCCACCTGGGAAGCCCTGGGTATATTATACTCATGAATCAAGATTTTTCTATTAATTACATTTATATTGTATGAAAGCCTCCCCCAAACTAACCAAGATATAATACATTTGAGCATGGAGTCCTGTCTCTATCCCTCAATCCAATGCCTGGATGTAAGAGGTGCTTAATAAAGCCCTGACTGTGTGATCAACTTATTAGTTGTACAACAAAGTTATAATAATTAATTCACTTCTCTGAGCCTCCATTTTCATTTCTGTGATCACGAAGGAAACCCTTCTGCCTACCTTGCACAATTTTTGTTGTGGATCAAATAAAATAGTAAGTACTGAAGATTTGCTTTCTTATAGCAGAAAAATGCATTAAATATCTCTGAAATGCTAGATAAGAAACTGTGACTAGTAGTTATCTCTGAGTGACGGAACACAGAGACGGGGTCAAGGCTAGGCAAAAGATTTTATTGTATATACAGTACTTTCCATTGCACAAAAACAATACATATGCACTAATGATTAGTATGAAATTTAGGCTTTAATAAAATCTTCATGAAAATCCAGAAGCATGCTATTTCATTTACACTCAGATCCACTGTTTTGGCTGCAATGCCTTGTAACAGAGTCTGAGAATTAAAACTGCACAGTAGAAAGTTGCATATCTTTTAAAGTTACATTTCTCTTTCTTTTGTTTTTCAATTAAAGCATAACTGCTTTACAATATTGTGTTAGTTTCAAATATATAGCAAAGTGATTCAGTTATACATATATATACTTTTTTTTCAGATTCTTTTCCATTATAGGTTATTATAAGATATTGAATATACTTCCCTGTGCTTTACAATAAATCCTTGTAGTTTATTTTATATATAGTGGTATGTATCTGTTAGTCCCATACTCCTAATTTATCCAACCTTCTTTTCCCTTTGGTAACCATAAGTTTGTTTTCTGCATTTGTGGGTCTGTTTCTGTTTTATAAATAAATTCATTTGTATTATTTTTAAGATTCTACATTTTAGTGATATGTAATTCTCTTTTTCTGTCTGACTTATTTCACTAAGCCTAATACTCTCTAGGGCCATGTTCCTGTAAATGGCAATATTTTACTCTTTTATGGCTGAGTAATATTCCATTGGGATATATATATTAATATATGTATACCACATCTTCTTAAGCCAATAAGCTGCTGATGGGCACTTAGGTTGATGGGCACTTGACTATTGTAAATAGTGTTGCTATGAACATTGGGGTGGAGTTACATTTCTTATCTGATGAAAATCAATGCCCTTTAACTTTTTATACAATAGAACATTAGTTCAAAGACTCTTGAAAAAGCAAAACTGAAAGAACAGCATGGAATTTATATACTGGAATCTGATACAGTCAGTACATATAAATCATTGGACTATAAAGAAAGCTGAGCACCGAAGAATTGATGCTTTTGAATCGTGGTGTTGGAGAAGACTCTTGAGAGTCCCTTGGACTGCAAGGAGATCCAACCAGTCCATTCTAAAGGAGATCAGTCCTGAATGTTCATTGGAAGGACTGATGTTGAAGCTGAAACTCCAATATTTTGGCCATCGGAAAGAGCTGACTCATTTGAAAAGACCCCGATGCTGGGAAAGATTGAAGGCGAGAGGAGAAGGGGATGACAGAGGATAAGATAGTTGGATGGCATCACCGACTCAATGGACATGAGTTTGAGTAAACTCTGGGAGTTGGTGATGGACAGGGAGGCCTGGCGTGCTGCAGCCCATGGGGTGGCAAAGAGTAGGACACAACCGAGCAACTGAACTGACCTGAAGCACTTTTTATCCTGAGAAAGTCTGAACAGAAAACAAGACTATTGTAGTAACTTAATCCAATAGAAAACATATCGTAAGCTTATTGTGTACAAACAAAATTTGCTTATTTAATATTTTGATATACGTAAAACCTCTTTTTTGATTAGACCATTGAAACTGGGGTGAGATCTCTGAAAATTAGAACTGTATCATAGAATTGCATCTGAAATATACAAATCCTCACCTGGATATTTCAATAGTATGGCAATAACTACTCTATAACCTTTAAAATCTGAATAGAAGTGATGGTCAATATACAGTACTATATATAAAATAGATAACTAATAAGGACCTACTGTATAGCACAGGGAACTCTACTCAATACTCTATAATGGCCTACATGGGAAAAGAATCTAAAAAAGAGTGGATATATGTTTATGTATAACTGATTCACTTTGCTGTCGACCTGAAATAACATTGTAAATCAACTATACCCCACTTAAAAAGTCTTAAAAAAGAAGTGATGGTAAAATCTCCCTTAAACTTCTCTTTTCCAGTAAACTTTAATTCAGCACTTTGAATCTTTAGTTACCCAGAAAAGGACTGGGTAATAAATGTAGCAATCACAGACTAGTCATCAACACTGTTTTAAGGAGAATATGCATTCCTTAAACAACTAAAGAGGAAACTAAGAAGGAAAAAGGCAGAATCTGTTTCCTCATAAGGAAGATACAACCATTACTGACCCTTTATTATTTGAGTATCTCCTTCCCATTAACCTCAAAAGATTATCATGTCTCTTCCTTAAGGTCAGGAAACCTTAGGGTTCTGTCCTGGCTCTGTGCCTAAAGTCACAAGTTGATCTTATCCTCAAAACTTTAAAATCCTTGTCTTTATTTTGAAATAATAATAATAATAGGAGAACACAGTGTATTTGTTGCAAAACTATAGAATCTTGAACTGAAAGAAGCTTAAAGATGATCTCAATAAGTAGTTATTAAATTTTGTTGGCAAACCTCTTTTACTCAAACAAAAATATAAGTAAGATGAAAGCTAAACAGCTTTGGTGGAAGAAAGCTAAGTGTTTGAATGCCTGCCTGCTGGTCTCCTATCCTCTCCCTTGCAGTCCTTCAGGGAAGCCCTAGGACTCCACAGTGCAACTTGAACACTGACCGAATCCAGCTTCATTTCACACATGGGGAAACCTCAGGAACTTTCTGAGTTCATTGCAAATTAATAGCAGATTAAGGGGTTTCCCTGGTAGCTCAGTGGTAAAGAATCTGCCTGCCAAGGCAGGAGACACGGATTCAATCCCTCATCCTGGAAGTTTCCACATGCCATGGAGCAACTAAGCCCACGCTCCTCAAGTATTGAGCCTGTGCTCTGGAGCCCTGGAACCACAACTACTGAGCCCACGTGCCACTACTGTTGAAGCTCATGTGACCTAAAGCCTGTGCTCTGCCACAAGAGAAGTCACTGAAATGAGAAGCCTGAGCACTGCATCTAGAGAAAGTAGCCCCTGCTCAATGTAACTAGAGAAAAGCCTGAGCAGCACTGAAGACCCAGCACAGCCAAAAGTAAAGTAAATTAAATTAAAAAACAGCAGACTCAGGACCCCTTATTCATTGTTATATATTTGTAATCATAACAACATTTATTGAGTGATATATTTGAGCTTAATACAGCTTTAAATTTTTCACTTGCATTATTTCATTTATTCCGTACAATAGCAATCTGAGGTACTGCTAAGATTTATCTATTTTTAATTGAAGTATAGTTGATTTACCATTTTTCAGGTATATATATAATAAACACACAATCTTTTTCAGATTCTTTTTCCATTCTTTTCCATTATTATAAGATATTGAATATAATTTCCTGTGCCATATAGTAAACCCTTGTTTATCTGTGTTATGTATAGTGGTATGTATCTGTTAATTCCATACTTTTAATTTATCCTCCTCCCCCTCCCCCTCTGGTAACCATAAGTTTGTTTTCTATGTCTGTGAGTCTGTTTCTGTTTTGCAAATAAGTTTGTGTCATTTTTTTTTTTTAGATTCCATATGTAACTCATATCATATGATATTTGCCTTTGTCTGATTTCTTCATTCAGTATGATAATCTCTAAGTTCATCCATATTGATATAAATGACATTATTTCATTCTTTTTATGGCTGAGTAATATTCCATCAGGTGGTTCCCATCTTCTCTATCAATTCATCTGTTGATGGACATTTAGGTTGCTTCCATGTCTTGGCTATTGTGAATAGTGCTGATAAGAACACTGGCATGCATATATCTTTCCAAATTAGAGCTTTCATCTTTTCCAGACAGATACGCAGGAGTGGGATTGCTGGATCATATGGCAACTCTATTTTTAGTTTTTTAAGGAACCTCCATGCTGTTCTCCATAGTAGCTGCACTAATTTATTTATTTTTTGCTGCACCAATTTATAATCCTACCAAAAGTATGAGGGTTCCCTTTTCTCCACACCCTAAGATCGATTTAATAGATAAGAAAAGTGAAGCAAGAGAAAATAAGTAAATTGCCCAAGGTCTCACAGATACTATATTGTCTTCCTAGACTTCAGTTACTTCATCTGTAAGGAGCTGGATAATTTCTGAAATGCCGGCTGGTGTGTACCTCTAACATTCCATTGTCTTAGGATTCCAAGTTGTGAGACAGGTTCTTCCACTATAAATTGTTCCTTGAGAAGGAATTACATTATTTTGAGACATAAATGTTTGATGTGTACAGAGGGAAATTTAAAAAGTTTTTTATTGATTGATTTACTCGGGGCTGTGCTAGGTTTTTGTTTCTGTGGGCTTTCTCTGCTTGGGGCAAGTGGGAGCTACTCTCTAGTTTTAGTGCTCCGGCTTCTCGTTGTGGTGGCTTCTCTTGTTGCAGGGTGTGGTCTCTAGAGCACAGGCTCAGTAGTTGTGGTGTATGGGCTTAGCTGCCCAGAGGCAAGTGGAATCTTCCTGGAACAGGGATTTAACCTATATCCCCTGCATTGGCAGGTTACAGGACCACCAGGGAAGTCCAACAGAGGAACATTTTAAGATGCACTTGTTTCAATTCATCAGTCTAATAATCCTTCACCTGTGATCAAGTACTGCCATTGACCCAGGGTCTGTTGATGCAGTAAAGGATATAGTGGTGGGTGGGTGCTTTGTAGTTAGAGAACAATGAGCTGGTAGGAGGAGGTGAGACAAAAACCTTTCTTTCAGAAGATTATTTAGTAGTAGTAAAAAGATGCTGATTGTGCCTGTTAAACTTCTATGAGTTTGAAAACAGGCAAGTGGCAGTCAATATGATAATGGCAAATCTGCAGCAATTTTTGCTATGCAAATGGTATAAATCTATTAAGACTATGCAAGGTTTTCTTTTATGATCTACTTGGTTAAAAGCATAACTTTCTGCGTCAGGAACAAAACGTTAGCCAAATAACTCTGGACCCATTGAGAAGACCTTGTAAACAGAAAAGCAGTATTTTTATAAAGATAACAGGTTCTTGAACTTTGACCATACATACATAGACCAATCGTACATACATAGACCAACTTTGATCAATCATACATAGAGATGATTACATCTGACATCAAAGTACCATGACTCATCAATCTTTATTTTACTGTTTCAAATAACATTTAAACTCAAGAATAGTTCACTACTTCCCTTGGCTTGAATCTCCTACACACAGGGTTAGATTTCTTACTTCTCTTATGTATACATGTCAATCTAAAGAACACGTTTCTCAGTCAAGCAGTAAAATTACTGTGATTTGTTTAAAATATTAATTATAATTTTGTTCTGCCTCTGAACTTACCCTCCCTTCCAGCCTCATCTTCTCCCCTATTTACTGTGTATCCTTTTATCCAGTAATTTCCAATTTCTTATAGTTCTCCAATATTAAACTTTTCACGTCTCTATACTTTGGTACTTGCTGTTTCCTCTAACTGGAAAAGCTTCTTCTCTTTCTATTCTTTGCCCAAAAGGCCTGGTTAATCCGTATTCACCTTTTACTATTCAGCTGACATATCTCTTCCTCTTGCAATCCTTTACTATTATAAAACTTCAATGAATATCCTGGTATATATCTTTCTTTTTTTCTTGTACATATCTTTGCACACATTTGTCATTGTGCCCTTAGTGGAAATTATTAGAGGTGGAGTTACTGTGACAAAGATTATTCACTTGAGAGTTCCCAGGTAGTCTAATGGTTAGATTCTGGGCTTTCACTGCTGTGGCCAGGGTTCAATCCCCAGTCAGGGAACTGAGATCCCATAAGCCACGTGATGTGGCCAAAAAAAAGAAAGAAAGGAAGGAAGACTATTCGCTTGTACATCTTTACATACATCAAAGCTTTTACTCTCAAAATAGTCAGGTATGATAAACTGTTTATGAAGTCAATCAGTTCCTGACTTGCCAACGATAGCACAAACAACTGGCCCTTCTGCTTCACCCTTCCTGCCCCTGAGCTCCCCTGGCGCTGATACTGCTTCCTTTACACAAATGGGCTGGTTTCTGTTTCAGGGGGAGCCTGTAAAGATCTGGTCCACCTTCTTTCCTCGTGCTGGACAACTTCCCTTCTACCACTCTGGTGCCCTGGAACTGTCCACTTGCCTTATCATCTCCTACCATTCATTCTCCAGGCTGTAGAGTATATTTGTGTGCCTGCGTACTAAGTCATGTCAGTCATGTTTTACTCTTTACAACTCTATGGACTGTAGCCCAAAAGACTCCTCTGTCCGTGGGATTCTTCAGGCAAGAATATTGCAGTGGGTTGTCATGCCCTCCTCCAGGGGATCTTCCCAGTCCAGGGATCAAACTCTAATCTCTTATGTATCCTGCATTGGCAGGCAGGTTCTTCACCTGGGAAGCCCAGAATATAAGTTTGCTGCTGCTGCTGCTGCTGCTGCGAAGTCACTTCAGTCATGTCCGACTCTGTGTGACCCCATAGACGGCAGCCCACCAGGCTCCCCCGTCCCTGGGATTCGCCAGGCAAGAACACTGGAGTGGGTTGCCATTTCCTTCTCCAGTGCATGAAAGTGAAAAGTGAAAGTGAAGTCGCTCAGTCATGTCCAACTCTGTGCAACCCCATGGACTGCAGCCTACCAGGCTCCTCTGTCCATGGGATTTTCCAGGCAAGAGTACTGCAGTGGGGTGCCATTTCCTTCTCCAGTGCATGAAAGTGAAAAGTGAAAGTGAAGTCGCTCAGTCATGTCCGACTCTGTGCAACCCCATGGACTGCAGCCTACCAGGCTCCTCTGTCCATGGGATTTTCCAGGCAAGAGTACTGGAGTGGGGTGCCATTGCCTTCTCCGAATATAAGTTTAAGAGGAGCCAAATGGTCAGATTTCAGAGGCTTCAAGAGGCCCTGGAGCTATGATTTACTATATCAGTGGCTTTCAAGGTAATGCCCTAGGGTTTTCAGAAATGCTCTGAGGGCCTCTAAAGGGAGAGAGGGAAGGAGGAAAAGGTCAAAACCAAAGCTCCAGTTGCCCTGTCCTGCACATTGACCAGGGTCCAGTTTGTCTGTTTTATATGCACTGTGCTCAGGTAAGTTTTCATTTAAAGAAAAAACAAACAAATAAAAAAAATTCTAATGCTTAAAAACAGTTTTAACATGATTTATGATCTTACCAAGCTTTGATGGACTGGCCTAGTAACCTCACCTTACCGTCAAGTTTCAACTTTGGTCTCTTGAAAAATGCATTCATTCACTTATTCCTAATGTAACCATTTGACCTGGTTTATCTGAGACTTTCTAGGTTTTAGCACTGAAATTTCTATGTCCTGGGAACCTCATTGATCCCAGGCAATGTTACCTTATTCCATTTATTCTTTCCACCCACTTATTAAAAAAATCACTGAGCAGTCATCTGCTGTGCACTGTCCTAAGCACTGTTACAGTCCTCTTAGCCCAGCTGTGAGATGCAGGAGTGAAGAAACTTACAGAAAATTCCATTCCAAGTCACCATATAACAGATCCCCACTGAGAACCACCCAGGGAGCTTAGTCATCCCCCCAAACTTTGGACAATGACAGTGAAGAGTTGTTTTAAGTTATCAAGTCTTAAGGTGGTTGGTAACACAACCGTAAGTGATTGGAATGATATTCACTTCACAGATGGGAAATGGAAAATGCTTAAGTAACTTGTCCAAATCAAAAAGAGCTAGGTGCTTCCCTGGTGGTCTAATGGTTAGGAATCCACCTGCCAATGCAGCAAACATGGGTTCTATCTTTGGTCCAGGAAGATACCATATGCTGCAGAACAACTAAAGCTCATGTGTTGCAACTACTTTGCCAGTGCTCTGGAGCCTGCAAGCCACAATTACGGAAGCCCATGCACCCTAGAGCCTATAAGCCACAACAAGAGAAGTCACTGCAATGAGAAGTCCAAGCACCGCAACCGGAGTAGCCCCCCATTGCTGCAACTAAAGAAAGACGGCATGCAGCAATGAAGACCCAGCATAGCCAAGAATAAATGAATAAATAAATCTTGCTGCTGCTGCTGCTAAGTCACTTCAGTCGTGTCCGACTCTGTGCGATCCCATAGACGGCAGCCCACCAGGCTCCCCCGTCCCCGGGATTCTCCAGGCAAGAACACTGGAGTGGGTTGCCATTTCCTTCTCCAAAGCATGAAAATGAAAAGTGAAAGTGAAGTCGCTCAGTCGTGTCCGACTCTAGCAACTCCATGGACTGCAGCCTACCAGGCTCCTCCATCCATGGGATTTTCTAGGCAAAAGTACTGGAGTGGGTACCATTGCCTTCTCCAAATAAATCTTAATAAATCTTTAAAGAACGAAAAAAAAAAAAAAAACCAGCTAGAAAAGTAGCAGTATCAGGATTTAAGCCCAAGCAGTTTAGTTCTCGGAGAAGGAAATGGCAACCCACTCCAGTACTCTTACCTGGAAACTCCCACGGATGGAGGAGCCTGGTAGGCTGCAGTCCGTGGGGTTGCTAAGGGTCAGACGTGACTGAGCGACTTCACTTTCACTTTTCACTTTCATGCATTGGAGAAGGAAATGGCAACCCACTCCAGTGTTCTTGCCTGGAGAATCCCAGGGACGGGGGAGCCTGGTGGGCTGCCGTCTATGGGGTCGCACAGAGTCAGACACGACTGAAGCGACTTAGCAGCAGCAACAGCAGCAGTTTAGCTCTAGGATCTGTGTTCGTAACCACTGAACTGCCCTGCCCTTTGCATTAAATTTATACACACACACAAATTTTAAAATTGCATTTTTTTCTCCTATATCTATCAGGGTTCACACTGCTCATCCCCCAGGCACTGTTATAGTTACAAAGAAGTAAGTAAGTCAGTGTGGACCATCAAGAGCAACACCACAGAGGAGGACATTTAAGCTAGATCTTGAAGGATGCCAGAAATTATTATGCAAGAAATAGGGAAGAAAAAGGCAGTAGAAGGGAAATACTGTGGGGTACAAAGAGAAAGGTGTCAGGAACTAATGCTGGGAAAGTGTGCTAGAGTAAGGTGGTGAACAGTCTTTACATCAAACAAAGGAGCGTGAATTTCATCTTACAACTACAGGGAGCAATTAAAGGTTTTTCAACAAAGATATGATAGATAAAAGATAATTTTGGAAGCAGCATGGAGATAACTACAGAGAAAAAATAGAGACCAAATAGATAAGTTGATACAGACCAGGTGCAGGAGGATGAATACCTTAAGAAGCAGGAAATGGAGGAGGTGGGCTTGAGAGATATTTCTAAAGTGTGACTGACAAGACTGGGCAACCAATTAGACTACAGAGATATGAGAGAGGCCATCCCTTAGATGAATTCAGTGTTTTGATAGTTCGGTCGACGGGTTGAAACTTCACCTGCAACTCAATAATACTTCAAGAGTCAGTGTATCACTGCTTCTCTGAAGACAAACAGGTGTTCAAAGCGAAACAAGTATTGAGAACAGAGGTACAGATCAAAGGAGTCAGAGAACCAAAGTGCGACAGAGTTTCTAAAATCACAGATACCAAGGCCAAACCCTCCTTAATCAGAATTCCTTGGGATAGCACTGGGAATTTGTACTTTTATAAAGTTTCCCAGATAACTCTGCTTGGCCAAGCTGAAGAACTACCACTCTAAGGGTTCTTCTTTGCCTCTTTGTTCATTGAAGGTTTATATTTCCCAAAGTCTCAACCTATGCTCCCTGTCTGGACCATCTCATTAATTTCAACAACTTCAACTATCATCTGAACACTAAGGAGTTCCACAAGAAACCCAGATCTTTATTCTGAGTTTTATCCTATATTTCTACCATTAGCCTGAACATCTCTACTGGGATATGCATTGGCATTACAGAAATAGCTAAAACCCCAAATAACATCATACTTAATGGTAAAAGACTGCTTTTGCCCTAACACCAGGAGTAAGATAAGGATTTGCACTTTAGCTACTGCTATTCTTCCGTACCGCTTGTCTCGCAGGATCTTAGTTTCTCAACTAGGGATTGAACTTAGACCCTCAGCAATGAAAGCACCATTGGACTACCAGGGAATTTCTTTGTCACTGCTAGTCAACATTGTATTGGAGGTTCCAGCAAGGGCAGTTAGGCAATAAAAAGAAAAAAAGTAACACAATTTCTGTTTGCTGATGACCTAATCTTGCATATAGAAAATCCTAAGAAATCCACTACAAAAACTATTAATATTAGAACTAATAAGTTCATCACAGTTGCAGGGGTCAAGATCAATTTTAAAAATAATTTGTCTATACACTAGTAGAGAACAATCCAAAAATGAAATTAAGAAAACAATTGCATTTACAATAGCATCACAAAATAAAATCCTTAGGAATACATTTAACAAAAGAAATGCAAATCATGTACTCTGAAAACTACAAACATTGTTGAAATAAATGTTAAAAGACCAAAATGAATGGAAAGACACCCATGTTCAGATTGGAAGACTTAATATTGTCAAGATGGCAATACTCCCAAGCTGATCTACACATTCAACACAACTCCTATCAAATCCCCAAGCATCTTCTTCACAGAAATCAAAAAGATGATCCTAAAAAAAAAATATGGAAATGCAAGGGATCCAGAATAGTCAAAACAACTTGGAAAAAGAAGAACAAAGTTGGATGACTCATACATCCTGATTTCAAAGCTTAGTACAAAACTATAATAATCCAGACAGTGGGATACCGGCATAAGGATAAACACATAAATCAATGGAATAAAATTGAGAGTCTAGAAACACTGACATTTACAGTGAACTGATTTTTAACAAGGATGCCAGACAATTCAATAGAGAAAGAAGAGTCTTTTCAATGAATGATGTTGGATCAAATAGATGTCACATGCAAAAGAATAAAGTTGGACCTTTACCTAACAATATATATAATAATTAACTCCAAATGGATCACAGACCTAATCATAAGAGCTGAATAAAACTCTTAGAAGAAAATACAGGTGTAAAATTTTCAGGACCTTGGATTAGGCTATGTTTTTTTTTAGGTATGACACCAAAAGCACAACAACTTAAGAAAAAATGTATTAGATATTACAAACTGTATAACTTTTTTGCTTTGAAAGACAACTTCAAGAAAGTGAAAAAAACAAAGATAAGCAACAAGGATTATAGTGTATAGCACAGGGAAATACAGCCATTATCTTGTACTAACCTATTAATATAACCTGCAAAAATACAGAAACACTATATTGTACATCTGAAAATAATATAATATTGTAAATTGACTATCCTTCAATTTAAAAAAGAAAGTGAAAAGATAAACCATAGAAAGAGAAAATACTTGCAAATCTTATTAACTAATAAGGGCATTCTTTACATATTCTAGATATATGACAATAATGGAGAAAATTTGGAATTCTTGTACATAACGACTGGGAATGTAAAATGATGGAGCCACTGTGGAAAACATTTTGGTAGTGCCTCTAAAAGTTAAACAGAGACTTACCATATGACCCAGCAATTCTGAAAGTGAAGTGAAAGGGAAAGTTGCTCAGTTGTGTCTGACTCCTTGCCACCCCATTGCCTATACAGTCCACGAATTCTCCAGGCCAGAATACTGGAGTGGGTAGCCTTTCCCTTCTCCAGGGGATCAAGGGATTGAACCCAGGTCTCCTGCGTGGCAGGAAGATTCTTTACCAGCTGAGCCACAAGGGAAGCCCAAGAATACTGCACGGGTAGATTATCCCTTCTCCAGGGGATCTTCCTGACCCAGGAATTGAACCGGGGTCTCCTGAATTGCAGGCAGATTCTTTACCAACTGAGCTATCAGGGAAGCCCTACTCCTGGGTATATACCCAAAGAACTGAAAACTACTACTCACACAAATACTTATATGACATCGTTCATAGCAGTAGTATTCAGATTAGCCAAGAGGTGGAAACAAATGTCCACCAACAGATGAAGAGATAAAAAAATTAGGTATATCCACACAACAGAATACAATTCAGCCACCAAAAGGAATGAAACATGGATAATTGCTACAACACAGATGAACCTTGAAAACATGCTAAGTGAAAGAAGCCAGACACAATATGCAAAAGGTTGCATATTGCACTTATATGAAATACACAAAGGAGGCAATCGACAAAGACAGGAAGTAGATTAGTAGTTTCCAAGTGTTGAGGGAAAGGGGAACAGGGAGTAATTGGAATACAGTGTTTCTTTTGGGTGTGATGAAATGTTCTGAAATTAGATAGTGATGATGGTTACACATCTGTGAATAAACTAAAAGTCATGAGTTGTATACTTTGAATTGGTGAATTACATGGTGCATTAGTCAGGATTCTCCAGAGAAAAAGAATAGGATATAGTCATAGATATACAAAGGAGGAAATTTATTACAGGAATTGGCTTATGTAGTTACAAGTTACAAGGGCTGAGAAGTCCCATATCTGCTATCTGCAAGCTGAAGAACTGGGAAAGCCAATGGTATAATTCAGTCTGAATCTGAAGGCCTGAGATTCAGGGGAGTCAGTGGTATAGGTCCTAGTGTGGACATCCCAGCTCAAGAGAAAGGGAAATCACCCTTTCCTCCTTCATTTATACATATATATATTTTTTGTTGTTCTTGTTGTTGCCCTGGGTCTTCATTGCCGCACTTAAGCTTTCTCCAGTTGAGGCAACTAAGGGCTGTGTTCTAGTTGTGATGCACAGGCTTCTCACTGCAGTGGCTTCTCCTGTTACCAAGCACAGGCTTTAGGATGTGCAGGCTCAGTAATTGTGGCACAGAAGCTTAGTTGCCCTGCAGTATGTGCAACCTTCCCTGACCAGAGATCGAACCCATGTCCCCTGCATTGGCAAGTGGACTCTTTACCACTGGACCACCAGGGAAGTCCCTTTCCTGCTCTTTGCTTTCTATTCTGGATCTCAACCCTTTGGATGACGCCTACCTACACTGCTAAGGGCAGATCTTCTTTTCTCAGTCTACTGAATCTAATGCTAATCTCTTCCAGAAACACCCTACAGACACACTCAGAAATGTTTTGCCAGCTATCCAGGCATCCTTTAGGCCAGCTATTGATGCATAAAATTAACCATATGGTGAGTGAAATTTGGGCTTCCCTGGTGGCTCAATGGTAAAGAATCCTGCCAATGCAGGAGACATAGGTTCGAGTGCTGATCTCACATGCCATAGAGCAACTAAGTCCAGGAGCCGTAACTGCAGAACCCAAGTGCTGCTATTACTGAAGCTTGCTTGCCCTAGAACCCATGCACTACAGCAAGAGAAGCCTTTGCAGTGAGAACCCCAGGCACTGCAACTGGAGAGCAGCGCCTGCTTGCCTCAACTAGAGAAAAGGCCAAGCAGCAACGAAGACCCAGCATACACAGACAGACAGACAGACACACACACACACACACACACACACAGCAATGAAGACCCAGCACAGCTAAAAATAAACAAATAAAAAATTTTTAAAAATAATAAAAGCTGTTAAATTTAACAAGATTTGAGTGAACATCAGTCATTAGCTTCTCAGGTGGTGCTAGTGATAAAGAACTCCAATAAACTTCAGACCTATAGACTGAAAGACATGGGTTCAGTCCATAGGTCAGGAAGATCCCCTGGAGAAGGGAATGGCAATCCATTCTTACCTGGAGAACTCCATGGACAGAAGAGGCTGGTGGGCTACAGGCCATGGGGTCTGAGTCAGACATGACTGAGCAACTAAGCACAGACTGTCACAGACTGTCAATGGCTGCATACAATTTTCAAGGTAAGGGTTGGAAAAGTATCAAGAAAATATCACAGAGATTGGATGAGAAGATGCATGTTCTATCTTTCTAAGTGTAAATTTTATATTTTCATAGCATGAGTTGATGACTAATATAAAATTCCACTATTAAGGAATACTTATTATATGTAAATGTTCCAAGTGAAACAGGAGCAACCCCACGTCCAAGGAGCAGTGGCTTGTGGGCGCAGGAGGGTCGAGAGGAGCTACTCCACATTTAAGGTCAGGAAGGGTGGCCATGAGGAAATACCCCTCATCCAAGGTAAGGAGCAGTGGCTGTGCTTTGCTAGAGCAGCCGTGAAGAGATACCCCATGTCCAAGGTAAGAGAAACCCAAGACAGTAGGTGTTGTGAGAGGGCATCAGAGGGCAGACACACTGAAACCATAATCACAGAAAACTAGTCAATCTAATCACACAGACCACAGCCTTGTCTAACTCACTGAAACTAAGCCATGCCGTGTGGGGCCACCCAGGACGGGCAGGTCATGGTGGAGAGAGAGGTCTGGCAGAATGTGATCCACTGGAGAAGGGAATGGCAAACCACTTCAGTATTCTTGCCTTGAGAACCCCATGAACAGTATGAAAAGGCAAAATGATAGGATACTGAAAGAGGAACTCTCCAGGTCAGTAGGTGCCCAATATGCTACCAGAGATCAGTGAAGTAACTCCAGAAAGAATGAAGGGATGGAGCCAAAGCAAAAACAATACCCAGCTGTGGATGTGACTGGTGATAGAAGCAAGGTCTGATGCTGTAAAGAGCAATATTGCATAGGAATGTTAGGTCCATGAATCAAGGCAAATTGGAAGTGGTCAAACAGGAGATGGCAAGAGTGAACGTCAACATTCTAGGAATCAGCGAACTAAAATGGACTGGAATGGGTGAATTTAACTCAGATGACCATTATATCTACTACTGTGGGCAGGAATCCCTTAGAAGAAATGGAGTAGCCATCATGGTCAACAAAAGAGTCGGAAATGCAGTACTTGGATGCAATCTCAAAAACGACAGAATGATCTCTGTTCATTTCCAAGGCAAATCATTCAATATCACAGTAATCCAAGTCTATGCCCCAACAAGTAATGCTGAAGAAGCTGCGGTTGAATGGTTCTATGAAGACCTACAAGACCTTTTAGAACTAACACCCAAAAAAGATGTCCTTTTCATTATAGGGGACTGGAATGCAAAAGTAGGAAGTCAAGAAACACCTGGGGTAACAGGCAAATTTGGCCGTGGAATATGGAATGAAGCAGGGCAAAGGCTAATAGAGTTTTGCCAAGAGAATGCACTGGTCATAGCAAACACCCTCTTCCAACAACACAAGAGAAGACTCTACACATGGACATCACCAGATGGTCAACACTGAAATCAGACTGATTATATTCTTTGCAGCCAAAGATGGAGAAGCTCTATACAGTCAGCAAAAACAAGACCGGGAGCTGACTGTGGCTCAGACCATGAACTCCTTATTGCCAAATTCAGACTTAAATTGAAGAAAGTGGGGAAAACCACTAGACCATTCAGGTATGACCTAAATCAAATCCCTTATGATTATACAGTGGAAGTGAGAAATAGATTTAAGGGACTAGATCTGATAGACAGAGTGCCTGATGAACTATGGACGGAGGTTCGTGACATTGTACAGAAAACAGGGATCAAGACCATCTGCATGGAAAAGAAATGCAAAAAGGCAAAATGGCTGTCTGGGGAGGCCTTACAAATAGCTGTGAAAAGAAGAGAAGTGAAAAGCAAAGGAGAAAAGGAAAGATATAAGCATCTGAATGCAGAGTTCCAAAGAATAGCAAGGAGAGATAAGAAAGCCTTCCTCAGCAAACAATGCAAAGAAATAGAGGAAAACAACAGAATGGGAAAGACTAGGGATCTCTTCAAGAAAATTAGAGATACCACAGGAATATTTCATGCAAAGATGGGCCTGATAAAAGACAGAAATGGTATGGACCTAACAGAAGCAGTAGATATTAAGAAGAGGTGGCAAGAATACAAAGAAGAACTGGACAAAAAAGATCTTCATGACCAAGATAATCACGATGGTGTGATCACGCACCTAGAGCCAGACATCCTGGAATGTGAAGTCAAGTGGGCCTTAAAAAGCATCACTATGAACAAAGCTAGTGGAGGTGATGGAATTCCAGTTGAGCTATTCCAAATCCTGAAAGATGATGCTGTGAAAGTGCTGCACTCAATATGCCAGCAAATTTGGAAAACTCAGCAGTGGCCACAGGACTGGAAAAGGTCAGTTTTCATTCCAATCCCAAAGAAAGGCAATGCCAAAGAATGATCAAACTACCGCCCAATTGCACTCATCTCACATGCTGGTAAAGTAATGCTCAAAATTCTCCAAGCCAGGCTTCAGTGATACATGAACCGTGAACTTCCAGATGTTGAAGCTGGGTTTAGAAAAGGCAGAGGAACCAGAAACCAAACTGCCAACCTCTGCTGGATCATCAAAAAAGCAAGAGAGTTCCAGAAAAACATCTATTTCTGCTTTATTGACTATGCCAAAGCCTTGGACTGTGTGGATCACAATAAACTGTGGAAAATTCTGAAAGAGATGGGATACCAGACCACCTGACCTGCCTCTTGAGAAACCTGTATGCAGGTCAGGAAGCAACAGTTAGAACTGGACATGGAACAACAGACTGGTTCCAAATAGGAAAAGGAGTATGTCAAGGCTGTATATTGTCACCCTGCTTATTTAACTTATATGCAGAGTACATCATGAGAAATGCTGGGCTGGAAGAAGCACAAGCTGGAATCAAGATTGCTGAGAGAAATATCAATAACCTCAGATATGCAGATGACACCACCCTTGAGGCAGAAAGTGAAGAGGAACTAAAAAGCCTCTTGATAAAAGTGAAAGAGGAGAGTGAAAAAGTTGGCTTAAAGCTCAACATTCAGAAAACGAAGATCATGGCATCTGGTCCCATCACTTCATGGGAAATAGATGGGGAAACAATGGAAACAGTGTCAGACTTTATTTTTGGGCTTCAAAAATCACTGCAGATGGTGACTGCAGCCATGAAATTAAAAGACGCTTACTCCTTGGAAGGAAAGTTATGACCAACCTAGATAGCATATTCAAAAACAGACATTACTTTGCCAACAAAGGTCCGTCTGGTCAAGGCTATGGTTTTTCCAGTGGTTATGTATGGATGTGATAGTTGAACTGTGAAGAAAGCTGAGCGCTGAAGAATTGATGACTTTGAACTGTAGTGTTGGAGAAGACTCTTGAGATTCCTTTGGACTGCAAGGAGATCCAACCAGTCCATTCTAAAGGAGATCAGTCCTGGGTGTTCTTTGGAAGGACTGATGCTAAAGCTGAAACTCCAATACTTTGGCCACCTCATGTGAAGAGTTGACTGAATGGAAAAGACTCTGATGCTGGGAGTGATTAGGGGCAGGAGGAGAAGGGGACGACAGAGGATGAGATGGCTGGATGGGATCACTGACTCAATGGACGTGAGTTTGAGTGAACTCCAGGGGTTGGTAATGAACAGGCAGGCCTGGTGTGCTGCAGTTCACAGGGTTGCAAAGAGTCAGACACAACTGAGCGACTGAACTGAACTGAACTGAAGTGAACCAGGAGAGCAGGGAGCAGGGCTCAACCTTGAAAGAATGACATACTCTGAAGATATTACATAAACTGATGTGAATCTAGTAGGTCCAAGATGGTAGATGAGTCAACTTCCGCTAGAACTTGAGCTTCAGTACATGCTCATTGTAACACATCAGCAAGCTAAATGACATGCCCACAGGCACAAGGATAGTTCTAAGATCAACCATAGAGGTAAAAAACTGGGTGTTTGCCCAATTGCTGGAAGTCCCCACCCCTTCCCACAAATATCTGGAATACTCCCACTCATTCATTTCAGTTCAGTTCAGTTCAGTTGCTCTGTCAAGTCCCACTCTTTGCGACCCCATAGACTGCAGCATGCCAGGCCTCCCTGTCCATCACCAACTCCCAGAGATTGCTCAAACTCATGTCCATCGATCAGTGATGCCATCCAACCATCTCATCCTCTGTTGTCCCCTTCTCCTCCTGCCTTCAGCCTTGCACAGCATCAGGGTCTTTTCCAGTGAGTCAGCTCTTTGTATCAGGAGGCCAAATTATTTATTGGAGTTTCAGCTTCAGCATCAGTCCTTCCAATGAACAATCAGGACTGATCTCCTTTAGGATGGATTGGTTAGATCTCCTTGCAGTCCAAGGGACTCTCAAGAGTCTTCTCCAACACCACAGTTCAAAAGCATCAATTCTTCAGTGCTCAGCTTTCTTTATAGACCAACTCTCACATCCATACATGACTACTGGAAAAACCATAGCCTTGACTAGATGGGCCTTTGTTGGCAAAGTAATGTCTCTGCTTATAAATATGCTGTCTGTGTTGGTCATAGCTTATCTTCCAAGGAGCAAGCATCTTTTAGTTTCATGGCTGCAGTCACCATCTGCAGTATTTTGGAGCCCCCAAAATAAAATCTGTCACTGTTTCCATTGTTTCCCCATCTGTTTGCCATGAAGTGATGGGACCAGATGCCATGATCTTAGTTTTCTGAATGTTGAGTTTTTTTTTTTTTTGAATGTTGAGTTTTAAGCCAACTTTTTCACTCTCCTCTTTCACTTTCATCAAGAGGCTCTTTAATTCTTCTTCACTTTCTGCCATAAGGGTAGTGTCATCTGCATATCTGACGTTATTGACATTTATCCTGGCAATCTTGATTCCAGCTCGTGCTTTATCCAGTCCAGCATTTCTCATGATGTACTCTGTATATAAGTTAAATAAGCAGGGTGACAATATACAGCCTTGATGTACTCCTTTCCCAATTTGGAACCAGTCTGTAGTTCCATGTTCAGTTCTAACTGTTGTTTCTTGGCCTGCATACAGATTTCTCAGGAGGCAGGTCAGGTGGTCTGGTATTCCCATCTCTTTAAGAATTTCCACAGTTTGTTGTGATCCACACAGTCAAAGGCTTTGGCATAGTAAATAAAGCAGAAGTGGATGTTTTTCTGGAACTCTCTTGTTTTTTTGATGATCCAATGGATGTTGGCCATTTGATCTGTATAATCATAAGGGATTTGATTTAGGTCATACCCAAATGGTCCAGTGGTTTTCCCTATTTTCTTCTATTTAAGTCTGAATTTTGCAATAAGGAGTTCACGATCTGAGCCACAGTCAGCTCCCAGTCTTGTTTTTGCTGACTGTAGCCTATAAAATTACCCATCCCTATAAAAACTGATGACTCCATACCCTAGGGCTGCTCTTACCTTCTGAGATGCTCTCACTCTGTCTGTGGAGTGTGTTTCTCTTCATACCTATCACTTTGTCTTTCACTGAATTCTTTCTGTAATGAGACATCAAGAACCTGCATCTCAGACTTCCCTGGTGGTACGGCAGATAAGAATCTGCCTGCCAGTGCAGGGGACACAGGTTTGATCCCTGGTCCAGGAAGATTCCACATTCTGTGGGCAACTAAATCCCACGGCCAGAACTACTGAGCCCACGTGCCTAGACCCTGTGCTCTGCAACAGAAGACACCACAGTGAGAAGCCTGTGCACTGCAATGAAGAGTAGCCCCTGCTCACTGCAAACTAAAGAAAGCCTATGCAAAGCAATGAAGACCCAGCACAACCGAACAAAAAAAACAACAACAACCTGAGCTTCATTAAGTCCTGAGAATCAGGTGTGATCTCAGTTAAAAGACTGTGGGTTCAGTCTGGGTTTCGGTTGGGTTTGAGTCCCAATCTGAGTTGCACGGTTTCATAAGTGTCAGACTTCCTTTCCTTAGCTTTTCCACAGATGTAGAATTTTAGCTCTGGCTCACACTCTTCAATTAAATGAAAACAAAAATACGTGAATTAAGATTAATTTGCAGGCAGCATGGTGAAATAGAATGATTTAAAATTTTTTGTGCATAATACAACTCATTCTTCATATAAGATATAAATTGGAAGCTTAACATGTGGAACAAATGCAGGTTTTATAAATAGAGCTCCTTTGATAGAGGTATGGAGGGAAGAAAGCCTTTGCCTCCTCTCCTCCAAATAAAAGCAACTCAGCACAGCTTAAATGATGTGCGGACTCCACATCCCAGTCTTTGGCAAGGTACAGAAACTCCACGGGCTTCTATTTCCTGTCTGTCAGACGAAGGGGCTGACCTGAAACTTGAAAGCCCCTTACTATTCTCAAAGCCTACAATTATGTGACCCTAAAACAACTAACACCAAGTCTAGTAGGTCTTGGTTTCTAAGATGTTTACCAGTCACCCAAGAGCTTAAGGCATGAGATCAAAACAGGACTTGAGCTAAACAGACTTTTCCCAAACCTGTAAAGTAAATAGCAAACCCTGGATGAAAATAGCAGGGCTTATATCAAAGCCAGTGAAAAAGTCTGAATAAAGGGCAGGTGGTTTCCACTGATATTTCTTATCTTTTAGATAAAGGTAGTTAATGGGCCATAAATTCAAACAAAGGATCTGCCTCTCCCAACGAGGAAGGCAGTACAGACCTCCCTTCCAGGTGGCAGCATCTCACGGAAAAGCAGAAAAATGAGGCTTCTACAAGACAAGGAATTGGCAGCTAGTCGGAACCACTATGGGACAGGCTAAGTACACACTACGCAAACTCTTAGTTGCAGCATAGGGGATCTAGGCTCCTAACCAGGGATCAAACTCAGGCCTCCTGCATTAGGAGCACAGTTTTAGCCACTGGACCATCAGGGAAGTTCCTCAGTTAAGCATAGGTTAATCTGAATTAATCCTGGTATGTGATAGGTAAAAGATGATATATCATTAACCAATGCTAAGAGTTCTCATCAAGGAAAAAATTCTCTTTTTCTTTGCTTTCTTCTTTCATTGTATCTATATGAGATACAATAATGTAGATATTAACTAAATTCACTTTGGTTATCTGCTATACACCTTAAACGTATGCAGTAATATCTGTCAGTATCTCAATGAAACTGGGAAAAAAAAGATTATTCAGTGCAAATGAAGAAGTGGAATTCTAGCATTCTTCAGTTCAGTTCAATCGCCCAGTCATGTCTGACTCTTTGCAACCCATGGACTGCAGCACACCAGGCTTCCCTGTCCATCAACAACTCCTGGAGCTTGCTCAAACTTATGTCCATCAAGTCGGTGATGCCATCCAACCATCTCATCCTCTGTCGTTCCCTTCTCCTCCTGCTTTCAATCCTTCAGTTCTTACTATCTGGTAAATCTTACTTATAAGTCTTTTGAGGGTTGGGTCTATATCTATTTCACTTATCTAATACACTGCCTTACTGTAACTAGCACTAAATAAATAGTTGAATAAGTGAATGAAGATACAATTAGTACTTTAAAGATAAATTTTATTAAATGTGAATTATACTTCAAAAAACCCCACCAAAAAACCTACAATATAATTTCTAAGGGTGGCATGCCAGAAACACCAGACTTAAGCTCCGTGAGGGCAGGGCCCATGTCTGGTTTGTTCACCACAATATCCCTAGTAGCACATGTCTAGCACATTGCTCAGAAATATAGGAATAAATGAATGGATGAGTACATGACTGGAGACAAATTTTCCACGAATATACCTGAAAATGAAATGGACAATTAGCTACCCTTGGAGGAAACTACCCCTTCTTTAATCCTTAGATTCTCATGAAATCAAAGACAAATTCACCTGACATTGAAAAGGAGCATTAATCTAATGTGAGTTAGTATGATATGATGCTTATCCTCACAGCTCTGAGTCGAATTTAAACTTTACCATAAAATGGGGTGAAGTTTAGCCTAAGATGAGTCTGTCTTACACATTCTAAAGTTTTTTTTAGAACACAACTTATATAGCAACATTATCTATAAAGAATTCCTTCTGCATGAATACTGTCATGGCAGTCCTGGGCAATACTAGGAAAATAAGGAGTTTATATTTGACCCTTTCAGAATTTTTTAAACTTTAAAAAGTATTTTAGTGTGACATTTCATACATACAAAAAATATGTGTTATAAGAATTTGTGTTCTGCTTAAAAACAAGAACATCATCAATATCAAGATTTACTTCCTTTGGGATCATATACTAATTTCTGAAGGAGTCTGGCTTCTAGCTACCTAATATTAATGTAGAAGGTTGGAGAAATACATATTCAACTAGGTGCTACCTGATGAAAATAGTTATACATTTTTACCATCCTTGGGTGCATAAACATTTTTATAGCATTTTTTTCTGATAATAAAAGTATATGTATTCAATGTAGAAATTTTGAGAAATAGGGAAACATATAAGGAAATAAAAATAGCCAATAATAATCCGACTGTCTCCAGGTAATTGTTAACATTTTAAAAATACACAGCTTGCACACACACATACACACATATTTTATTAGGCATCTTGAATTCCTTTCAAAGATTTAAAGAAATGAGTCCCTAAGTGGAATTTCACGCTTTGTGGCAGTCTGGTGGGAAACTTAAGGTTTTAAGGTTTCCTCAAATTGTACCAAAGAAAACATTTGCATCTATAAAATGATAGCATTATAGTGATACTCTCAGATATTCAGTTATTAAGTAACCCAAATAGCTCTAGGGCCATGATATGAAAGAAGTGAAAGTTGCTCAGTCCTGTCTGACTGTTTGGAACACCATGGACCCCTGCCAGGCTCCTCCACGAGGAGTCCATGGGATTCTCCAGGCAAGAATACTGGAGTAGGTTGCCATTACCTTCTCCAGGGGATCTTTCCGACCTAGGGATCGAACCCAGGTCTCCTAAATGAAGGCAGATTCTTTACTTTCTGAGTCACCAGAGAAGCCCGGCCCATGATATGGGTATTAATAATTTAATACTATAATTCAAACAAACTGGCATCAAATTCATAAACTCACAATAAGCTAAGAGTGTTCAGCCAAATTCATGCCAAGTAATCATGTACCCGGAGAAGGCAATGGCACCCATTCCAGTACTCTTGCCTGGAAAATCCCATGGATGGAGGAGCCTGGTAGGCTGCAGTCCATGGGGTCGCTGAGGGTCAGACATGACTGAGCGAGTTCACTTTCACTTTTCACTTTCATGCATTGGAGAAGGAAATGGCAACCCACTCCAGTGTTATTGCCTGGAGAATCACAGGGACAGGGAGCGTGGTGGGCTGCCATCTATGGGGTCGCACAGAGTCGGACACCACTGAAGTGACTTAGCATAGCATAGCAATCATGTACCTGATGCCATGTACACATCCACAGATACACATTTATCTGGACTGATGGGCAGAAGACTTTCAATGGTGAAATGAGACCAGAATAGAACTAAGGTACAAGGTAACCTTAGCTCCTTCTAATAAACCATGTACCAGACAAGCTGTGTAGGCAAATGTGTCTATTGGAAGAGTAAATGAGCAGATGAGTATTGAATGTAAGACAGACAGGCTTCGAGTGTGTATCATAAATGTCTTTTCTAACAGAATGATGGCAACTAGTATAACAGGTTGTTCTTGTCCACTTGGGAGAAAAGCCTGTACAAACAGATAATTCCTGCACAATGCTTTTTGAATTAACAAATTTTGGTTTTTATGTGAGGACCCTCCACCTAAGAGGAGATCATATCTAGAGACTAAGAAAGATGCTTTTCAAGCTGAGTTAACATTTCCCCTGCGGTTTCAGTCTCAGTTTAAGAGATGTGCGGGTGGAACTTGTGGAGGGTGTCAGGAATTTGAATTACAGCTCGGGAAGAAACAAAAGTGAAGAAACATGACAAAGGTAGGATCCAAAATATGAGGAGTCAAAAGAAACTGAAATCAGAATCTGAGGTTAAGGTCATAAAGCACAGTGCCAAGACTAAAAACGCCAACAGTAAGACTCAGACTAGAAGGAAATCACAGGAAAACTGGTGTCAAAGAGTAAGGTTTGTGTATTTTTCTAAAGAGGGTTAAAAATGTAAACAATTGCCCACGTGAGTGGATCTGGCAAGCTCAGAGGGAGATAAGGTCACTTCATCTCTTATGAAGTCAAAGGTTCATATTTGATAGTCAACCTTGATAGCTGACTATGTTATGGATGTTATGGATTAAATCAACCAGTACAGGTATCCAGCAAACAATGTTAAGCAAACAAATAAGTAGGGCTTACATTTGTCTACATTATTATATTGAGGAGGAAGTCTCAAGAATTAATTTTCAGTTGTGATGTCTATAGATAGAAAAGACTGTATGATTCACTTGAAAGAGGCCTTCACTTCTAGATTTATCAGAAAATTACCATTTGTATGCTATAAGCTACTGCCAAAAATCTAAACATAACATCTCAATCTTGCAAAAGCCACTTGCCCACTAATCATGTATGTGCTTAATAGTTTTGCTGGGTTTGATGTTCCCACTATAGCTTTAGGTTTCAAATTCAGCATTCTGGTCATAGTTTGTTCCTTTGCTTCATGGCTATAAACTGATGTTTCATGCTATGTTGATTACATCAACATAGTCCAAAACCTGGACTTCAGGAGCAGGGATGGTTAACCAAGAGGTAGATCAACACATTTTTTACACCCCTCTTCTCTCTAATATGAAAGTATTTAATACATAGAGAGCTCTTGTTAAACACTAGCTTAGTCTAAATAATATCCCTATCAGGCAAGATTTTACTGAAAGCATACACATAAGCTAAATGTAATACTTTTACCACATTTCAAAATATATCACATTTTGGTTTTATGCCCAGACCAAGTGGGAAGGCTTCTTTCTAACTGACCCTGAGTATGCTGCTGCTGCTAAGTCACTTCAGTCATGTCTGACTCTGTGCGACCCCATAGACGGCAGCCCACCAGGCTCCCCCGTCCCTGGGATTCTCCAGGCAAGAACACTGGAGTGGGTTGCCATTTCCTTCTCCAATGCATGAAAGTGAAGAGTGAAAGTGAAGTTGCTCAGTCATGTTTGAGTCTTAGCGACCCCACTGACTGCAGCCTACCAGACTCCTCCGTCCATGGGATTTTCCAGGTAAGAGTACTGGAGTGGGTTGCCATTGCCTTCTCTGACCCTGAGTATACGTCTTATAAAAGATCTCCTTCTGACAAGATGGTTCCCACACTTCAGGCCAAACTAGTCTCAAAATTCCTCTGGTAACAAGAGTTCCGTGGGTTTTTCTCCAGCTTAATGAAGTCCATACTATTTTCTTGCTACACAAAATTACTCCCAGAGTTAACTGAGGTTGAGTTTTCTTAGTACACTTTACCCTCCAAATCAGTTCAAGGTCCTTATCAGTTTCCTCCTACTGCTTTGTTCTCTTTTCATTTGGTTTGAGAATTAAGAATAAAAGAGATGATAGTCTCAAAAAGACAACCTTATATGGCAGAGAGTCATTACTGTCCTCTTAAAAAGAGAGCATACCTCCCTCACCAACAGCAATCCAGATGTTCCCTTTTGCCTTTGTTTCCTTCATAGTCTAATTCTGATAGACTGTTTTCTTTTTTAACATGTGTTCATTTAAACATTTTTATAGCATTTGTCAGATGATTATAATATCTGTTCATTGAAAATACAGTTAAGCAAATTGAAGACAATAAATTCTCCGTCACCTCACTGATCTCAGTGGCAGTGTTTTTCTATATATGTATGCATATGCATATGTATATTCACACTAATTTAAAAAGCAATCCTTTGTGCATTCTATTTTTTTGGCCTGCACTTTTCCATATAAAAATATATTTTCAACATCATTTTTAATGTGATGCATAGGAGTCTGTATCATTGATGTTGTTCAATTCAGTGGTTGAATATTTATTATTTTAAATTATTTTTAAGCTATTGGATTTAAACAATCTCATAATTACCTCAAGTAAAAGTAAGCTGTAGCCTTATTTTTTTCATTAAAATTTCTGCAAATAGACTCATTGGATAAAAGTTACACATGATTTGAAGCTATTTAATAAACACTGCCAAATTACCCTGCTAAAAATACTATGAACGAATACTTCTCTTTTAGCTTATAAAAGTGCCTTTTCCCCTGAAACCACCACTTCCCCCTTTTTAAATTCTTTTTACCCCCTATTCTTTGCTGATATGCTGGATGAAAGGCAATAGCTCACTCTTTTAATTTGTGTTTTCCCCTTTTACTATTTGTATATATTTGTCTTTTGTATTCCATCTGAATTGTCTTGCATTGCTTTTGTCCATTTTTCTCTATATAAATATATTTTATGTTATTTCTTATGTAAATTTGATGCTTACTTTTTTTACTATTGATTTGAAAAAGCTGGTTATATTAAAATAGTTTACTTTCATATATTTATCAGAACTTTCTCTATAAGAAAGTTTCCCAGGTTAGAAAAATCCAAAATATACATTAGTAAGTGACTAATTAAATACATTATCATTCATTCATATAATGGACTATACAAGGCAGATGTTAAAAACAGTAAAGTAGCTGTATATGTGCTGAGGAGGAAAGACGCCCAGATACAGTGCTCAGAGAGAAAGACTGGATGCAAAATATAACTAAGAATGATTCTTGTTTTGAAAAACTTACATATTTAGATACTCACACTCTATGTGTATATATGTATGATGAAAGTCTGGAAATATATAAATACACATTATTAAAAATAGTTACCCATGAAGTGAGGGATTGAAGAAAAGGAGATACTAATTATTTTATACAGCTTTGTATTGTTTGATGTTTTTACATTTTACAGTGAATTCACCATGTTTTTACATTTTACATTGAATTCACAATGAACTACTTTCACAATTGAAAAATGCTAAAGAAAAATGAAACACATTTTAAGTTTTATGTAACCATATCTTTTCCTGTATGTTTTTACCTTTGGCATCAGGCCTAAAAAGATCTTTCTTGTGCCATGATTATAAAATTATTTTTCATTTTACCATTTTTATGGCTTTACTTTTTGATATTTACACCTTTAATCAATTACAATTTATTTTGCTGTGGTATGAGTCACAAAGCAACACTAACAAAAATCCATCGGTTTTCAACTTTATCTTAATGTAAATTACTTTGTATCCTTAACAAAATCTTGAGTTAAATATTCTGTTTCACTGATTCCTCTTCCTAGTTGAACACCGATATCACGCTTGTTTTAGTCTGCATAACTTTAAACAGATTTTAATGTCTGACAGGTAAACAAAAATAATCTATGGTCTAAAGTGAAACTATTTACAACATATATAATGAAAAGCGGTAAAAATCCCTAACACGTCAAGAATTTCTTTAAGATGCCTTAGCTGCAAGTATCAGAAACTTATCTTAAAAGGCTTTAAAAAGAAGGAATTTTACTGACTCATACAAATGGAAGTCCAGAGGTAGACAGGGCTCTAGGTTCAGCTCAGTCACATGCTGGCTCCATTTGCCTGTGAATTTCTCTGCTTTTCCCCACGTAAGTTGGCTTTGTCTTCAGAGGTCAGCTTCTCTGATTATCACAAGACGGCTTCCAGCACATACTAGGCATGTTTCCGCCCAAACCCTTCCCTTCAGGCCACTGTGCCCATTTTGGCAATTTGCCAGCCATGGGCCAAAACGGTGTCCAGCGTTAATACTCTATGATGATGATTTGAGCAGGAATTACTCCCTGGCCCTTTATCCCCATCCCTAGTTATTTCCCTATAGAATTCTCATATCTTGGACACTTAAGACACAGCTCTTCTTTCATGCAGTACTTTTGTGAGAATTCTTTTCTCTGCAGAAATCATCTCTTCATGGCTTACTTGATTTGGAACTCTATAGAAAAGAATACAGCTCAGTTTCATGATAGAGCTGCTTTATTTCACCGTGGTATTTTTGTAACACTTTTGTTTTTATGGCTAAATTTTAGTAATGTGATCTACTGACATCAAGAAAGCAGATATATTTATTGACAGTTTTCCTTTGTATACTGTGTGTGTTAGTCTCAGTCCTGTCCAACTCTGTGACTCTGGAGACTATAGTCTACCAGGCTCTTCTGTCCATGGGATTTCCCAGGCAAGAATACTGGAGTAGGTTGCCATTTCCTTCTCCAGGGGATCTTCCCGACCCAGGGACTGAACCCGGGTCTCCTGCATTGCAGGCAGATTCTTTACCATCTAAGCCACCAGGGAAGCCCTTGTATACTGTAGTCAATGTTTAAAAACATATTTTTATTTAAAGGCCCATGTTGAGGGAACATCAATTAATACTGGCCAATATACTACAGTTCTGAGCCATGAATGACCATCAAATGAAATCTATTCCGCATATCATTTGAAATTTAATTGCGGGTAAGAAAAAAAAAAAATTTCTTAGAGTAACTGAAAATAACAGTGAAAAATTTTAACTGTAGAATATTTCACGCAATTTTAGAATTTTTGTCTGTATTCGGTAACCTGGAATTAATTAACTGCTATTTAGTAATTACCTGCAAGAGAAAAGATAAGTATCTTTATAAACTAAAATACTCAGAGAAGGAAATGGCACCCCACTCCAGTACTCTTGTCTGGAAAATCCCATGGACGGAGGAGCCTGGTAGGCTGCAGTCCATGGGGTCACTAAGAGTCGGACACAACTGAGCGACTTCACTTTCACTTTTCACTTTCATGCATTGGAGAAGGAAATGGCAACCCACTTCAGTGTTCTTGCCTGGAAAATCCCAGGGACCAGGAAGCCTGGTGGGCTGCCGTCTATGGGGTCGCATAGAGTTGGACACGACTGAAACAACTTAGCAGCAGCAGTAGCAGCAGCATACTAAAATACTGATACATAAATCCAAATGAAATAAATTAGAATAGTGTTATCAAAAGTATTTTAGGCATAATACTCTTGGACAATATCATGAAGGCAAAAGCTATGTTACAATGAAGTTGAATTTCAGGTTTTTTTGACAGCAGTTTACATATACTATTCAAATAGGCTTATAACAAATGACCTTCTGAGATGCTGCTGCTGCTGCTGCTAAGTCACTTCAGTCGTGTCCCACCGACTCTGTGTGACCCCATAGACAGCAGCCCATCAGGCTTCCCCATCCCTGGGATTCTTCAGGCAAGAATACTGGAGTAGGTTGCCATTTCCTTCTCCATTCTGAGATGAGAAGGACATATTGAGAACTCTCTTATGAACAAAAATACAATTGTTCAGGATTAATGAATATTCACTTGTTACATAAATTACAACTAATAATATTTTTAATTTAAGTAAGGCGTGGCAGCTCCAGGTGTACAAACCTTGGGATAGATGGGAGTCACCTGAGATAATCTGCTCAAGAGCCTTGCTTTCACACAAAACATACCAAACTATCCCCAAATCTCGTCAGTTTCTTCTCTCATTGTTTAGCTACCTCAAATGAGAATGTTCTTTCCTAAGAAAGCAATGATGATAATGTGCCAGGAAGAGTCAGATAGACCTGAAATCAAATTTAGGCTCAAGGGCCATGCTCTAGAACCTGTGAGCCAGAACTACTAAGCCCGTGTGCCACAACTACTGAAGTCCATGTGCTTAAGGCCTGTGCTCTGCAGCAAGAGAAGCCACAGCCATGAGAAGCCTGAGCATAGCAACTAGAGTAGCTCCCACTAGCCACAACTAGAGAAAGCCCATGAGCAGCAACGAAGACCCAGTGCAACCAAAATAAAATGAATAAAGACTGCATTAAAAGTAAAACAAAAACAACTTAGGCTCAAGTTATTTAATCTCTCTGAATTCCAGATTGGTGGTGGTTTAGTCCATAAGTCATGTCCAACTCTTGTGACCCCATGGACTGTTGACCGTCAGGCTCCTCTGTCGATGGGATTTCCCAGACAAGAATACTAGAGTGGGTTGCCATTTGCCTCTCCAAGGGAATCTTGGGGAACCTGACCTAGGAATCGGGTCTGCTGCATTGCAGGGTTTCCCCTGTAGCTCAGTTGGTAAAGAATCTGCCTGCAATGTGGGAGACCTGGGTTCAATCCCTGGATTGGGTAGATCCCCTGGAGAAGTGAAAGGCTACCCACTCTAGCATTCTGGCCTGGAGAATTCCATGGACTATACAGTTCATGGGGTTGCAAAGAGTTGCATACGACTTTGACTTTTCACTTTCTTTCTCTTGCATTGCAGGTAGATTCTTTACTGACTGAGCCAGCAGGGAAACCTGAATTCCAGATTCCCTGTCTATAAAATAGAAGAAATAACAGTACCTACTTCATGGGATACTTATAAGTCTTAACTGGGTTAATGTATATAAGGCATTTATCAAACCACCTGGCAGCTATTATAATTAATTATCATTATTTACCCAGATTTTATTCATAGTAATGCCATCATAAAAAAAAAGCTGCCCTAAATTGATCTTAAATAAATATTCTAGTTTTCTAAAATTTTATTCAAAATTTTAATCAAAATTGATATTAACTTATGCAAATTAATCTTTTCTACATTTAAAAATCTACTTTGATGTAAATTATAAATATATGAAAAGAGTTTGAGACATGCTCCTACTGAAAAACATTCTTGGAGACCAAAGAGCCATGTAACTCAGTCATAATATCCATATTCTGTTTATCATATGTAAAACCCAGTTTAATAGTCTTAGCCACGAATATTTACTTCCTGAAAAAAAAGGGAAGCTATATTTCATCGAGGTTTATGTAATTAATGACTTGCATTGATTGAAAAGAGTAAGAATCACAGCAATTTAGAGATTCTCAGCTGAGGACCTAATTCCAGTTGCCTAGGTAGAAGGCAATGGCACCCCACTCCAGTACTCTTGCCTGGAAAATTCCATGGATGGAGGAGCCTGGTAGGCGGCAGTCCATGGGGTCGCACAGAGTCAGACACGACTGAGCGACTTCACTTTCACTTTTCACTTTCATGCATTGGAGAAGGAAATGGCAACCCACTCCAGTGTTCTTGCCTGGAGAATCCCAGGGATGGGGAAGGTGCGCTGCTGTCTATGGGGTCGCACAGAGTTGGACACGACTGAAGTGACTTAGCAGCAGCAGCAGCAGGTAGGTAGTGGCATATCTAGTACCCAAAACCCAAAACTCTTGACTCATTTCTTTCCAGGACACAGTGCTACACCTCAAATGGAAAGAAATTCTAGGGTGGATTCAAAGTGTAACTGCAAAAGAAAAAGTTATGGGAATTTTGCTTTTATATGGCTTCCCTTTCTGGATCTCATCAGAATTTATATTTTAAAAAAAATTCACCAGGCTCAAAATGTAAGCAAAAATAGTTCTAACACTTTCCCCCCTCTTTTCACTTTAATTGGGTAAATTAAAAGTAACTGGCAAGGGAGACGTGGTAGTGGAGGTTAAGAAGACAGGGAAGGCAAGGATGAAATAATGTTCTCACTATGCCTAACCTCTTAAGTAATCAGATAATTGGGCAAGCTACCACCAGTCCCAATTCCTGTCTCTTGGAACCTTCTTCAAACTTCCAGCTAAGTGTCCTGTAATCCTCAAAGCATTTTAAAGAATAATTAGGGTGTTCTAAGCTGACTGAGCCCTTGTTAAGAGCTGTAAACACCCAGTCCCCAACAGCCCCCTTTTCCATTTCCAGCATAATTTTTCTTCTTATAACTTCTATCATATTATGTATTTTCCTATTTACCTTGTTTATTGTCTGTCTTCCCCCCCTTAAATATAAGCTCCTCATATGCAGGAATTTTTATGAGTTTTGTCTTGCTGTATCCTCAGTGTCTAGTACGGTGGAGGCATATAGACAGATATTCAATAAATACTGAATGAGTGAACAATTATAGGCCCATTGCCTTTCTTTCACTTACTATGAATGTTAAGTTAGATGTGTTTTCTGGCTGACTTATATACACAATTGTGGGTCTTTCTCTAAAAGTAAAATCTTTTTCTAACATTTCAGCTCAAAAACCTTATTTTCAGCACACCAGAACATCATTACTAATAGTGCTGTGATTTTTTAGGTGCCTTCTGAGTAAACCAGTCTGTAAGTCCAGTTCTAAAATAATTTGCATATGTTTAAAAAATTAAAGAACTAAAGAAAATCAGGGTCAAACTGAAAAAGAAAATAAGAATTAATTGAACTTAATCTAAATAGGTAAAGTTAAAAATGCTTCGTAGTTTTGTCCCCAAATAGGATGGAATTTCAGAAGAGTTACCCTAAGATATTGACTCCATCAATGTTAAACTAGTTTGAACTCTGCTTAAAAATTCTGGAGATGCTATGACTGGCAAAATGCAGTTTTTAAAAAGGCTTATAAACACTGAATGATGAAAAACTTAGTAGAGATAAGAGTCTATATTAATGAGTCAGAACTCCCTTGAAACAACACTGCAGGTGGTTCCTTGTTTTTAATACTTTCCAGAAATCTCAATCCTTTTACATCACTTTCCTGAAATTAAAAAAAAAACAAACATATTTTTAAAGATGATGCTATCTAAAGAAAAAGCAAGAGCATGTCAAAAAACGAGATTAAGAACTTCTAACAGTATGGTTTCACTTTCTTTTTAACCACAGAAATATTTCAAATTACCTTTCTATAATCTGGTGTTCTGACTGCAGTAATTTCAATAGGTTAAAGAATGAAAACAACTTGATTGATAAACATTGCTGACTACCTATAGTTAGAGGATTGATGTTGTAAGGCCTGCTCACTCCTGGCCTACAAAGTTTATAGCTCAGACCACCGTCTTCACCAGGCCACTGACTCTCCTAGCACCTGAGCGTCTACTCAAGCTAGAGCAAGTGCACAGTAAGAATCTTTTTGAAATTGTGAAGCCAGATGATTCCGCCATGCTTATCATTCCCGTCATCATCTTCAATCACTGTTCAAAATCTAAGTTCTTTTTGTCATGGCTTTTTGTGCTGCCCATATTTTTGCTTCCTTTTCCCACTCCCAACCTCCCAATGGCGGAGAGCGCCTATGGGCATTAGGGAGCAGCTTCAGATCTCCCAGAAGCTCCTTCAGTTACACCCATTCTTCCATATGGGTAAGTGACAGTTTCTCAACCAGAGATACTCCTAGGTTCCTTCTGTTATAAACATCCTAGGGCCACCACTGCTCTTGCTCTTCCCTAATAAATCTTTCCACTCTGCCTCCTGAGATTTTCTATGGTAAACAGATTTCTGCTCTGCATCCTTAATCTATTCATTGAGGACTTTCTACCTGGCTCTCTGCTGAGGAGTTTAATTCTTCCCTGAGCATGTTGCTTGCTACTTTTTGTATCGGAAGCTCCTCACTCCGCAGTAGGCAATGTATCTGGAAGCCACAAATTAGGATCTCCGTTCACATCCATTTCTGCTATTCCTTCTTTTTTTTTTTGGTAAAAATCTTTGCATCTTTGAAAACTAGTCAGTCATGACCCACTCTCTAGCCCTGCTTGTCTGCTTTATTTTTCTGGCCTCCTGTTTAGATAAAAAGTGTATCAGGGACTTCCCTGGTGGTCTAGTGGTTAAGACTCTGTGCTTCCAATGCAGGGGGCATGGGTTTGATCCCAGGGGAACTAAGATCCCATATGCTGCACAACAAGATCAAAAGAAAAAAAAAGTACATCAAACTAACTTTAGTTGGTCTTCTAGCACAGGAGTTGGTGAACTTTTCTTTTCTGTAAAGGATCAGATAGCAAATATTTTTGTCTTTGTTGGCCATATGGCCTCTGACACAACTCTTCAATTCTGCCATTATAGTGCAAAAGCAGCCACAGACAGGAGTAAGCAAATAGGCATGCCTATTCCAACAGAACTTAATTCACAAAAACAGGCATCAGTCTGGATTTGGCCCAAGGATTGTAGTATGCCAACCCTTGTCCAAGTATATGTCAGTTACCATGACAGAGGCTTTACATACATTATATCATGAGAAACCACAATGACAACTCCCGTATAAGGTTAGAGAGTAGACAAGGAAAGTTAAGTGCTTAGCATAGTGACTGGCCTATGGTAGATGACTGATAAATAGTTGTTGCAAATGATAATTAATCTTATAGGACTCTGCAAGATGGATTATTTCATGCATGGGGAAAGAGGGCCATTAAATAACTAGCCCAGGGAATAAGTGAAAATACTAGGAACTTATTTACAAAACAGAAATAGACTCACAGAGGGCCCAGAGGCATGTATGGAGCCTTGGTTCTCCCACTGAGAGGCCCAAGTAGCTTCTGGGCAGAAAACAGAGAGTGCTGGCAGAGATGACAGGGTCCCACCTCAGCAGAGAGGACCTGGGCCTGCCTGGGCAGGGTTGCAGTGACCCAGCTTACCATCAAAGCCCAGCCCATTCTCTCTGACCAGCCCCTCAAATTTATGCTTTCCATTTCAGGCAAAAAGGTTTTGGTTCTCCCTACCTCTACCCCCACAAAGAGTGTGCCTCCCTGAACTGCCCCCAGATGGGCCAGGGCAGACAGAGGCGGTAGGAGTTCTGGACAGGATGACTGCCTTGGGGCGAGTGGCCATGGATAGGCAAGGAACCTCAAATGCCAGCTCCTCCTTTGCTGCTAAGACAGCCCCAGAGGGAGAGGGATCCAGGCTGCTGTCAGTGGGGGCAGTAATGACCCTTGGTAGGAGTTATTAGCACATCAAAATAGTATTAAAATAGCAAAAACCCTTATGATTAAAGTAAACACAAATACGATTTTTCTTTTGACGTGCTCAAAATGCTCTAAGTATTACTAGAGCACTGCACAGCTTAAAGGATCTTAGTTTCCTGACCAGAGATTCCTGACTTGGGACCACGGCAGTGGAAGCGCAGAGTCCTAACCACTAGACCACCACAGAATTCATTCTAATAATTCTTGAAGGTAGCAGTCATCAGTAAATAAGCCATGTAGTTGAGAATTAACATGGCTTTCAAGTCAGTTAAGACAGAATTTACTAGCTTGCTCTTCACTTTTAGGCATAAGTCAGTTAATGGTTATTGCTATTAGAGAATTGTTTACAATCATATTGAATGCTCTGGACCCAACTCAAAGAACCTTCTTACATAAATTGTGCACAGGGAAGAAATATGGATAGGAAGAGTCCCAGAGATTTCAGACATGCTCAGGCATATTTACAGGATTGGAGAGGGGAGGCCAGCTGGTGTTTACCTGTGCTAGGGTTTCAGCAATTTGAAGGCCAGAAAGATGACCAGAAACACAAAGGCTGAAAATTGATGGAGAGAACAGACTCTGAAAAGGGTTGCTTAATTATGTGAACGATTCAGCATCAAATATTTAAGGAACATTACTACTGCTTTAGGTAAAAAGATAATAAAAGTTTAATGAAGGAAAATAAAGTTCCTATCCTTAAGGAGCTTACATACTGGTAGAGAAGGTAGTAAACACATAGATAGTAAAAGTCATTAACCAGAGTATGAGGAATATTTAAAACAGGGCAGGATGGTACAACAAGATGGTATAACCCTGTTCTAAATAGGGTAGACAGAGAATACTGAATTAGCAAACACAACCATTGTTCCTAGCAGAAATAACTGTTAGTTTTCTGAGAGCCTCTATTTGCAACGTTTGTGTCAATCGACATTTGTATCAAACACTCGTGTTAGGTGTGTTTCTGCTTAAAAACACCATATGTAATATCATTGATTCATTAATATTGAACTCATAGTTAACAACACTGTAACTCTTGCTTATCTAACAAATGTTTCCTCTGTAAGGTGGTGGCTTTATCTTTGCCCAGTCCCTCCCAAGTGTTAGTGGTAAGGTTTTTCCTTCTGTACTACCACTGCTCCTGAGGGTGTCAAGTCACCCTGGCCTGTATCCTGAAAAGCTAAAAAGGGGTAGTTGTTTACATGGACAATGTGGTTAGGGGTTCGTCTCAGGACACAGGCTTACACTCCCTAACTCAAGAACCACAGTTATGAGCAGGCTGCTGTCAATGGAAGGACCATACCCTTCAGCCACCAGCCACACAGCTAAGGTGACAACTTTACAGGACTGCATGTTACGTACCCCTGAATGGCAATCAACGATCTGTAGACACTGGTCCTTGTGTGGCTCCCTGGCACTGTCCCTGAAAGTGCTGGACAGTTTCATAGTGCTGACCCCTGCCCCATTTCTCTTCTAGCGTGCCAAATGATGTCCTCCTTAACCTCCAGTTCAGCTGATCCACCTTTGAATCTGGTGATTAAGGAAGATATCATTTGGTAAGAGATGAGATGGTGGTATCATACAGCGAAATGAGGTAGCTTGAAAAGGAATAGTTCTGGTGTGGGAGGTGATGCAAGACAGGAAGGGAAATAAGAACTGTATCTTGAACATGTACAGTGTGAGATAACATTTGGACACTGGAGGTAGTTTGACGGTTAAATCTACAGCTTAGGGAAAACTGGAGCTAGAGCAGTAAATTTGGGAGTGACCAACACACAGATAATGCCACCGAGCTGAATGAGATCACTTAAGATGAAGAAGAGCTTAAACCTAGAACAACAGAAAGGGGTTGAAATAATTATTTTCTATTGATCCTTTAAAGAGATGGCTTATAGAATTTAGTTCATTTTCTCCTTTTCTGTGTGAAAGGAACTATAAAACTACAGGGAAATTTGAATTGGTATTAAAGGGTATCAGCATCAGATCCCATCTTTTTTTGGGGGGTTAGGACATGTCAAGCCTTACTTAGCCTATTACATTCAGATTAAATGTAAATTGGAGATGATCATTTTTGAAATTTTTAGGCAGTCTCTGATTCTTAAGTATTACAGAGTTTTTGAACTGGATAATGAACCACCTTTGAGGGGAAAATCTGAAAGGAAAGAATCCCTACCCTATATTCTCTGAAGCACGGAGGGAGCTAGAAAAAAGTTGGGACTGGGAAGTTAATATTCTAGTGCACCAAAAAGGAGTATGGCAAACTCAAACCCTCTGGGCAGGAGTTGTATCCAAGGGACTAGATCCACAAGTAGGAAGGGGCGAGAGAAGGTGTAGTATCAATATGGTAAGGTTCTTGGTCATTAAACACGTTAACAAAATATTTACTAAAATAAAATATCAATTAAAAAATTTTTAGGGCTTCCCTGGTGATCCAGTGGTAAAGAATCCACCTCCCACTGCAGGGGATACAGCTTTGATCCCTGGTTGGGGAACTAAGATTACACATGCCAGGGGGCAACTAAGCCCATATGCTGCAACTACTATACCCACCCTCTAGAGCCTGTGCTCAGCAACAAGAGAAGCCACCGCGATGAGAAGGCCATGTACTGCAACTAGAGAGAAGCCTCTGCTTCCTGCAACTAGAGACAGCCCATGTATAGCAATGAAAACCAAGTACAATCAAAAAAGAAAAAAGACAGAAAAAGTTAAAAAACAAATTTTTTTAATGGTAAAAATGGCCTTGTGGGTATGATTTTTAAAAAGTCCTTATCTTTATCTTATCCACAAAAATGGCATTGTGGGTATGGTTTTTAAAAGTCCTTACAGTTATCCTGAAATACTTACAGGTGAAACACAATGTTGAGTATTTGCTTGAAGATGCTCAGAAGAAAGAAGTCAGAAGGGGATACATGATACAAGATTAATTATGAGTTGAGCCAGGCTTCAGCAATACGTGAACTGTAAACTTCCAGATGTTCAAGCTGGATTTCGAAAAGGCAGGGAAACCAGAGATCAAATTGCCAACATCCGCTGGATCATGGAAAAAGCAAGAGAGTTCCAGAAAAACATCTATTTCTGCTTTATTGACTATGCCAAAGCCTTTGACTGTGTGGATCACAATAAACTGTGGAAAATTCTGAAAGAGATGGGAATACCAGACCACCTGACCTGCCTCTAGAGAAACCTGTATGCAGGCCAGGAAGCAACAGTTCGAACTGAACATGGAACAACAGACTGGTTCCAAATAGGAAAAGGAGTATGTCAAGGCTGTATATTGTCACCCTGCTTATTTAACTTATATGCAGAGTACATCATGAGAAATGCTGGGCTGGAGAAAGCACAAGCTGGAATCAAGATTGCTGGGAGAAATATCAATAACCTCAGATATGCAGATGACACCACCCTTATGGCAGAAAGTGAAGAACTAAAGAGCCTCTTGATGAAAGTGAAAGAGGAGAGTGAAAAAGTTGGCTTAAAGCTCAACATTCAGAAAACTAAGATCACGGTATCCGGTCCCATCACTTCATGGCAAATAGATGGGGAAATAGTGGAAACAGTGGCAGACTTTATTTTTTGTATTATTTTCCAAAAAATACTGCAGATGGTGACTGCAGGCATGAAATTAAAAGATGCTTACTCCTTGGAAAGAAAGTTATGACCAACCTAGACAGCATATTAAAAAGCAGAGATAATACTTTGTCAACAAAGGTCCTTCTAGTCAAGACTATGGTTTTTCCAGTGGTCATGTGTGGATGTGAGAGTTGGACTATAAAGAAAGCTGAGTGCTGAAGAATTGATGGTTTTGAAGTGTGGTGTTGGAGAAGACTCTTGAGAGTTACTTGGACTGCAAGGAGATCCAACCAGTCCATCCTAAAGGAGATCAGTCCTGGGTGTTCATTGGAATGACTGATGTTGAAGCTGAAACTGCAATACTTTGGCCACCTGATGCGAAGAGCTGACTCATTTGAAAAGACCCTGACGCTGGGAAAGATTGAGGGCAGGAGGAGAAGGGGACGACAGAGGATGAGATGGTTGAATGGCATCACCGACTCAATGGACATGGGTTTGGGTGGACTCGGAGTTGGTGATGGACAGGGAGGCCTGGCGTGCTGCGGTTCATGGGGTTGCAAAGAGTCGGACACAACTGAGCGACTGAACTGAACTGAACTGATGGGTACAGAGGCTTCTATTTTTGTTTGTATTTTATTGTTTTCATTGTTTTCTATAATAAAATGCTTTTTAAAATTAATCTTTGAAATAAAGAATACATCTATTTTTTTGATCAGCAGTCAGGACAATTTGCTATGATGTTAGGAATATCGGTCATGTTTGGGGAGAGCTGGATAAAGAATGTGCTGACTAACTCCAAAAGACTCAAGATGAGCCTTTCCTGATAAAGCTGAGACAGAGTCTCCAGCCAGATAAGATACTGGAGTGGAGAACAAAGAGAAGAGTGTGCTGGAGCTCCCTGTGGAGAGTGGAACACAGAGTCACTTAGATACCATATGAATAAAGCAGATCTAGTGTTTGCTGATGTCATTCTTACTAAAAACTCTTTCTAAAACAATAAACTAAGAGTGCCTACAGGCACCAGGCCTTCAAACACTATGTTTTTGAGAATTCATTACGAGGGGCTGGAACGAAATAATTTGTTAATTTACAAGGTATGGATTATAGGAAATCTGGAGCAAGTTATTCTGTTTGGGAAGATAAAGAGCCATGAATTTAGTACTGTTGACCCCTGAACAACATGTGTGTTAGTGGTGCCAATCCCCTTGTGCAGTCCAAAATCTGCATATAACTTCACAGTCAGCCCTTCATATCTGCAACTCCACAACCGAGGATTCAACCAACTGCAGATCTTATAGTATTGTAGCAAGCACTTATTGGAAAAAATCCCCATATCAATAAATCTGCACAGTTCAAACCCACAGTTCAAACTGCAGTTGTTTGTCAACTGCAGTTCCTATTCAACTCTGAAATCACCAAAACTGAGCCTGGGAGACTTCTACTAACAAGTAAGTTAAGAAACTTTGCTAGGCCTTAATTTCCCCATCTATTCAATGAGGTAATTAGACTAGACAATCTCTGTAGTGATTCCCTTCAGCTCTTTTCAGCTCTGAAATTCCATGAAACAATTAAAACAATTTTTTTATATAAAATTTTAAAAAGACATAAAATGCAGAAAACAACATAAGGAAACCTCAAGTACCAATCACTACACTTCAACATAATGTCCAATTTTATTGTACCTCAACCCCTACTCATCTTCTTGCTCCCACTATTATTCTGAAGCCAATTCTAGACATCCTATGAAATATATTTTAATGATTCTCTTGAAGCAAAGATAGTTTATAAACAACATATCACACAAGTTAGTCTCTCCACTTTTCCAAGATGCCTTCTCTTACTGCAGCTGTAAACACTGTCATTTAACTTGGCATTGCAGAATGCTAAGGATCACATGCTGAACCCAGATACTCAGTAAAGGAGGAGTTACCTTTTTTTTTTCTTTTGCCCTGCAGGTGTAGCTTATGGGATCTTAGCTCCCCCAGCACGGATTGAAGCCAGGCCCTTGGCAGTGAAAGCATGGATTTCCTAACCACAGATCCACCAGGTTAAGTCCCTAGTATAGAAAGACAAGAAGTTCACAAACTAATTCTGAAGTATTAGTTCCTTTGTAAACTTTTGACCAGATAGGGTCACTGTCAGTGACTGGTTACCACTAGGCTCAAAATGACTCCAACCTAGTATTAAATAAGACATTTTTATTGCTGTGCATTTCTACTGAATCAACTCTTTACTAACATGGCCAGGGAGATAGTTTCTGCACCCCATATATGCAATAAACGTTGGGAAAAAATTGTCAACAGGGGCCTCATGACCAAAGTTTAATCTCATACTTCTCAGGGAAAAAAAAAAAGTCAAAAAACAGATTCAATAAGGAGAAAGTAATTTCAGGAAAATGATCTCTGTGTGTGTGAATACTTATTAGATATGCACAAATCTTGTCAATTCTAATTCTGACCTGCCACGGAATCTAAGAAGTCACTCGCCTTTTTTTTTTTTTTGTCCAGAAGGTGAAAATGTTCTCCTAATTTGTTTTAAACCATTTGCTTCTTCCTGAATAACTAGCTGCTATTTTTTCATGTATATATAATTGCATATATATAATTATTTCAGGACGTAGTCTACAACATCTCATATAATTTTCATTAAGGGAACCGATCATGCATGCAGCCGTATATATGAGGAGGCTACACTTTTAGGAGGCAGGAGCGGGCTGATGATTTAAACGAGAGATTTCCAAGTTCCAAGTTCCCATCCCCAAATCTCAGTCGAGGCAGCGACACCAAGCGCGGTCTAAGACTCTCCAGGGGCGCTGCAGCCGGGAAGGGCTTCGGGAAGCCACAGTCGGTGGGGTTCTCTCCTGTCCGGGAGGCCCCCAGTCATACGTGGAAATTCCAACTCCCACCCCGAGAAGGAAGCTTCTCGTCCAGAGACCCGTATCCCTCTCGACAGTGTTCTCAGTGACTTTGAGCGACTCGGCGTCACTTTCCCCGCCTGTGAAAAGCCCGAAAGGAGCAGCCGCCACCTGCCCGGGGCCAAGGCAATAAAGCCACACCAAACTGCGAGTCTGAGCCCCGCAGGAAGGGGTGCAAAGCGGTGCCTTGAGCCTCTTCTCCCTGACTAGTTTCTGCTAGGGAGCCGCAGGACGGACGCGGAGGAGGTGCTCTCCCAGGGTGGCGGCACTGGGACCGGGCACCCCGCGGGGTCGCGGATAGTGAGGGGGAGGGAGCAGTGACCCCGCGGCCTCGGCCCTCTCCGGGGGCGGGGCTCGGGCGCTGCTCCGCCCCCCGCGCCCTCTTTTCCCCTCCCCTCCCCACGCCCTTTTCTACCGCCCCCGCAGTAGGAAAGGGAGCGGGAGTGGGGGGGAAGGAAAGTGCTGTTCTATGGAAAGGGGCGGAAGGAGGCGGAGGAAAAAAGAAAAAGGGAACAGAAACATGGCCGTCAGCTGTCGGGGCAGCAGTGCAGCGCGCAGCTCCTAGGCAACCCGCTGCCCGCACGGCCGGCCTCTGGTGAGCCGAGGCGCCAGCGCTAGCTCGCGCTCCCGGCCGTTACCCCTCGCTGCAGGAGGCGCCCCTGGAGACCTAGCCCCGGAGCCGGCGCAGGCGCAGACCAGGCGGCGGTGGCCGCGGGAGCCAGTCCCCCGCCCTGCTCTGCCGAGAGAGACCAGGCCCGAAGCCGGCGCTTTCATGCCCCAGGAAGGGGCTGTGCTCGGGTGGCGCTGAAGGAAGATCGGGCAGCAGGTGAGTGTGCGGCAGAGGACCTTTGGCGGAGGAACCCTGCGCCGCGCCTCGGGCCGGCCCGAGCTTCCGGGCCGGGAGGGCGCGGGGCAGGTAGCGACTCGGAGGGCTGGGTTCCGACGGCCGGCCTGCGGGGGGTCGCCCGGGAGGCGGAGAGTGGAGAGGGCTGGCATTCCTGGCCTAGTCTCTCTGCGGTTTGCGGGGGCGGGGAGTCCCCAGGATCCTGCGGGGTATGATGCGGGGAGAGGCCCCGCCGGGAAGGGCCTCCCCGCGCTACCGCCCGGGCTTCGGGGAGCCACTGCTGTGGAAGGAAGCGCGAGGGGTCTGGGCCCTGGGGACCGCCAAGGGGACCGCGCGTGGGTGGGGATGGGGGGAAGGGACGAGGACGAGGGTTCTCGAGGGCTTTGCGGCGGAGTGGGTGAAGAGCCGAGATCGGGGGTCTGGAGCGGGGTCTGGGGCCAGGGCGGGGGGAGAACTCGGGACCTGGGCAGGTGTCGCAGGTGAATTGAGGACATCTCCTCTGCCTTACCGTGGCGGATCCTCAGGGCTTCTTTGTTGGCGATGACTTTTAGGAAAGTGACTAAACACAAATAAAACCAACTAATGAGCCCCTAATGCTGACTCTTGTAAAGAGCTGTAACTTTTCTACATTGAAGATGCTATCATCTATCTGCCCTCCCATTCCCCCGGTTTTCTGCTTCATAGACTTTATCCTCCGAAAGATGGTGCCTCGTCAGGATAAATAAATGAGCCAAGCTTTAAACAATGCCCCCCCCCCCCCCCCCTTACCTGTTTGTTTAACACCGGCAAATTTAGGTCAGTTACCGAAGTTACTTGTGCAAATGTGAGGAAGAGAGTCATCTCCAGTAATAAGCCCTCAGCTGTCTGTGTGTTTTGCTTCTGAGAAATTGTCAAGCCTTGTAGTTGGGTAATTGATTTACTGAACCATCTTAATTGTGTGCGAACTCAAGTTAAGAAGTTCTCGCTAGACCCTAATTTAAGATAGGGGTAGGTTTTCCCTTCCGGGAAGGGTGTGGTAAGGAGAGAATGTTAGTGCTAAGGCGCTAAGTTTTCAATAAATGTTACATTTGAGGTGATCATGTGTATTAAGCTTTCCGAAATTAAGAGAATTGTATGATTTTTATGTGTACACGTGACACGAGCAAAACTGAAGGAAGGAAAACTTCATCTCAGCACTGAAGGATACCTATTCTTTTATCAGTATTACCATGACAAAAAAAAACCCGTCGCTTTTATTTTATGCCCTGTATTACTGTTGAAAATTTGATAAACTGCTTCTTGGTGTGAAACTGGAATTCAAAAATGAACTTAGATTTGTATTCATGAGGTTAATCTGCTTCTCCTTTAAATTTGCTTTGACTCGTTTTTCTAGTAATGTCAAACTCGATCCACACTTTCCCCTCATTGGTGTCTCCTGTGGCCATTTTGCCTAATAGTTGATTAGGATTATATTATTTACCGGTAATGTGGCAGTTCACTTTGTCCGTAGTACCTCACTTACTGTACTACTGTTTAGACTTGCATGATGGAAAAGCTATGATGTTAGAAATTTTGAAGTTGTAAGGTTGGAGTCATTTACTCGTGTGTAATTTGTAAATGAATGCATTATGTTGTTGAGAGTAAATATAGTATTTTGTCGTTTAAACTTGAGCTTTCAGCTGGGGAAATTGGCAGTAGAGTTGGTGTGTGGAGACTGATTTTAAAACGCAACATGTTTTAAATTACAAGGGACTGCAGTGGTGTGTGTAAGATGTAACAATTCGTAGTGCCAGATTTGGAAGGTTATTTGGTTGAGGCAGCTCTGTAAGGAAACATGTTAAGTATCTGCAATAAAAGCTGGTTTGTAGCGATAGACAAGGGATTTTGCGTAGTAAATAATAACCCAAGGAGGCACCTTTCCTCTGTCAGTTGAGACCAAAACATTTCATGTTTTCATTGGAGTTTCCTGCTAAGACAGATACTGATTTTGCATTGCATTTGCTGCTCAGTTTGAAAGTTAGGTTTCAGTCTTATTCTTGCAACTTAAATACAGGTTGTAAAGTAAAAAGGAAAGCTGCTGAGTTAGGGGGCAGATTGTCTCATTTCGTCTTTTTGATTTGCAGATGGAATTTGTTTTAATTTGTATTTCCAATATAATCTATCGTCTGAAACTTAGATATTAAAGGTAAATAAGCTTTTATAGTATATGAATTAAAATTTTGACTTCTGTGTGCTGGTACCACAAGTTGTACCTCCTCTTTAAAATTGTTAGTTTGACATACTTGCAGTAATAGGACACCTTGTTGGAACTGGAGAATCATTTGAAAGAATTAAAACTTGGGGAATGAGTTTGTATAGTATAGCTGGTATAAAATGGTAAGTCTGTGGCATCAGATTGTAGGAAATTCCAAAATCCAGTAACTTCATATTTGAAATTTAAAACTTAAATTTTAGTTAATAGATTTATTTAGTGTTATTTGTGGGGGAAAATTAGGTACTTTTTAAACAAAATTTTTTCTAAATTTATGTCAGTATGTAATACATACAAGTAAGTAAATGTAATAGAATTCTCTTTGTGTGGTATTTGAAAACTAACATGGTGCTACATATTGCTATATTTTATGGTTTTGTATAGTAGTAGTCCAAAGTTTACTATCACAGTTTATTTAACCAGTATTCTGTCTTTTTAATATTTTAGTAATTTCACGTTTTCAGTCATAATGCTATAATGAAATCTTTTTGCTAGTATGATGGTCCAACCCACATTAAACTTTTGAAAATGTAGTCATTCTTGTACTGCTTCCTTTGCAGTGGATCATGAGGGCTCTCACAATACAGTATTTGAGGAATGAAAGCAAGGTGAAAACTGTGGATGTGCATCTGGGACTTGAATTCATTGGGTACAGATCAAAATATAATTCGTCTCTGTTACTGATTTGCTGCAAGTTTCTGTAATAATTCTGTTTTATTTTTCAATATAATAAAATTCTTAACTCTCATAGTAATATTTGGGGCATAAATATTTCTAACTGGACCTCATTTCAGCCAAATTTAATATTTGCAAATACATATTTATAATCATTTGACTTACAGAATAGTTATTTTATGTTTTTTTTTAAATATTTGAAATATTTTAAAGGATTCTTTGACTCTCATTTGTCAAATGTGTGGTTCCTTTGTCTCTTAATTTAGGGATGCTTAGATTCTGAAAGCATAAATGTTAGGAGTCTCTGTTTAATTGTAGAAACAAGTCTCTATTAAATAGGTACTATGCTATCTGCCGGAGAAGGCAATGGCACCCCACTCCAGTACTCTTGCCTGGAGGATCCCATGGATCGAGGAGCCTGGTAGGCTGCAGTCCATGGGGTCGCACAGAGTCGGACACGACTGAGCGACTTCACTTTCACTTTTCACTTTCATGCATTGGAGAAGGAAATGGCAACCCACTCCAGTGTTCTTGCCTGGGGAATCCCAGGGACGGGGGAGCCTGGTGGGCTGCCGTCTATGGGGTCGCACAGAGTCGGACACAACTGAAGCGACTTAGCAGCAGCATGCTATCTGCTAGGGAAAAAAAGATGAATAACATACAGTCTGCCTGTTAAAGTCTAGCAGGATAAACATGCTAGTCTTGTAGACAAGCATCCACATCATGACAAACCTAGAATAGAGGAAACGGTGCTGTTGTAGCAGAAAGAAATACCTAGGTGTTTTGGGTGTGGATTAAATATAGTTTACATAGAAGACATTTGACTTAAAACTCAAAGATGTGAAAGGCACAAAGTAGTGAGAGAATGTGATGGGCTTTATTAAAATGTAAGTAATTTAGTCTTGGGGCACAGGTAATTTTGAAGGGAAGTGGGGAGTAAGCTAGAGGGGTAAATAGGAACTATGTCATGAAGAATCTTAAAAGTCAGATAGGAAATTAAGACCATAGACACTGTAGGGAACAGGGAGTCATTTAATGATTTTAAGGTGTTCAGTATCTGGGTCAATAATGAAGGATGCATTGGGAAAGCAGCTTGAGTGAGACTGCACGTTCAGCAGCTGGAAGATCTTGCAGGCATCTGCGTGAGAATTGAGAACAGCAGTGGTACGGATGAAAGAAAGTGAGTAGAACTGAAAACTGTGCAGACATTTTCCTCTGCTTGAAAAGCCCTACCTCTGTCCTTGCCTACTGGGCACCTGTCACACCAGCCTACTTTTAGATTCCTCCCCTCAGAGCCTTTGTGTGTACTATTCCATTTACCTGTTACTTTTCTGAGAGGTCTTTTCCATTTCTTTTCTTTTCTTTCTATTTGGCCATGCAGCATGGCTTGTGGGATGTTAGTTCCCTGATCAGGCATTGAATCCGGGCTCACGGCAGTGAAAGCGCTCAATCTTAACCACTGGATTGCCAGGGCATTCTCCTGAGAGGTCTTTTCTGATTACACTGTCTAGTTAGATCAAGAGAGATCAGTTATTATCTTAGCATCTTGTTATTTTATTCTGTAGAGTTTAATTTTTCTTCCTTCCTCTCCTCCCTCCCTTGCTTCATATTAGTGCCTCTTACTAGTTTGGAGGTTATGTGCAATCTGATTCCTTTCTTTTTTTTTTTTTTTTTTAACTGTGGGTCTGTTTCTCGTCTTTTCTGTTCCTTTGGTCTAAATGTCTATCCTTATGCCAATATTGTATTGTCTTCATTGCTGTTTCTTCATAGCAAATCTTGCAATCAGTTAGTATTTATTTTTTACCTTTTTTTTTTCCTTATCAAAACTGTTTTGGTTACTTTATATCCTTAGCATTTTCTTGTAAGTTGTAGAATAAACTTGTCACTTTCTACAAAAAGCCCTGATGGGAGAATTGACATCTCATTAATAGTCTTCTGGTACTTTAATATGGCATAACTTTTCTTTATTTAAATAGCTTTAGTTTGTTTTTTTTTTTCCAGTGTTTTATGATTTTCATTTTATAGGTCATGCTCATATTTTGTTCAATTTATCCCCAGGTATTTCTTGTTTTTTGATACTATTGTCAATGATACTGTATTTTAAAATTTCTTTTTCCAATTGTTTGATAGTATATAAAAATGCAATACAAAGTTAACTTTGTAGTCTTGTCTTACTAAATTAGCTTAAAATTTTTTTTTTAATTTATTTTTGGCTACGCTGGGTCTTTGTCGCTTTGCGGGGGCTTTTCTCTAATTGTTGTGAGTGGGGGCTGCTGTTCATTGTGTGGTGGCTTCTCTTGTTGCGGAACACAGGCTCTAGGCACATGGGCTTCGGTAGTTGGCAGCACACAGGCTCAGTAGTTGTAGCTTGATGACCCTAGCGTGCACAGGCTTCAGTAGCTGTCACGCATGTGCCAACTGAGTTGCTCTGAGGCAGGTGGAATCATCCTGGATGAGGGATTGAACCCATGTCCCGTGCATTGGCAGGCAGATTCTCATCCATTGCATTAGCAGGGAAGTCTGTAAATTAACTTTTCAGTTCTAGTAGCTTTTGTGTATATTCCTTAGGATTTTCTTTCTTAAAATAATATTATATATTAAATTTTTGGCTGTGCTGGGTCTTCGTTGTTGCACGGGCTTTTCTCGCGTTGCAGAGAGTGGGGGCTACTCTTTGTTGCAGTGCGGGGACTTCTCATTGTGGTGGCTTCTCTTGTTGTGGAGCAGGGGCTCTCGGGCATGCAGGTTTCAGTAGTTTCAGTTCCCAGGCTCTAGAGCATAGGCTCAATAGTTATGGTGCACAGGCTTAGTTGCTCCATGGCATGTGGGATCTTCCTGGATCAGGGATCGAACCTGTGTCTCCTGCATTGGCAGGCAGATTCTTTACCACTGAGCCACCAGGGAGGCCCCCTTAGGATTTTCTTAGTACAGAATCATAATATCTGCAGAGAAAACCAGTTTTGCTTCTTCATTTCCAATCAGTATTCCTTTAGTTTTTTCTTGCCTTATTGCACTGGCTAGATTAGTGATTTAACTTATATGCAGAGTACATCATGAGAAACGCTGGTCTGGAAGAAGCACAAGCTGGAATCAAGATTGCTGGGAGAAATATCAATAACCTCAGATATGCAGATGACTCCACCCTTATGGCAGAAAGTGAAGAGGAACTAAAAAGCCTCTTGATGAAAGTGAAAGTGGAGAGTGAAAAAGTTGGCTTAAAGCTCAACATTCAGAAAACAAAGATCATGGCATCCGGTCCCATCACTTCATGGGAAATAGATGGAGAAACAGTGGAAACGGTGTCAGACTTTATTTTTCTGGGCTCCAGAATCACTACAGATGGTGACTGCAGCCATGAAATTAAAAGACGCTTACTCCTTGGAAGGAAAGTTATGACCAACCTAGACAGCATATTCAAAAGCAGAGATATTACTTTGCCAACAAAGGTCCATCTAGTCAAGGCTCTGGTTTTTCCTGTGGTCATGTATGGATGTGAGAGTTGGACTGTGAAGAAGGCTGAGCGCCGAAGAATTGATGCTTTTGAACTGTGGTGTTGGAGAAAGACTCTTGAGAGTCCCTTGGACTGCAAGGAGATCCAACCAGTCCATTCTGAAGGAGATCAGCCCTGGGATTTCTTTGGAAGGAATGATGCTAAAGCTGAAACTCCAGTACTTTGGCCACCTCATGTGAAGAGTTGACTCATTGGAAAAGACTCTGATGCTGGGAGGGATTGGGGGCAGGAGGAGAAGGGGATGACAGAGGATGAGATGGCTGGATGGCATCACTGACTCGATGGACGTGACTCTGAGTGAACTCCGGGAGTTGGTGATGGACAGGGAGGCCTGGCGTGCTGTGATTCATGGGGTTGCAAAGAGTTTGACACGACTGAGCGACCGAACTGAACTGAACTGAGATTAGTGATGTTCACTAGAAATAATGTAAGCCATGAGTGTAATTTTAAGTTTTCTAGTAGCTCCACACTAAGAAGTAACAAAAACTGTCATTAAATTTAATAACATTTTTTATTCCACTGTGTCCAGAATGTTAACATGTGTAGTAGTTTCCCTAGAGTAGCCATAACAAATAACCACAAACCATGTGATTTAATTAGCAGGTTTATTCTTTCACAGTTTTGGAAAATCTTAAGTGTAAAATCAAGGTGTTGGCAGGAACATACTCCCTCTCAAGACTCAAGAAAGAATCCTTCCTTGCCTTTTCCTACTTTGGTGGTTGTTGGCAAGTTATAGATATCGGACTGTTTGGATTTTCTCTTCTCACGTCAATTTTGTAATTTGTGTCTTTAAAAAATTGTCCTTTTCATCTGTGTTATTGAATTTATTGGCATGAAAGTGCTTATAACTTTCTCTTGTTATTTTTTAAATGTCTAATGATGTGCTTTCATTGTAATGATCATTTCTCACTGGTAATTTCTGCTTCCTGATTTTTTCCTGATTTAGAGGCATGATATCTATTGCTTGTCCATTTTCAATTTTATTGATTTCTCCTCTTTTTATTTTTTCATCTACATACTCTTGATTTAATTTGCTTTTTTTCCCCTAGCATCCTAAGGTGGACTCTAGGTAAAATTTAGAAAAATTTTCTATTTTATTTTTATATAAAATTTTTATTCATTTATTTACTATTTTTGCTCTGCTGGGTCTTTATTGCTGTGCATGGGTTTTCTCTAGCTTTGACAAGTAGGGGCTATCCTGTAGTTCGGTGCACAGGCTTCTCATCGCAGTGGCTTCTCTTGTGGAGCTGGAGCTCTAGGGTTTGGGAGATTCTGTAGTGGCAGCTCACGGGCTCTAGAGTGCAGGCTCAGTGGTTGTGGCACACCGGGCTTAGTTCCCCTGTGACTTGTGAAATCTTCCCGAATCAGAGATGGAACCCATGTCCCCTGCATTGGCAGGTGGATTTTTAACCATTGGACCACCCGAGAAGTCCAAGAATTTCCTTTTAAACACTGCTTCAGCTGCATCTCACAAATTGATTTCTGTTATTTTCATTTGGGCTTCCCAGGTGGCGCTAGCGGTAAAGAATCTGCCTGCCAGTTCAGGAGACACAAGAGACGTGGGTTCAATCCCTGGATTGGGAAGAGCTCCTGGAGTAGGAAATGGAGGAATGGGGGGGGTACCCATTCCAGTATTCTTGCCTGGAAAATAGCATAGGCAGATAACCTGGCGGGCTACAGTCTATGCAGCTGCAAAGAGTCAAACACAGCAAAGAGCTGAACACACATACATTTTCATTTAGTTCAAATATTTTCTAATTTCTCTTACAGTTTCTTTTTGATTCATTGATTTATTGATGATGTAAAAGAGTGTTGTTTAGTTTTGAAATTTAATTTCATGTTTTGTGTGTTTTATATGGGCTTCCCCGGTGGCTCAGCGGCAAAGAACCTGCCCGCAATGCAGGAGATTTGGGTTCACTTCCTGGGTCAGGAAGACCCCTGGAGGAGGAAATGGCAACCCACCTCAGTATCCTTTCCTGGAAGTTTCATGGACAGAGGAGCTACAGTCCATTAGGTCACAAAGAGTTGGACACGACTGAGCAATGACAGTGACTCTGTATGTTTGATTATATTGTCAAATTTATCCAGGTTTGTTTTATGGACCAGCATATGGTTTATCTTAGTGAATGTTTTGTATGTACTTGAAACAATTTTGGATTTTGCTGTTGTTGGAGTATTCTATAAATAACTAATTCTGTGAAGTTAGTTGATGCTGCTGCTGCTAAGTCGCTTCAGTCGTGTCCAACTCTGTGCAACCCCATAGACGGCAGCCTACCAGGCTCCCCGTCCCTGGGATTCTCCAGGCAACAACTCTGGAGTGGGTTGTCATTTCCTTCTCCAGTGCATGAAAGTGAGAAGTGAAAGTGAAGTCGTTCAGTCGTGTCTGACTTGGCAACCCCATGGACTGCAACCTACCAGGCTCCTCCGCCCATGGGATTTTCCAGGCAAGAGTACTGGAGTGTGGTGCCATTGCCTTCTCCGAAGTTAGTTGATAGTGTTCTTCAAATTTAAGTATCCTTCTGATTTTCTGTGTACCTGTTGTATGAATTACTGAATGAGAGTGTTGAATCCTCTTTAACTATGAATCTGTTTATTTTTTCTTTAATTTCTGTTAGTTCTTGCTCCATGTACTTTAATGCTCTCTTGTGAGACATGTACATGTTTAGGATTCTTATGTCTTAATGATTTAACTTTTAGTGTTATTATGAAATGTTTATTTTTATCTCTGCTCCCAAGTCTGCCTGTTATTAGTATGGCCACTCTGGCTTTCTTGTGATTAAAATGTACATGATATATATTTTTGCATCCTTGAAAAAATACTTTATTTTTAAGAACAGTTTTACATTTACAGAGAGTTCTCTATATCCCAGACCCAGTTTCTTAACATCTTATACTTGTATATTGTATTTGTTACAATTAAATGAACCAGTATTGATACAGTATTATTAACTAAAGTCTCTAGTTTATTCAGATTTCCCCAGTTTTTAACTAAAGTCCTTTTTTCTGTTCGAGAATCCCGCCCAAATACAACTTTATTAGATTTCGTTGTGTCTCCAGACTACTTTTGAGTGTAGCAGTTTCTTAGATTTTCCTTGTTGTTGATGACTATGACAAATTTGCCAAGTACCAGTCAAACATTTTGTAGGATGTCCCTCTATTGGAATTGTTCTGATTGTTTTTTTCAAGGTTAGATTGAGGTTATATGTTTTTGTGAGGAAGGTTGCAGAAGCCCCATTACAACATCTCAAGAGTACACATTATCAACATGACTTCTTTCATTTGTTTATTTGGCTGTGCTGGTCTTAATTGTAGCACATGGGACTTTGGTCTTCACTGCGGCGTACATCGTCTTTCAGTTGCGGCACGCAAACTCTTAGTTGCTGCATGAGGAATCTAGTTTCCTGACCAGCGACTGAACCTGGGCCCCTGCATTGGGAGCATGGAGTCTCTCTCAGCCACTGGACCATCCAGGAAGCGCCTTGACGTGTGGTTTTGATGTTGGTCATGACTACTTGGCTGATGCAGTGTTTGTCATGTTCTCCAGTGTAAAGTTACTCTCTTCCCCACTTCCATTCTGTACTCTTTGAAGAAGTCACTAAGCTCCTCCCACACATAAGGAGTAGGGGATTACACACTCTTTGAGGACAAGAGTATTTGCTCGAGTTTTTTAGAATTTTTTGCATTGAGAGAGTGGTCTCTTTTCCTTCATTGATTTATTCATACCAATTTGTATCAGGATGGACTTACAGATACTTATTTTATACTTCGAGTTATAATGCAGTCTTACCTTATTCGCTCAATTGTTCTGACCTTAGCAATTGGGAGCTGTCTTAGTTGACTTTAGTTGACTCCTGTGCTCCTTTGACACATACCCTTAAGTGTGGGTTTGCTGTTGGTCTTGTCTGTTTGTATGTTTGTTAATTCTGGCGCTGAAAGAATGCTCCAGGTTCATTTATTTTTCCACTTTGTTTTTTAAAATTTTTTCTCAATTTTCAAATGAAATATAATTGATTTGTAGTATTGTATTAGTTCTCGGTGTAGAGCAAAATGATTCAGTAGTGTGTATGTGTGTATACACTGTATACATACATATATATATATTCTTTTTCAGATTCTTTTTTCTTATGTAGGTTTTTACAAAATATTGATTATAGTTCCCTGTGCTATACAGTAGATCCTTGTTGGTTATCTATTTTATATATTGTATATAAAGTCCTTATTTTGTATTTAGTAATGTGTATATATTGGGGCTTCCCTCGTAGCTCAGATGGTAAAGAATCTGCTGCAGTGTGGGAGACTTGTGTTTGATCCCTGGGTCAGGAATAGCCCCTGGAGAAGGGAATGGCTACCCACTCCAATATTCTTGCCTAAAGAATTCCATGGACAGAGGAGCCCTGGTGAGTTACAGTCCATGGGGTTGCAAAGAACCAGACACAACTGAGTGACTAACACTTCATTTCACTTGAATTCAGTGTATATGTGCTACTTCCAAACTCCTAATGTATCCCTCCACCCCCTCTACCACCTTTGGTAACCGTAAGTTTATTTTCTAAGTCTGTGCAGGCTCATTCTGTGTAGAGGTTTCCTCTGCTTTATGAAAGTAGAGTGTTCCTATGAAACCTTTCATAAACCAGTACGGTGTAAAACAAACAGTTACCTTAGGACACATCTTGCTAACGGTTGTGCACAATAAATTTAGATGAAGCACAGATGCTTTTAGACACAGTTCAAAGCTACGTCAGCTTGATGCTGATATGCTGAGTGTAGTTACTGGGGAGGGAGTTTGTTTAGGCTTTTCTCCCTCCTCTGCTTGGGGCTTGCTGCCTTTAAAACTGCTTGCTGCAAAACAAATGCCATCCTATTTTTGCTTTTCACCTCTTTCCATAAAAGTGTGTGTGTGTGTTTTTTTCAGATTTCCTTTGGATTAGCAAAAACCAGGTGCTTATATAGGTCTTTTGTAAAAGTGAAGTGGCATAAAGCAAACTTTTGAAAAGCAAGGGATACCTGTATTTCCTGTTCCAATCCTATAATCATTTCTTCAAGAAGCCTTGGCTCCTTCTATTGGAAAATAGCGTTAAAAATCAAGATCTAGGTGCTAGGTATGCCGATTGCCGTGGGGTGTCCTTACTTCTAGGTCTTCTTAGTTGATTGAGCAAGGAAATACACTTGTGTATATTAACCTATTATATACCTATGTCTGTAACTCTACCTATATGTCACAATCTGTATTTATATTAAACTAAATGAGTTCATAGTGAGCTCCAACTTTAGTCCATTATTACATGGATACTTCCCCCCTTGTCTCTCTGTAAATTTCTACTTAGTGAAAAAATGTGGCTCCCACCATCTGTCATCCATTTATTGTTCAGTACCAGTAATTGTTCAGTACCAGTATACATGCATAACAGTATCAGAACTGTTAACTCATAGCCCTGTGTGAAACCGTTTTTATCAGCTAGAGTGCCTGTTTGCAGTTCCTGTTGCTTTTAAAGACTGTACTCATTTCTAAAGTTACTTCGGCTAGCATCTTGCCCTCCACACCCCACAACCCTAACCCCTTCAGTGAAATTGTTTGATACATTTTTAATGTTCTCATGACCTACTCCATATTCCTTTAGGGTATCCCATGATGTCCTCACTGGATTTAATAATTTTGCATACATTAAAATTCACTCTCTATGCTCTAAAGTTCTGTGAATTTTGACAAATGCTTAATGTCAGTATTTGCCATTACTGTATCAGATTGAATAGTTTTACATCTGTGAGAATCCCACACTTCAACTCTTCAACCCTCTTTGCCAAAACCCCACAGCCCTGGAAACCGCTGATCTCTTTACTGTTTCTGTAGTTTTGACTTTTCCAGAATGTCATGTAAAAAGGATCATATTAAAAAAAGCCTTTTCAGACTGGCTTCTTTCGCTTTGCAATATGCATTTAAGGTTCCTCCAAGTTTTTTTATGGCTTGATAGCTCATTTATCACTGAATGTATTAGGTTTTTGTTTGATTTGTTTTTTAATCTATTCACCTATTGAAGGACTTTTTCTTTGCTTCCAGTTTTTGGTGATTATGACTAAAGCTGCTGTCAACATTGTATGTAGGTTTTATATGGATGTATGTTTTCAAATCAGTTGCTTAAGTACCTAGGAGTGTGATTGCTGGTACAATCACACTCCTTACAAGGATGTAAGCTTATGTCTAGCTTTGTAAGAAACTGTTAAACTGTCTTTCAGAGTGGCTGTTCCATTTTACTTTCCCATGAGCAATGATTGGAAGTTTCTCTTCGACATCCTTTTCAGGATGTAGTATTGTCAATTTTTAAAAAATAGTTAGCCATTTAAATGAAACTGAAGTGAAAGTCACTTAGTCATGTCCGACTCTTTGTGACTCCATGGACTGTAGCCTGCCAGGCTCCTTTGTCCATGGAATTATTCAGGCAAGAATACTTTAATGGGTAGCCTTTCCCTTCTCCTAGGGATCTTCCCAACCCAGGGATTGAACCCAGGTCTCTTTCATTGCAGGCGGTCTCTTTACTGTCTGAGCCACTAGGGAAGCCCATTTTAATAGGTCTGTATTATTGCATCTCATTATTTCAGCTTGCATTTCTCTAGTGACTAAATAGGTTGAGCATTTTTCATATACATATTTGCCATGTATATATATTCTTTGATAATGTGTATGTGCCAATCTTTCACCCATTTCCTAATTGGATTGTCTGTTTTCTTATTGTTTAGTTCTCTGTGATTTTGCTGTATTTTGGATATTAGCTCTTTATCAGATATGTCTTTTGCAAATATTTTATCTCACTCTGTGGCTTGTCTTTTCATTCTTTTTGTCTTTAGCTGAGCACAGGTTTTTAGTAAAGTCTACCTTGTCTGTTTTTCTTGGATTGTGCTTTTGGTGTTGTATCTAAAAATTCATTGCCAAACCAGAGATCACATAGAGATTTCTGCCTGTATTTTCTTCTACAAGTGTTATAGTATTGCATTTTATATTTGGTCTGTGATTCATTTCGAATTATTCTTATAGAAAGTATAAGGTCTCAGTCTTGTTGCATATGGAAATCTAACTTTTCCACTTGTACTTGTTGAAGCTGTCTTTTCTCCTTTGAATTGTCTTTGCTCCTTTGTCCAGTCAGTCATTTTTTTAATGGTATTTTTAATGCATTTGTGTCTTTGTATTCAAAGCCTATTTCCTGTAGATAGCTTAGAGTTGAGTCTTACATTTTTATATCTGGTCTAATAATTTCTGCCTTAATTTAGGAGTGTTTAGACCACTTGATAATTTGCTTTTCAAAGTAGGCTTTATTGAGATATACACCATAAAATTCACCTATTTAAAAGGTTCAATTCAGTTGTTCTTAGAATATTTAGAGTTTTACAGCCATTGGCATAATCTTATTTCGAGCATTTTCATCATGTTAGAAAGAAATCTTTGTCCATTCATGATCACTATCCAGCCCTCATCTCTCCCACCCCAGCCCTAGGCAGCCACTAATCTATTTTTTGTCTCTGTAGTTTTGCCTATTCTGAACATTTTGTATAAATAAAGTCATATAGTATTTGATTTCTTATGACTGGCTTCATTACAGGGTAATATTTTTGAGGTTCATGTTGTTATATATAAATCGGTATTTCCTTAAAAATAAATTGTGGTGAGACTTTCCTGGTGATCCAGGGGCTAAGACTCCAGGTTCCCAGTACAGAAGGCTCAGGTTCAATCCCTGGTCAGGGAACTAGATCCCATGTGCCACAACTGAAAAAAAAGATCCTGGGCCCCACAGCTAAAGATTCTGCATGTCACAGGGAAGAGCAGAGATCCTGAGTGCCACAACCAAGACTTGACGCGGCCAAATAAGTAAATAAATAAGTAACAATATTTTCTTAGAAATTATTTAAAAATTGTGTCATAACTCCTATAATGTAAAATTCATCATATTAACAACTTAAAAATCTATTAATACAATGCAGTGACATTTACTACATTCTCAATGACATGCAACTGTTTTCACTGTCTAGTTCCAGAATGTTTTTTATCACTCTGAAAGGAAACCCTTTTTCCTTTAAGCAGTCACTCCCCATTCCCTTTCCCCCTCCCTCCTCTTGCTGACAACCACTAGTCTTGCTTTCTCTGTAGATTTGCTTGTTCTGGATATTTATTGTAAATGGAATAGTACAATGTGTGACTTCCATGTCTGGGCTTCTTTCATTTAGCATAATGCCTTCTAGATTAATCCACGTCATAGCATGAATCAGTAGTACTTCATTCCTTGTATGGCTGAATAGTACTCCATTACGTGGAAATGCCACATCATGACTTGATGGACATTTGGGTTGTTTCTACATTTTGGCTATTTTGAGTAGTGTTGCGATGAATATTTGTATCCAAGTTTTTATATGGGCTTTTTTTCAGATTTATTTGTATTTTTTGAAATTGAGGTATAAATGATGTCTAAGTTTCAGATGTACAGTGTAGTGATTCACAATTTTTAAAAGTTATCCTCCACTTATAAAATACTGGCTACGTTCCCTGGGCTGTGTAGTATATCCTTGTAGCATATTTATTTTATACATAGCAGCTTGTACCTTTTAATCCCAACCCCTATCTTGTCCCTCCCCTCTCTCTGTTGGTCACAGCTAGTTTGTTCTCTCCATCTGTGAGTCTGTTTCTTTTTTGTTACATTCACTAGCTTGTTTTATTTTTTAGATTTCGCATATCATACCACACAGAGTTTGTCTTTATCTAACTTGTTTCACTAAACCTAATATCCTGAAGTCTATCCCCATTGTCGTAAATGGCGAAACTTCATTCTTCTTACATAGTTAAGGAGTATTAACTACATTTTGTGTATGTGTACATGTATCATCCATTGAAGAACATTTAGGTTGCTTCCATGTCTTGGCTATCAAAAATAATAACAGCTGAAAACATTGGGGTGCATATATCTTTTCAAATTAGGGTTTTCCTTTTTTCCCCCCAAGTATTTGCCCAGCAGTGGAATTGCTGGGTTATATGGTAGTTCTATTTTAGTTTTTTGAGGAACTGCCATACTGTTTTCCACAGTGGAGGCACCAATTTACACTGCCACCAACAGTGCAATTCCCTTTTTTCCACATCCTTAGCAGCACTTGTTATTTGTGTTCTTTTTGAAGCTAGCCATTCCGACAGGTGTGAGGTCATATCTCATTCTGGGGTTGATTTGCATTTCTCTGATGACTAGCATTGTTGAGCATCCTTTCAAGTATTATGGACATACGTTTTCATTTGTTTTGGTGTAGACTGCTTAGATTTAGTGAAATTATTGATATGGTTGGGTTTGCATGTATTATCTTGCTATCTGTTTTTAATGTCCTGTTATTTGTTTCTTTTTGGATTGAGTCTATTTCATTTATCACGACATTGATTTATTAACTATACATCCTGGTTTTTTTAAGTAGTTGGCTTAAAATTTATTACATGCATCTTTAGCTTTCAGTAGTTTACCTTCAAATAGTATTATACTACTTCATGTGCCACCTAGGACTTTTCATTTTGTATATTTCATTCTCTTCCATTCTTCTTCATCAAAAGAGGATAATACTAGTTACACCTTGTTGGGTTTTTAGGAGTATGAAATGAGGTAATGCATGTAAAATATTTAGAGTATAGCTCATGCTTTTATTTATTTTGAGAATAATAGAAGATGACTGACTTCATTTGAAGTTCTTGAATCTGCAGATTGCAAGTTTCTTTTCTAGTTTGCCTCAACTACCCATTTCCATGATGACACCCAAGGTTATTGGTTCTCAGTTCTGACTGTATATTATGGTTAACTGAGCATCTTAAAAATTTTTGATGGGAGTGTGCCACCCTCAGAAATTCTTATTTCCTTGGTCTGATTTTTTTTTTTTTTTTTTAAGGATTCTAGCAGACTCCAGCGATGGCACCCCACTCCAATACTCTTGCCTGGAAAATCCCATGGAGGAGCCTGGTGGGCTGCTGTCTATGGGGTCGCACAGAGTCGGACACGACTGAAGTGACTTAGCAGCAGCAGCAGCAGACTCCAGTGTATAGTTAGAATAGAGAACCATTGCCCTAGACTTTATCATCATGGTGTATAACTTAAAATATTTTCAGCATCTAATTCTGACTTCTGTTTCTCTTTCGCTAGCTTGTACTTTAATACCCTGTTTTGATATTTCTTTGGAGAAGGAAATGGCAACCCATTCCAGTATTCTTACCTGGAAAATCCCATGGACGAAGGAGCCTGGCAGACTACAGTCCATGGGGTCGCAGAGTCGACACGACTGAGCGACTTCACTTTGATGTTTCTTGAATTCTATCCAGACCACCAGGCCATTGTTCACACCACTTTTTCACTGTCCCTCATCCCCCTGATACAGTAACTTCTTTCCTTACCCAGTTACATTGATTCATTGAAAAAATAGAAAAGTTAATGCCTACTAATGTTCTGTACTATTTTGTGAGGTCAAGTTACCATCTCTTGTTTCTTGCTTCCTTCACTGTAATTAGGGTAAAACTTCAGCACCGATAAAACACAGTTCTTTGCAAACCTTGTGTTCCCTTAAACCTGAGCAGCAGAGTGTGACTAGAGAAAACAAACAACAGCGCTGTGCCTCTTTAAATTTACGGCCACAAATGCCATCAGCGCCACGGAGTCACTCATGCTTCTGCTCTCATTACTAAACAGAGTACTTAATCTCTTTTCTTCCTTTACTTTTCTCTCTCTACTGCATCCTTCATCTGTGATGCGTCTCCTCACCTATTTAAGGATTTAGCTTCTGCTGTTATCTTTTGTCTCCCTTGCATCATCCTTCTTTCCTTCTGAATCATATTTGCAAGCATATAAACAGGCTGTAACATCTCAGATCTCTGTCACAGATACACACACCCCTTTTTGTTTCATTTATAGCAAAATTTGTTGAAAAAACTTGGTCGTATTGTCCCTATTTTCTTTCTTTGCATTTTCTCTCCAACTTGCTTGAGGCTGACTCTTCTCCGTCTTCATCAACTAAACCCTCTTTAGTCAGTGTTCTCAGTCTTAAAGCTACTCTGCCTCTCATCAACATTTGACACGGTTGATCAGTCACTGTTTTTGGAATAATCTCACTTGGTTTTCTGGGTGCCATATCATCCTGATTCTTTTCTGATTTATGGCAGTTCCTTCTCAGTCAGTTGTGTTTTCTAGCTTCTCTTCGCTTACCTCAAAAGTTGGAATGCCCTAGGCTTAGGCTTTATACCTTTTCTACATCAGTATAGATATCTTACTTAATATTGTGATTGTTAGTATCATCAGTTCACTGCTGACTGTAGCCTTGATATTTTTATCAAACTCCACACTGTGTTGGACTGCCTTCTCTCTTTGTATGTTTTAGTAGGCATCTGAAACTTAACTTGTCTGATACAGAATTTGAGTTTATTTACTCAAACTTACTCTTTTTTCAGACTCTCAGTATATGGCATCAACCATTCACCCACTCAGTTAGGCCACAGACTGGTTGTCCTTAGTCTCTGTTTTGTTTCTTACCTCCAGTTTATCAGTAGCAGTTTTACCTTTAAACTGTATCTCAAATCCTGCGGTATCTCATCATTCCTTTCCATAATGTAAGTCATTATTATCTCTTTCTGGACTGCTGAAGTTACCTTCTAACTGCTTTCCCTGCTTCTGCTCTATTCTCCCTCTGTGTACAGCAGCTGCTGTGATTTTTTTTAAAAGACATACATAATAGCACATCACCCTTATCTGGAGGCTGCTAGTTGCTTCCCAGCACACTTAGAGTAAAATCTAAAGACTTTACCTAACTTGAAAGGTGCTATATGATTTCCCTTTCACTGACCTCCTCTTTTAGTACTCCCTAAGTTCCAGAGCCATCTCCTTCTTGCTGTTCCTCAAAGATCAAGGTATTGACCTGCCCTCAGGCTTTTATTTTTTATTTCTTTTTCCTTGCAGTGTTTTCTATCATCATATGATTTACTCTTTCCTGTTACTTCAACCTCTGCTCAGATTTTACTTCCTTATTTCTTCAAAGAGATCTTCCTTGATTGTACTGTAAAAAGCACTTCAATATAAGCACTTCAATATAATTTTCTTACTCTATTTTGCTTTATTTTTTATTCATAGCATGTTTGCTTTCTGAAATTATTTATAAGTCTATACTTGTTTACTGAATATTTTCCAACTGTAGTACAAGTGCCATAAAGATGTGGCCTTTTGTATTTTCATTGCTTTAATTCCCCTCATTTAGAACAAGGACTGAGACTCAGTCATAGGTTGTTAATATACCAGCAGTGATTGTTTGGCAAACATAAAAGCTCCTTCCCGTTAGCCACAAAACTGTAAAATAATTATGAATAATCTTAACAAACAATCTGGAGGACATGGATGGAGAAAATCATGAGACTTTACTTACAGGCTTAACAGGAACAAAAAAGAGCTGAATAAAAAGGAAAGCCATACCATACTCACTTGACTGGAGAACTTAATGTAAGGATGCTTGTTTTCCTTAAATCTGAGTTTTAGACCTGTTCCTAACAAAGGTCTCTACTTTCTTCCTCCCAAAACTTGAGAAGCTTGGATGAATAAACCTGGAATTTTTTTCACTTTTCCAGTAAGTATTTGTTCTTAGTTAAGCCATGATTCAAGATCCCAGGGTGGGGATCACCCCAGGTGCCCCTTCATTGCCCTGAGAAGGGGGGAGGACAGAAGAGGTGAGAAGGAGCCAGTTCAGATCTTCCCAGGAAATGTGCCTTCTGCCTGGCGATCATCCCAGGCTGATAGCTGGGATACAGGGTGGAGGGACTGTACACACACTGATATCATTCACACATGGGGACATCACCCCCTTTAGCAGGCATTGCCTTCTCATAGCTGTGGAAGTCCAGTTCTGCCAGCAGTTCCTGGTCTGGTTCTGGCTGGAGAAGCGGCTGTTAAAAGGAGCAGGCTGGTAGTTTTTGATTTTTATTTTGATGTTTTCTGCCATAGTGCTGGCTCCTAAAGATACCCCTGAAGCCACTATGTGATCCTCACCAAAGACGCCAGTCAAGTTTTTAAAACAGAAAAGTTTTTAAAAAAGGTGAGGAGGGAGTTTATCTACCAGATCAAAAAACATGCAGAACTGTTAGAATTAACTGTGGGTGGTACTAGCTTGGAAATTGGCTAATGAAACAAAATAGATGTTAGATTTCTTTTTTTAAGGATTATATGGAATTTTAGTATATATGATTTTAGTATTTAGTAAATAGATAAAAGTGAGAAAAGAATGTTAGTTAACCTTTCCATTATAAGTAGATGACAGGATTATAAGTGCTGTAGAGCATTTGTAAAACTGTGATACCCTGTAGATGTATTTGAGGTGTGTGGAACTCTTACAATTTGGGATCTAATTAACTATGCCTTTAGGTCATCTTCTGTTTCATAAACTATTTCCCTCACTCCTTGACAGCTTTAATTTTTTGATCTGATAGTGTGTTTACTTCTCTTCCTTTTAATTTGTTATTATTTCCACTGTGTATTTAGTAGTCAAATGAACTTAATAGAATTTTTTATAAGCTATCATTAACTAGACTGTGAATGAGACTGAAATGCATTAAGCATATATGTTTTGCTGCTTTGTGATACCTATTGCCATTCTTTTTTAAAATTTATATATTTGGCTGTTTTGAGTCTTGGTTGCAGTCAGTGCACAGGCTCAGTTGCCCTGTGGCGTGTGGAATTTTCCCAGACCAAGGATTGAACCCATGTCTGCTGCATTGGCAGGAGAATTCTTAACCACTGGACCACCAGGGAAATTCATATCTATCTATTTGAATCAGTGCTTTTGTTTTCTTCCAATAAATACCCAGGAGTAGAATTGCTGGATTGTTATGATAGTTTTATTTTTAATTTTTTGAGAAATCTCCATATTGTTTTCCATACCAGTTTCCCATTAAATAGCTGGTCTTTTTGTCTTCTTGATTGTTTCCTATGCAAAAGCTTTTCGGTTTGATGCAGTCCCAATTGTTTATTTTGTTTCCTTGCCTGAGGAGATATATCTAAAACAATATTACCAAGACTGTTGTTAAATAGTGTACTGCCTATATTTTATTCTAGAAGTTTTATGGTTTCAGGTTTTATATTTGTCTTTAATGCATTTCAAACTTATTTTTGTACATGCTGTGAGAAAGTAGTTGAGTTTGTTTCTTTTGCATGTAACTTTCTAGTTTCCTAACGCCATTTATTGAAGAGGCTGTGTTTTCTCCACTGTATATTCTTGACTCCTTTGTCGTTGATTAATTGCCCATAAAAATGGATTAGTTTTGGCACACTTCATTCTATTTTATTGATCTATATATCTGTGTTTGTGCCGGTGCCATACTGTTTTCATCACTAGCTTTGTAGTGTAGTTTGAAATCAGCTCACGTGGTACTTTTAGCTTTGTCCTCCTTTCTCAAGATTGTTTTGGCTATTTGGATTTTTTTGTGTTTGCATACAAATTTTAGAATTACTTGTTCTAGTTCTGTGAAATTTGCCATTGATATTTTGATAGAGACTAGCATGAATCCCTAGATTGCCTTGGATAGTACATTAGTTCATCTAGTCCATGAGCATGGTATATCTTTCCATCTGTTTGTTTTGTCTTCAGTTTCTTTCATCAGTTTTCCAAATACAGATCTTACATTTCCTTAGTTGGATTTATTCCTAGATATTTGTTTTTGATGCAACTGTAAATATGTTCTTAATTTCTCTTTCTGATCGTTAGTTGTTAATGTATAGAAATGCAGCAATTTCTGTATATTCATTTTGTATTCTGCAGTTTTGCCAAATTCATTGATGAGTTCTCATTACTTTTTTATATGGCTGTGCTAGGTCTTTGTTGCTTTGCAGGCTTTTCTCTAGTTGTGGAGAGTGGGGGCTACTCTTCATTGGCAGTGTGTGGGCTTCTCATTGCAGTGGCTTCTCTTGTTGTAGAGCAAGGATTCTAGGGTGCTTGGGCCTCAGTAATTGCTGCATGTGGGTTCAGTGGTTGTCATTCCTGGATTCTAGACCACAGGCTTAATAGTTGTGGCAAATGAGTTTAGTTGTCCCATGGCATGTGGGATCTCTCTGGACCAGGAATTGAACCCATGACTCCTGCACTGGCGGGTGAATTCTTTACCACTGAGCAACCAGGGAAGTGCCCCCCCGACCCCCACCCCGTCCCTTTGTTTTTTTTTCTCTTTTAGCCACACTGTGTGGCTTGTGGGATCTTAGTTCCCCAACCAGGGAAACTATTGAACCCATGTCCTCAGCCATGAAAGGGTGGAGTTCTAAACACTGGACCACCAGGGAATTCCCTCTTTAGGATTTTCTATGTATAGTATCATGTCTTCTGCAAACAGTGAATTTTATTTCTTCCGTTCCAAATTGGATTCCCCTTCTGTTTCTCTGATTTCCTATGGCTGGAACTTTCAATACTATGTTTAATAAAAATGGTAAGAGGTGGATATCCTTGTCTTTTTCCTGATCTTAGAGGAAATGCTTTCAGCTTTTCACTATTGAGTATGGTTTGTTAATGTGGTGTATTATGTTGATTGTGTATCTTGAACCATCCTTGCATCCCAGTAATAAATCCCACTTGATTATGATGTATGGTCCATTTAATGTATTGTTGAATTTGGTTTGCTAATATTTTGTTGAGGATTTTTACATCTGTATTTACAGTGATATTGGCTGGCCTGTATTTGTGTGTGCGTGTGTGATACTTTCTGGTTCTGGTGTGGGGTGATTCTGGCCTCGTAGAACGAGTTTGGAAGTGCTTGTTGTTCTGCAGTTCCTTGAAATAGTTTGAGAAGGTGAATTTGTCCATTTCTTCTAGGTTGTCCATTTTATTGTCATATGATTTTTCATAGTAATCTCTCATGATAATTTTTTTTCTGTGGTGTGGGTTGTAACGTCTTCCTTTCATTTTCAATATTATTTGGGCCCTTTTTTTTTCATGATGTGTCTGGCTAAATGTTTATCAGTTCTGGTTATCTTTTCAAAGAATCAGTTCTTAGTTTCACTTATCTTTTCTGGTTTTTTTTTTTTTTTTTAATAGCCTCTATTTAATTTCTTTTCTGATCTTTATAATTCCTTTTCTTCTACTAACTTTGGGTTTGATTGCTCTTCTTCCTTTATTTATTTTTCTTTTTTTTCCTGATTCCTTTAGCTATAAGTTTAGGTTATTTACTTGAGATTTTTCTTGTTTTCTGAGGTAGGTTTGTGTCTCTGTAAGCTTCCTTCTTAGAACTGCTTTTCCTACATTATCATAGATTTTTGATTGCTATATTTTAATTTCTTCTTGACATCATATATTTTTTTGTTTTCTGTATCCCTAAACAACTTACTGCAGATGTAGATGATTTTACTACATTGGTCTTTTAACCTTCCTACTAGCTTTGTAAGTAGTTGATTTGCTACCTTTATATTTGCCTTTATCAATGAGATTTTTCCTTTTGTAACATTTATTTTTCTAGTAACCTTTTATTTTCCACATTAGAGAAGTCTCTTTAGCATTTCTTGTAAAAATACTGGGTCTTGAGCCCTTGGTGAAAGTAGCTGGGTCCTGAGGCAGATGGGGTGGCTGTCTTAAGCCGGCTGGGCCACAGGTTGGTAGGGCCTGGGTAGCCGCACGGCTTGAGGTGTCCCAGTACTGGCACTGACAGACTGGTGCGCTGGGACAGGTCCCAGTGCTAATAAAAATAAGTTAGAAGATTCCAAAATGACATTTGCCAGCCCCAGTGTGTTCATGGTGTATGAGCTCCCAAAATGGTTGCTGCCAGTATCTGTCTGTGTGTGTCCACAGGGTAAGCTCCAGTTGCCTCCTGCTGTTCCGGAGATTCTCCAAGATTAGCAGGTGGGTCTAACCCAGGTTTCTTTCAAATTACTGCTTATGCTCTGGTTCTCAGTGTATGAGATTTTGAGTGTACCCTTTTAAGAGTTGAGTCTTTATTTCCTAGAGTCCTTTGACTTTCCTGAAAGTAAGCCCCACTGGCCCTCACAGCCAAACATTGTAGGAGCTCATCTTCCTGGTTACAGTCTCTGGGCTAGGGAGCCTGATGTGGGGCACCTTGGGGAGTTACTTCTGCATTTGTAATTATCCTGTTTGTGGTTCCCACCTGGAGGTGTGGTTCTCTACCATATCCTGTCTCTACCCCTCTTATTTGTTTCTTTGTTACTTTGTGTTTTCAGTTGTAGAACATCTTTTCTGCTAGTTTTCAGATCTTACCAATGTAAGATAGTTTGGTGTGCCCTTGGGAGGAGGTGGGCTCCCTTGGTGGTTCAGCTGGTAAAGAATATGCCTGCAATGCAGGAAACCAGGGTTCAATCCCTGGGTTGGCAAGATCCCTTGAAGAAGGGAACAGCCACCCACTCCAGTATTCTGGCCTGGAGAATTCCATGGACTGTGTATCCATGGGGTCCTAAAGAGTTGGACATGACTCTGCAACTTTCACTTTCACTTCACTTGGGAGGAGGTAAACTCAAGGTCTTTCTATTCTGCCATCTTGACCACTTTTTATCCAATCGTTTGAGCATCCATTTGGTGATTCTTACTTGAATCTGAATACTGTGATGCTTGTAAAATGGCTTTTAATCATTTCTTATGTGTTTATTACTTTGTATTCTGTTTTGAAGAGTCTTCCTTTGCTGCTTTCACTTTTATTCATTTATTTTATAATATCAGCAGTGTGGACTAAAGTCAGTGTTTTGTTAGTCCATTACTGTCACTCATTTTGATGCTAAATTTGTTCCCAGATTGGCCAGTGGGAGACTCTTCAAGCAGTTTCAGTCCCCTTTTGATAGAATCCCCATTAGTGTTTGAGCAGTGCTCTTTTCCTCCATTGTATAAATGTTCTAGGTATATCCTGTGTTATGTTTTTTTTTTAAAATACAATTTTTTTTAATTGCTTTTTTTTTTTTTTAAATAACAATTCCTGCCTTGGAATTGGCCATTTCCCCAAGGAGCTCTAGTATCTCTTGACTGGAAGTGTCTTAAAGAAACAAAGATTTAGGTGCTGGGCTTGTTTGTTGCTGGTGGAGTGACACAGCTTCTGCGTTTGTTTTTTTAATAGCAGAGAGGAGGAGGAGATACACTGACTCACACATACGTATTTTATAGTTTTATTGAGCTGTAATTTATACACCACACAGTTCATTGGTTTAAAATATATAATTTACTGATTTTTAATGCTATCACCACAAACAATTTTAGAACATTTTTATTCCCTCAAAGAAACCCCCTACCCATTATCAGTCATTCCCTATTTCCCCTCACCCTCAGGCCGAGCAGCCAACCACTTTTTCTATCGATTTGCCTGTGCTGCATCATATAAGTGGAATCTAACTATCGGTCTTTTGTGACTGACTTCTTCCACTTAGCATGTTTTCAGGGTTCATCCATGTTGTGGCATGTATTAGTACTTAATTTCTTTTTATTGCTGAACAATAGTTCATTGTATGAATATACTACATTTTATTTATCTGTTTATCAGTTAATGGACATTTGGACTGTTACCATTTTTTGTAATCAATAAATGTTCACACACATGTAATGAAAAATTTTTATTTTTGAATTATTTTAGGTTTACAGAAAGGTTGAAAAAATAGCACAGAGAGTTCCTGTGCTATTGCTGCTGCTAAGTCACTTCAGTCGTGTCCGACTCTGTGCGACCCCATAGACGGCAGCCCACCAGGCTCCCCCGTCCCTGGGATTCTCCAGGCAAGAACACTGGAGTGGGTTGCCATTTCCTTCTCCAATGCATGAAAGTGAAAAGGGAAAGTGAAGTCGCTCAGTCGCGTCCGACTCTTGGCGACCCCATGGACTGCAGCCTACCAGGCTCCTCCGTCCGTGGGATTTTCCAGGCAAGAGTACTGGAGTACATTGTACATAGTACTCTATGGCTGACATATTGTATTACCACTGTACATTTTTCAAAACTAAGACATCAATATCGTTACATCGTTGTTAATTGAAATCCAAATTTTATTTTAATTTGACTAATTTTTACATTAATAAAAGATTTCTGCTTCGGTGTATATATATTTTAAAATTGTGACTTTGTACTGATACCTCTTAATTACATTCTCAATAGAGATTCTTACTTGTCTTATCCCATCCCTTAGTTATATTTCCCTTTTCTCATAGCAAAAACTCTGGCTTCCAACAATTATGCAATCGTAGAGTACATATTGAATAATTTCAGAATTGCTACAAATATACCAGTATTAAAAAAACAGCCTTCTAAGTAAAGGTTAAGATTTATTTTCAGTTCTTCATGTTAAATTGTCCAAAACTTACTTGGATTAGTTCTCCTTTTTCATTCTCTTCTATGTGATTACATTATCAGTTTGATATACAGTTAGGTTCACTGGCTCACATAAATTTCATTAAGAAGTTGGGTGTCTAACCAGGTCAGAATTTAAAATGAAATTTAGAAATTGTTCTTTTATAGATATTTAATCTTTAGAGGGAATATAGCCTGCATTTTATTTGTATAGTATTTATACTATACAAATAGTATAGTATAAATACTATATTTATAGTATAGTGGCTGACATTAAAACTTGGTGATTTAAATAAAAATTTGTATTATTCCAGTGCTCAACTATGTGCAGTCAGGGTACAGTTGGAAAGGAACTATCTGGGCTCTCTACAGCCCAGGCACTCACACTTGGCATGGGAGGTAGATGACACATGGTTTGGTCACAAGAGCTCTGCCCTGGAATATTGGAGTCGTGTGGTGATGGGGGGCGGAATCTGAATTATTTCTGTTTTCTCTTGAAAAGACAAGAAGGAAGTTCTGGTTTACCAAGTCCGTTTAGCAGTAGTTGGATGACTTTGACCAGTAGTGGCTGCCTGTGTTCTCTCTCTAGTTCTGGCAGCTCATATCTTCCATGACTCCTTTAAAGCATTTCTATTTTCAGCCTTTCTTTATATCCCTTCTTCCTTACAAAACTGTCAGTTGCAGGTGCAACAGTGGGGAATTATATTGCTTTATTTTCTTAAAAAGAAGCAGACTTTATCTGAAACGAGTTACTTTTTTGATTTTGTAATTCCATGATTCAGCCAGCATAACTGATGTTGATAATACTTTTTATATGGAATCACTAAGGCCTTAATTGTAGCAGATAACTTTGATAATACTTTAGTTTCATTGTGGTTTAAACAATGTTCATTTTTCATTCTCTGTGGTTTGGAATACCAGGGAATACAGATATTTTTGAACATTTAAAAAATCTTTTTATTTCAGTGACAGGAATTTTGTAAGCTATATTTAGCCTTGTAAATCTAACCAGTCCATCCTAAAGTAGATCAGTCCTGGGTGTTCATTGAAAGGACTGATGCTAAAGCTGAAACTCCAGTACTTTGGCCACCTCAGGCGAAGAGTTGACTCATTGGAAAATACCCTGGTGCTGGAAGGGATTGGGGGCAGGAGGAGTAGGGGACGACAGAGGATGAGATGGCTGGATGGCATCACTGACTCACTGGACATGAGTTTGAGTAAACTCCAGGAGTTAGTGATGGACAGGGAGGCCTGGCATGCTGCGATTCATGGGGTTGCATAGAGTTCGACATGACTGAGCGACTGAACTGAACTGAATATTTTGTTGATATTATGAATATTTATTTATTAAAATGTATGCCATTCTAAATAGTAAGGTGAAATGAAATTGATTCTGAAAGGGTATCTTGGCTATAGTTGGAAAATGAAGTCTAATTTAACTGTATATCTAAGTTTTAATAAATATTTTAATACTTTTCAAAAGTTTTTGTTAATAGAGACTAATTTTTGCCAGAGATAAAGCATATCATTTCATAATGAGAAAGGGGTCAGTTCATCAAAAGGACATAGTAATTCTAGATAGTTATCTCTGCAGAGCTTTAAATTACATGAAGCAAAAACTGATAGAACTAAAAGGAGAGACATCAATAGATATATAATTATAGTCAGATTTCAGTAACACTGTGTTAATAATTAAACAAGTAGGCAGAAAATTAGGAAGGATATATAGATTTGAATAACACTAATAACCTTCTTGGCCTCTCTCCAGCAAAAATAGAACATACATTCCACTAAAATGTACATTGTATTTATCAAAGAGACTATATTCTTAGCTGTAAAACTAATCTCAATAAAAATAAAAGACTGCAAGTCATATGTAGTATATCCTCCAAGCATAGTATATTTAAGTTAGAAATCAATAACCGAAAGATTCTTGGAAAATTTCCAGGTACAAAATTTGCAAACTGAAAAGCATACTGTATGTAGCCCATTGGTCAAAGAAAATGAGAAAGAGAAATTTAAAAATATGTTGAACTGAATAAGAAGAAGACATAACTGAGTTTGTGAGATGCCACAAAGACGATATTGGAAGAGGAACATTTTAGCTCTGAATTCATACATTAGAAAAGAAAGATCTCAGTGACCTCAGCTCTGACCTTAAGAAACTAGAAATAGAGCAAATTAAAGTCTACATAAACAGAGGAAAGAAAGTTATAAAGTTCAAAATAGAAATCAATGAAATAGACAAGCAAGAAAGAGAAGAACCAGTGAAACTGAAAGCTGGTTCTTAGAGAAGAAAAATAAAATTGACAATTTTCTAGCCAGACTGACCAGGATAAAAAGAAGGCACAGACTTGATTGATATCATAAATGAGAAATATGACTGTCAAAAATGAGAAATGTGGCATCACTACATATTCTACAGATACTAAAAGAATAAGGGGATATTATGAAAAACTTTATACAAGTAAATTACACAACTTAGATGAAATGGACAAATTCCTGGCCATATGCCCTCTCCCAATTCTTCATTTATTCATTTATTTATTTTAATTTTTGGCTGCATTGGGTCTTGCTTGTGGCCTGACAGTTTCGTTGCTCTGCTATCCTGCAGCTCGTGGGATCTTAGTTCCCAGACGAGGAATTGAACCTGCGTACCCTGCATTGGAAGGCAAATTCTTAACCACTGGACCACTGGGAAGTCCCCCCAATTATTATGTTAAAATGTAACCCACAATGTGATAGTATATGGAAGTAGGGCTTTGGAACGTGTTTTGGTCATGTAGATGCAACCCTCATCAGTGGTTTTAGTGTCTTTCTCAAAGAGACTCCGGGAAGATCCTTTGCTCCTTTCCACCCTGAGAAGTTACAGTGAAAAGACAGCCTTTGGTGACCTAGGAAGCCAGCCATTACTAGACACTGAATCTGCCAGTGATCTTGAATTTCCATCTTCAAGAAATAAATTTTTGTTGTTTATAAGTCACCCAATCTATGATATTCTGGTATAGCAGCCTAAATGGACTAAGACTGGTACAAACTATGAAACCACAAACTATGAAAGTTTACTCAAGAAGAAATAGGTAACCTGAATTGTCCTACATGTTAAAAGAAATGAATTTAGAGTTTACAGTATACTCTCAAAGTAAACTCTAGACCTGGATGATGGAAAAAATTAACAACAATTCTATACAAATTCTTGAAAACTGAAGGAGAAAGTTTTCCCAAGTCATTCTGTGAGATTATCACATTCAGTTCAGTTCAGTCGCTCAGTCGTGTCCGACTCTTTGCGACCCCATGGACTTCAGCTCACCAGGCCTCCCTGTCCATCACCAACTGCTGGAGTTTACCCAAACTCATGTCCATTGAGTCGGTGATGCCATCCAACCATCTCATCCTCTGTTGTCCCCTTCTCCCCCTGCCCTAATATTTCCCAGCATCAGGCTCTTTTCAAAAGAGTCAGCTCTTTGCATCAGGTGGCCAAATTGTTGGAGTTTCAGCTTCAACATCAGTACTATCACATTACCTTGATATCAAAATCAGTTAAAGACAGTATAAGGGGGGGAAAAAAGAACTATAGACTGGTATCCCTCATTAACAAATGTAAAATTTCAAACAAAATTTTAGCAAGTAGAATCCAATAATACATGAAAAGGGTAATATATAGATGGAGAATAAGCACATGAAAAGGTGGTCAACATCACCAGTTATTAGAAAGATGCAAATTACATCTATAGCTAAGTATCCCTACAGGCATAATAGAATGTAGTCTAAATTAAAAAGACTGACCTTCTAGACTGTTGGAAAGGATGTGGAATGACTGGAACTCTCAAATACTGTGATAGGAATGTAAAATGATATAGTCATTCTAGAAAACGATTTGGCACTCTTTAGAATTGCATATACCTCCCAGGTGATCCATTCATTCCATCTTAGAATTTGACTAAGATAAATGAAAGCGTATGTCTGTTAGGCTTGTACATGGGTTTTCATGTTAGCTTTCTTTATATAAATAATAGCTCCAAGCTGAAAATAGCCCGTATGTTTATTAATGTAGGTGAATGGATAAACATCTTGTGGTATATTCAGACATGGAATTGTTGTTAATTGTTTCAGTTGCTAAGTCGTGTCCGACTCTTTTTGACCCCACAGACTGTAGCCTGCCAGAGGAATACTACTCAGCAATAAAAAGGAATGAACTGTTGATATAAACAGTAACGTGGACGAATCTCAGAATAATTACATAAATGCGTGAAAGAAGCCAGACCAAAAAAGAATACACTGAGTGGTTTGATGTATATCGATTCTAGAAACTAATCTATAATGACACAAAGCAGGTCACTCATTGCCTGGGGAGGGAGGGGTGATTAAGGGGTACAGGAGTATTTTGGATGTTGATGAATGTGTTCTCTATCTTGATTGTGATATGGTTTCATGGGTGTATACATTTGTGAAAACTTAGCAAATTGTACACTTTAAATATGTACATTTTATTGTATGTAAATTATACCTTAACAAAGTATTTTTAAGAAGCACATGAAATCCATAGAAATATTTAAGATCTCAGATACTTTATTTTTAGTGTTGCTGAGTTTAAAGATAATAGAAATCTTGACTCAGCATTCATATTCTCTAGATTTCTACCATGTATTACCTAAGTGTCTTTTAATATGTATTTTATATAAATTTGTCTTCTTTGGTTATTTTTTTTATGCTGTCTCTGGTATTTATATATGAAATAGTTAATGACCCCTAATAACCTCAGATGTGCAGATGACACCACCCTTATGGCATAAAGTGAAGAGGAACTAAAAAGCCTCTTGATGAAAGTGAAAGAGGAGAGTAAAGAAGTTGGCTTAAAGCTCAACATTCAGAAAACTAAGATCATGGCACCTGGTCCCATCACTTCATGGCAAATAGATGGGGAAACAGTGTCACACTTTATTTTTTTGGGCTCCAAAATCACTGCAGATGGTGACTGCAGCCATGAAATTAAAAGACGCTTACTCCTTGGAAGGAAAGTTATGCCCAACCTAGATAGCATATTGAAAAGCAGAGACATTACTTTGCCAACAAAGGTCCGTCTAGTCAAGGCTATGGTTTTTCCTGTGGTCATGTATGGATGTGAGAGTTGGACTGTGAAGAAAGCTGAGTGCTAAAGAATTGATGCTTTTGAATTGTGGTGTTGGAGAAGACTCTTGAGGGTCCCTTGGACTGCAAGGAGATCAACCAGTCCATCCTAAAGGAAATCAGTCCTGAGTGCTGATTGGAAGGACTGATGCTGAGGCTGAAACTCCAATACTTTGGCCACCTTATGCAAAGAGTTAACTCATTGGAAAAGACCCTGATGCTGGGAGGGATTAGGGGCAGGAGGAGAAGGGGACGACAGAGGATGACATGGCTGGATGGCATCACTGACTCGATGGACGTGAGTTTGAGTGAACTCCCGGAGTTGGTGATGGACAGGGAGGCCCGGTGTGCTGCGATTCATGGGGTCGCAAAGAGTCGGACACGACTGAGCGACTGAAGTGAACTGAAACATAAGTTAGTTTTGACCCCTAAACATACTCAGTTTTGACACTTAAACAGTCTTAGTTTACCCAGTGTTTACTTAGTTTTTTACCTATAGGGGCATATTCCTGATTGGATTAAGAGACTGGTTTATTTTTATTGCTTTTTGTTGTTGTTTAGTTGCTAAGTCCTGTCCAACTCGTTATGACCTCATGGCTCCTCTATCCATGAGATTTTCTAGGCAAAAACACTGGAGTGGGTTGCCATTCACTTTTCCAGGGAATCTTCCCCACGCAGGGATTGAACCCATGTCTCTTGGGTTGCAGGCAGGTTCTTTACGAGCCACCAGGGAAGCCCAATTATATTTATTACTAGTATCTTTATTTTTTTCTATTAGACCTTGAATAATTCATGATGAACTCAGTTCATTTGTTTAAATGTAAAGTTTTGCTCTAAGAATTCTGTAACTTAGAATGATTTTTTAAAATGGTATGCATTTTGTTCTTGTGTGTTTGTGTACATTTTGTTCATTTGTGTGTGAATGCATTTTGTTCATGTGTGTGTGTGTGTATGCATTTTGCTGAAAGGAAAGCACCATGGCCTACTTCCGATAGTTTGATTATCCTTAACAGGGCCTTAGGCAGATGATAGAATCATAGTTGTCTTACAAATGAATTTGTGCTGTAAACTTCTACTTTGTAGGAGGTAAAAACTGATTAAATGCTATATAACAAGCTTCTTCTGCAGAGTGACTACAGTTTGACTGTAAATCCAACTGGGAAGTGTGCTGGTTAATATTAACTCAGGAGTATTTTAATTTAGTGAGTTAGGGTAAGCCATTTCATTTAATTGATGTATTTTTTTTTTCTCTTTCTCTGTCTCTCTTCCAGGAAACCTAGTAGCAGCCATGATAGAAAACAAAGGGCCAAGAGTGGTGGACTACTTTGTTGTGGCAGGTCTCACTGATACATCTACTCTTCTGGATCAAGAAATAAATCGTTTAGATACTAAGTCAACTGGACCTAAAGCTCCAATTACAGACATTGCAGTTATTAACAAATCAGCTGGGGAAACAGTACCTGAAGGTTACACCTGTGTTGAAGCCACTCCATCAGGTCTCCAGGCAAACTTGAACTATGGAAGTCTGAAAAGTCCAGAATTGTTTCTCTGTTACAAGAGAGGGAGAGAGAAACCACCCCTTACTGACATTGGGTATGGTGACTTTCTTTTGCTGTAGTGAAGGGAATACAATTTATTTAAGGTGCACAGGAATAGAAAATTTAAAATCCTTGATGGTTCTGTTATTATTTGTTAACTTCAAGATCAAGTGTAGTAAGATATGTACTTCTGTCCATCCTTACTGAATTTCTCTGCATTGAACTGAGTCATTAGATTATTTCCTTTCAAAAAAATATTGAAATGAAGGCATTAGAGCCTAAAATGTGATTTCATTTGTTTGTACTTATCAGGTAAGTTTATTAAACATAAAAGAACAAAAAGCTATAGTGAAAGTATATTTTTAAGGAGCTAGTTAGGTTATGTGATGAGGGTTTGTGAAGCCCTAAACTTATTTAACAAAAGCAGGCAGCAGCAGCTAGGATTTAGATCATAATTATGTTGACCATTTAGATCTGTTTGCAGAAAGTTGATATCTAACCAATACTAAGTCATCTTAATCCATGACCATGAGATGACGTTTTATTTATTGTTGTTGTTGATTATCGCTGAGTCATGTCCGATTCTTTGTGAACCCATGGACTGTAGCCTGCTAGGCTTCTCTGTCCCCGGTATTTCCCAGGTGTACTAGAGTGGGTTGCCATTTCTTACTCCTGGGGCTCATCCCAACCCAGGGATTGAACGTTGTGTTTCCTGCATTATAGGCTCTGTACTGCTGAGCCATCAGGGAAAGCCCTTTTTATTTATTAGCTCATCTGTAATTTCTTTAAACAGTGTTTTATAGTTTCAGTTGAGGAATTTTTAAAGGGAAAATTTTGAGGAGAATTATGAAAGTAAGTTTTGTGAAAACATCTGAATATTAGATAAAACTTCTAAGAATTGACCTGAGGATGGTTGGAGTAGCGCCTCTCTTTTGTTTCATGTTTCTTATAATAAGCAATAAAAAAACAAACAAAGAAATTGTTTGATCCTATTTACACTTTTGAAATTGTGTTCTAACTGTTAAAACAGAGTAGCTAAGAGATTTATAATTCCCAAAGTAATAATTTTAGTTTTTGTTTGTAATTAAGTTTTGGGAAACAACAGGGGAGACCAAAAATAAAAATGTATTTTGTTATCAAGGAGAAAAAAGTAGTGTTAACCTGACATAAGTTTACATGTCAGTTTTTTTTCTTCCCTTCCATACAGAGTTTTATATGATGGGAAAGAAAGGCTTATTCCAGGATGTGAAGTGATCCAAGCCACACCCTATGGTCGCTGTGCCAATGTCAACAATAGTTCAACTACTTCACAAAGAATCTTTATCACTTATCGAAGGGCTCCTTTAATTCGGCCCCAGAATTCTTTGGCTGTAACTGACATCTGTGTTATTGTAACCAGTAAGGGAGAAACCCCTCCCCATACTTTCTGCAAAGTTGATAAAAACTTAAATTGTGGAATGGTAAGAATAAAGTTTCATTTCCGAAATTTCATATGAAAATTAAGAAAAATTTTTTGGATTCCTGTTTATCATTTGGCTTATTATTTACTCTCAGTTTATATTTTCATGACTTAAAAAAAAAATTTTAGCCTTCTAATTTTCATAGTTCATTGTAACTTAAAAAATCATTAGCGATCTGATGTTTTAGAATAATTTCATCCAGAAAATAGATATTTAAAGTAGGGGATTTTTTTTTCTTGGTATGTGCTAATACATCACACTAATGTACAGATTTTACTAGCTTTTGGGTTTCAGTGTTGTCTTCAAGGACAACTTCAGGGAGACTGGGTTGAGATACTGCTTATGTTTATTTAATTATCTTAGATATTGTAGTCTTCATGCTTATTTTAAAAGGGTCGTAGTGAAAAAGAAAAATACAACATATGCATTGAATTTATAGTTTTTGATGACCCTAAAGTTACGTTTATTCTGAGTTGTGTTTATGTTGAGTTATGTTTATTTTGAAAAATATTTTAAATCAAACTGAAAGCCTAAATGATATAGTCAGAGCTGACCGATGCACCCAAGGCTGTTTAGTCAAGACCAGTTTGACTCTGGAGATAATGACTTGATAGCATCTAGTGGCCCCAGTCTTCCCTAGATTGGGCTCAGCATCCACTCCATTTTGTGCTCTTTCTTTCAAAGAGAGGCAGCCTCTGTATGATTACAGAGTTTTAAACTTTTTGAAACAAACCTCACATCAGTTTAATTTTTGTGGCAATGTTTTTTTATTACTCCTTTTTTTTTTTTTAGTGTTTTCAGTTTCATGCTTTGTTATATTGTATACTATACAGTCTGTTTGATAAACATGTTTTAAATAGACTTCCCTGAAGAAATAATCAAAATCTTTAGAAGACATTTGACAAAATCAATTGATTTTCACTCACTCTTTTGTCTTTTTAAAACCTAATTTATATTTTACAGTGGGGTTCCAGTGTGTTTCTGTGTTATAAGAAGTCTGTGCCTGCTTCTAATGCTATAGCATATAAAGCTGGTAAGTAAATTTGAAAAAAAGAAAAGGTTTCTATTACTATAGGAATTGTTACACACTAACATTTGGTTAGAAGAGACAGTGTTTGCTCCCTTATACAGTTTGTGGAATTGATCTATTCATAAATTGAGTTAATTATAACTTTAGCATGTAAAGACATAAGTTTTCTTAAATTCATACTATAGGATATATTAATATTACCCCTTACCAACAAAAATACACTGTTAATTGAACAGAAAATTTTATTCCAAACAAGCGTTTGTGGAATAAACATTCGAACTGTTAGTCTAGTTGAGTGGAAAATGCTTACTTTCTGACCTTTTTATGTTTTGATAATCAGAAAGGTGTCAGACTGCATCTTTACTTCTTATATATCTCCTTCTCTTATCTCTGTGTGTCTGATTTGAAACCACATGTTACTTGCCATGAGAGGTGGACTTGCTTCCTTTTTCCCTTGTTGCAAAGAATCAGCTATATGGAAGAGAGGAGGGCCTGAGAACCTTTTCTGCCATGAAGTGTTTGAGAAATCTATCGTCACATTCTTACTGCACAGTAAAGTGTCAAGGGCTGTAAAGATTTAAGTGTGACCTCTTCATCCCACCGGTATGGTGGGATAAAAACTGAAAATACAGGTATGCTCCAGCTATAAATAGAAGAGATACTGGAATACTTCTTGGTGAAAAGAAGCAGTGTCATTACTTTTTGTCATGCACAATTTTTGGAATAAGGTTTTACTTCAGAGAAGTCAGGCAGATCCATATATGAGAAATCTTAATTGTCCTCATAAAGACACCCATATTAATGAATCAAACCATTTAATTTATAATATGAAAATAAAGGCAGCAACTGACAGTTATAAATTTCAGTATCACTTTAAAATGTAATACTGTTGATATTGCTGTAGTGTGTTGATTACATGTGATTTCCTTAAAAAAATTTTTTTTTGAGGTGTTAGTGTCACTTAAACTTACAGAATTAACTTATAGAAACAAGTTTTGTGAAACTGTTCAGGCATTTGATATAAGACATACATATTAGAATAAAGAGTTTTGGAGACTGAATTTAGACTTAAAAATTCAGCTACTGATTTTCAAATGTTTAACCTAGAAGTGTGTGCATATTAGAGATATTAGAGACACCATGTAGCTGTTTAATTCTGAGGAGGCTTTGTTAGGCTTCTCAGAGTGCCCCTTTCCTCCTGCTTTCTTGATCTCTCATACTTTGTACTTAGTCACAAGAGTTTCTATCTCATTTACTTTTCATCTTGCATTCATTTTACACTGTTGCTCTCTCAAAATAAGTTTAGGGGCTAAGATAATTTCTGCTGCCTTGGCAATACTGTCCCTTCCCTGAGTTGTTTATTATTATAGTTGGTAAATTTCCCTGAATGTTTCTTGCATTCTCTAAGACGTTGGAAGTATGCAGGAAAAATAAATTAATGGTTCTGTTAAATAGAATTTTAACTAGTATATTTAATACATTTTAGTGTTTTAATGAACTCTAAGTCCATGAGTAAAAATAAATGTTAAATTTGTTATTCTCATTTCTGATATGGCAAGAGAAAAGTTGATCTTGAAATTTCACACATAAATATTTCACATATAAAATTTGCAATTAAAATATCCTATTAGTATGTTTTACATATTAATAACTATTTAAAAATAACTATTTAAAAGTTAAATAGTTTTAAAAAAAATTGTCGAGTTGCCTGGTAGTCCAGTGGTTAGGACTGTGCACTTGCACTGCTGTGGGCCTGGGTTCATTCCCTGATCTGGGAACTAAGATCCCACAAGTTGTGCAGTGTAGCCAAAGAATGAAAAATAAAAAGAATAAATAAAATAAGGAATCAATGGATAAATAAATTATCATTATCTTCTTTTTCCAAAAGGTTTAATTTTTAGATATCCAGAAGAGGACTATGAGTCATTTCCACTCTCAGAATGTGTCCCTCTCTTCTGCCTTCCGATGGGAGCTACTATTGAATGTTGGGATCCCCAAAGCAAATACCCACTTCCAGTTTTCTCAACTTTTGTTCTCACAGGTTCTTCTGCTGAAAAGGTATATGTTTTCCTTTTATTAAACCAGTTTTGCCCATGTTTTTAATCCACAGACTGTTTAATATGAGATGTCTTATTTGAATGTTAGGATCCTGTTCAGACACAATACATTTTTTATTTAAATTTTGTACTAGAATGCCCAAAGTGGGAAGTCAACATGAAAATTGGAATCAAGATACTAATACCACTCGAGTGTTCTTAGGAGCAAATATAAAGTCTCTGGAGAGATAAAGCCAAAACCCAGGACTCAAGATGAGATTCTAATAAAAGATAGAAGACATAGGTATCATAGGAAGAATCAATAAGACACAGACCTGGATTATACCTTTAAGATATTGAAATGATAGAATGATAATATCAAAGATTTTATAAATTGAATATATAGTGGAAATATTCAAGACCTAAGAGAGAAGCTCAACACATCAAAGAAAGAATAGGATATTTTGAAAAATGAGTAGACAAGTTGGAAAAAGAAGTGTCTAGAAATGCAAAATATGATCCTTAAAACTAAAAATTTAATCAATGGCTTAAACAGCAGGTAAGTCATGCATGAAGGAAGAATTAATGAAGTGGAAAATAAGTTAACCTCAAACGTGGCACAGGAAAACATAAAAGGAGTTTTAAAGTGTAGAGAATAGAATCAAAAAGACCAATAGATACTTAATAATCCAGAAGGAGAGATTAGAAAGAGGAGAGGCAGCATTTTAAGAGCTAATGGTTGATTGAGAGTTTTCCAGGGTTGATGAAAAATTGAGTTTTCAGGTGAAAGATGTACTCTGAATCTTAAGGAGAAAAAAAAAAAATATATATATATATATGTAGAACCACTTATTTTCATGTTATAGTAAAACCATGGAATACCAAAGACAAAAGCCCCCAGAAAGGAGAGACATAGCACTAGCCATGAAAGAAAAGGTGAATAATAGGACCTTATTGAAGTTAAGGACACCTGTTCGTTCAAAGGTACCATTAAGAAGGTGAAAATGGAAAAAAGGTGGAAAAGGAGAAAGTAATGTGATACAGTATGTGTTCCACAAAGGTCTTGTATTCAGAATATTTAAAGAACTTCTACGTTATCAACAGGATAAGAGATAACTCTGTGGCCCAACAGTTATACACCTGAGCATATCCCAGGAGAAATGAATGTATATATTCTCTAAAGCACATGTATATTTGTAGGTTCCAAAAACTCAAAACATGTGTAAATAGTAATAATGACAAAGAATAATCATTTAAAATAAAAAAGAAATGGCAAAAAAATTAGGAAATAAAAAGTAAATAAAACTACAGATCAGTGGAAATTTAAAAATTGAAACCTTTCATAGGATATTTGATAGAATACACAATTTTATTGAAAAGTGTAACTGACAGAGGCTGACTTTTGTGAAGCAAACAAAAATGCATCTGTGTCCATGAGCAGCCGTCATGTTTTCAACCACTGTAAGATGATAGATGAGGTTAAGTGTCCAGCACAGTGTCTGGAACATAGTAAAATACTCAGTGAATGAAGGCCAATAATGCATTGACTGGATTGCTTACAAGTAAGCTAACTTTCTAGCTTAATAATCATTTATAGTTTCTCACTTTGAAAGCAGTAAGTATAAATGAATTTTTAAAGATCTTCAAACACTTGAATTACCAAATATACCTTGACTAGTAGAGAACAACAGAGCCTCTTTGAGATGCTTTTGTCATATTGCTTGTTAAAAACCCTTGAGATGACTTTGAAATAATTGTATCCGAGAGTGTTGTTTGTATCTGTAAATTAAAGGATAAATATGATATAACTCACACAGACATAAATATGGCATATATACACATGTATATACCTACACACACATATATAGAGTGTTAGAAGATTTATTAAAGTGTCATTTATCTATTTTCAGTTACAAGACTTACAAAAGTATCACTTATCCATTTTCAGAACTTTTTCATCACTTGAAACAGAAGCTTCTTCTAATCCTACCGTATGTCCCTCTTTTCTACTATCTGTCTCTACCAATTTGTCTATTCTAGGTAGCGTATGTAAATGGAATCATAGAATATTTGTCTTCCTGTGTCTGGCTTGTTTCACTTAGCATAATGTTGTCAAGGTTTGTCTATGTTGCAATATTTTTCAGAATTTGATTCCTTGTTAGGGATGAATAATACATATGAGTATATGACTGTATTCAAATTGGTGTATCTTTCCTTTTCCCCTTTGCTTTTCACTTCCCTTCTTTTCATGAATGTATATACAGTCAGCCCACTGTATCTATGGATGCCAAACCTGTGGATCTGGAGGGCTGATTGTACTACTCATACATTTTGTATAAGGAACTTGAGCATTCATGGATCTTGGTGTCCGCTGGGGTTCTGGAATCAACCACCCTTGAATACTGAAGGATGACTGTACCACATTTTGTGTATCTGTTCATTTGTTGGTGGACGTTTGGGTTGTTTCCATTTTTTTGGTTATTGTGAATAATGCTGTGTACAAATATTTGAGTCCCTGCTTTCGATTGTTTTGGGTATATACGTAGGTGAATCATATGGTAATTGTTTAACTTTTGGAGGAGCTGCCAACTGTTTTCCACCATAGCTGCAACCATTTTATATTCCCATCAGCAGTGCTTCAGATTTTTTTTTTTTTCATTTATCTGTCATATGTACTCTAAGCAAATATTTCTTTTGGAATAGAGAAAGAGAAATTAAGTTTTAAAAAACACTCAAATTTTATCATGAAATTCTTTTACTCTGTAGGTATATGGAGCTGCAATCCAGTTTTACGAGCCTTACTCTCGAGAACTTCTGACAGAAAAACAGCTTATGCACCTGGGCCTGTTGACACCTGTGGAGAGAAAAATGGTCTCTAAATCCATCAATTCGAACAAATGCATTTGTTTACTCTCGCACTGGCCTTTTTTTGAAGCTTTTAGAAAATTTCTCATGTTTATCTACAAACTTTCTGTGTCTGGACCACATCCTCTTCCCATTGAGAAGTATGTATAATGATTTGAAGGGTGTCTGATGGAAAAATTGGATGTATATATGTACATTTCATTGTTTACCTAACTTTAAGCATAAAGAGTTGAAAGGGAAGGAGAATCACAATCATCCTACTTTTTACTTGCTCTCTTCTTCACAGAATCCCTGACTTCGAATTTAAAACTGAGGAGTGGTGGTGAGAATGATCACATAAAAATGTGAGAATTCAGCTAAGGAAGAAACATACACGTTGCACTGTGTGTGTTCTTCCTGCTCATTCTTGAATAACCAAGAGAAAAGTAGCTGTTGATGCACACATACCCAAACCAACCCAAATGACCATTTCAAGTTAAAAAATCTCTAAACGGATGTAGAAGTTAGGGGTGAGGTAATTGAGACTTCCCTGGTGGCTCAGATGGTAAAAGCGTCTGCCTACAATGTGGGAGACCCAGGTTTGATCCCTGGGTTGGGAAGATCACCTGGAGAAGGAAATGACAACCCGCTCCAGTACTCTTGCCTGGAAAATCCCATGGATGGGAGGAGCCTGGTAGGCTACAGTCCGTGGGGTCAAAAAGAGTCGGACAGGACTGAGCGACTTCACTTTCAATTTCTTTGATTGATACTAAAGTAAGGTTTTGGTTTTAGTGTTCACTGACCTCTACATGTTTTCCCTTCAATTTGTAAATCTCTCTGTCATGGAAATGTTTTGTGAGCCAGAAAAATAGATGTGGAGTTACTGTCTTTTTAAAGTCACATCTTTTCTAATGGCACATTGACTTTTGTTTATTAAGTTTTAGGTAAATGGCTTTGTCAAATCTGGGATGATAAATTATATTTAAGATCTGTAAAATCCATGAAGTATTTTAGAAAAGTAATTGTCTTTATTTCAAAATTTTTTTCTAGGCACATTTCACATTTTATGCAAAACATCCCTTTTCCTTCACCTCAAAGACCGAGAATCCTGGTACAGGTAATAAAAAAAGAATATGTTTGAGGGGAGCGCTGCATATATTCATTCCAGTCATTGCAGTGTGGACTCTGTGGCCCTTTGGGTTTGAGGCAGAGCAAGAGGCATCCATTAAGTCCTTGAATTTTTATATTTTGTATTTTTAGTGAATACTCTTTTGTACTATTTTTTTGAATTTAGGGTATACAGAATTGTAATAATTATAATACTTGTTCATGACATCATCACTGGTCCATTTGTGGCCTAAATTTATGTAGCTGATTTTAATAACATAAAACCCAGAATTATGTTGAGGGTAAGTTTTTAATATGAGAATGACTTAATAAATATTAAATGTGAAATCAGTTATGGTTGGAGGGCATAAGTAAAGTTGTCTGTAATAGTACTCCTCAAACTGTCTTTGTTAAAGGACCAGTTTCTTTTTTATTTCCAGGTGATGGCAGACCTATATAAGCATATAGCTTGTGACATAAACAGTCAGTATAGACATGAACAGGTCTATACCCTGTCCAAAGACACAAGTTCACTGATAATGTAATTGGATATGAGAGCAATGTCAAATTGCCATAAAGGTTTCTAAATCACTTTCTCTATATATACTATTTCTTCCTAGACCGATAATAGTTTGTAGACTGGCACTTTGAGTAGCTCTGATCTATAGAGGCAAGCTATTTAAACATTTTTTCTAAGATAGTTACCAACCTTATATAGGATTCCAGTCAGGTATTGTTAATCTTGAATGTATTTTAGTTCAGCAAGTATTAATACATATTAAGTAGTTGCCAAATATAGAGTAAATACATATAAGGCTTTTAAAAAGTAGTTACTTTTTTTACACAGGTGTATTTTAATTGACTAACTGAATCAAAATTCATTTGATTTGATCATTTAATTTTAAAGAACTATATACTTCTAAGTAAATACTGTTGTTTTATATTTTAGTACATGGTTCCAAAACTGTGTCAGTCTGCATAATAAACAGTTTTCCATTTTACCCTTGATAATAAATATTTAGGTTTCAAAACTGGCTTCGTTAATTTATCTTTTTTTTTTCTTTTTTTAAGCTATCAGTCCATGATGCATTAATATTATCACAACCAGTTTCTACACCTTTACCACTAAGGTAATTAATAGTATATAAAATAATACATTTATTCACTTGGATCAGAATGCTTTAAAATATTTTAAGAGTTAGTATAATAGAGCTGTGCTGTTTTTACAAACTGAGAATAGCCTTAATGTTTCTAAGTTTGATAGCTGGTTGGATGGCAGGGGTCATTCACCATTTTAAAAATGAAACACTCAGAGTTGAAAAATTGGATGTAGGGAGTATTTCCCTCTTCCTCTCATCTCCCCTCCCCATATCCAGTTTATTACTAAATATTTCAGGTGAACTGACTTTACCTCCTAAAATGTCTTGAATCTATTAGCTTCTCTTCGTCTGCATTGCTAGTCCAGGCTTCGCGTGGTCTTTTACCTGAACTATTTCATTATGAACCTCTTAATTGGCACCCTTTTGCTCTTGTTCTTCAGTTTTTTATTCACACTGCAGTGTGTCTTTTTGAGAATGCTAGTATAAAATTGTTGGGAGAATGCAAATATTTTTATTTGGGGCATAATCTCTTACTGTATTCACCCCTTCCTTCCCTATGCTTTAGTCACAATATGTTTATTTCAATTCCTTGAACATGGCAGATGGTTTTTCTTGCCTCAGGAACTTTGCAAATGTTGTCTCCCCACGAACCCCTACCTTCACCCCTACCTTCTTTCTTTTGAGCTCGGCTCAAACAGCTGTTCTTTAGGAAGATCTTTCCTGATACATGCCCCTTTGTTTTTGAAGGATGAATTTGAATCATTCTGTTACACCATCTCATTAACTTTGCTACTTTTCAGTGATAAAAACTAAATCAGGTCCTAAATCAGGACTTGAGGCTAATATTATATTCTCAATTTATAAATATTCAGAAAATAATTTAATAAGCAAATCTTAATACCTTTTGGTGAAATAGTTCATAATCTTTTCTCTCCTTTTCTAGTGGAGCTAACTTTAGCACCTTGTTAATGAATCTGGGTCCTGAGAATTGTGCAACACTCCTGCTCTTTGTTTTACTTGAGAGTAAGATTTTGCTGCATTCTCTGAGGCCAGCTGTGTTGACTGGAGTAGCTGAAGCTGTTGTAGCTGTAAGTATAGAATTTTCTTTTTAGTACAGAATTCTTGAGAGAATTTTTACTCTGAAGGAAAATTTCCTTCAATGAAAGCAACTTTGAAATTACCACTAAATGTTTAACATAAATGTAATAGGGTGGCAAAGAGATAATATAAAGAAAAAAAGTAATTTGTATTGAGAGAAAATTTTAGTTTCTAATTTTTCATATTTTGGAGTTCTTCAGAGAAGCTATATGATTACATAAAAATAGAACTTGTGAATGAAGCTTACTGTATTAAATGAGAAGCTCTAGTCAATTTCAGCTGCCCTAAAATTGTGGGCATGACTAATTTCTCCCACTTTGAACCTTTGATCATTGTGGCCAGTAACATACAGGAAAATCTAGGTGATTGTAAAATTGAATAATGTACAAATGCTTTGCTATTGTGAAAAGCATAAATAAAAATTTAAGTCCTCTCCTGTTTTAAAACCTCTTGATGGCATCCCATTGCAATTAGAAAGAGGTCTGATCATTAGGGCTTTATAGGTCCATAATGTTGAATTTTGGATGTTCCATTTCTCTATCTTCCATTATTTGTTTAATTTAAAATGGTAGACTCTCCTCTCTTCCCTTCCCCATTTTACTGTCATGGAGGTAAGGATCTAGGTCTCTTTTTCACTCCTATGTCCTCAGCACTTATTACAGTTAATATCATGGAGTAAACACTCAGTAAATACTTGTTGAATCAACAAATGGGATATGTCTCCAAGATCTTAATCTGGTCAAAGAAATGCTGCTAGGACTGAAAACACTAATAACTATTTGAGATGGTTCATAGGGGGCAAAGATCCTAGTTATATACTGATTATTCCAAACCTCCCCAGTTGCATGTGAAAGCAAAAGTAGTTATAACATGAAAATATTTGTTAATGAACTGACTAGTTTTAGGAAGTTCCCACTCAAATATTCCTTCCTATAAAACTTTAGGGATTATCTACTGCCCTCTGTCTGAATCTTTGTAGTTTAGTCTCTTGCAATGTGAACTTGGAAATCTTAATAAAATGCAAGATTGCTTGAAATTTATGTAACTGATGTTGCTTGTAAGACTATTGATAAATGAGGATTTGATAGTAAGGCAACTTATTTAAAGAGAAGAAAATTGAAAAGAATGGTGACAGGATAAATTCTGCAAAAGGAGAATGATTTTAATATCAAAGAATATTGAAGAGTTAATGGAGCCCTCCCTTATGGCTCATATAGTAAAGCATCTGTCTACAATGTGGTAGACCTGGGTTTGATCCCTGGGTTGGGAAGATCCCCTGGAGAAGGAAATGGCAATCCACTCCAGAACTATTGCCTGGAAAATCCCATGGACAGAGGAGCCTGGAAAGCTACAGTCCATGGGGTCGCAAAGAATCGGACACGACTGAGTGACTTCACTTCACTATAGCAAGAATTGGTGGAACCAGTGAGTATTTTTGTGAGATTGACTGTATTTTTGATTGTGCTGCAAAAGTCAAGGATGAAGATAAGGATGTTGTATTTTGTTGTTCAGTAGTTTTATTCTGAAATTTCTTACATAGTTGGAGGTGTAACGTACCTTTTGTTGAATGGAAGGTAGTCAGTTTTCACTGGAGGAAATCTGGAGTCCTTGCAAGGTCCCTTGCAAGCAGTTCTGCCCCTCTGCTCTCTGATCTCATTTTTGACTTCTCTCCCTTTTGCTCACTCTGCTCCAGCTGCGCTGGCCTGTGCTACCCCTGGAGCATATTAGGCAATCCTCACACCATACCGTCTTTGCCCTGACTGTTCCTTTCCTTCAAAGTGCTCTTCTCCTAGGTATCGCCTTGACTAAATCCCTCACCACCTTCAAGTTTCAGCCCAGTGTCTCTTTCTTAATGAGGCCTACCCTGTTTGGCCTGTTAGCCTACTTTGCCTCTTTCTTCTCTACTGTTCTAAACTCTAGTACCTTTTTCTTGGCTTTACTGTTTTTTTTTTTTCCCTCATAGCACTTAGCACTCTCTCACATGGCATATAGTCTATTTATTATGTCTTCTTTTTGTTTTCTCTCTTCCTGCTAGACCAGGTGTTTGAGTCAAATCCTGGCTGCCATTTGTTTTTCATAAATATGTTTTACTGTAACATAGGCTGTTTATTTATATATTTCCTCTGCTTTCATACATGAAGGCAGAGTTATTTGTGACAGACGCATTATGGTTTGCAAGCCATAAAGTATTCTGTATATTTTACAGAAAAAGTTTGCTGACTCTTATGCTGTACTATAAACTTCATGAGGGCATGGATCTTTGTTTTATACACCATTATAGCCCCATCAATGTAGAACAGTTTTTGGTACATGTTAAGTGCTCAGTTGCCAGAAAGCAAGTAAATGATTGAAGACAAAATTCCAATTCTATGTAATCATCTGGAATAATTGGCAGAGGTAGTAAATGCTATAGGTAATTATTTGGGTGAATAATGATGTGTAAGGTGACAATTGAACTAGACCTTGAAAGATTACAAAGATTTTTATAATAGAGGAAAGATTTTGTCATCAGTGATTAAAATTTTAATATTGGTTGAAGTGGATCATTTTGTGTTTATTTGGGCAGTTAGGAAAATTTTTGTTGAAATTTTTAGTTGACTGTTACTATTCCTGAGATAATTGATTAAATTTTTTGTTTCATTTTGATGTTCTTAGTTGAATTTTAATCAGAGGTTATCTTGAAATTTAATAGATGGATGAAATGCATCAGTTAAAAATCATGAATTTGTTTTATAAAATTTCCATCAATTTTTTCCTTTTACTTTCTCCATAAAATAGGAATGTGGATTTTCTATAGACATTAGAATTAACGTTCAAAGAGCTGTTAGCATTTTAATTGTGCTTATGATCATTGTCATGTCTAAAGGTTTTAATCATATTGGTTCATAGGATTAACCTGTAATGTTTTATAGTCATTTATATTTTGGAATGAAGTTTAAAGTGAAAGAAACTAGACTTTAGCTGCTTTTTAACGGTCCCTTTCTGTAATATTAGTTAATTACGTAATTCTCATTGCAAATTTAAAAGTTGGTTAATTTTTTAAAACTTTTTTCCCAGATGATCTTTCCATTTCAGTGGCAGTGCCCATATATTCCCCTTTGTCCTCTTTTACTGGCGGCAGTGCTCAGTGCACCTTTACCATTTATAGTTGGAGTTGACTCAAGGTATTTTGATCTTCATGACCCACCACAAGATGTTGTTTGCATTGACTTGGATACAAACATGTTATATCTGTAAGTTGGTTCTTTTTATATTATCTCCCTTTATATTTTTCTCCACATGTAATTATAGCTCTTTGAAAGCATATACAAATTGCTACTTTTAAAAGTTGTTAATATGTCGTCAATTCAGTGATTCTCAATCAGGACAGGTATCAGAATCCTAGAATGTTATGTGGTTTGAAAAAGATTCAATGTGTTCAGTATTATAATAGTTTATATTGGATAATAATCTTAACAGTAGGCAGGAGATGTTTATGTTTATCAGAAGATAATATGGATTCTTAAAAAGAAAAAGGGTAAACCCTGCTTTCAGAGCTCAAGAGCTGTGATATCTAGGTTTAATTCAGAACCCATGTGTAAGTCACAACATAGTGACCTTGGTCACAATATAGGGTAATATTATGCTGTTGCCTCAGTTCGAGATTTGAATTTTACAGGGATTGTAGAGAAATTGATACTAAAAATCAGTCACAGTTTGTGTTTACAGAGGTGATAAATTTGTATGGCAGTGGTATAACTGAGGGTTCAGAGAGTAGAGTACCACACTCGTAAAAGCAGCTTCATCCATCCAGTTCTAGATGGATGTTTAGGCGCTCCCTCCACATCCCATCGCCCAAAATCAGCAACAACAAAGTGGGAAAGAGCAGTAAATAATGAAAGTTCCTTAGTGTAAGTGACAGATTCCAGATCCTGGAGTGCTTTTATTCTTTCCTGTTTGATATTGGTAGAAAATGAATAGAGGAAGAATTTGGGATGAGACTTCAGTGGTTACAGCAGTAGAATTGGTTGGGGAAAATAGGCTTGCATCAACCCAAAGAATAACTTAAGGAAGGAAGAAAACATTTGATGTACCTTAAAAAATAATTTTGAAATGAATCTACCATTGTATTTTGAAAACTGTAATTGTGGTATTGTTGTAGCTCCATACGTTTGTTTATTTGAGCTTTCAATACTTTTTAAGAATTGAAGTATAGTTGATTTACAATATTACACCATTTTCAGGTGTACAGCATAGTGATATAGTATTTTATAGCTTATATTCCAATAAAAGTTACTAAAAGCTAATGGCTATAATTCCTTGTGCTGTACAGCAGTGGTCCCCAAACTGGGTGGTACCAGGGACCAGTTTCTTGGAAGATAATTTTTCCATGGACTGGGGGTGGGTAGAGTGGTTAGGGGATGATTTGAGCAACATTACATTTATTGTACACTTTATTTCTAATCTAATACTGCCATTAAAGTACCTGTCTAAGGCTCAGAGGTTGAGGACTCTTGCTATACAGTATATCCTTGTTGCTTATTTATTTTGTATATAGTAGTTTGTGTCTTTTAATCCTATACCCTTATCTTGCCCCTCTCCCCTTTTTTCTCTCTACTGGTAACCGTTAGTTTGTTTTCTATAAATGTGAGTGTGTTTTGCTGTGTTCATTTTTTTTTGTTTTGTATTTAGATTCTACATATAAATGATATCACATAGTATTTATCTTTGTCTGACTCATTTTACTAGGCATAATATTCTCTAGACCATCCATGATGCTGCAAATGGCAGAATCTCACTCTTTTTTTTACCAGTCTGTTCAGTTCAGTCACTCGGTTGTGTCCGACTCTGCGACCCCATGAACTGCAGCATGCCAGGCTTTCCTGTCCATCACCAACTCCCGGAGCTTGCTTAAACTCATTGTCCATTGAGTCCATGATGCTATTCAACTGTCTCATCTTCTGTCGTCCCCTTCTCCTCCTGCCTTCAATCATTCCCAGCATCAGGGTCTTTTCCAATGAGTTAGTTCTTTGCATCAGGCGGCCAGACTATTAGAGCTTCAGGTTCAGCATCAGTCTGAATATTCAGGACTGTTTCCATTAGGATGGACTGGTTTAGACCTCCTTGCAGTCCCAAAGGACTCTCAGGAGTCTTCTCCAGTACCACAGTTCAAAAGCATCGATTCTTCGGTGCTCAGCTTTCTTTATAGTCCAACTCTCATGTCCATACATGACTACTGGAAAACCAAAGCTTTGACTAGACGAACCTTTGTTGGTAAAGTAATGTCTCTGCTTTTTAATATGCTGTCTAGGTTGGTTATCACTTTTCTTCCAGGGACCAAGCATTTTTTAATTTCATGGCTGCAGTCGCCATCTGCAGTGATTTTGGAGACCCCCAAAATAAAGTCTGTTACTGTTTCCATTGTTTCCCCATCTATTTGCCATGAAGTAATGGGACCAGATGCCATGATCTTCGTTTTCTGAATGTTGAGTTTCAAGCCAACTTTGTCACTCTCCTCTTTCACTTTCATCAGGAGGCTCTTTAGTTCTTCTTTGCTTTCTACCGTAAGGGTGATGTCATCTGGATATCCGAAGTTATTGATATTTCTCCTGGCAGTCTTGATTCTGGCTTATGCTTCTTCCAGCCCAGCGTTCTCATGATGTACTCTTCATATAAGTTAAATAAGCAGGGTGACAATATACAGCCTTGACGTACTCCTTACCCTGTTTGGAACCAGTCTGTTAATAATTTTTATTCATTTATCCGTTGATGGACACGGGTTGCTTCCGTGTTTTGGCAGTTGTAAATAGTGCTGCTATGAATAATGGGGTGCATATATCTTTTCAAATTAGTGTTTTCTTTTTTTCTGGACATATACCCAGGAGTGGATTTGCTGGGTCATATGGTAATTCTATTTTTAGTTTTTTGAGGAACCTCCATACTTTTTTCCATAGTGCCACTACCAATTTACATTTCCACCAACAGCGTATGAGTGTCCTCTTTTCTCTACATCATCACCAGCATTTATTTGTCTTCTTTTTGATAATAGCCATTCTGACAGATAGGAGGTGACATCTCAAAATTGTTTTGACTTTCACTTCTGTAGTAATTAGTGATATTGAGCATCTTTTCATGTGCCTGTTAGCTATCTGTATGTATTTGGAAAAAATGTCTCTTGAGTTCTTTCTGCCCATTTTTTTTATTGCATTGTTTGCTTTTTTGATAATAAGTTGTATGAGCTGATAATGAGTTGTATTGTTTGCTTTTTTGATACTGAGTTGTATGAGATGTTTTGGGTGTTAATTCCTTGTTGGTCACATCATTTGCAGATATTTTCTTCTATTCCATAGGTTATCATTTTGATTTGTTGATGATTTCCTTTGCTGTTCAAAAGCTTTTAAGTTTACTTAGTTCTCATTTGTTTATTTTTGCCTTTATTTTGCCTTAGGGGAGTGATGCTAAAAATACTGCTATGATTTATGTCAAAGGGTGTCTTGCCTTTGTTCTCTTTGTCTTAGACTTTTATGGTTTCAGGTCATATGTTTAGGTCTTTAATCTGTTGTGAATTTGTTTGGATATTTGGTGTGAGGGAATGTTCTAATCTCATTTGTTCTACCTGTAGCTCTGCAGTTTTCCCAGCACCAATATTTGAAAAAACTCTCTTTTCTTCATTGTAAATCTTGCCTCCTTTATCGTAGATTAATAGATTGTAGATGCATGGGTTTATTTCTGGGCTTTCTGTGCAGTTCAGTTATCTATGTGTCTGGTGTTTTGCCAGACATAAAATGTGCTGTTGCTGTGTTTTGTTTTGTTTTGTTTTTGCTGTTTTGACCACTGTAATTTTGTAGTACAGTAGAAATTGGGGATGTGATACTTCCAGCTTTGTTCTTTCTCCTCAGGATTGCTTTGGTAATTTGAGGTCTTTTGTGGTTGTTCATGAATTTTAGGATTACTTGTTCTATTTCTGTGAAAAATGTTATGAATATTTTGATGGGGTTGTATTAAATCTGTAGATTACTTTGAGTAATATGACCATTTTAGTGATATTAATTCTTCCAGTTCAAGAAGAGCAAGAGATATTTTTCCATTTTGTATCATCTCCACTTTCCTTCCATGACTTTTCAGAGGTCTTTCATATTCTTGGTTAAGTTTATTTCTGGATATTTTATTCTTTTTGATACAGCTTTAAATGGGATTTACTTAAAAAACTTTCTGATAATTCATTATTGCTGTATAGAAAAGCAATAGATTTCTGTCTATTAATCTTGTATCCTGCAAGCTTGCTAAATTCATTTATTAGTTCTAATAGTCTTTGTGTGGAGACTTTAGGATTTTCTTCAAAAATTTTTTTTAATTGAAGTAGAGTTGATTTACAATGTTGTGCCAGCTTCTGCTGTACAGTATAATGACTCAGTGATACACACACATACATACATTATTTTTTAATATTCTTTTCCACTATGGTATATCACAGGATACTGAATACAGTTCCCTGTGCTGTACATTAGGGTTTGTTTATCCATTCTGAATGTAATAGTTTGCATCTTCCATCCCCAAACTCCCAGTCCATCTGTCTCCCTCCCCTGTTCCCCTTTGTCAACCACCAGTCTGTTCTCTGTGTCTGTGAATCTCTTCCTGTTTTGTAGGTAAGTTCATCTGTGTTGTACTTCTAGGGTTTTCTATATAAAGTATCCTGTCATCTATAAAGAGTAACAGTTTGACATCTTCCCTTCCAATTTGGATGCTTAATTTAACAGGAAGGATGTCAGCTTTTCACCATTGAATATGATGTTAGCTGTGAATTGTCATATATGGCCTTAATTATGTTGAGATTTGTTCCCTCTGTAGCCACTTCATTGAGAGTTTTTATGGTGGTGGTTGAATTTTGTCATTTGCTTTTACAGTGTCCGTTGAAATGATCACGTGGTTTTCCTCTCCTTTTGTTAATGTGGTGTGTCACGTTGATTGATTTCTTTATATTTAACCATCCTTGTGTTGCTAGAGTAAGTCCAACTTTATTGTGGTGTATGATCCTTTTTATATATTGTTGGATTTGATTTGCTAATATTTTGATGAGAATTTTTGCATCTATATTCAAAGATATTGGCCTGTAATTGTCTTTTTTGTAGTGCCTTTGTCTGGATTTGATAACAGGGTATTGGTGGTGATGAATTTGAGAGTGTTTCATCCTCTTTAATAATTTGCAGTACTGTTAGAAAGAGAAGTTTGGTAGAATTTCCCTGAGGAACTGCCTGGTCCTGGACTTTGTTTTCTGGGAATTTTTTAAATTGCAAATTCAAGTTTAGTACTAGTGATTGGTCTGTTCAGAGTGTCTGTTTTTCTTTTTCTGCCTTTAGAATTTACTGTTTACTTTTAACTTCTGCCATTTTAAGTATGGTATCTCTTGATGTGGGTCTGTTTGGGTTCACCTTGTTTGGGATCCTCTGTGCTTCCTTTATCTGGATATGTTTCTTTTCTCAGGTTTGGGGAGTTTTTAAGCTATAATCTACTTAAATACATTTTTGACCCCCTCTTCTGTTTTCTGGTACCCCTCCCTATAAGGTGAATATTGGTACATTTAATGTTATTCTTGAGAACTCTTAAACGGTTTCCATTTTGAAAAATTTGTTTTTCTTTTACCTCTTGTTAGTCCCAGCAGTTCTCCAAACAGGCTTGTCTCCCCTGCATAGGATTCCTAGACTGGGGTGCCCTGCATTTGACTCTCACTGCTCCCTCCCCTGGGTGGGTGTCCACCTTATAATCTTCTTTTTCCTCTGAGTCCCCTCCATGGACACAGGTCCCAACTCAAATCACTTTTCTTTCCTTCCATGTGTATCTGTCTTATTGCCTTAGTGGTACAGTAGTTCACCTGCCAGTTTTCAGTTAGTTTTTCATGAGAATTGTTCCACGTGTCAGTGTATTTTCTGATGTATTGATGGGAGAAAGTGAGCTCCATATCCTCTTAGTGCACCTACTTGATCGATCTCCACTGTGGACATTTAGATTTACTTGTCGCCTGGAAACAATGAACTACTTGGCAAGCACTAAATATTTCTTGTAGTACACATTTTGTTATTTTTTAGTAACTATCCCTAAAAAAGTTACTTCAAGGTTGCATATACTGTGGTGCTTTGGAAGTTATTTTGAAGTTGTAACTCAAAGATTTACCCCATTTTATTTGCTATTCTGAATAAAATAATAGAGATTGTTAATTTTGCCCAGGCTTAAATAACTTCTGTATAATTTCTATAGATCAAAACACTATTTATAAAATAGTTTTGAATGTTTAATTATACAATTATGAAATGTTCTAGATACCAAAGAATTATAGAGAATAATGTAAATAATTTGCATGAATCTTCCACTAAGAGTCCAGATTCCACCAATACACATTATATTTATACTAGTATAAATGATGTTTTGTTTTGAATGCTTTAAAAGTTTTTACGTTTGTACAGTTTTCTTTTTTTTTTCAATTGTATTTTTATTTTTTAACTTTACAATATTGTATTGGTTTTGCCATATATCAAAATGAATCCGCCACAGGTATACATGTGTTCCCTATCCTGAACCCTCCTTCCTCCTTCCTCCCCATACCATCCCTCTGTGTACAGTTTTCTGATTTGCTGTTTTCCTTAGCATTTTCTGTGAGCATTTCTATGTTGATACATGTAGCTCTACTTTGTTTTCAGTATTTACCAGTGTTGATGGCTATTTAGATTGCAGTTAAATTTTAAAGTACGGACAAAGCCTCTATGATCATTATTATGCATATTTCTTTGAATATATGGTTAATATACTCAAAAATATCCCTGAAATATATACCTAAGAATTTAAGATTCTAGCATTGATATTGGTAAGTGATATAGCATTAGCTCCAGCTCATGGTTGGCACATAGTGCTTTCATCTTTGTAGAGTTTGTGACTGTTTGTAACATATAGACTGTATGTTACTGACTCTGATATTTGTTGAGATTTGCTTCTAATAGGTACTTTTAAGTCTCAAGTCAGTTAAGTTTAACACTTAAAATATTATAATTCTAAAATGTAACTTTGAAACAAGACTTGTGTTATATTCATGACTCCAGTTAATGAAAGTCTGTGTTGGAGGGTTAGAATGAGATGACCAAATTTGGCTGAGGTTGATTGAAATGAAAAGAGAACTTCTTGGAAATCACTTAAGAATTTAAGTGATCATTTAAGTGATCATTGAAGAATGCAGACTCTTAAATTGTAACGTCAGTATAAATACCCTTTCCATCTTCTTTTTTAGTTTGACATAAGAATTTTGTTTAAGTAAAGACAGATTATAACAGACTTTATTAATTATGTTGTTATTTAATAGATCAGATGAAAAGAAGAACATGAACTGGAAGCAGCTTCCCAAAAAGCCATGCAAAAATCTGATTAGCACCTTGAAGAAATTGTATCCCCAGCTATTCTCAGGTAAATGTGAGGAAAAGGAGTTTTTTTTAAACTTTTCATTTTATATTGAAGTATAGCTGATTAACAATATTGTGACAGTTTCAGGTGAACAGCAGAGGGACTCAGCCATACATGTATCATTCTCCCCCAAATTCTCCTCCCATCCAGGCTGCCACATAACTTTGAGCAGATTTCCCTGTGCTATACAATAGGTCCTTGTTCATTATCCATTTTAAATATTGCGGTGTGTACATGTCAATCCCAAACTCCCTAACTATAAGAAGGGATATTTTTAATGAAAGAATGTATATAAAAGAATTCTTGTTAAATTTAAACGTAGTTTTGCTGTGTTTAATGGGAGTCTCATTGCAAAACAAATTCCAGTAGTGAGAGATTACTATGTGGTTCCTGGTGTCTGAGCGTGCTCTCTGTGCCTCCCTGTGAGCCTCTGCCAGTGAACCCTTCACGCTAATGCGGAGAGGAGTTTCAAGAAGCCATGGGCTCTATTTTGACAATTCCCTTAATTGTTGAGTTATTATATATGTATAACATTATGTATTAATGTCATTTATTTCTCTTTCTTCATTTGTCAGTTCACCGAAAAACTCAAGAAGGTTCAGCAATTGAGATGACTCCAATTGAAGCAGATTTCTCTTGGCAAAAGAAGATGACACAACTTGAGATGGAAATTCAAGAGGCATTTTTGCGCTTTATGGCATCGATTTTAAAGGGCTACAGAACATATCTCAGACCAATCACAGAGGCTCCTTCAAATAAAGCTACAGCTGCTGATTCATTGTTTGACCGACAGGGTAAGTAGCATTGAAAATATAAATACTTTTTATTGAAATGAAAAAATTTTCTCTTTGGTAGTACTGCCAAGAAGTATTTACTATATAAGATCTTAGAAATTTATATTAAAATATGGTGATCTTCTGTGTATTTGTAATCTAGTTCTATGAATAGAATTTCTTTTGACTTTTATACCTTATTTTTCTTCCTGAGAAATTTGAAATTGGAGGTGTTTAATTATGAAATGTCAAAGATGTTGCTTATATTTATAGTATTCTGTGACCAGTTATCTCAGTAGAATGAAGCTGCTCATTTGCTTTTAGGTGTTTTCTCAGCTTTATATAATTTTTGACCTTATACATTTTTGGCTTTACAGTATTCTCTAACAAATAGTTTTTGGAATAAAGCCACCAGTGTTTAAAATTTTTTGAAAAGTACAGCCTTGTTCCAGAGGAAAATACCATACTCATTCTCTTTAGTATTTGTAGTTTTAGGAAATTACAAAGATTTGTGTTGGTATTCAGCAGTTCTTATATATATAGTGGAAAACTTACAGATACATCAGTATTCATAACGATAATTATTTTACATATCTATAGTTTGGCCCTGCAGTTATTGTTTTTTTTAATCTGTATTTCCCCAATAATCCTTTTATCTTTTCTCATTTCTGGTTTAGGATGACTTATTTCTCAAATATTTAATTACCACTTACTAAGTCCAATTAGTTATTATTTAGGGATATCAGTCAGTCAGTCAGTTTAGTCTCTCAGTCGTGTCCGACCCCATGAATCACAGCACGCCAGGCCTCCCTGTCCATCACCAACTCCCGGAGTTCGCTCAGACTCACATCCATCGAGTCAGTGATGCCATCCAGCCATCTCATCCTCCGTCGTCCCCTTCTCCTCCTGCCCCCAATCCCTCCCAGCATCAGAGTCTTTTCCAGTGAGTCAACTCTTGGCATGAGGTGGCCAAAGTACTGGAGTTTCAGCTTTAGCATCATTCCTTCCAAAGAAATCCCAGGGCTGATCTCCTTCAGAATGGACTGGTTGGATTTAGGGACATAGAGGAGTATAAAATCTATCTTCTTGGGATACCCAATGGAAAATAATTTAACATGTTTTAAGAAATAGAACAAATACTCAAGAAAAAGATTTTACATAATCATTCAGTGAGAGGGCATAAACATTCAGAAAAAGGAAACATTCTTAAAGATACTCATCATGAACTCTTTGGAAGACTTCATGAAAGAAGAGCATGACTTTAAAGAATGGATATAATTGCTATAATCAACCTGCTGCTACTACTGCTAAGTCGCTTCAGTCGTGTGCGACCCATAGGTGGCAGCCCACCAGGCTCCCCCGTCCCTGGGATTCTCCAGGCAAGAACACTGGAATGGGTTGCCATTTCCTTCTCCAGTGCATGAAAGTGAAAAGTGAAAGTGAAGTCGCTCAGTCGTGTCCGACTCTTATCGACCCCATGGACTGCAGCCCACCAGGCTCCTCCATCCATGGGGATTTTCCAGGCAAGAGTACTGGAGTAGGGTGCCATTGCCTTCTCCGATGATCAACCTGGGCAGCATATTAAATAGCAGAGAAATTACTTTACCAGCAAAGGTCCGTCTAGTCAAAGTTATGGTTTTTCCAGTGGTCATGTATGGATGTGAGAGTTGGACTGTGAAGAAAGGTGAGCGCCGAAGAATTGATGCTTTTGAACTGTGCTGCTGGAGAAGACTCTTGAGAGTCCCTTGGACAGCAAGGAGATCCAACCAGTCCATCCTAAAGGAAATGAGTCCTGAATATTCACTGGAAGGACTGATGCTAAAGCTGAAACTCCAATCCTTTGGCCACCCGATTCGAAGAACTGACTCACTGGAAAAGACCCTGATGCTGGGAAAGATTGAAGGCAGGAGGAGAAGGGGAGACAGAGGATGAAATGGTTGGATGGTGTCACTGACTCATGGACATGAGTTTAAGTAAACTCCAGGAGTTGGTGATGGACAGGGAGGCCTGGCGTGCTGTGATTCATGGCGTCGCAGAGTTGGACATGACTGAGTGACTGAACTGAACTGAAAGATTGATCCATGGGTTCAGGTGTTATCAGACTCATTCAATTCATTATAATTTCCCCATCAGCCTTTCATTTAATTATATTAGTAGCCTTTACTGATCATTGCCTAGATCCATTAGAAGAAAAGACTTCTTGTTACTGCTTGGTAGGAATTATTTATTTCTGTTTTATTGGAGCTTTTCTCAACTAAGTAATATTTCAAGGTGATCTAGTAAGGACAACAGCATGTGGAATGCCCTGAAGCATAACAGAAAGGGTGGAGGAAAAACTGACCTTAAAAACCATGCTTGAAATGCTGGATGAAAGCCAGATCGTGTTGGCTCTTTTAGAAACAATGAAGGATTTCAGTGTTTATTCCAAGAGTAATCGCAAGTCAGTGAGGGATATTTAAGTAGGTAATAGGATCAGGTTTGCATTTGTAAAACAAACAAACAAAAAAACCTCTTTGACTCCTCTGCAGAGGTTCAATTGGAGGCACCCAAAGTGTGGATCTACTTATTAGTTGATTATTGCATTGGTTCAAATGAAGTGACCTGGATTATTTGATAGCATGAATGGAAACGTGATTTTTAGGATGTAAATTGAATAGAGCTTGGCAATTGAATATGGGATGTAAGAGGGAGATGTCAAGAACGACTTGGAGCTGCATGTCTTTAACAACCAAGTGGATGGTTTATTGTTTATTTAAGGCCCTTTATTGAGAAGAAAAATGGCAGAGAGGGGAAGGATCTAATTATTTGTTAAGGAAAAGTTTTTCATTTTATTTATTTATTTTGTTGAATTATAACTGATGTGCAGCATTTATATGTTACAGGTGTACAACACAGCATAGTAATTCACAATATTTGCAGGCTATACTCCGTTTATGGGGGCTTCCCAGGTGGCACTAGTGGTAAAGAACCCACCTGCTAGTGCAGGAGATGTAAGAGATGCAGGTTCAGTCCCTGGGTTGGGAAGATTCCCTGGAGGAGGGGATAGCAACCCACTCCAGCTTGTTGCTTAGAGAATCCCGTGGACAGAGGAGCTTGGCAGGCTGCAGACTGTAGAGTAGCACAGAGTTGGACACGATTGAAGCAACTTAGCCACAGACACGCACACACGCCCTCCATTTATAGCTGTTATAAAATACCGACTATATTCCCTGTGCTGTGTGTCCTCATAGCTTATTTATCTTATGCATGATAGTTTGTACTTCTTAATCCCCTACCCCTATCTAACCCCTCCCTGCTTCCCTCTCCCCACTGGTAGCCACTAGTTTGTTTTCTATATCTGTGAATTCTTTTTTTATCATATTTACTAATTTGTTTTATTTTTTAGATTCCATATATAAGTGATAATATAGAGTATTTTTCTGTGTTTCACTTGTTTCACTAAGCATTAAACTCATCTGTGTTGTTGGAAATGGCAGAATTTCATTCTTATTTATGAATGAGTAATAGTCTATTATGTATATGCGTGTGTGTGTGTGTGTATCACAACTGCTTTATCCATCCATCTGTTGACTAGTTAGGTTACTTCCTTGTCTTGACTATTATAAATAGTGCAGCTGTGAATATTGGGGTGCATGTATCTTTGTGAATTAGTGTTTTTGTTTTTTCTGGATATGTATCCTGGAGTGTGGAATTGCTGGATCATATGGTAATTCTATTTTTAGTTTTCTGAGGAACCTCCATACTGTTTTCCACAGTGGTGCCATCAATTTTCATTTCCACCAACAGTGAATGAGGGTTTGCTTTTCTCCACCTCCTCACTAACATTTGTTAATTTTGTCCTTTTTGATGATAGCCATTCTGAAAGGTGTGAGATGATGTCTCATTGTGGTTTTGATTTGCTTTCTCTAATGATTAATGATATTGACCATCTTTTTATGTTCTTATTGGCCCTCTGAATGTCCTCTTTGGAAAAATGTTTGAGGAAAGATTTTTAAAATGAGAGAGACTTGAGTATACTGGTTACTAGCTAATAGAATCTTCCAGAGAACACTGAAAGAGCTGTATCCCAGGCTCATGGTGGGCTTGGCCTTAGATAGGAGGGGAGGGTCATACTCACTGTAAAACGTGGTAAGGAATAAATGAAAGCAGAAAGAGTCATAGATTTTATAGTGAGATAATGTAGTTCTCACTTAATGATTTCCATTTTCTCTGCAGTTTATCACCATGCAGGGATGAGGGGGAGAACATGGAGGGAGAACATTTAAACACTGAAAATAACTGTGAAAACACGAGTAAAGGAAGTTCAGACTCCAGAAACGTAGTGTGATTACAGGTCAGGGATAAAGGTGTAAGTTAAGTGGTTTTGATTCACCTAGTTATGTAACTCCACCCCCCACCACCCACCCAACTTGCGCTCAGCCACACTGGTGCAGATCCAGAGAAAGCAGACAATGTATTGCTCCAGAGCTAGGTTATACTAGATGAGTTTGGGCATAAAAATTGAGAGTGTTGACAAAATAATGAAAATGGACATGGAATCAGTGTTAAAGACATGAAGATAGAAGGATGTATGTAGAATGTATGTATGTAGAATGTAAAAGGGTGAATGGATTGCATATTATCCCTCACAAAAGGCTTGGTAGGAAGAACTTAAGCATACCAGATAGACAGGAGTAACAGAGAGTAACTTGTAAATTAGAGATTTGGGAGGCAAAGCTGTTTATAGTTCTACGAAGAAAAGTCCAGGGAGTATGAAGCTATGTATAGAAGTTGGTGATTGATGTGGAGCTGGGAGAAGGCAGTGGCACCCCACTCCAGTACTCTTGCGTGGAGAATCCCATGGACGGAGGAGCCTGGTGGGCTGCAGTCCATGCGGTCGCTGGGAGTCGGACGAGACTGAGCAACTTCCCTTTCACTTTTCACTTTCACGCATTGGAGAAGAAAGTGGCAACCCACTCCGGTGTTCTTGCCTGGAGAATCCCAGGGACGGGGGAGCCTGGTGGGCTGCCGTCTATGGGGTCGCACAGAGTCGGACACGACTGAAGCGACTTAGCAGCAGCAGCAGCAGACCATAGATTATTGAAAATTAAGGAATTTAAAACTCTGAAATGTTGGATGGTTGGGTTTTATGGGTGTTGAAGAATGATGATAGGACGAGTTGGAGAGAAGACTTTGAATTAGGTGCCCTGCTCTTCAGTGGATGAAGGAAAGAGTATTTCTAAAGTCAGCAGCTGTCTACAGTTAGTCGAGGAATGGATAAAATAAGAGCCAGAAGAGCAGACGTGTTTATAAGATGATACAGAAGTAATTGGTAGCATTGCAGAGGAAAGATTTAACCCTTCCTGCTTTAGAGTATGTAGAGTATCAGAAATTTTCTACTTGAGATCTGTAGAGCTAGAGACTCCTTTTAGGAGATTCATATTTCAGTGAAAAGGTTAATGGTATAAGTTAAGAGTTTTCATGGTTGAATTAGGCATAAAGGACTATGGTCCCTTTATATATGTATGTATATAAAGATAAAAAAGTATATATAAAAGTTTAAAAATAATACATCTAGTTCTGCTTTGAAATCTGAATTTAATTCTAATTTTATTTTCTGCAGGATTTTTAAAAAGTCGAGATCGTGCCTATACAAAATTCTACACCCTTTTATCCAAAACACAGATTTTTATTCGTTTCATTGAAGAATGTAGTTTTGTAAGTGATAAAGATACTGGATTGGCTTTTTTTGATGACTGCATAGAAAAGGTAAAAGTTTGTCCTGTAAATCAGTATTAAAGAAAAGCTTTAATAATTTGTTTATCTTTATAATCATTATTGTTTTATTAGCCCGAATGATCTGAGGAAAGCATTGACGTTCTGGTGTTCGTGTGTGTGTGTTTGTGCACATGAGCACACACGCAAATGTTCAGTGCTACACTTAATGTAAGAATTGTTTCCCTTTGTGGTGTCTAATACTACCAAACATAGCTAATTTTTCTCTGAATCTCACTTTTGTTTTGTATCAAGTACTAAGAACATCACTGAAACTCCTGAATCATTTTTTTTTTTTTAACATGACTAAGATAAGATTTAGTAGTTCATTAAAAAAAGTTTAGTTTTGGGAATTCCCTGGTGGTCCAGTGATTAGGACACCTTGCTTTCACTGCCAGGGGCCCAGGTTCAGTCAGTATTCAGGGAACTAAGATTCCACAAGCCACACAGGGCAGCTATACAGAAACCCCCAAAAAACAAACCAAAAAAAAAGGTTAGTTTTGTGGGTAATGGAAATCCTGTGGGGTTTTTTTTGTTTGTTTGTTTTAGTGTCTTTCCAGATACTTTTGCTGATATTTCTTTTGTCCTGATGGAAACTTTGGGAATATGTTAAGGCTTTACTTATAAAAACTTAAAGTTGACTTTTTAAAATTTATTTATTTTTGCCTGTGATGAAGGGCAGCATGAGGCATTCATGCTGCATGCAGGCTTTTTCTGGTTGCTGAGTGCAGGGGGCCACTCTGTAGTTGCCATGTAAGGGCTTCTCTTTGCAGTGGCTTCTTATGTTGCGGAGTATGGACTCTAGGGTGCGAGGGGTTTAGTACTTACAGTACTCTGGCTCAGTAGTTGTGGTGCACGAGCTTAGTTGCCCCACGGCATGTGGAACGTTCCCAGACCAGGGATCAAACCCGTGTTCTTTGCATTGACAGGCAGATTCGTAACCAGTGGACCACCATGGTACTTCTATGTTGATTTCTGACAGTGATAGCTCACATATTTTTTCTCATTTTTCGTAGAGCTCTTATTTTTGCTAGGTGGGTTGTAGGACTTATTGTTTATGCAAACTGTATTTATAAAATTAGAGATTGTATCAAAAAAGGTAGAATATTATGACATTGTAATTTTATAGGCTCCTAATGATTTGTGTATCTTAGAAGACTTGCATAATTTTCTCCCATTACATCAGTGTGATCTGAAACTCTAGGAATACGATTTAAACTTTTCAACTTTTTTGTTTACTTAAATAGTCCAATAGTCCAATATCATTCAGTTAGAGAAGCTTGGATATTGTCAATCATGCTTGTTTGGAAAATTCCATGGACTGAAGAGCCTGCGGACTACAGTCCATGAGGTCGCAAAGAGTTGGACGTGACTGAGCAACTAAGCACAGATATTATCAATCAGTAATGCAGGAGTTTGTTAATAATGAAATTTTTGGTTTGAGAAATCAGGTTCTTATGATTGCCTATCTTTTCCTTCTAAAGAGGGATATATGAACTAGTCAAAATGAATTGTTTTCTATCCTAATAGTCAAAAGAGAAATATTATACAAGTATGGGGTCCACCAAATACATTGTGAAGTGTTTCATATCTGCCTGGTATTAAAAAAGAATAGTTTTTTAAACTAGAATTTAAGATAATCTCTATTAAATTCATAGTAGACATTTTCACTGAGAATTCCTTTTTTTCCTAGTTGTTTCCTGATAAAGGCACAGAGAAAACAGACAAGGTATATTTTTTTCTTAAATACAAGTTTCAACATTTTAGAATCAGGTCTTGCTGATATGCAAATTAATTGAAGAAAACCATTATTTTTAGGTTGACGTTGATTCAGCAGAAGATACCAAATTGATAGAGCTAGACGATTCACAGAAAAGTGAGCACACTGTATTCATAATGCCACCCGAGCCACCTCCTGATGACGGAAAGGACCTGTCACCCAAGTACAGGTACCAGGAATGGTTCTGAAGTTGTTTGGATACCATTTAATAGCTTGATCTTTTGCAACTATTAGTAGATACGTATATTGATCATTTGTAAAGGTCATTTTCAAAATGTATTCTGTGAACTGGTGGAGATGAATATTCTGTGGAGATACCACCAGGGATTGTAATTTAAGAACTGGACTGCCCTGTTTGAAGGGAAGCCAGATGCTGATCACTATTAACCTAAACATTTACCGCATTTTAATCTTTAAAATTTTCATTTCTGAAGAAGAAAAATGTTTGTGAGGATCCCCTCCTTTTAGGGTGTTTTTGTTGTCAGTGAAAAACTGTGAAATTCTTATGCATTAGTAAGCTATCACTTAAAAGTAGAGGGCCGGGAATCACTCTTTATTAAAATAAACTTAGAGAATTTTATTTTTTTAAGAAATTAAAAAGTTTGTTATTATGATCATGGTAATACTTTAATACATTCAGAAAACCACACAAAAATAATTAGCACATCATTTTAGCACTAATACTTAATGTCTGTTAATAATCATATATGTATGTTTTTGTCTTTTTTGTACATATATTTGAATTTACTGAAAACAAATATTAGTTCATCTTGCACATATTTGTTGTGATGTGTGTGTACCTTTAATGGTCTGAACATTTTTCCATGCCAATAAATATTTTTGTGCCATGTCATTTTGAGTAACTACATTGCATGCAATTAAACTAGTTTCCTATGGAATTCATTTGTAGTTTTCTGCTATCTATATCTTTGTGTGTACACACTGTTACTTTCTTAGGCTGTATTCATAGAAGAATTTCTAGGGCAGTGGGAATATAAAAGAACTGTTTCTAAAAATAAAATTAATATATAATCTTACTAGGACTACATAAGAATGAAGACTGTATGCCTGAGATTGAGTGATTTAATTAAGTACTCTTTTGATTGCATGTCAATTATAGAAAGAGAGCTCTTTTTTTACTTTGACTTTAATCACTATACATTGGAATGCAGGTATTGACAAATAAGTAAATCAGGTGTTGACAGATAAGTATATCAAATAGGAAAGGTAATATATTTCAGAAGGAAATTGGCCAGAGGAAATAAGTAGGCCGTTTCTGAGAAGAAATCCCAATAGTCAATAATATGAAAGTATGTTAAGCTTTTCTAGTATTTAAAGAAATGCAAATCAAATGATGAGTAGAAGCATTTTTATTCTATCAACTTGAAGATATGAGTATAACTTTTCTGGAAATAATTTGACAGTGATTATAATAATTTTTATTTTCTTGATAGGCATTTACCATAGAAAACTCTTATAGGGTCTTATTCTAAGAAATTAAGCAAAATATTCACAAAGATAAAGGTACAGAGTTGAAAAACAACCTACAAATGTTCAAACAGTAAAGAATTTGTTAAATTATGGTACATCCCTAATATAAAACTATTATGGCATTTTTCCTTTTATATGAATACAAGGTACTTTTATAAAGAAACAAAATTACAAAATATATATACTAAATGTTTTAATATAAATTATCATTGAATACATGTGTTCTGTTGAAAGAGTTATTAATTCTTCAAAGTCAAAATATCAGGGTTTTCTGTGTTTTAGGCATTGGTTGAAAATAACATATAGGATGGGGAGGAGCCAAAGTCTCCATGTAGATAGTCTACTTATCTTATAATTACATCATCCTACATATCTGAAAAAGAAATGTGTATACAAGGATTTTGGAGAATAATGTTGGTTACATTTGAGGTTTAGAAATATTTACCTAAATTCTGAAATAATGTGAAGAGTTAATGTATTTTAAATCAGCAGTTCTATTTTTGCTTTTTATTTTAGTTACAAATACTTTCCAAGACTGGACCTTAAGCTTTTTGACAGACCACAGGAGTTGAAACTTTGTTTTAGTAGACACCCTACTGGCAGTAGCATTACAAACAGTCCAGCTCTCATGGCTAAGAGAACTAAACAGGTCAGATATTCTTTATCTAATTTAAAATGTAAACTATGTATATATGATATGTAGCTCATAGTTTAGACTTATCACCCACAGGAATTATTTGAAGATCCACTATGGTTGTTAATGAATTAAAATTGATTTTTTGCAACCCTACTTACAATTTGAGGGTGAAGGTTTTGAATGCTTATGTTTATGTTCTAAGAGAAGCTTGGGAACTAAATACAGTTTTAGAAAACTTTATTGAAATATAATTCACATGCCGTACAATTCACTCTTTTAAGTATACTCTCTGGCTTTCAGTACATTCACAGGGTTGTGCAGCTACCACCACAGCCAATTATAGAACATTTTCATCACCCTAAAGAGAAAGCCCACATCCCTAAGCTGTTAACTCCCCTAGTTCCTCCATCCTCCATAGCCTCAGGCAATCATTAATCTGTTTTCTGTCTCTATAGTTTTGCCTATTCTGGGCATTTCATAAAAATGGAATTGTACAGTTTGTGGTCTTTTGTGACTGGCTTTTTTCACCTAGCATGTTTTTAAGGTTCATCAGTGTTGCAGAATGTATCAGTATTTCACGTATTTTTATTGCTGAATAATATTCCATTGTGTGGAATATTTTATCCATTCATGTACATGTGGTTGGTTCTTTGTTTTTGGCTATTATGCATAGTAGTCCTGTAAACATTTGTGTACAAATGTTTGTGTGGTTATGTTTTCATTTCTTTGGGTATATGCCTAAGTAGAATTGCTGTGTCATGTAGTTACACTGTGTTTAACCTGAGAAATTGTCAAACTATTTTCCAAAGTGGGCATACCATTTAAAATTCCCACCAGCAGTGGGAATTTCACCACATTCTTGTTATCGTCTGTCTTTTTGGGTTTAGCCATCTAGTGCATACGAAGTGGTATCTCATTGTGATTTTAATTTTTACTCATGGTTAGTATAAATATATTTTATACTGAATATTACATTATAAAGGGAGTTAACTTAGGACAACCTCGACATCTTGCTTTAATACTGTATTTGATTTAGGTATAAAGAGTTAAACTATGGTTAGGTGCAAGTTAAAATCAAACATCCTTTATATATATACACATATGTATATACTGATATTTGGGGGGTCTCCAAAACATGGAAAATTTCAGAATGAAATTCTTAGTTCCGGTTTTACCAGTTCGAGTGCAGTCCCTCAAATCCTAGAGGTAACTTGAGGTGGTCTTTAATCTCATATAGTACACAGTTCTCTCAGCGTGTCTGAGGGGAATTTTTAAAAATATATGTACTGTTATCAGCTTAATAAAAGGCAAGTTTTTTAAAATGGGAGAATTTTGCTACTAAATCTCTAGATTTCATTTGCCCCAGAATTTTCTTTCCAGGCACATCTCTCGGAAATAGAGCTCATAACAGTATGTGTATTTAGAACACATCCAGCAGAGGGGTCTGTAATGCAAGGCTGACAGTGTCAGTCTGACATGTGGAGGGCTCTGTAGTTTCTGAATGTCTGTAGAGTTCGATAAAGCTCAGCAGATTTGATGCCTTTTCTATCTTCCGCCTAAATCAGAATGAAAATCAGAAGTAGAAAATATACCTATCAAACTATTAGGTAGGGATGTCTTTCTCAGAATATGTTGCCTGCAAAGGAATAGGTGATTTAAAAGAATCTGTGATGGAATTAACACAGAAGGTAGATATAAATCTTGGGGAATAACTCAGCACTCAGAACATCTTAAACATTTTAGTTGGGAGAAGAGTGAAAAGGCTCTGACTTTTCAAGAATGATATTATAGAACTCATAAGCTATGAATGGCTAAATCCCTTTCATTCATCAAGCATTTGAGTGCCATATCTGTGAAGAGCACTTAATTACCCATTATATTATTATCACATGAATGATATCCATTTTTAAGGAATTTCTATTCTCTTGGGAGATGCATGCTTGCCAAAAAAATAGTTAAAACAGTATAAAGTGCTCCTATAAAAAGAACCATGTGGCACTAAGTAGGAAGCCATTCACAAAGCAAAAATATGAAATGCTTGATTTCAGAGTCAAATTTTACATTAAATTCTTCTCTCCTTTTTGCTTTTCATTTTTCCTGTCATCCTAATAATTTTAATGAATGTCATAATTTTTTATTTATTCTCTTTCTAGGAGATAAAAACAGCTCATAAGTTGGCGAGGAGATGTTACACAAATCCACCACAGTGGGCCAAGTGTCTCTTCAGTCACTGTTACAGTTTATGGTTTATTTGTCTCCCAGCCTATGTTAGAGTTTCTCATCCTAAGGTCAGAGCACTTCAGCAGGCATATGATGTGCTTATTAAGATGAGGAAAACAGATGTGGATCCTCTAGATGAGGCAAGTATAACACTGAGTTGTTACTAAGATAAATTCTATTTATATTTTTAAGAAAATTTAGGTCTCAGTTGCTTTCAGTAACCTCAGGTATTTTCATTAAACTGTTACCCTGTTTCATAGAGCTAATACCTATTGTTTATTTTTAAATACATTTATTTAAAAGTTATTGCTTTGAAATTCAACAAGGATTGACTTACTTGGACCAGATTATTTACCCTTGATAAATAGAAAAAATATTGATTATTTTATTCTTGAGATAACTTTACTAAGAAGCAAATAGGCTTTTAGTAAGTGGCTTTCCACTTAGGACCTGTGTCGTAGGTGGATTACATAACCTATCTGTGATTCAGATATTATGTATCTGAAGCTGGAGGTCTGAGTTGCTCAGCCTTGGCACTGTTGACATTTTGGCCCACATAATTATTTATTGTGAGGTCCTTTCCTATACATCTAGAATGTTTAGCAGTATCCTTGGCTCCACCCACTAGATGCCAGTAGCTCCATGTAATAGAAACGTCTGCAGTATAGTGATATTTAGTTCCTTTCCTCAGATGGTTAATTTCATGGTTAAATCTGTTAATGTACACGTGTCTAGATGAGTACCTGATAGTCAGTGCTCAGTCAACAATGTGCTGAACCTCTTCAGGCTCAGAACCATCCTCAGAGATAGGCAGCAGTGTTATCCAACAGACAGCTGAAGAAACTGAGTTACTGATTTAGTTCTCCTCTTTATTGTTTTTCCCTTAAAAAATTATTTTCGTGTTAAAATAACTGTAAATGATATAAGAACCAGATTAGAATTTAAAATATAGTTGGAATAAAAATTCAGAGTAATGGGTATTTGGGAAGAAGGAGACAGCACAAGATTTGAAGAGAAATATAATTGAAGAAGGGCACGTGATAGAGTAATTTTTATGTTTAATTTTTTCCTCTTTTAAAATAAAAAAGATCTGAATCTAATAAAGCATGTACCTTATTAAGATTTAATAATGCTTGTAACCACACTGAACTTGTTTTTCTCAAAGTATTATCTGTATGTTATAAAAAAACTTCAAATACAGAGTTACAGAACAAATACTAACATATCCATTCTCACATTTGATTACATATTCTCTCATCTGATGTTTATAAAACTGTTCGGAAATTAAAAGTGTTTGATCAGTATTAGTGTTTTGTACCTCATATGTTTTTAAAATTTTATTCTGATAGAGTTAGTTTTTGTATCTTAGATATATTTTAGGATATATTTCAACTTTGTAAAAGCATATCATATTTTTAAAGTGCTTTAAAATATGCTCCATGAGAGAGCTAGTATTAGTTGTTACTGCACTGTAAAGTCACAGCACATTACTTGGTTAAGTTTCTTTGGTAAGTTCATAAGACAAATTTCCTGAAAAGTTGTTTCCTCTATATGTATGTGTTAAGGTTCTACGGTAGTTACAAGTAAGTAATTACATTTTCTTGTTTTCTAACATGCAGCAGATACGACTAGTAAGCTAAAAAATGTTTTTAGATTATTTTCCCAATAAACATTCTGATAGGAGGCTTAAAATTTGGAGGTTAATTTGTTGTATTCCTACTTATAACAAGTTATATTGACAGATTTGTAGTCACCTGAGATAATTACATCTCTACAACTGGAAGAAAGAAGTGTTTATTTTAAAACTTTAAGGATATATATTTGCTTGACATATTTGATGCATTTTATTTATGGATTACATATAGGATTGCACATTAAAATTTTTCACAATATTTTTATGTAATTATTTCCTTTGGTATTCCCAGCAACTCTTTGAGGCAATTATATATTATAATGTTACATTTTACAAAGAAAGAAAATTTGAAACTTAGATGAATGACACATATATAAGCCCACCTAGCAAGTAAGTGGTTTTGATTTTTAGGTTCATACTCCATTAGAAACCACTGTCTCATTCATATGCTTAATGTTTGTTTTAATTTGACAGCTTTGTGATCTGCATGTTATGTTTGTAAAACTTAAGACAGCTTAACTCAAATACCATCCTAGGTACCTTGGCAAGGTTATCTGGAAAACCAGGCTCAGATGGACCGCTCTTCCTCCATATAGTCTCAGACCCCTCCATGTGATACTTGGGCTTTTCCTATGATAGCTTAGCACTCCAAGAGCATGTGTTTCAAGAGAGAGAAGTAGAAACTGACCTTTCTTAAGGCTTAAACCAGGAAACTGGTACAGTTGTCACTTCAGGCAAATCCTATTGGTCATGCAATCTCAGAGGCTTTCCCCTTCAATTCAAGGAGAAGGGACAGAGCCCTCTCAATGGGAGGAGTAGTAAAGAGTTTGTAGCCATCTTTTATCTACCATAGATATCCAAAAGGTATCATGTTGTAGGCAACAACATACTGCAATTAAAAAATTATACCCCTGACATTTTTACTGTTTCTTTAGTTTGGCGTCTGCCTCTTATACAAGTAAGCCTGGAAGTTTGAAGGAATACTTTGTCGACTTCAGAATAAATTTTTGAGAATGGTTTTAGGAAATCCAGATTAATCCCAATTTGACACAGAAAGTAAATTATTTCTTCATGACTCATAGAATCTTAGAGTCGAATAGAACTTGAAGATATTTTAGTAAAACTTCAACATAAAACCTGAGATGTTGGAAGTCTGTAACATATGGGACCTTGTCTGTGCTTGAGCTGGCTCTGTTAGAAAGTATGTTTTATGCTGAGTTCAGTTCCACCTCCTTATGGATTTTTTGGCATTGTAGAAGTTGTCAGTGAAGTGACAACACTTCAGATATTTGAAGAACTCTCTTGTGCCACATTCTTCTTAATCATGGCACGCGTCTTTTATATAGTAAGAGTTTTCTTTAACCTAGTCATTTGTGAAGTTGCTCTGATAATTTCTGAACTCTTCTGCTTCTGAATTAAACTCTTCATTTCTAGCTATATGTATGTGTGTACACACACACACACACACGCATACACATCTTTATGATCCTCTGCTTCTTCACATCTCTTTCCTTCCTTCATCTCTTGAGTTAAATATGCTTTCTCAATTCTTTTTTCTCTTCCCTTTTAAGAGGCCACAACTTGGCTTTATGTTACTGCTCACAGTTGTTAAACAACCCTGTTATAAATAGAGACATTTTACAAATCCCAAGAAGAGTAGCTTTTTCTTTATATTTTCTTATTCTCAAATTAAGCTATAGTAGTTTTTGGCTGCTGTGTTCACTGCTCTTGTAAGCTGGCTAGCCTCTTTGCCAGGGATCCGTAAAATTACTGTCTCGTTCTTCATGGTTTCTACTGTTGTCTTCCAAATGTGAGATTCTAAACTTTTAGGAGTTGCCAGTTGGATTGTCCTCTTATGATCAATTCTACCCCTCTTCACTAAACACATTTTCTCAGCAAAGCCTTTGCTAACAAGAGAAGACTCTACACATGGACATCACCAGATGGTCAACACCGAAATCAGATTGATTATGTTCTTTGCAGCCAGAGATGGAGAAGCTATGTACAGTCAACAAAAACAAGACCGGGAGCTGACTGTGGCTCAGATCATGAACTCCTTATTACCAAATTCAGACTTAAATTGAAGAAAGTAGGGAAAACCACTAGACCATTCAGGTATGACCTAAATCAAATCCCTTATGATTATACAGTGGAATTGAGAAATAGATTTAAGGGCCTAGATCTGATAGAGTGCCTGCTGAACTATGGAATGAGGTTCATGACATTGTACAGGAGACAGGGAACAAGACCATCCCCATGGAAAAGAAATGCAAAAAAGCAAAATGGCTGTCTGGGGAGGCCTTATAAATAGCTGTGAAAAGAAGAGACGTGAAAAGCAAAGGAGAAGAGGAAAGATATAAGCATCTGAATGCACAGTTCCAAAGAATAGCAAGAAGAGATAAGAAAGCCTTCCTCCGTGATCAATGCAAAGAAATAGAGGAAAACAGAATGGGAAGACTAGAGATCTCTTCAAGAAAATTAGAGATACCAAGGGAACATTTCATGCAAAGATGGGCTTGATAAAGGACAGAAATGGTATGGACCTAACAGGAGCAGAAGATATTACGAAGAGATGGCAAGAATACACAGAAGAAATACACAGAAGAACTGTACAAAAAAGATCTTCACGACCCAGATAATCACGATGGTGTGATCACTGACCTAGAGCCAAACATCCTGGATTGTGAAGTCAAGTGGGCCTTAGGAAGCATCACTACGAACAAAGCTAGTGGAGGTGATGGAATTCCAGTTGAGCTATTCCAAATCCTGAAAGATGATGCTGTGAAAGTGCTGCACTCAGTATGCCAGCAAATTTGAAAAACTCAGCAGTGGCCACAGGACTGGAAAAGGTCAGTTTTCATTCCAATCCCAAAGAAAGGCAATGCCAAAGAATGCTCAAACTACTGCACAATTGCACTCATCTCACACGCTAGTAAAGTAGTGCTCAAAATTCTCCAAGCCAGGCTTCAGCAATACGTGAACCATGAGCTTCCTGATCTTCAAGCTGGTTTTAGAAAAGGCAGAGGAACCAGAGATCAAATTGCTAACATCCGCTGGATCATGGAAAAAGCAAGAGAGTTCCAGAAAAACATCTATTTCTGCCTTATTGTCTATGCCAAAGCCTTTGACTGTGTGGATCACAATAAACTGTGGAAAATTCTGAAAGAGATGAGAATACCAGACCACCTGACCTGCCTCTTGAAAAACCTGTATGCAGGTCAGGAAGTAACAGTTAGAACTGGACGTGGAACAACAGACTGGTTCCAAATAGGAAAAGGAGTACTTCAAGGCTGTATATTGTCACACTGTTTATTTAACTTATATGCAGAGTACATCATGAGAAACGCTGAACTGGAAGAAACATAAGCTGTAATCAAGATTTCCAGGAGAAATATCAATAACCTCAGATACGCAGATGACACCACCCTTATGGCAGAAAGTGAAGAGGAACTCAAAAGCCTCTTGATGAAAGTGAAAGTGGAGAGTGAAAAAGTTGGCTTAAAGCTCAACATTCAGAAAACGTAGATCATGGCATCCGGTCCCATCACTTCATGGGAAATAGATGGGGAAACAGTGGAAACAGTGTCAGACTTATTTTTCTGGGCTCCAAAATCACTGCAGATGATGACTGCAGCCATGAAATTAAAAGACGCTTACTCCTTGGAAGGAAAGTTATGACCAACCTAGATAGCATATTGAAAAGCAGAGACATTACTTTGCCGACAAAGGTCCGTCTAGTCAAGGCTATGGTTTTTCCTGTGGTCATGTATGGATGTGAGTTGGACTGTGAAGAAAGCTGAGTGCCGAAGAATTGATGCTTTTGAACTGTGGTGTTGGAGAAGACTCTTGAGAGTCCCTTGGACTGCAGGGAGATCCAACGAGTTCATTCTGAAGGAGATCAGCCCTGGGATTTCTTTGGAAGGAATGATGCTAAAGCTGAAACTCCAGTACTTTGGCCACCTCATGCGAAGAGTTGACTCATTGGAAAAGACTCTGATGCTGGGAGGGATTGGGGGCAGGAGGAGAAGGGGACGACGGAGGATGAGATGGCTGGATGGCATCACTGACTCGATGGTCGTGAGTCTGAGTGAACTGCAGGAGTTGGTGATGGACAGGGAGGCCTGGTGTGCTGCGACTCATGGGGTTGCAAAGAGTCGGACGTGACCGTGCAACTGAACTGAACTGATGTGTTTTCAGCTTTCTTCTTTTTTAAGACCTGGGTCTATAGAATTCTTTTTGTTATGTAGGCATCCTAGAGATGCTGCTTTTAATTCCTTTAGCATAAAATATAAAACATGATTTAGGAGAGAGTCATTTTAGTCATGTGTGATTTTAAAATGGTACGGAATGTGGTACGTGGCTTGGCACAGTTTAGGCACCCGCTTAAAAATACTGTGCAAATGAATTCCTTCTCATATTATGGAAAATAATAGTGGTCTCTTTGTGTAAATTTTGTTACTGAAACCAATGTTATGTGTGCCCATAGGTCTTATATGGAGAAGTTAATAGTGCTGGTACTTCCATTAATGAATAGGTTTTTAGAATAGTTTACTGAGACTCTCAAACCAGAACAAAGGACAAAAGAGTAATAACTATTGCTTGATAACTTTGACAGGAATTGAGTGAAGTCATTTAAAAACCTTTACAAGGCACAGACTAATATGCTAATGCTCTGATGTTATTTTTTGTTAGGTGTGCTATCGAGTAGTGATGCAACTTTGTGGACTTTGGGGTCATCCTGTTTTAGCAGTGAGAGTTTTATTTGAAATGAAAACTGCTAAAATAAAGCCAAATGCTATTACTTATGGCTATTATAATAAGGTAAGTAGGATTGACATTAGGCAATATATGCTGTTTATTAAGACTGATAAATTTCTACACATTTTATTATTTAGAAAACTTAGAGGTTTGGGGGTAGAATTCCTTTTGTATATATTATGTGTGTGTGCATTTAAAAATTTAATATTCCTAATAATCATTATTTTAACCGTTATTTTACCTTTAGGTAGTTTTGGAGAGCCCGTGGCCTAGCAGTACCCGCAGTGGTATCTTCTTGTGGACGAAGGTACGGAATGTGGTACGTGGCTTGGCACAGTTTAGGCAGCCGCTTAAAAATACCGTGCAAAAGTCACAGGTCTCCTCAATATCAGGTAATACATGTGATTGGAAAGATAACTTTCTTGCTGAACCATAAGTTTTATAGGCATATGAATTTTTAATTATATGAGGCAGAAAATAGAGGTGAATTCTAGTTGATATTTTCATATACTACTAAAGATAGAGGTTGCTTTAGCCCCAAATTATTTTCTTCTCTCACAGATTTAGAAAGTATTCTGCAACTTTAAAAGAACTGTGAGTCACTCATGTTTAGTTTCAGAGATTACCAGTGCATGAGTTACTGAATTGCTGTTGTGCTTGTCTTCAGCTCCCCAGAATGCCACAGGTGGAAGTGATGGGGACACGGTGAGCCACGGTAGCGTGGATAGTTCTAACGATGCTAACAGTGGGGAGCACACAGTCTTCGTCAGAGATTTAATCAGGCTTGATTCCGCTGACAATCACTCTAGCACAGGTACTAAAATCTGGATTCACTAACCCTTCACTTAACTCTCACGTTAAGTCTTCCATTTTTCAAAAAAGCTTTTACCTTCCTCTTTCAAGCTCGTGCAGTACGAGTACCTTAAAAATACCATGTATAAATAAGGGGAGAAGGTAGACCTCTGGCTGCAGACCATGTCTCTTTATTTCCTGTAGTATAAAATTAACTTCGGAGTGCTGTACAAAAGGCTCTCAATGGTACTTTGTGTTTGTTCTCATTAATTTGTGCAAGTATATGCTATAATTGGTAGGAATTATATAATAGGCCTTTTGTTTTAAGTATTGTGAGCTGAGAAAGTTGACTGATAGTAATGCAAATTGCAAGTCCTTTTTTCATTAAGTGGATAATAGTTATTAAATATTTGAATTATGAATATTAAAAAGGAATGAGAAGAAGTCACACACCATGAGAAAAAAGTATTCTTTGCTTGGTCATTACCTTAAATTACACTTTTTAAAATCTGCAAAACTGCTGAAGTTTTGTAGTTTTACATACAAAGCCATGGGCATTCAAAGCTCTATCCTCTGAAGTTAGAAATAAGCTTAATTAAAGTAGCATATTTTACATGTGTGTTGCACATCCTTCTTGTGTTTTTTCTTTTTGTTGTTAATTAGTATCTCAAGCTTTTCTTTATAAAGAACTCTGAGTCTTAATTCCTGTGCTTCATCTGATGAACTTGTCTCAATGACTGAAGTTTCCTTTTCTCTGCTCTTTGTTGCTCTGCTTTATGCTCTGTGCTGTTTCTGGGTGCTGCATTTGTCCTTGGCTGTTATGGTGTGGGGTGCAGACAGACTTGTATGACGTGAAGCTATGGATACACGTGTGCATTAATTCTACCCTTGAATGTTAACCACTTCAGGTAATTTCCCATTTATTAGGTTAAACTTTGCTGACATGCATGGGTGGGGGAAAGGCCTTTGGTTTTAAGTACCTTTACAAGTAGAAAACAATTTCAGTTTTCTTGGCTTTTTCTTCTGTATAATCATATATGTACTACTGAAAATGCCCAAGTAACTTTATGATTAACTTGCAAAGCATATTTGTTATCTTATTTGAAAATATGCTATGCCTGTCTACAATTCTTATTTTGAGGGTGATTTGTAGTATCATTGTGTCAAATAGTTTTATGGGCATTAAAGATTTCAGTATTCTAGCTGTTGAGGTAGGTTTTGGTTGCTAAAACTAATCTGCTGATTCTTGTGCTAGAAACTACCCCCATGATTACAGAAGCAGGTATAAGTTGGTGAAAATCAACATAAAACTATAAGTTACAATCCTGTTTGTAAATTAAATTTCTTTCAACATGTAGGAATTTTCACTAGACTTTAATTTGAAAACCACCTTATTTTATTTTCCCGTATATTTTTTCCTAGTACTTACAGAATAAACTGATTTCATTTGTGAAAAACCAAGAAAATAATTTGTGGTATGAAAACATTTTACCACTTACAATAATAATTATTATTATAGTAAGCACTCTCCTTCTCTCTCTAGATTATTAAGTTGGTCTCCTTTAAGGGGAAAAAAAAGATCTAGTAATACTGGGAAACTGCATGAAGATTCTGTATTCCCCAGTTGGGGAAGAAACTTCAGATCCCTATTTCATATATTTCTTTTCAGTTACATTTCAAATGACTGAAGCTCTAGTATTGAATTTACCATGATTATGTCTCTGTAGAGTTTCTGGTGATGTCATCTGATACTTTTGGAAACCGCCAGCCCAGATGCTTAAGTTACTCTTTTCATGAAGGATTATCTCATAGAATCTTTCCATTTGGTACCTGATACTGAGTCAGTTAGCTTATTGAAGGCATATCTGAGTTTAATCAGTTTACTCAGTTCCCAGTCCAGTGTCCGTTTCATGGCACCATAATGTTTTACCAGACTTTCTGAGGGCCAATAAGAAAATGACTGAACGTAGTCATTGTTAATAGCAGTATTTTTCATAAAATTTTTTTTAAAAATTGAAGTACAGTAGACTTATAATATTGTGTTAATTTCAGATGTACAATGATTTAGTTATATATATATATTCTTTTTCAGATTCTTTTCCCTTATAGGTTATTAAAAAATATTGAGCATAGTTCCCTGTGCTATTCAGTGGGTCCTTGTTGGTGATCTAAATAGCAAGTTTTTTGTTTGATTGTTTTGTTATTGGCAAACCCATAGTTTCAATGGCACTTTAAAGAGTGACAGAAAGTGAAAAAAATAAAAAGTTGTAGACAGTGGAAGTCACTATATTTTTTGTTTTATGTGTTTTTCATTGACATCCTTGATAATGTTTCCCTAGGAACTTGCCTTTATTTCCTTAAAATGATGGAACATTGAAGCCAAAGTAGACTTTTAAAAAACTATTTTGAAATCATTTTAAGCTTATTAAATGTTTCAAGAGTACTACCAGAAACTCTTGAATAACTTTTATCTAGCTTCATTCACTTTTAGGTTAACACATTTATCATTTTCTTTCTATATGCATACACACATTTTTCCCCATTATGTGAGAGCAGATTGCATACATCTTGCCCTCTTACCTCTTAATATTGCAGTTGTGTTTGCTCTGACAGGACTGCAGTGTGGTTTACTGACTCAGGGAAACATTGTATACCACTTTAATGTAGAGTTGTTATCCCAGTGTGGTCATTTGTAACCTCCTTTATGGTACTTAACTCCTTCTCTTTAGTCACCTTCAACCAGCATAGTTCCTCACTGTTTCTTTGTCTTTCATGACCTTGACCTTTTTGAAGAGTAAATCAAGTTATTTTGTGAAACGCTGCCAAATTTGAGTTTGTTTGATGTTTGCCTGTGATTAAATTAGATTATGCACCCATGGCTCTTCTACAGAAATACAGAAATGCTGTTATAGCCTTCTGAGACGGTCACATCTCAGAGGCCACAGTTCTGTCTGTTCCTCATTGGTGGTGTTGATTTTGGTTACTTGGTGTCAGTGTTTGGTTTCTGTTAGTTACTATTAGCCCTCCTGCAGATAATAAGCCACTTGTGAAGAGATACTCTGAGACTATGCAAGAATATCTGCTTTTTCATTACACTTCCCCTTTTAAGTTTAGCATCCATTGATGATTCTTGCCTGGACCAGTCTTTACTGCTGTGATGGTTGTAAGGTGGTGGATGTCCTTTAGAAATGTCCTCTCGTGTCTTTGAGCACTTGCTTTCTTACATAACAAAGTGTTCCTAGCTCATTCTTGTACCTTCCCTGCCTGAGCTCTGGAATCAGCCATTTCTTCAAGGATCTCAGCTTCCTTTTAATGGGCAATAGATTTTAGAAACCAAGATCTGGGCCCTAGATATGCTTACTCCCTCCAGGGTGGTGGTCTAGACTTTTTCAGCAGAGCTAGAAAATTTTTTATATTATTTTAGAAATACTTCTAATTCCAACTCAGTTACACAAGTTTTTCTTTGCCTTTCTGCATGTCATTTTTTTTTTCTTTTGTAAGAAATCTCTCTTCTTCCATAGTAAGAATCTTTGTTCCCAACATCATCACATTTACTCAATTGCTCAGTCTTCTGGTACACATAATATTGTTTCAGCACTGCTACACACATTTCCCTGTGAGGAACAAACTGAAGGAGTTCAGAATTTGACTAGTATCCCTCAGGCTTAGGGTGTATACTCAAAATAATGTATTAGAAGTTACTTGGATTAGTCCTCTCCCATCCTTTAAGTGTGGTTATGTTGCACATAAACAATTGATTTCTTTTGTTTCTGTGCACATTCAGTTTTAGTTGCACCCCCACCCGCAGTTTTGCTGATTTAATTTTTGAATATGTAGGAATTATGTTTCCAAAAATAAAAAAGCAATATGATAACCGTAGTTAGAGCAGTTTCTTCTCTATCCCTTCCATCCTGTTTTCCCCTCACCTTTTGTTGGTGACCAGTTTTATTGTTTTATGGCTTATTATTCTTGCATTTCTTTTTGCAGAAGTAAGCAGGTGTATGTTTTATTTCCACTTCTGTCTTAACACAAAAGGTAGCATTTTATAAATACACTCCAAAAGAAACTTTCAAAGCATCCAAATCTACTAATTTATACATGAGGAAATTAAGATGCATTGCTTTCAAGTATGTAATGGTTTTTAGTTTTGAAATTCCTTTCTGCTGTTCTTTGCTTCTTATCTTTGTTGTAAAATGTTTTGTGTGCTTTGTGAGCTTTCGTCTCTTCTTTCTTTTTAGAAGTTGAATTGCATAAGTTGGTGGAATTTCCTTTTGACATTTTATAGTTGGACTATAAATATATGAAAACATATGTCAGCCTTTATTCTTTTTAACAGGTGGTCAGTCTGACCAAGGCTATGGGTCTAAGGATGAACTTTTAAAGGATGATGCAGAAATTCATGTGCCTGAAGAACAAATATCAGGAGACTTAATAACTAAAACAGAAGGTTAAGTACTGATATTTACTTAGCTTTACTTAGTGAGTTACCTCTATTATTTAAAAGTCTTATTTGATAATTTTGGTGATAATGTTCAGAATATTATGTACTGTTATCTATGGGTTTCCCAGGTGGCGCTAGTGGTAAAGAACCTGCCTGCCAACGCAGGAGACCAAGAGAAGCACATTCGATCTCTGGGTCAGGAAGATCCCCTGGGAGAAGGGCATGGCAACCCATTCCAATATTCTTGCCTGGAGAATTGCATGGACAAAGGACCCTGGCGGGCTGCAGTCCATAGCGTTGCACTGAGTTGGACATGACTGAAATGACTTAGCACAAACTCTCTGTCATATATGATAGATTTTTGGTAGTCTCTGAATTTTAGAATTTAAAAGATTTTTAGAGACTCTGTAGGTCAGCCCTCAGTTTTGTAGGAAAGTGCAACCCATCGTGGTATTCATTTGCCAGTGTAAAGTAACTATTTCGTGACAGAACCAGGACTAAACTTTGAGTCATCAAACTTGTATTCCAGTGTACCTTTTATTTTAAAATGCTCTTTCACTAGAAGTCCTTCAGTTATCTAAGTTGACATTTTTCATTTGTAAGTTCCAATATAGTCTGTAGTTTTTCTTCTTTTAGGGTACTCACTGAGATAGAAATGTTTTCTAGTAATCACTTTAAGAAAATATGGAGGACTATTTGGCTTTATGATAACACGATGTTCTTCTTGTCCTCTTACACAAAAGTTCCCTTTCTTTAATGGTGTCACTTATTTTATGCTCCAGAATTATACAGAAGCAAGCCCCTCTCCTACTTGAGAAGTGATGAGGAATGTGACGAAAGGCCAGTCTTAATTGATTCACTCAGGAATGCTCAAGTTAGAATTATGAATGCTAAAATAAAGCATTTATTTCAGTCAATACTGGCAACATTTATGGCATAAAATAAATCAGAATAAATCAGTAATAAAATAATCATGTATTCATCTCCACATAGAAAAAAATGTCCATAAGATATATTTTAAAGTACTGTTTCTGTTCAGTACTGGTGAAAATAGGAATGATAATGTCCAAATATTTTTTCCCAGAGGTGTGCAATGTCTCTGCTGTTGTGGCCAAACATTCTCAACCTAGTGCAGAGTCCCAGAGTCCCGCTGAACCTCCTGCGTGGGGCAGCAGTATTGTGAAAGTTCCATCTGGTATATTTGATATCAACGGCAGAAAAAGTAGCACTGGTAAGTGTTTGCATTTAAGTTATTAAGTAATTTTCTTTTAATTAATTTATTATCTTTTTGCTGCACTGGGTCTTTGTTGCTACATGCAGACTTTCTCTAGTTGTGGCGAGCTGGACACTACTCTCTGGTTGTACGCAGGCTTCTTATTGTTGCAGCTTCTCTTGCTGCTAAGAGCAGGCTCTAGGATGCGGGCCTCAGTGGTTGCAGCACATGGGCTCAGTAGTTGCACCTCCTGGGCTCTAAAGTGTGGGCTCAGTAGTTGCAGTACCTGGACTTAGTTGCCCCTCGGCATGTGGGATCTTCCCGGACCAGGTATCGAACCCATGTCTCCTGCATTGCAAGGCAGATTCTTAACCACTGAACCACCAGGGAAGTCCAGCACTTTTGTTATTAAGTGTTTAAAACATACTTCTGTAGGTCCATGTGTGTCTTTAGTGACATTATAAATTGCTAGCTTAATTGTAATGAACATGCTCAAGGGTCAAAAGTAATAAGCTGAATCCTATAAATGGGCTAAAGAAGAAATTAAAATAGTTATTTAAAAATACTTCATTTTTAAAAGGAAGAGTATTAAATGTGTTTAGATGTTATTTGGAAACCTTTTTTTAAAAAATAAGACTGCATTCATGTATTGTGTAATTTTTTAAATTTTTCTTCATTTATGGCTGCACTGGGTCTTCATTGCTGTGTGCAGCCTTTCTCCAGTTGTGGTGAGCCAAAGCTGCTCTCCACTTGTGATGTGTGGGCATCTTCTTGTAGCAGCTTCTCTTGTTGCAGAGTCTTCTGTAGGACTCATAGGCTTTCAAACACGGGTTCAGTAGTGATGCATGAATTTGGTTGCTCTGCAGTATGTGGGATCTTCTCAGACCAGATATCAAATCTGTTCTCCTGCTTTGGCAGGTGAATTCTTAACCCTGGACTACCGGGGAAGTCCTGGAATACTTTTCTTACTGTTGTGCCTGTTCTGAGTTCTGTCCTCCTTTCTTATGGTTGATAATGAGAGACGAACTGTAGGATAGGCCTCATACTTATCCTGAACACAGAGGCAATTATGTGGTCAGATTCCAAAGGGCTTGTGTGTAGCAGGGTAATTCCTATACCTGAAAGGATACAGAAGAAAAAGATTCATATCACTTAGATTCTACACAAAAATACCAGCGGGTCTTTAATTTTTGTCCAATTATTATAGGTACCCTGAGCGACTTCTTATTTATGATTAAGTCATACAGTCACAGTGTTAGTTGCTTAGTTGTGTCCAACTCTTTGCAATCACATGGACTGTAGCCCACCAGGCTCCTCTGTCCCTGGAGTTCTCCAGGCAAGAGTATTGGAGTTGGTTGCCACTCCGTTCTCCAGGGGATCAGTATTTGTAATAAGTAACTCTATGGCATGTAATTCCCATAAATTTACTACTTTCAATTATGTTGTGGCCCTCCCAAATACCCGTAAGACAAACATTTAAGTGTATGATTTTAAAAGACAATGAGATTGGCCTGTGTTATTTGCGCTTGGCACCCCCCTCCAGTATTCTTGCCTGGAAAATCCCATGGACGGAGGAGCCTGGTAGACTGCAGTCCATGGGTCGCTAGGAGTCGGACATGACTGAGCGACTTCACTTTCACTTTTCACTTTCATGCATTGGAGAAGGAAATGGCAGGCCACTCCAGTGTTCTTGCCTGGAGAATCCCAGGGACGGGGAGCCTGGTAGGCTGCCGTCTATGAGATCGCACAGAGTTGGACACGACTAAAGTGACTTAGCAGCAGCAGCAGCAGCATAGTAGCTACAGTTCACTTCCCTAAGTCAATTGTCTTATCTGTAAGTATATCTGTTTGTGACTTCATAGAAGTTAATTTGCTTAGCTTTTTAACGTGGAAATACTTCTCATTCCTAAAGTTTTTTTGTTTTTTTTTTTATTGTGATACCAATTTCCTTTATTTTGCAGGGGGTGAGGGCTTTTGTTCAAGAGGTGGAGCTAAATGTGTTTTTGAAAAAGTAACTGATATATCCTTAATCCTATTTTCCCAGCGTATTGATAGCAGATTAAAAAGAAAAAGGAGGGCAGAGTTTTCATCATCAAATGTTTAGAATCTTCTCAGAATATTGAAATGGACATAGTTCGGGGACTGGTGTGTTTTTTTTCTCTTTTTATTGATCTTATTTCCATGTTACATTTTGATGTAGAAAAAGAGTTACTCTATTAAGAAAGGAGGAAATGGAATGAGGCTTTTGCCAGTATGTCAAACATTTTAATTTATTTTAAATATGTCAAACATATTTTAACATATTTTAAGTCAAAATCAATTTAAAATTGAACAAAATGTGCCTCTAAACTCCTAGAAATAAGAACCAGTAAATTTGCAAATATCTTTTCTAAAATATTGGTAAAAGTTTTTTGAAGTAGGTACAAACTTCAGAGTTACAAAACAGGCTGATTTAATTCCCCTAAAAGCTTTAAAAAATATCTCTAAATGCTTATTATTAGTCCTCTTTAGTTGGTTGATTATGATTATTAGATACCAATTTGGAATATTAAAAAGAATCTTTAAATCAATTTGAAAGATGAAAAAAAAAGACTTTATCAAAAACAACTTTTGCCCCAAACTCTAAGGTTTTTAAAAAACCAATGAGAATCCTAAATATGAATGCTTAGACTTAAGTTCTGCTAATCCCAGTGAGTCAGTGGTAAAGAATCCATGTGCAATGCAGGAGACCCTGGTTTGATCCCTGGGTGGGGAAGATCCCCTGGAGGAGGGCATGCTGCCTAGAGAATCCCATGAACAGAAGAGCCTGGCGGGGCTACAGTTCATAGGGTCGCACATGACTGAAGCGACTCAGCATGCACGCAGTGATGCAGCTAGAGATAGTTTTTGGTTTTGGCGTGGAAAAAATTGCATGGTAGCAAGGAGTTAATGACTGCCTGCATCTCCTAAAAGCTGGGGGAGGTTCCTATAGACACTTGATAAAACATGATTGATCTCTGTGAAGGCTGAGATTATGTCTGTTTTATTCTCCATTGTATTAGCACTTCATGTAGTGGGTGCTAGTAGGTATTCAGATACTTGTTGAAGGAATAAACTTAACAGAAAAAAATTTGGCTATTCAGATTTTATTAGGCTTCTTATCATTTGCTGATTCTAAGCACTCCATTCTAGATCTTTTTATTCAGTACTTTGGAGAAGTAAGACTTTGGCTATAGCAAATACATAATCTATGACTATGAATTTGCTTTGTGCAAAGTAGATTTCTGGTAAATACTTGTTGAATTAGATAGAAGGTATTATTGAATTAGATAGAAGAGATTATTTCTTTTTCTGTCTGTTTAGCTGCTAAATCGTGTCTAACTCTGTGACCCCATGGACTGTGGTGTGCCAGGCTTCCCTGTCCTTCACTGTCTCCTGGAATTTACTCAGACTCAAGTCCATTGAGTCGGTGATGCCATCTAATCATCTCACCCTCTATCACCCCTTCCTTCTCCTGCCCTCAGTCTCTCCCAGCATCAGGATCTTTTCCAGTCAGTCAGCTCTTCTCATCAGGTAGCCAAAGTATTGGAGCTTCAGCTTCAGCCTCAGTCCTTCCAATGAATATTCAGGGTAGATTTCTTTGCTATCCAAGGGATTCTTGGTTTGATCTCTTTGCTATCCAAGGGATTCTCAAGAAAATTCTCCAGCACCACAATTAGAAAGCATCAATTCCTTGGCATTCAGCCTTCCTTATGGTTCATCTCTCATATCTGTACATGACTACTGGAAATAGTTTGCTTTGATTATATGGCTTTGACTATATGGATCTTTGTTGGCAAAGTGATGTCTCTGCTTTTTAATATGCTGTCTAGGTTTGTCATAGCTTTTCTTCCAAAGAGCAGACGTTTTTTAATTTTGTGGCTGCAGTCACCATCCGCAGTGATTTTGGAGCCCAAGAAAATAAAGTCTGTCACTATTTCCATTGTTTCTCCATCTATTTGCCATGAAATGATGGGACCAGATGCCGTGATCTTTGTTTTTGAATGTTGAGTTTTAAGCCAGCTTTTTCACTCTCCTCTTTCATCCTCATTAAGAGGCGCTTTAGTTCCTCTTCACTTTCTGCCATTCAAGTGGTATCATCTGCATACCTAAAGTTGTTGGTATTTCTCCTGGCAGTCTTGATTCCAGCTTGTGATTCATCCATCCTGGCATTTCGCATGATGTACTTTGCATGTAAGTTAAATAAGCAGGGTGACCTTTCCCAACTTTGAACCATTCCTTTGTTCCATGTCTGATTCTAACAGTTGATTCTTGACCTGCATACAGCTCTGCTGTTTCTTTTTAGGTCTGCTATTTAACACAATGTATTTCTTAAGTTGAATGTAAGACTCTTAAAATATAAAACATGTTTATAGATTATATTTATTAATAGGTATCATATCTGTCAGTGAACAATACAGGTTTCTACAGTATATATTGCATGATCTTTTCTTAAAATGTGTATGTATATGCATAGAGGATACAAGACATACTAGACATTAAAATGTTCTTAAGACACAGGGTTAAGCAGTGTTTTGGGACTTTTTCTGTATACCATCTAACCCTTCTGAATCTTTTACTCTATGTCTCACTTTCAAAAATCAGAAAAAACCATTTTTTTAATAAAAGTTATATCAGAAAATAGATGTATTTTTAAAATTGTACTTTCTCTTTTTAGGTAGTACATCAAGTGTATTATTTTCTAGTCAAGATCCAGTTGAAGATGCTGTCTTTGGTGAAGTTATTAATCTCAAGAAGAATGGTGACAGAGGAGAAAAAAGACAAAAGCATTTTCCAGAGAGAAGCTGTAGTTTTAGTTCTGAAAGTCGAGCAGGAATGTTACTTAAGAAGAGCAGTTTGGATTTGAATTCAAGTGAAGTAGCTATCATGATGGGAGCAGACGCCAAGATTCTCACAGCACTGACAAGTCCTAAGGCTTCTCCACTCCATAATGCAAGAGCCCACAGCTTTGGGAGTATTAGCTGCCATCCCTCTGACACTAGGACTCGCGCGTCTGAAAGCACTTGGGATTCGGAGCACCGACTGTCGGTGTTAGAGATGCTTGAGGAGAGCCAAGAGTTGATCGAACCTGGGGTTGATGAAAATGTAGCTAAAGCTGCTATGACAAAGGACACATGTGACAGTCTACAAAATGATAGTAATCAGTCCAGAGACTCGAAAGCAGGTTCCAGAGATCTAGCAAATAAGAGAAATAGCTTGTATGGTGTTGCTAAAGCTGTTGAGAGGGAAGATGTTGAAACTGGACTAGATCCTTTGTCTCTTTTAGCCACTGAATGTATAGGAGAAAAAACTGATTCAGAAGAGAAGCTGTTTTCTCCAGTTATTGCACGTAATCTGGCTGATGAAATTGAAAGCTATATGAATCTAAAGAGTCCCTTAGGTAGCAAGTCTCCTAGTATGGAACTCCATGGAGAGGGAAGCAGAGAGTCTGGTGCTACCAGTACATTTATTCACTCTTTAGAGAGGAGATCAAGCCTACCTTTAGATCATGGTCCACCAGCACAGGAGAGTCCTGGAAGTGAAAAGGGCTCCCCTGCAGTGTCCAGGTCTAAAACTTCTACGGGGCATCTCAAGCAACAGACTCCCTCCAGAAGTCCTAAGGAACGTTCAACTTCTTTATCAGCACTGGTCCGTTCTTCACCACACGGCTCATTGGGTTCTGTGGTAAATTCTTTGTCAGGGCTAAAGCTGGACAATATCCTCTCAGGACCCAAGATGGATGTGCTAAAATCTGGTATGAAACAAGCAGCAACAGTAGCCAGTAAGATGTGGGTGGCTGTAGCGTCTGCCTACAACTACTCGGATGACGAGGTGAGAGTGTTGTATGTGTGTCATCTGCCTGATGTTGCAATGTTTAGAGTATTTTTTTAATATATGAATTAACTATTTAGATTTTTCTGGTAATTTTGTTTTTTAATATCTTAAAACATGCATATCCCACTTCTTTCTTGAAATGACTTAAGTATACATGTAAGGAATTTAATCATGAAGAAATAGAATATCAGGACTAATTTATAATTCCACAGCTCAGTCTAAACTAACACATTGTCTATTTAGTTGAAAGAATTAATGATTAATGTTTGATCTAATAATAATGCCATGTTGTATTTGCATATCACTTCACTTTTTTCAAATGGAGGATAATTGCTTTATAATGTTGTGGTGGTCTCTTGTGTGCATCATTGTGAGTCATTGTGTTTTTTTATATATATATTTGGGCTTCCCTGATAACTCAATTGGCAAAGAATCTGCCTGCAATGCAGGAGAGCCCAGTTCGATTCCTGGGTTGGGAAGATCCACTGGAGGAGGGATAGGCTACCTACTCCAGTATTCTTGGGCTTCCTTTATGGCTCAGCTGGTAGACAACCGCCTGCAATGCAGAAGACCTGGGTTCGATCCCTGGGTTGGGAAGATCTCCTGAAGAAGGGAAAGGCTACCCACTCCAGTCTTCTGGCCTGGAGAATTCCCTGGACTACATGCAGTCCATGGGGTTGCAAAGAGTTGGACATGACTGAGTGACTTTCACTTCAAATATATATGTGTATGTATATATATAGCTAGCAAGAAGCTGCTAGATGACACAGGGATCCCAGCCTGGCAATTTAGGACAACCTAGAAGTGTGGACAGGAGTGGGGGGAGGGTCAAGATGAATGGGATATATATTTAGTTACATATACTATATATAAGTTATATATATAATTATATAATTTATATAAAATATGTATGTTATATATTTATATATAAATTTTACATATTTATACATTATATATATATCTCCCTTCCATCTTGAGCCTCCCCCAGCTCTCCGCCACACCTCTGGGTTGTCACAGAGTTCCAGGCCAGCTCCCTATGTCATTTAGCAGCTTCCGGCTAGTTACACTTTACACGTGAGAGTGTATATATGTCAGTGCTACTTTCTCAATTTGTCCTACCCTCTCCTTCCCCTACTGTGTCCACCAGTCTGTTCTACATATGTCACTTCACTTTTTAAATAACTTTAACCTCTCTTATTTCTTTAAGATACATAAGTCACTCTACAACTCAATTTATAGATTTCATACTGCATAAGTAAAGCTGCTAACTTTTTGTTGAAGTTAAGTTGATTTTACAATACTGTATTAGTTGATTTTATAATACTGTATTAGTTTTAAGTGTACAGCATAGTACACATTATATTCTGTTATAGGTTATTGCAAGATATTGGATATAATTCTGTTATAGATAGTAAATTCTTTTTGTTGTTTTTCTTTTTTTCTTTAATATCAATGTATTTATTTTAATTGGAGGCTAATTACTTTACAATATTGTATTGGTTTTGCCGTACATCAACATGAATCCACATGGGTGTACATGTGTTCCCCAACCTGAACCCCCCTCCCTCCTCCCTCCCCGTACCATCCGTCTGGGTCATCCTAGTGCACCAGCCCCAAGCATCCTGTATCATGCATCAAGCCTGTACTGGCGATTCATTTCACATATGATACTATACATGTTTCAATGCCATTCTCCCAAATCATCCCACCCTCGCCCTCTCCCACAAAGTCCAAAAGACTGTTGTATACATCTGTGTCTCTTTTGCTGTCTCGCATACAGGGTTATCATTATCATCTTTCTAAATTCCATATATATGTGTTAGTATACTGTATTGGTGTTTTTCTTTCTGGCTTACTTCACTCTGTATAATAGGCTCCAGTTTCATCCCCCTCATTAGAACTGATTCCAAAGTATTCTTTTTAATGGCTGAGTAATACTCCATTGTGTATATGTACCACAGCTTTCTTACCCATTCATCTGCTAATGGACATCTAGGTTGCTTCCATGTCCTGGCTATTATAAACAGTGCTGTGATGAACATTGGGGTACACGTGTCTCTTTCAATTTTTGCATACATTGTAGACTATTACATTTTTTTATAGTGAAGGTATCATAACACATTTACAGGAGACTTGGAAAATTATAAAAGTTATATATAGTTATATATAGTTCCACTGTATAATACAATTATTTTTAGGTAGATAAATTAAGATTTTTATATGGAGTTTCAGTATCAAACTTTCAAAAATTAATAGAATGAATAGAAAAGTAGAAGGGAAGAGTAGACCTGAAAAGCACTATGAACCAAATGAGATAATTAAGATTTCTACAGTTTTCACACAACAGGATACAAATTCTGTTCAAATTTCCATAGACTGTAAACCAGAAGACCCTGGAACATATCTAGCAACATAAAACAAGGTGCAAACATTTCATGGTCTAATGTTATTGAAGTCATACAGAGTCTGTTCTCTTTGAGTTCAGTCGCTTAGTCGTGTCCGACTCTTTGTGACCCCATGAACCTCAGCATGCCAGGCCTCCCTGTCCATCCCCAGTTCCTGGACCGCACCCAAACCCATGTCCATTGAGTCGATGATACCATCCAGCCATCTCATACTCTGTCGTCCCCTTCTCCTCCTGCCTTCAGGTTTTCCCAGAATCAGGGTCTTTTCAAATGAGTCAGCTCTTCACATCAGGTAGTCAAAGTATTGGAGTTTCATCCTCAACATCAGTCCTTCCAGTGAACACCCAGGACTGATCTCCTTTAGGATGGACTCGTTGGATCTCCTTTCAGGGACTCTCAAGAGTCTTCTCCAACACCACAGTTCAAAAGCATCACTTCTTCGGCGCTCAGCCTTCTTTATAGTCCAACTCTCACATCCATACGTGACCACTGGAAAAACCATAGCCTTGGCTAGATGGACCTTTGTTGACAAAGTAATCTCTGCTTTTTAATATGCTGTCTAGGTTGGTCATAACTTTCCTTCGAAGGAGTTCAGTTCAGTTGCGCAGTCGTGTCTGACTCTTTGCAACCCCATGAACTGCAGCACGCCAGGCCTCCCTGTCCATCACCAACTCCCAGAGTTCACCCAAACCCATGTCCGTTGAGTTGGTGATGCCATCCAACCATCTCATCCTCTGTTGCCCCTTCTCCCCTGGCCCTCAGTCATTCCCAGCATCAGGGTCTTTTCAAATGAGTCAGCTTTTCACATCAAGTGGCCAAAGTATTGGAGTTTCAGCTTCAACATCAGTCCTTCCAATGAACACCCAGGACTGATCTCCTTTAGGATGGACTGGTTGGATCTCCTTGCAGTCCAAGGGACTCTCAAGAGTGTTCTCCAACACCACAGTTCAAAAGCATCAATTCTTTGGCGCTCAGCTTTCTTCACAGTCCAACTCTCACATCCATACATGACCACTGGAAAAACCATAGCCTTGACTAGATGGACCTTTATTGGCAAAGTAATGTCTCTGCTTTTCAATATGCTGTCTAGGTTGGTCATAACTTTCCTTCCAAGGAGTAAGCATCTTTTAATTTCATGGCTGCAATCACCATCTGCAGTGATTTTGGGGCCCAGAAAAGTAAAGTCAGCCACTGTTTCCATTGTTTCCATTGTTGCCATGAAGTGATGGGACTGGATGCCATGATCTTCATTTTCTGAATGTTGAGCTTTAAGCCAACTTTTCCACTCTCCACTTTCACTTTCATCAAGAGGATTTTAGTTCTTCTTCACTTTCTGCCATAAGGGTGGTATCATCTGCATATCTGAGGTTATTGATATTTCTCCCAGCAATCTTGATTCCAGCTTGTGCTTCCTCCAGCCCAGCATTTCTCATGATGTACTCTGCATATAAGTTAAATAAGCAGGGTGACAATATACAGCCTTGACATACTCCTTTTCCTATTTGAAACCAGTCTGTTGTTCCATGTCCAGTTCTAACTGTTGCTTCCTGACGTGCATACAGGTTTCTCAAGAGGCAGGTCAGGTGGTCTATTATGCCCATCTCTTTGAGAATTTTCCACAGTTTATTGTGATCCACACAGTCAAAGGCTTTGGCATAGTCAATAAGGCAGAAATAGATGCTTTTCTGGAACTCTCTTGTTTTTTCCATGATCCAGCAGATGTTGGCAATTTGGTCTCTGGTTCTTCTGCCTTTTATAAAACCAACTTGAACATCTGGAAGTTCATGGTTCACGTATTTCTGAAGTTTGGCTTGGAGAGTTTTGAGCATTACTTTACTAGCGTGTGAGACGAGTACAATTGTGTGGTAGTTTGAGCATTCTTTGGCATTGCCTTTCTTTGGGATTGGAATGAAAACGGACCTTTTCCAGTCCTGTGGCCACTGCTGAGTTTTCCAAATTTCCTGACATATTGAGGTCAGCACTTTCACAGCATCATCTTTCAGAATTTGGAATAGCTCAACTGGAATTCCATCACCTCCACTAGCTTTGTTTGTAGTGATGCTTCCTAAGGCCCACTTGACTTCACATTCCAGGATGTCTGGCTCTAGGTCAGTGATCACACCATCGTGATTCTCTGGGTCATGAAGATCTTTTTTGTACAGTTTTTCTGTGTATTCTTCCCACCTCTTTGTAATATCTTCTGCTTCTGTTAGGCCCATACCATTTCTGTCCTTTATTGAGCCCATCTTTGTATGAAATGTTCCCTTGGTATCTCTACTTTTCTTGAAGAGCTCTCTAGTCTTTCCTGTTCTGTTGTTTTCCTCTATTCCTTTGCATTGATCACGGAGGAAGGCTTTCTTATCTCTCCTTGCTATTCTCTTACCATTTGTTCTCTTACCATTATGGAATTATGTTAGAAATCAATATCAAAAGGTATTTGAAAATACCTTACATATTTTCAAGTGCAGTGTGACATTTACACAGAGAGATCTTTGACTTGGCCGTTGAAATCCTCATTAAAGTTAAAAGACTGAAAAAATACAGAGTGATTGCAGAGAAAAAAGCATTTAAATGAGAATATTAGTATCAAAATGAGAAATCTCAAAGATACTTTAAAAACCTATGTAATTGGAAATTAAATGTCCACTTTTAAATGATGGGTGTATCAAAGAAGCTATAACAAGGAAAATTAGAAAATATTTGTAACATAATAAAAAATAAAAGAGAGTTTACCAGAATTTGTTGCATGTAGCTGAAGCTGTCAGTGCAACTAAGTACAATGTGGAATTTTGACTAAGGTGTGAAAACAATAGACACTAGCATAACATTTTGTGAAATTTGAACAAAATCTGTACTTTAGTTAATACTGTGTCACATGTTAATTTCCTTAGTTTTTTTAAACCGCGTACTGTCTCTTAGACAGTAAATTCTTGTTGCTTATCTGTTTTACGAAAAGTAGCTTGTATCTGTTACATCCATCACCCTGATTTGCCCCTCTCCCCTTACTCCTTGGTAACCGCAAGTCTGTTTTCTATCTCTGTGAGTCTGTTTCTGGTTTCATACACATTCATTAGTGTTACTTTATAGATGCCACATATGAATGACATCATACAGTGTTGGTCTTTCTCTTACTTATTTCACTAGCCGTAATACTAAGTCCTTCCATGTTGCTGCAGATGGCAATTTTTTATTTATTTTTTTTAAATGGCTGAGTAACATTCCATTGTGTGTGTGTGTGTGTGTGTGTGTGTGTGTGTGTGTGTGTGTGTGTTTATCACATCTGCGTGATCCTGTCATCTGTTGATAAGCACTTGGGTTGCTTCCATGTCTTGGCTATTTTATATAGTGCTGCTGTGAGCATTGTGGTGCCTGTCTCTTTTTGAATTACTGTTTCTGTTTTTTCTGGATGTATACCCAGAAATAGTTTTATAATAAGGAAGGCATATAAGTCTTCTTTAAAGCATAAATTAAAAAGGAAACTGCTTAGTGAAATGTTTACTATCTTAAAGCATCAGCAATCACTTAAAGCATTACAGTCGCTGTAATCAACAATTACAGTGTTCAGAACTTTGTTCATGTTTTACTCCTCTAATAATGATGGTTGTTTTCAGAATAATCATATTGCTAGCAAAAATTCTCACAATTATCTGATCTTAATGTACTCATATTATCCACATTTTTCAGATAACATAATTAAAAAGGAAGTTAAGTCATTTCTGTAGGATCATTTCTGTAGGATCACAGTATGTAATGGGGAACCAAGATCACAGTCTGGCTCTCTTGACTCTTAAGCCCCTCCTCTGTTTGTACTGGGGTCTCTGATTACATTGGACGCAGTGAGCTCCTAGAGTTCTTTCATTTTATAGTTTGAATATTGGGATAAACCCCACAGTCCTAATTATACTAGGGTCACAGCATGATCTTAAAGCATAGGTCATTGCTTGAATGTCTTAAGAGTATGGAAGAGAAATTCCAAATAATAGAAAGAGGTCAAGGTTTCAGAACATATGGTGATGATGATTTTAGAATTATAGATGAATTTAATTCTGAAAAGGATAGAGTGAATATATTCTCATTGGAGAAGATCTTATGTATATATGTGGTATTTTATTTTTTCCAATTAAAGGAGGAAACAAATAGAGATTACAGTTTCCCAGCTGGCCTTGAAGACCATATTTTGGGAGAGAATATATCACCTAATACGAGTATCTCAGGGTTGGTCCCCAGTGAACTTACCCAGAGCAACACAAGCCTCGGCAGTAGTAGCAGCAGTGGAGATATAGGAAAACTGCATTACTCACCAGGTAATGGGGAGGATTGTCCTCTCTCCTGATTTATATGCCCATAATTCTTATCCCTGTACCACACACACACAGTAAGCCCCATTTGTCGAGATGATCGGGTAGATTTGTGTATAGCCACACCATATTAACCACTGTTATTTTATAAGGTCTTAAAGTACTGTGTGGAATCAGACTGTGGCTTCCCTGGTGGCTGAGTGGTAAAGAATCTGCCTGCAGTGCTGGAGATGTGGGTTCAATTCCTGGGTTGGGAAGATCCCTTGGAAAAGGAAATGGCAACCCACCCCAGCATTCTTGCCTGGGAAATCCACTGAGTTTTTTATTTATGTATATTTGTGGATTGTATCATTAGTTCTCATACTTTAGTGTATCTCAAAATCACCTGGGGTATTTGTTTATAAGTATATACAAATATCCAAGCCCTAGGCTAAAACTTTTGAGACTTAATCTGTGGAATGGGACTTTAAGAATATATATTTTTGACCAGCTTTCCAGGCGAATCAGTTATTTACTAGAATTTAGAATTTCTTTGCTATATTACTGAAATCTCCTAGTTCTGTGTTATTTTTTAAATTGTAATTTTATTCATTTTCTCCAACTTTTTATTATGAAAAATTTCCAATACTTTAAAAAGTTCAAAGAATCATATAGTGAACAATCATATATTCTCCACCTAGATTTAATTAACTATTGTTAAATGTACATAAGTACATTTTGATACTAAACCTTTTGAAAATAAATTGTAGACTTCATGGTATTTCCCCCTAAATATGCATTTCCAAAGAATAAGGACATTTTCATACATAATGTATTATGATGTTTACTTCTCTCTAGGTGAACTTCCATTTCTAAGAGGCATGAAAGGGCAGGAATTTGAAAAGTCAGATCATGGTTCTTCTCCAAACACCAGCATGTCCAGCATCTATCAGAATTGTGCAATGGAGGTAAAAGTTCTATATTCAGCCCATAATAATAAAGTGGCAGTAAACATATTTTTATTTCAGAGTGGCATTTTAACAGAATTCTATGATACCTTTCTGGACAGAATAATAAAATAAGTCATTTTGTTAAATTTTCTGGTGTCTTATGTAAACAAGGCAATAAGCTAGTAGTTTTACCTATAAAGTAATTGTTCTGTTATTAATTTCAAATGTGATCCACAGAATAAATACAATTCTATGTTTGTCTCGAGAGGATGGACTATTAAGAGTACCAAGACTATTAAGACCACTATTCACTGCAGTGGTTTTCAGTATGTGTGTTTTTATGCTCTTAGGTTTTGATGTCAAGTTGTTCACAGTGCAGAGTTTGTGCAGCTTTAGTTTATGATGAAGAAATTATGGCTGGATGGACGGCAGATGATTCAAATTTGAATACAGCCTGTCCCTTCTGTAAAAGCAACTTCTTGCCTCTTCTCAATATAGAATTTAAAGACTTGAGAGGCTCTGCAAGGTTAGTATTGTAAAAGCTCCCTTAGAGAGGTAAGTACCCTCTAAAAGGCAGAAGAATGAAGTAGTCATGGTGTGCTCCAGGTGTTCCTTTCCTTGCCCTCCTTCATTTTCAGTATTTGAGAGAAAATACTAATATTGTAGGAGGCTGTTTTTCCATGTTATTTAACAAATGATTATTATTAATAGTTAATTTTTGGAGCTAAACTTTATAGGTTATATAAGTATATCAGTTATTATAAATTAAAAATTCTAATATTAGTTATTAATTTAATATTTCTGCCTTAATGACCTTGATTATGTGCTCTGGAGCCTCCCCACCACCACCACCAAAAAAAAAAAAGATGAAAGGGACTTTAACTCTTCTCTTAACTTGTTGCCCTTTTATGGTGGTGCTCTGTAATGTGAAATGACTAAATTCTAGGCATTAGAAAAGAGATTAACTGATCTATAATCAGTCATTAAGTAATTGAGAGTTTGGTAACTGTTTGCTGACCTAAGTAGTTATAATTTTTTTTTTCTTCTTAAGGTGATTGTAAATGGGATTGTTTTCTCAATTCCCCTGTCTGCTAGCTCATTAGTATATAGAATGCAACAGGTTTTTATTGGTTTTGTACCCTGCAACTTCACTAAATTCATTTATTACTACTAATAGTTTTTTGGTGGATTCTTTAGGGTTTTCTAGATATAAAATCATGTCACCTGCAAACTTATTCCTTTCTAAATTGGATGGCTTTTTTCCCTCTTTTTTGCCTAATTTCTGTGGCTAGGAGTTCTATGTTATGTTTCAGCTTTTCACCTTTGATAATGATGTTAGCTAGGGACTTGTCATATATAACCTTTATTATGTTGAGGTATATTCCTTCTATATCCACTTTGTGGAGAGTTTTTATTATAAATGGATGATTGGTCTTGTCAGCTGCTTTTTCTGCACCTGTTGAGATGATCATATTTTTATCCTTCATTTTGTTAATGTATGTATCACATTGATTGATTTGCAGATGTTGAACCATCCTTGCATCCCATGGACAAATCCCACTTGATCACGGTATATGATCCTTTTATGTATTGTTGCATTTGGTTTGCTGGTATTTGGTTGAGGATTTTTGCATCTTTGTACATCAGAGATACCAACCTATTTCTTACTTTGTGTGGTCTTTATCTGATTTTGGCATCTGGGTGATGTTGGTCTTGTAAAATGAGTTAGAAAGTATTCCCTCCTCTTGAATTGTTCAGTATAGTTTGAAAACGATAGGTATTAAATCTATAGATGTTTGGTAGAATTTATTTGTGACACTGCCTGGTCCTGGCCATTTGTTTTTTAGAGGCTTTTTGATTACTGCTTCAGACTGTACTAACAATCAATTCAAATCTCTTCATGATTCAGTCTTGGAAGGTTGTACTAGTCCAAGAATTTGTACATTTCTTCTAGGTTGTCCTGTTTGTTGGTATATAGCTGGTTTTTAAAATATTCTTATAATCCTTTGTATTCCTCTGGTGCCCTTTGTTATTTTCTTTTTGTTTCTGATTGTATTTATCAGAGCCTTCTCTCTCAGTCTAGCTAAAGATTTGTCTGTTGTGTTTATCTTTTTAAGAACCAGCTTTTAGTTCCACTGGTCTTTTCTGTTGTCATTTTAGTCTCATCCATTGGTGGCTCAGAGCTTAAAGCGTCTGCCTCCAATTGGAAGACCTGGGTTCGCTCCCTGGGTCAGGAAGATCCCCTGGAGAAGGAAATGGTAGCCCACTCCAGTATTCTTGCTTGGAGAATCCATGGACGGAGAAGCCTGGTAGGCTATAGTCCATGGGGTCGCAAAGAGTTGGACATGACTAAGCGAATTCACTATCACTTTCATTTATTTCCACTCTGATCTTTATTATTTATTTCTTTCCTTCTACTGACTTTGGGGTTTGTTCTTAGATTATTTTTGGCTGTGCCCCGTGATTTGTGGGATCTTAGTTCCCTGACTAGGCATCCAACGTGGGGCCCTGGCAGTGAAAGCACGGAGTCCTGACCGTTGGACCACCAGGGAACTCCCTGTTCTTTTTCTGGTTCCTTTATGTGTAAGGTTAAGTTGTTTATTTCAGATTTTGTTTCTGGAAGTAGGCCTGTATTTCTCTAACTTCCCTCTTAGTACTGTTTTTGCAGCATCCCATAGATTTTGAAATGTCATATTTTTGTTTGTCTTCAGGTAATTTTTTGTTTCTCTTTTGATTTCTTCATTAAACCAGTGTTTCAGTAGCATATTATTCATTAGCCACATATTTGTGATTTTTTTCAGCTTTCTTATAGTTGATTTCCAGTTCCATACCACTGTGATTAGAAAAGATAACAATATGATTTCAGTCTTCTTTTATTTATTTTTATTTACTTATTGAGCATTGTTTTCTGTCTCAACATATGGTGCATCCTTGAGAAAGTTCCATGTATACTTGAGAAGAATGTGTATTCTAATGCATTTGGATGGAATGTTCTATATAAATTTATCAAATTCTGATCTTAGGTTTCATTTAAGGTTGCTTTCCTCTCTGTCTGGATGGTCTATCCATTGATGTAAATGGGGTATTAAAAAGTCTCTTACTGTGTTAGTCAATTTCTCTCTTTAGATCTGATACTTTTTAATATATTTTGGTGTTTCTATATTAGGTGCATATAAATGTGTCTTCTTGATGAATATTATTTATCAGTAATAAATGATAAATATTTATCATTATTTGCTATCCATTTTTGTCCTTTACTGCCTTCTTGGTTTGAAGTCTGTTTTGTCTGATAAGGGTAGGGCTGTACCCGCTTTCTTTTGGCAGCAGTTTTCTTGGAGTATCATATTCTTTTCCTTCACATGTAGTCTATGTTTGTCCTTGGAACTGAGGTGAGTCTTCTGGAGACAGCAAGTCATTGGGTGTTGTTTTATGTGGGAGTTTTGCTTTTCTTTTTTATTATTATTATTTTTATACAATTTTTATTTTCCATTTAGTTACTACAGAATATTGACTGTATTCCTCATGTTGTACAATACATCCTTGAGCCTATCTTATACCTAGTCATCCCAGATACTGTTTGTTTTATAGAGTATTCTCTCTGTTTAGTAATTTCATTTCTGAGGTTGAACTGCCTGAGTTTCCTTTTAGCTTACTGAGTTTCTTTATGACAGCTATTTTGCATTATCTTAATCAGTTAGATTGCAGTATTTGTAGCTTTAAGTTTGGGTTCTGGGGGAGTGTAATTTTTTTGTGTGTGTGGGGAGGATACATGTTACTCTGGTGCTTCATGATGCTTGGTGAGTTGTTCCCCTTGCCAACATATTTGAAGTACTGAACACCTTTCTGCTTGATTCTGACAATTCAACTGGTCAAAAAATAGAGGCCTCTTGATTTCCGGTAGGTGGTGATATATTAATAGCACAAGTCTTTGGTTCCTCTTACCTGAACTGCCTCTATTATATGCGAGTTTGCACTTTCCACACTCCACTGCCTCTGTCAGAGGTGTGGCCTTGTGACCTCCTTATTGCTTTTTGGGCCTTGGGGTCATTGGTGCTTCGCTGCCGCCACTGTTGCTGGTGTCTTACGACCTGGTGCGTTGGGATGGTGGGCTCTTCCCTCTTGTCTGGAATCCCCAGGGTTGCAGGCTCTGCCACTGCTGGTAGTGGTCATTTGACTTTCTAAGGTTTGTGGGCTCCACTGGCGTGGGAAGGTGGGGCAGGGGGCCAGAGTTGTGGGTTCCTCAGTGGCCAGAGGGATGAGGTCTGAAGCCCCTTTGCCACTCAGTTACCTGTCATGACAGGCGCTGCTGCTTCTGGGAAGCTGGCGTTGTGTGCACTTGCCCCCACTGCTGCTAGGTTTTCTGAGGCTGCAGACTTAGCTTGCCAGAGCAGAATGCCAAGACTGGAGGCTGTACTTGTGCTTTTCCTTCAGTTTCGCCTCCGCTGTGTGTTCTAGTCCATCCACCTTTAGATGTACAGGTGTGTGGGAATCTCCATTGTTAGGCAGAGGTACCTTTGTTGCATTGTTGATGTTTTACTGCTTGTAAATTGAAGGGACAAGATAAAGATAGCTTTCCACTGTGCCACTTTGCAGATGTCACTCGCTTTTACCCATTTTTGTGTTTAGTTTCTTTTTCTTGTTGATCTGTCTTCACTATTCTTTTTTTTTTTTTCTTGGCTGCACCATGCCACTTGTGGGATCTTAGTTCCCTGACCAGGGATGGAACCCAGGCCCTAGGCACTGAGAATACAGAGTCCCAACTACTAGGCAGGGAATTCCTGTCTTGAATATTCTTGATATTAATTCCTTGAAGAGAAATGACCAGTTTTGATGTTATCATGCATTAGTTTTCCACCTTATGATTTGTGCATTTGAAATCTTCTTTTTAAACAAGATTCCAAAGATTCCCATCTATAGTACATGAAAATCTTTTCCTAATGTTCTTCTGTTGCCTTTGTATTTTCCCTGTGGTATTTAGGTTTTAAATACATCTGTAGTCTACCTTTGTATATGATCATAGAGATCCAGGTTTGTTTTTCTCCATATAATGAGCCAGTTTTACATCCTTCCTTCATTACTATTATATATAGTATCACCTTTATCATATATCAAGTTCCTATGTATACACCTCACTCTGGTTCTGTGTTCTGTCAATACTGTATTATTTTTATTACTATATTTATGTTATGTCTGGTTGGTAGGGTAAGTTCCCCTTTGGAAATTTCTTATAGTTTTTTGGTTATGCATATAAAACTTTAGAGTAACTTTGAGTCCTCCCCCACAGAAAAAGTCCACCTTAAGTTTTCATGGGATTCAAATAGATTTGTAGCTTAATTCTGGGGAAATGGACATCTTTAGTATTATTCTCCTATGAGCATAGTATGTATCTCCCTGTTTTAGATCTTCTTTTAATAGAGTTGTAAATTATTCTCCATAAATTTTGTACTTTTTTGTTAATTGAGTTTCTTAAGCTTTTGTGGTATCTTATTTTATATTTTCTAATTGAATATAAACCAGCATTATTAATCTTCCTCCCCAGTATGTCATTATGGAAAATTTCCTACTTAGGGCCAAGTTTAATTCAAGATTTTTTTTTTACAGTACACCCAAATATCTGCCCCTATATTCTTCAGTTACTTTACATTGTTGTTTTATCACCTGTCTATTCTTCCATCCATCCATCAGTCCATCTTATATTTTTATTTGTTTAAAATAAGATGTAGATGGGTCGGGGGTGGAATTCCCTGGCAGTCCAGTGGTTAGGGCTCAGTGCTTTGCAGGAGACACAGGTTCAGCCCTGGTCAAGGAACTAAAATCCTGCATGCTTCGCAGTATGGCCTATTAGTAATAATAATATGTAGTAATATTATATTAATAATAATAAAAATACCTTTCCCCCAAAGACTTGAGCGTTCGTATCATTAACTAGAGTTCAGTATTTATTTACAGTTTTTTTTTCATTTAAGGTAAATTTGATTTCTGCAAATCAAGATACAGAACATTATTATGACTTCATAAAGCACTGTTTATGTCCCTTGCAAGGCAAAGCTCTCACCCCATCCCCACCCAGAAGGAGAAAGAGAGAAGATGAAAATAAATTACTGAATTAATAGAGGGGAGAGAGAATGACTAAAGACAAAAATGGAGATTCTTAAGGGGGGGGGAAGGGTATTATAAATAGTTACAAGTTAATACATGTTAAAATGCTATTGTTTATTTTTTTTAATTAAGAAAATTAATGAAATATTTTGCTTTCCAACTTCCTTCATAGCTTTCTTTAGTGTCTCTCAAAAACTGAAGGGATTTTGTATTGAACTATAGTGACTTCCTCTGGATCTTTTCATTTGAAAAATTTCAGACAAGAGAAGAAGAGAGAATGAGAGCAAGAGTGTGTGTATGTGAGTGTTTGAAATAGTCAGTGTTTCTATGGATTTGTATAATTTATTAGTGACTATTTTACTATACAGTGATTATAAATATGATGACATTTGGAGGATTCTAGGATTTTTATAGACTTTTTTATACTTTCTTTTTTTTTGGACGGGTCCCTATTTAGCTTTTTCTTGAAACCAAGTACCTCTGGTGACAGTTTACAAAGTGGCAGCATTCCATTGGCAAGTGAACCTTTGGAGCACAAACCCATATCCAGTCCAGCAGAACCTGACCTGATCAACCTTACGGATTTGCCAAAACATAACCAGACCATTACTGAAGAAACAAGCTCTGCAGTTGAATCAAGGTACCATAGAATTCAGAGAACTCTTTATAAAAAATTGGGTGCCCCTGTAAAAATTTCATCTTTAAATACAACCTGGATGACATAGACATAAGTTCTGGCATGTTTAAGAATGTAACTTTAAAGGCTACCCACTCCCATATTCTGGCCTAGAGAATTCCCTGGACTATACAGTCCATGGGATCGCAAAGAGTTAGACACAACTGAGCGATTTTCACAGTGTTTAAATATCTAATGAATGAATCTGATGATAAACCATTTTTAATACTGTTTAATGTTTTACAGTGGTCTTTTCCAGAAATGAACTTCCCAACAATAAAAAGTATTTTCCCTTTCAGTGTAGTCATTGCCAGTTTCCAGATACATACTCTCTTTACAGAGAAGTATACCTTTAACTCTTAAATATTGATTCAAACATTTATTGAGAGCCTACTGTATGCTCAGCATTATGCTAAACACTAAAAATAAAAAAGTAAATAAAATCTGACCTCTGTTCTTAGGTGGGTCATGGCCTGAAAGTGAAAGTCACTCAGTCCTGTCCGATTCTTTGCAGCCCCATAACTACACAGTCCATGGAATTCTCCAGGCCAGAATACTGGAGTGGGTAGCCTTTCCCTTCTTCAGGGGATCTTCCTAACCCAGGGATCAAACCTAGGTTTTCTGCATTGCAGGCAGATTCTTTACCAGCTGAGCCACAAGGGAAACCCGGGTCATGGCCTAGTAGAGATTAAATACTTGACAGTGAATCTGCATTACTTATTTGGATGCAGTATACATACTTCCAGGTGATTTTGTTTAATAAAGGTGAAATGTTTGAATAGAGCACGTGAATGGGCACTTAGTCTTTTAAAAATTATACCATAATACTTACCATATACCCTCTTCTACCCTCATCAGATCATCCACTTCATCCTGTTTTTCTGACTGATTTTACAAAAATACCTGAAGAAAAGTTAATTCCTATAAGGCAGTACTGACTCTTCTCAGATATATTCAGTACATTCAAAATTTATTATAGAAAATACTCTAACTCTACAGATTTAGATTGTTTAAACTAATCTAACCACAGCATTTCTTCTTCATTTTTTTAAGTGATGAAATAATGAAAGCCAGCGGAGATGTCCAAACTATGAAAATTTCACCTGTGCCTAACAGTTTATCAAAACGAAATGTGTCTTTGACTAGAAGTCACAGTGTTGGAGGTCCCTTGCAAAATATGGACTTTTCCCAGCGACCGTTTCATGGCATTTCAACAGTTAGTCTTCCAAACAGTCTGCAGGAAGTTGTGGTATGTACAACATTATAATTATACTGTGTGTTCCTGTAAGTATATATTAAAATAGCGTCTTCTTCTGTAATAGGTTTTTTTAATCACATGAAAAGTGATACATTTTCATAAGCAGGCTAAGAACTTTCAGATTTCAAAAATGTATACAAATAACCAGAAGAGCATAATGAGTCCTTTTGTGGCACCATCCAGCTTCAGTAATTTTCAACTTATATTTTTCTGTCATGTATACCCTCACTCAATTCTTTTGTAGATCCATTTGAAGCAAATTTCAAACATATATTCCATTTGTCAATATTTCAGTATTTATCTCTAAGAGATAAAGACTCTTAAAAACGTAATGCTGTTGGTTCAGTCGTTAAGATTCCACACTCCCAATGCAAGGGGTGCAGGTCGGTCCCTGGTCAGGTAATTACTATCTCACTCGCCACACAGTGCGGCCAAAAGTCAAACAAACAAAAAAGTGCCATTATCAGACCCAGGAAATAACAAATGATGGATCAGGGTCATTCAGTCTTCGTTCGAATTTCTAGTGATTTCAAAAATGTCACGTATGTGTGCTTTGCAGTTTGAGGAATCAGGATCAAATAATGCTTTGTGATTGGTGATCTGCTTTCTGGTCTTTTTAAGTCTATAGACTCTTTTTTCCCCTTGTAATTTATTTGTTGAATACAACCCTGTAAGTTGGTAATTGCAGCTCGAAGCTTGATCAGATTCAGGTTTTTTGTTCTGTTTTGTTCATTTGTGTATTTTTACAAGGCAGCTTCATCAGTAGTGGTATGTCTCAAAGGACGTGAACTATCTCTGTGGGCTTAGCAGCTGTTAACCCCTTAATGCCTAGATAAGTTATCCATTTGGAGCTATAATATGACAATACTCTAATTCTGTCATCTTCTTTATTATATGAAATATATTTATAAAGAGAAACTTATGCTATGGCTTTTGTCTGATTTTTTTCCAAAAATGCAGTTTATGTTGGAAAAGCAAGATAGATGTTTGATTTTAATTTTTCCTTTTATTTATCAAACTTCACACTGACAAGTTGGGTTCCTAGCATTCTCCAAGGTGATCCATTATCTGGGGGCATAGGGTTTCATTATGACCTCATGGGTTTAAACATTTATGTTTACATCCACTGCTGTTGTTACCCTTATTGATGCGTATTTTATTCCTTCTTTGGTCAGCTAGAAGCCTCTGCCTGTTGGTGCCTTATTCCTTTTGACACAACTCTATTAGCTTTTATGGGTCTTTCCTGATCACTCAGTTGGTAAAGAATCCGCCTGCAATGCAGGAGACCCCGATTTGGGGTTGGGAAGACCAACTGGAGAAGGGATAGGCTACCCACTCCAGTAATCTTGGGCTTCCCTGGTTGCTCAGCTGGTAAAGAATGTGCCTGCCATGCGGGAGATCTGGGTTTGATCCCTGGGTTGAGAAGATCCCCTGGAGAAGGGAAAGGCTACTCACTCCAGTATTCTGGCCTGGAGAATTCCATGAACTAGTCCATGGGGTTGCAAAGAGTCAGACACGACTGAGTAACTTTCACCTTTGTATAAGTTCTTTTAAAGTTTCCTTGCTTTCTTGTATTACAAGATGTTTGATGCTCAAGTGTTACATATTTCCTTCTTCAGACCTCGAATCAGCCATTTCTTTAAGAAACATTCCTTTTAGAGAAAAACAGTATTTGGAGATCTCAATCTGGGCACCATGGGTACTTGTTAATATTGGTCATAAACACTTTATTCTAATTGTGTACAACTTACAAAGTCTAGGTTGGGTTTCTTTTTCCATTATTTTCATTATTTCATTTGATTTCTAAAATTGCTCTTTAGTTTTTATTGCAGTTAAATGTATAAACAAGTTAGATATATTTTAAAGACTCATCAAGAAATATTAACACAAAAAATGGCCTCCTCTGTTTAGAGTTTTACGTGGAAGATAAAGTCAGATTTTTTTGGTATCATTATGAAACATCAGAAACGCAAATATTTCTTGTAAAAAGTTGAAAAGGAAAAATCAGTCATACATAGGGCATTGCTCTTAATGTGATAAGAGAAACTCATGTTTAAAATAGGGCCTAGTATATGGATTAATAATTTTTGTTCATAATCATTTAACTTAAGGGTATTTATGATTAAGTACTTTTTCTTCTTTTATGTTTTCTTCAGGGTGTTATACTACATGTAGTAATGGCCCTGAAATAAGTTTGAAAGGACAGAAAAGTGTGCTCTCATTGAGACATACTCTGAAACATACATAATAAAATTGATCATATTTACTTCTTTTTATATTTCTGTTTTTAAGGATCCTTTAGGAAAAAGACCCAACCCTCCCCCTGTTTCTGTGCCTTACTTGAGTCCTCTAGTGCTTCGCAAAGAACTTGAATCTTTGCTAGAAAATGAAGGCGATCAGGTGATTCACACGTCCTCATTCATCAATCAACATCCAATCATTTTCTGGAACCTCGTTTGGTATTTCAGGCGTTTGGATCTTCCTAGTAACTTGCCAGGACTTATCCTCACTTCTGAACATTGTAATGGAGGCGTACAGGTAGGGAACCAACTTCTGTACTTAAACTACATTCATGTTGGTTAGGATGAGGCTTCACTTCAGGTATTAGGAAGTATACAATAGTAGTGTTAAGTCATAGGTTATTTCTCTCTCACTTAAAAATTTAGATAGGTGGTCCAGGGATGGTATAATGCTAGGGACTTGAGAGCCTTCTATCTTTTTTGCTTGTAGTGTGGCCTCCAAGTTTTACACCTGGTCTAGGATAGCTGTACTCTACTTCCAAGCTACCACATCCATATTCCAGCCAGCAGAAAGAAGAAAAATGGATGGAGAATATATTCTTTCTTTAGGGATAGTTCCTAGATTTACATATAATCTTTTTATATGTATTTGTTTGGCCTAAATTTAGTTATATGATCATTTCTAGTGGCAGGAGTAGCTAGAAAAGTGGTTTTTATTCTGAAATATAATATTCCTAGCTGTGAGGGATGTTTGGGGGAGAATGGATACATGTATATGTATGGTTGAGTCACTTTGCTGTCCACCTGAAACTGTCACAACATTGTTAATCAACTACACTCCAATAGAAATAAAAAAAACTTTTTTGAAAAGATATTCCCAGCTGAAATCCTCACTTTATTTTAAAGGATTTGTATTTGCCATATTTTTCAGATATATTTAAAAACTAGTGAAGTTATTTTGCTAGGTCACATACTGAATAAGTGATGAGGGGCTAAGACCACAGTCTGGCTCTCTGACTCTGCTTGAGCTGGCATCCTTGACTCCCAGGGAGACAGTAAACTTATGATACTGAATATTGAGAGATACCCCCCCACCCCAAACATACATCAGAGGCACAATAAACTTTGAGAGTCTTGTAAACTGTTTTGACTGATTTATGTACTAGTCAGTACAATGAGATGGAGAAGGAAATGGCAACCCACTCCAGTATTCTTGCTTGAGAATCCCAGGGACGGAGGAGCCTGGTGGGCTGCCATCTATGGGGTTGCACAGAGTCGGACACAACTGAAGTGACTTAGCAGTAGCAGCAGCAGTACAATGAGATAGTAGTAACTGTAGTACTTTCTCGTATCTTAAAATTTGCTGTGATGAAGGTTAATCACATTCACGTGACTGCTGTGCCAGTTAGCAAGTTGTCACTCAGTCCTTGAAATTCAGAGTGAGAATCATGCACCTCAGAAAATAATAACATTTGTACTTAGATACAAGTAAAAATTAAAATTTTTCTTCAGAGTTTTAGGTCTAGAATTTTATTTTTTTTTACAAACCCTAATGTCGAGGGCTGACTTTCAGTAGATCACAGCGAGGGAGCTGCTCTGCTGTGTACTAAATCTCGACTCAGAAGCAAGTCATCTGTGAGTGGTTTAGCACCAAATTCCCCAGGAATGTGCAGTGCGTGACGGGCAAGGGGGCGGCTGCCTTTCCGGCTGCGCCCTGTGTCCCAGGAGGAAGGGCTCTCAACTATGCCGTGCTCCAGGTCTAGAATTTTGAAAAGGACTCACCTGTTTTATATAATCAAGCTTTGCTAGGTCCACTGGTAATTACTATTATGCTTAGTTATTACTGTGCTTAGGGTACTAATACTGTCTATTGATCTTTTTTAGCTTCCCCTGTCATCTCTGTCCCAGGATAGCAAACTTGTTTATATTCAGCTGTTATGGGATAATATCAACCTTCATCAGGAACCAGGAGAACCTCTGTATGTCGCATGGAGAAATTTTAGTAAGTAAAATAAAGACGTAAAAGACTGAAACTGGAAACAACCAAATATCCATCCACAGGTGACTACATAAGCAAATTACTGTACAGTCCATCCACACAGTAAAATACTGTTTCAGTTTAGTTCAGTTCAGTTGCTCAGTCGTATCCGACTCTCTGCGACCCCGTGAATCGCAGCACGCCAGGCTTCCCTGTCCATCACCAACTCCCGGAGTTCACTCAGACTCAAGTCCATCGAGTCAGGGATGCCATCCAGCCATCTCATCCTCTGTCGTCCCGTTCTCCTCCTGCCCCCAATCCCTCCCAGCATCAGAGTCTTTTCCAGTGAGTCAACTCTTCGTGTGAGGTGGCCAAAGTACTGGAGTTTCAGCTTTAGCATCATTCCTTCCAAAGAAATCCCAGGGCTGATCTTGCAGTCCAAGGGACTCTCAAGAGTCTCCTCCAACACCGCAGTTCAGAAGCATCAATTCTTCAGCACTCAGCCTTCTTCACAGTCCAACTCTCACATCCATACATGACCACAGGAAAAACCATAGCCTTGACTAGACGGACCTTTGTTGGCAGAGTAATGTCTCTGCTTTTAAATATGCTATCTAGGTTGGACATAACTTTGCTTCTTTAGTAGTAAATAAAAATGTATGCCTGAGGGAAAAATAGAATTGAGGAGATGAGATTAATTATTTTGCTTTGTTTTTAAATCTTTCATTCACTTTTAGTATCTCCTCAGGCTTTTTTCCATTTTATTTCAAATTTATTTGTTGTATCAACCTGTTAATCAGATGTCCTGTTGAGCTGAAGAGTGGCTTTTTTGTGTGATTCTTACAGTCTGTCTATCAAATATTAATTTGGTGAGGTATTTGGAGAGTAAATTCTGTACAGCAGATGTGTTTGTGTAGATGATAATTTCAATTATATTGATATAAGCGTCAAAGATTTTGGCTTTATTTGCAGTTTTTTATATATAGAACATATTTTTACAAGGGGTTTAAAAGGTTATCCAGTATTCAGAAGCCTTGTGAGTCCGTAAGAAACCACAGACAATCCAATAGGTCAGTGAGTAAATGGTATCAGTAGGCAGTTCGTGGAAGAAACATTAAACTGCTGCTCTGTAGATATACAGTGTACAAAGCTGTCAGTACCACGATGCTTCCCAAAAGATTATAATAATGAAAAACTTAATACCTAACGAGAGAGTTGTGATAAACCCACATTATGAAATGTTGGCAAACAAGAAAAGGAAGGAGTTATTTCTATATAGGTTCCTGAAAGGATGGATGCCCATTATATTAAGTGGAAAAAGGCAAGTTGTAGAACAGTATATGATCTTTTTTGCAGGAATTAAAAAAACCAAAATGCTTTATTAATATTTACTTGTTTGGCTGTGCTGGGTCTTCGTTGCTGCCCGGGCTTCTCTCTGGTTGTGGTGCGTGGTGGGCCGCTCCCGTTGTGGTGAGGGCTTGTCATTCAGTGGCTTCCCTTTTTGCGGAGCACAGGCGCAAGGGCGTGCGGCTTCTGGAGTTGTGGCTCCCAGGCTGTAGAGCCAGGCTCAGTAGTTGTGGCACATGGGCTTAATTGCTCTGCAGCATGTGGGATCCTCCTGGATCAGGGATTGAACCCACGTCTCCTGCATTGGCAGGCAGATTCTTCACCACTGAGCCACCAGGGAAGCCCCTGTATGTTTTTAACGTATGCATAGAAAAAGGTCTAAAAAACTATATATATCCCAAGCTGTTAGCAGTACCTGCTCAGAAGAGAAAAGGGATTGTATTTTTTCCTACAGTCTTTTACTACTTAACATTTTACTTAAGCTAGAAGAGAAGAATCTGACATTTTCCCTTGAAATATGTCAATCACAAAATTATGACTAAATGTATCTATTTTTGTCTTTTTGTTGTTTTTCCAGTTATGATATTTGAACACTTTTTAAGCAGGAGCAGAATAACCTTGAAATTTATGCTAGAAAAAAATAGAATTATAACCACAATTTCTTTAGTTGTTTCCCCTCATATCTTGAAATAGATAAGTGTTTTAAAATGTTCTATAATTTGTGGTAGGAACAAAATTTAGAATTCCCAAGAATAGCTTTGTTTCTTTACTTGGTTTCTTTAAGTGAAGAACTGGCACATAAATAAGATTATAAGACATAATAGAATTGAGTAGTGACTTTTGGAAAAGCAGTATGGGGAGCTGCACAGTCCCAATTCCCAGCAAAACAACATAATTGGTGAAAGTTATTAAAGACAAATGTATCTGTGTATGTCTATGACTATAGAGGAAAATGAAGAAACATTTATTTAAGAAAATATATATTAAATTGCAGTGAAACAGTGATTTCTGTAGCACTTGGGCTACAACTTGCTGCTCCCCACCAGCCCCCAGTCAAGGGGCTATAGCATCTCCCTGGGAAAGACAGGTTGTCAGCAGTTCTCATGCTCCCAACTCGACCAGCTCTATAGCACAGAGGTTCGGTTCCAGGACATGAGGAGGCTCACTTCCTCCACTCATCCCCCATTCATTGCCTGTTTCAGCAACCTTTGAATACTGGAGCTCTGATTGTTCTCACAGCATCTTGCTCATAAGGGAGAGGTTTTATGCCATTTGAGGCAAGCTAAAGAATTGGAGGCAACTGCATCCCTCCAGTGCCCCACTCACAAAGTAGGGGAATCATTCTAAGAGAAGGCCACAGTTCCCAGCCCCGGCTCCAGAGCAGTGGCCGAGAGACAGGCCATAAGAACAGAGAGCTCAGAAGTTCTCCCCAAAGGAAATAATCTTATTTGGGACAGACTGGAGAAGTTCAAACCTAAAAGCACCCTTGGAAAAAGTGGAGATTTTGGTGAGAGGGCCAGTATTACCCTGATACAAAACCCAAAGACATCATAGGAAACAAAAATGAAAAATCCGTATCACTTATGAATATAGACATAAGGATCCTCAGCAAAATACTGTAAACCAAATCCATCAATTTATAAAGGGGACTGTACGTCATGACCAGTGCTCTTACCCCAGACATGCTGTGTTGATTTGAAAATCACTTACAATAATACACCGTATCAATCAGAATAAAGGACAAAATCCACATGATATCTGAATGGGCACAACTGAAGCATTTCACAAAATCTGTTGTCCTTTGTTAAAAACACTCAACAAGCTAGGAATAGAAAGAAACCTCCTCAGCCTGATTATGAATATCTGAAAACCTACAACTGGTCTCATACTTAGTGAAGAAGGACTAAATACTTTCCCTCTAAGCACAGGAACAAGACAAAGATGTCTGTTTTCGTTATTTCTTTTCAACATTGTACTGGAGGTTCTTGTTAGAGCAGTTAGATGGGAAAATAAAAGGCATCTAAATGAGAAACAAAAAACTATCCCTATTTGCAGGTTCTGTGATCTTATATATGGAAAATCTTAAATTAGAAAATCCTAAGGAACACACACACACACACGCACACACAGAAAAAGACAAATGGATAAGTTCAGCAGAGTTACAGGATATAACATAAATATATATAAATCAACTGTATTTCTATATACTTTGACTTAATAATCCAAAAATTAAGAAAATAACTCCATTTATAATAGCATTAAAAATAAAATACTTAGGGATAAATTCAATAAGTTAAGAAAGTAAAAACACCTAAATAAATAGAAATCCCATGTTCATGGACTAGAAAAGTTAATATTGTTAAGATGGCAGTACTCCCAAATTGATCTATAGATTCAGTACAATCTATATCAAAATTCCAGGTGGCTTTTAATAGAAATTGGCAAGCCTATCCTAAAATTTATATGGGTTTTCAAGGGACCTAGAATAGTCAAAATAAGTCGTAGGACTCATTTCTTGATTTGAAAACTTACTGCAAAGCTACAGTAATCAAAGTGGAAAACTGGCATAGGGTAGATATATAGGTCAATGGAATAAAGTTCAGTTTCCAGAAATACACCCACACATGTATAGTTAATTGCCTTTCAACAAGAGTGCCAAGGACCATTCAGTGGGGAATGGATAGTCAACAACTGGAACAACATGCAGAAAAGATAAAGTTGGATTTTTTCCTCACATCATACATAAAAATGAACTCAAAATGGGACATATACCTAAATGTAGGAGCTAAAACTATAAAACTCTTTAAAGAAAACATTGGAGTATATATTTTCATGACCTTTTACAGGACCAGGCCTTCTTAATACAACCCCAAGAGGTGACAAAAGAAAAAGTAGACTTAAAAACATCTGTGCTGAAAAATCAACCATTAAAAAGTGAAATGTCAGCCCACAGAGTTGGGGGAGATATTTGCAAAGTATCTTAAGGATTTGTATTCAGAATATATAAAGAAGTCTCAAAACTCATCACAAAGAAGATAACTCACCTAAAAACTTGGGCAGAAGATCTGTCTTAATTAGTTTGGGCTGCTGTTACAAAATAGCACAAACTGAGTAGCTTACTAAAAAGTATACTTACTATTACTTTATTAGCTTATGAAATTTTTTATTTCTCACAGTTCTGGAGGCTTGAAGTCCAACGCCAGGTTGCTGGCATGGTCAGTGAAGGCCCTCTTCTAGATGGCAGGCTTATGCCCTCAGGCAGTACAAGGGATGAGGGATCTCACCGGTGCACCCATTTTAAGGGGCGCTAAACTAATCCATTCATGAGGACTTTGCCCTCATGATCTTAACCACCCACTGATGGTCTCACCTCCCAATACCATTTAGTAAGCATTCCTTTTCACCATATGAATTTTGGGGTGACACAGACATTTAGATCCTAGCAGGATCCTGAATTGACAGATCTCTAAAAAAGACATGTAAATGGCCAGAAATGAAAGGATGCTCGTTATCACTAAACATCAAGGATGTGTAAGTCAAAACCACAAAGAGATACCACTTCATACTCACTATATTGGCTTTAACCAAAAGGGCAGATACTAAGTTGTGGTGAGGATATAGAGAAATTGGAACCCCAGGTCATTGCTAATTGGGATAAAAAATAGTTCTGTTGCTTTGGTGTAAATAGTTTCACAGTTCCTCAAAATAGTAAACATTTAACCGTATGACACAGCAGTTGCACTCTTAGGTATACACCCAAGAGAAAGAAAGGCACACATCCACATTAAAACTTACACACTGTTTTCAGCAATATTTTTCTTAATATCCAAATAATGGAAGCAGTCTAAATGTTCATATTAACTGATAAGTGGATACAGTATGGTATATCCATACAATGGAATATTCAGTTCAGTTCAGTCGCTCAGTCATGTCCGACTTTTTGCGGCCCCGTGAATCGCAGCACGCCAGGCCTCCCTGTCCATCACCAACTCCCGGAGTTCACTCAGACTCACGTCCATCGAGTCAGTGATGCCATCCAGCCATCTCATCCTCTATCGTCCCCTTCTCGTCCTGCCCCCAATCCCTCCCAGCATCAGAGTCTTTTCCAATGAGTCAACTCTTCGCATGAGGTGGCCAAAGCACTGGAGTTTCAGCTTTAGCATCATTCCTTCCAAAGAAATCCCAGGGCTGATCTCCTTCAGAATGCACTGGTTAGATCTCCTTGCAGTCCAAGGGACTCTCAAGAGTCTTCTCCAACACCACAGTTCAAAAGCATCAATTCTTTGGCGCTCAGCTTTTCCAACTCTCACATCCATACATGACCACAGGAAAAACCATACCCTTGACTAGGCGGACCTTTGTTGACAAAGTAATATGTCTGCTTTTTAATATGCTATCTAGGCTGGTCATAACTTTTCTTCCAAGGAGTAAGTGTCTTTTAATTTCATGGCTGCAGTCACCATCTGCAGTAATTTTGGAGCCCAAAAAAATAAAGTCTGACACTGTTCCCAGTGTTTCCCCATCTATTTGCCATGAAGTGATGGGATCAGATGCCATGATCTTCGTTTTCTGAAGAATGTTGAGCTTTAAGCCAACTTTTTCACTCTCCTCTTTCATCTTCATCAAGAGGCTTTTTAGTTCCTCTTCACTTTCTGCCATAAGGGTGGTATCATCTGCATATCTGAGGTTATTGATATTTCTCCCGGCAATCTTGATTCCAGCTTGTGCTTCTTCCAGCCCAGCATTTCTCATGATGTACTCTGCATATAAGTTAAATAAGCAGGGTGACAATACACAGCCTTGACATACTCCTTTTCCTATTTGGAACCAGTCTGTTGTTCCACATCCAGTTCTAACTGTTGCTTCCTGACCTGCATACAGATTTCTCAAGAGGCAGGTCAGGTGGTCTGGTATTCCCATCTCTTTCAGAATTTTCCAGTTTATTGTGATCCACACAGTCAAAGGCTTTGGCATAGTCAATAAAGCAGAAACAGATGTTTTTCTGGAACTCTCTTGCTTTTTCTGTGATCCAGCAGATGTTGGCAATTTGGTCTCTGGTTCCTCTGCCTTTTCTAAAACCAGCTATGTGGCAATGAAAAGTAGTGAATGCTGATATATTACAAAATGAATTAATTTTAAAATATTACAGAAGAAGTCAGACACTAGAGTATGATTGCATTTATATGAAACAATCAGAATAGGCAAATCTGTAGAGACAAAATTAGATTAGTGGTTGCCTAGGGCTGGAGGGAGTGGGAAGAGAAGAGAAGTAACTGCTAATAGGTAGATCTCTTTTGAAAGTGATAAAAATGTTCTAAAATTGGTGATGGTTGCACAACTCCATGAATTAAGGAGCAGTGGTGAAGTTGCATATTATCTTTGAGTTGAATGCCCGAAAATCATAGCATACAATGAAAATCAAATCTGTTCAGCAGTAGAAAAACTAGGATTAAAACCCATAGAGGGCTTCCCTTGGTGGCTCACTGGTAGAGAATCTGCCTGCCAATGCAGGAGACACAGGTTCAGTCCTTGGTCTGGGAAGATACCACATGCCACGGAACAGCGCAGCCTATGTGCCACAAATACTGAGCCTGTGCTCTCAAGCCCGGGAACAAAAACTACGGAGCCCGTGTGCTGCAACTGCTGAAGCCCGCGCACTCAAGAGCCTGTGCTCCATGACAAGAGAAGCCCGTGCACCTTAACTACGGAGTAGCCCATCCTCACTGCAACTGGAAGAAAGCCCAAGCAGCAGCAGAGACCCAGTACAGCCAAAAATAAACAGTTTTTAAAAAACGTAAACCCATAGCAGCCAGCATTTCCTCTTGTAACAGAGAACTTTGCTTTTCTTTGGTTCAACACAAAGGAAATATTACTAGTTACCTTTATTAAGGGGCTGGGTTGTATGCAAATTAAATAGCTTGCTTTATGACAGATGCTCAAAAGGAGGTTGACTGGGCAACTTTTGGATACACAGTTCCATCTCAGCTGATGTGGGTATAATAAAACTGTATGGCTGCTGGGGTTACCTCCAGTATTAAAGTTTAATACTGGAGCTTTTTCTGGGCCAAGCTTACATTGTTGATTTGGTGTATTTTTAATGTTAACTGTGATCCAGTTCAAATATGCCACTGAAGCACTTTTTATTTTTTTTTATTTTTAAACTTTACAATATTGTATTAGTTTTGCCAAACATCAAAATGAATCTGCCACAGGTATACCCGTGCTCCCCATCCTGACCCCTTCTCCCTCCTCCCTCCCCATACCCTCCCTCTGGGTCATCCCAGTGCACCAGCCCTAAGCATCCAGTATCGTGCATCGAACCTGGACTGGCGACTCGTTTCATACATGATATTATACATGTTTCAATGCCATTCTCCCAAATCTCCCCACTCTCTCCCTCTCCCACAGAGTCCATAAGACTGATCTATACATCAGTGTCTCTTTTGCTGTCTTATACACAGGGTTATTGTTACCATCTTTCTAAATTCCATATATATGCGTCAGTATACTGTATTGGTGTTTTTCTTTCTGGCTGGCTTCACTCTGTATAATAGGTTCCAGTTTCATCCACCTCATTAGAACTGATTCAAATGTATTCTTTTTAATGGCTGAGTAATACTCCATTGTGTATATGTACCACAGCTTTCTTATCCATTCATCTGCTGATGGGCATCTAGGTTGCTTCCATGTCCTGGCTATTATAAACAGTGCTGCGATGAACATTGGGGTACACGTGTCTCTTTCCCTTCTGGTTTCCTCAGTGTGTATGCCCAGCAGTGGGATTGCTGGATCATAAGGCAGTTCTATTTCCAGTTTTTTAAGGAATCTCCACACTGTTCTCCATAGTGGCTGTACTAGTTTGCATTCCCACCAACAGTGTAAGAGGGTTCCCTTTTCTCCACACCCTCTCCAGCATTTATTGCTTGTAGACTTTTGGATCGCAGCCATTCTGACTGGCGTGAAATGGTATCTCATAGTGGTTTTGATTTGCATTTCTCTGATGAGTGATGTTGAGCATCTTTTCATGTGTTTGTTAGCCATCTGTATGTCTTCTTTGGAGAAATGTCTATTTAGTTCTTTGGCCCATTTTTTGATTGGGTCATTTATTTTTCTGGAGTTGAGCTGTAGGAGTTGCTTGTATATTTTTGAGATTAGTTGTTTGTCAATTGCTTCATTTGCTATTATTTTCTCCCATTCTGAAGGCTGTCTTTTCACCTTGCTGATAGTTTCCTTTGTTGTGCAGAAGCTTTTAAGTTTAATTAGGTCCCATTTGTTTATTTTTGCTTTTATTTCCAATATTCTGGGAGGTGGGTCATAGAGGATCCTGCTGTGATGTATGTTGGAGAGTGTTTTGCCTATGTTCTCCTCTAGGAGTTTTATAGTTTCTGGTCTTATGTTGAGATCTTTAATCCATTTTGAGTTTATTTTTGTGTATGGTGTTAGAAAGTGTTCTAGTTTCATTATTTTATAATACATGAAATTGGTGTAAGTATTTTTTCTTAGTAATTCAGGAATTACTCTTGTATCAGTTAGGATTACACTCTACTGTATTTAGTAGAAAATGACAGAATCTTAAACAGGTAAAGATTATTCTCTCACATGAAGAATTTATGTAGACACTCCAGGACTGGTACGCAACTCCTCTGTCATCAGGGGCCTACTCCTTATGCTTTGTCTGCTTTTCCATCTGTAAAGATCCATGGTCATAGGATGGCTGCTGGAGTACAAGCTATCGCATCCCAGCCTCAAGCACAAAGCCCTTAAGTTCACGAAAAGGAAAAAGGGACAGGCCTCTCCTATCTGAAGAAAGCAAGAAAAATATTTTTTATTTGGTTACATTGCAGCATAATTGTGAAGGTGAAAAGAAATAACTTCTTAAATACATTGAATAAGTGTATTCTTTATTATTGTGTTCATATCATTAGATTCTGAAAAGAAATCGTCTCTCCTGTCAGAGGAACAACAAGCAACAAGCACTTTAGTAGAAATCATCAGGCAGAGTATTCAACATAATGATGTTCTTAAACCCATCAACCTACTTGCACAACAAATGAAGGGAGATGTGAAAAGACAAAGGTAATAATTCAGTATTTTTTAGTTGATGTCACTGGAAATAATTTCATGATTTTTTAAAAAAATTACTTTCAAAACTATCTGCAGTTGTAAAAGAAACACATAACTCATTGTGGAACATCTGATTCTTTTTTAAAGTGCTGCCCAAGTGTATACATTCATACTTCAGCACAAACATAATAAAAATGTCTGAGGAATAGATTAAATTTTAGTAGGTGATGCATTCATGTCTAAAATATATTCAGTCTTGGGGAAACACTACTTCTATTCACTGGAAGCCTATAAATATGTTTAATATCAATGTTAAACATATCTACTGCTTGTTCAGGCCATGTCACACAGTTTATCTTGTGGGATGTAAAAAAATATATGAGTAGAAACAACTTAAGAAAATGATGGAAGCAATGAATCACAAAGGATATGGAGCTATCCTGATCCTCTTACTATTTATTATCTGCTAACTTATTTGGATCAGTACTCAACCCAGTCTCAGCCTAAGTGAATTTTGTGGTAAGCTTCAGCAAAGGGGACATAGTATCTTCTATCAACAGAAACAGTGTTTCCAGGTGCTCTTCAAGTTTGTAGTCATGGCAGCTTTGAAGACAGTCTCAGAAGTAACAGGACAAGAACTCATGATAGAAATCAATAAATCCTTTTATAATTTTAGCAGTTGATATGGAGATTATCTCCTTCACAGGCTAAAGAGTAGCCAGTTACAAGCATCTGATTTAAGGGCAGGGAAAGAATATGAGAAATTATATAGCTTGAAGCTTTTAAAGAAAGCTGCATGGAGCATTATCAGAATCAGCATTACAAATTTTTTTTTCTGTGTAAATAAATACTCAGAAGTCAGTTCCTAAATTCCCCTTTTTTAACAGCTGAGCCATGAATTTGATTTTTAAGGTTTCATTTGTCTTGCTTTTCTGTTCGCAAATCAGATAAAGGTGATTTTTCATTTACTGTTGGGTTAAATTACTAGTAAGACACCACACAACCTGTTTGTGTCTAAGGGTTTAGACCCCTAACTTACTTAGAAATTAATTTCTTTGTCATGTAGCAAAAAATTGCTTTTCTAAGTATGAATTAGAAATTAGAATTGAAAGTTATCTATTGCATTACTAAATATCAATAACTTTAAGTTAAAATAAGCCATTTTTGTTTTGAACATGAAGCTTTATGCCCATTAACTTAAACTTTTTAATTTGAAATAGAAGTTTGCAGGAAATGGCAAAGAAAGTATCTGTGGACTCTTTACCCAGCTTTTCCCAAAGGTGACACCTAACAACTGTAATGTAGTCAAACTGTGACACTGACATGAATGAATACAGAGCCTAATCTTTTTTTAAAGTATAGTTGATTTACAGTGCTGTTAGTTTCAGGTGTTTTTTTCACCATTTAAAAAATCTTAGCATATTTTTTATGCTCTTTGCCCATTCAGTTCAAATATTTTGTTTTATAGGAGTTTATACAGAGAAATCCTCTTCTTATCATTAGTATCTCTTGGAAGAGAGAATATTGATATTGGTAAGTTGGTCAAATGTGGATTACTAAAGGTGGTTTAGTCTTATTCTCATAATTTAAAAAATTCTAACTGGTATGGGTAAATACTCCATTTGCCTTTTAAAAGATTTCTAGCTTTAAATGTGCAATTTATGTATATAAAATGATTTGACTACCACTTTTAAATGCATAGCTTTCATCTTATTAACAAATTCCAACTACATTTTTGAAAATATCTTTCAGAGGCTTTTGACAATGAGTATGGACTTGCATACAACAGTCTGTCTCCAGATATTCTTGAAAAGTTGCAGAAAATTGATGCTCCACCAAGTATCAGTGTGGAATGGTGCAGGAAGTGTTTTGGAATGCTTCTCATTTAAATATAACAGATTGTCTAGACTTTTAACACAGTGCTGGGGGAATAGACTCAATCTGGAGACATTCAAGGTTTTTTCATAATACAAATTGGAGAAAACAGAAATGAACTTAGTCTTGGGACAGTATTTATGATGAAATCGTACTGAATCATCTCAGTGTAAAAATGCCATTAAAATGCCCCAAGGTTTATTGAAGATTTATAATTTCTGAGCTGTTTATATCTGCTGAAAATTGGTATCACATTTTTCAGTATTTCTAGTAGTTTGATAATGGAAAACCACTCTTGGCATTTTGTTTGTTTGAAGCTGTTGAGTTTGGGGGAGCGGCAAATTAACGTAAACTTGCCTAACCCCCAAACAAATGAAATCTCAATTATAACAGCAACTGTTTGTGTATTGTGTATATATGTGTGGCTGTGTAGGTATCTATTCAGCCATATTATATTTATTAAAATTCTTAAATTGCATGTTGCAATAGTTTTTTGAAAGGGGTTTCCAACTATTAAAATGACTACTACTAAACTCATATGTAGTCATTTAAGTTCATAATTACCTGAAAGTCTGATGAAAACTGCCATGCCTTTGACTTCAAAATTAATATATTATTTTTACCCTTCATGCTATATATTAGCTCCCTTAACGGGTTATATTTCAAATATAACCAGTTCCTTCATCCTCTTCCCAGTACCATGTTAATTTGCAACAGCTTTAAAATGGAATAAATGAGCCAAATAGTTTAAATGAAATTAGATCAGCATCATAATTTACAAAATTAAAATTCTTGTGTATGTCTTTGGGTCTGAAATTGTTCAGGCACATAAATTGTTGCTATTGTTCACTTTTAAAAACCTGTGGAATAACTTGCACTGCAGAATTCTATTCTTGTATATTTAGATTGTATGCTTATTTGTGCATTTGTAAATATGGTTTTTTAGGATGAATCAATTAAGTCTTAAAACATTAAAGCTTATTAAGCTTGTTGCTTGTAGGTTTAAGAAAATCACGACCTCACACGCCTCACTGACATTCATGCCTTTCATTAAACCATCCCTTAAGAAGATAGTAAATTTGTCTTCCTTACCTTTGCATGCATGGTTTGAAAAACCAATGATTGTGTGTGCTTCCTTTTACAGTAATTATGCAGATGACTGAATCACAGTTGATAACTATTTCCAGATGGTACAGTTAACATCACACAGTTACTATACCAATCTTCCAAGATTTCAGGGTTATTAAGACCTATGCAGAATCCTTGTTTCAATTAATGGTTAAAGTGCTGAGTGAAAGAACTTTAGAATTCTCATTGCCTTAAAAATGGATCTTTTGCACTGTCTCAGAGTATATATTTTTTGCAACTTAAAACTTGGTACTAGTTTTAATACTTTTAACACTGCCCCAACAGAAAGTTTGGAATTACCTTGCATATAAAAAAAAATTGAGGTTGAATAAAGTGAAAACTTCACAAGTTTGCTGTTCTCGTCTCTTACATTTTTAAGGCTCCTGAAATGTGCACAGTAATTCAAGTTCTTGTGGTCTTCAGAATTCCAGTATTGTCTGTTTTCCCACTTTTCTGTGGTTTTCAATAATTTGAACTAAATTACTCAACAAAGCACTTCCCACTAAAAATTACTGATGATGTATTCCTAAATCTTACACATTTAGGAATATTATGAATTTTACAGTAACTATTAATCTAAAAAACATTCATTATAAAGCTTGGCCTATTTAGAAATAAGACTGATTTGTATTGAAGTTGCTTAAAGGCCTTTTCTAGCACCTACCACTGGGCAATAGAAATTTATAACAAAGACAAAACATCAAATTATTGAGACTTAAATCTAATTAACTTCTGAAAACCCATCTTTCAAAATATGCCAGGTTAGCATTTCCTTACTCTGGTTTTAGATTAACTGCATCAGCTGCATTTTATACATTGATTATAGCAACCTGCATTTTGCAATGTTAAAGTTTTAAATCTACCAGATTTCATGAGCTAGAACGGTCGAGGCCCACCTCATTTATCCACGTTAGGGACTGTACTCCTTGAAATCATAGTGGTTCTCGTGTTTTATGCATTAGAATCAACCAGCTACTGGGTTAGAAGTCTGGATTTATACCAGACCTGCCTGCCTTTTGGCCTGTTACCCTTTAAGACTCTAACTTCTCTGTCAATTGCCAACTGAAGTTTTATAACTCTTAAGAGCTAATGGTCCTAAAAAAATAAATAAATAAATTAAAAAAAAAAAAAAAGAGCTAATGGTCCTATACAGCAGAAATTAACACTGTAAATCACCTCACTCCAATTTAAAAAAGACCTGTGGATCCCCTCTATGAATCTTGCCTCAAACTTCCCAATCATCATCCACTTTTTAGCCAGATCCTTGGGTAATTCTTCTGCACACTCTTAACTGAAGCACTTCAGTCTCTATCTGCATGCCAAAGCCACTTGAAAATTTTACTCACCTGTGTTAATACGTAATTTCCAAAAAGAAGTACCTTTTAAAGCCTAACGTACCTTCTTTCAAGACCCTCTCGTCTGTTAAGGGTTTGAATAAAGGTTCTAACTGCAGTTACTATAGAAAGCAGACATGATACATACAGAAAAAAAATTCACTTTTGGGAATTCCCTGGTGGTCCAGTGGTTAGGAGTATGCTCTGAATGCCACAGGTCTGGGTTCAGTCCCTAACCAGGAGCTAAGATCCTACATCCCATAAACCACACAGTACAAGGTATACTTTCTGTGCACATCCTTCATAGATGCAAGAGTGTCTAAAAACAGGTACAGTCAAGTCCCTTGGAGAGTGTGAAATGTAATAAAAATGTAAATTCACCTGAGTTGAAAAGGTTTCTGTTAATGTATTAAATCTGCACTGTTTTTAAAAGCTTTGTAAAAACTATTCTAAAAATGGTATCCATTAACTGTGTTTGTCACAAGTTCCTCTTTTTAACATATAACAATGTCCATCTTCACAAAGGCACTTTTCATATATCGTGTAGAAACTACATTCCTTAAAATAAAGTCTGTCAAAGATTAATAGTCCTAAGTCATTTATTTCCCCCATTCTGTCCCATGCCTTGCTGAAAAGTCAATCAATCAATGTAAGAATTCTGAGACACCCACTACTCTGTTCTGGCCATTTCTTCCACTATCATATATAGTCTGTTTCCGAATATGAAGGACTATCACTTTCAAGTATCTCTTGCAGACCTATTCCACTGCTGGATTATACAGTACCTCCTTTTTCATGTTTGCAGACCTTCATTTATCTATTTGATCATCAATTAAAAGTCAAGAAGGGAGAGCTGATGTCTGATCTTATTTATTTGTTACTCTTAGAACATCTCATTTTTGACTGGACTCAGACTTAGAAGTAGAAGCTCTCAGAGAGGACAGCCTCCGTCTCTTGGCAATCTGTTCCTGCCGTTTTTCTTTGGCCTCCTGAACAAAACAAAACAAAACACAAAGTGCAGTTAAAGCTTATCTGGATTAAAAAATGCAAATCCCATAACTCCTTTTTCCCACTGAGATTTACCTTCATTCTCTTGGCCAAAAGTTTAGCATATTCTGCAGCCTCTTCTTTATTTTTCTTAGTACGCTGTTTCTTCAGAGCAATACGCCGGCGTTTGTGCTGCAGAACTCGTGGAGTCACGAGACGCTGAATCTTGGGTGCTTTAGTCCTAGGTTTCTTACCTAAAAATTTAGATGACTCAATTACTTCCATACCCTTGCTCAATAGAACCCACATTTATATTTTTAAAACATCAGAGATTCAAACTTAGTAGCACATTTAATCCTAATGGCTCACTAAATACCAACAGTTTGGATATCAAGTTCAAGGTCATACATAAATTTATGTTACTTAGCTGAAAAGATGGATGTCCTATCTTAATTTTTACTACTCACTTTGATATCCCTTCCATAATTACATTGTCTTAGTAGGATATTATGTATCTATACCATAAGACATGTGAACATTACTTTAAAACAGTATTTAATTTGTTATGAAAACTAAGTAAAGCATTAGCTGCGTCACTGTCTCACCCACCATGCTTTGAATTCCAAATTGGTTTTCAAATTTCTATTTTCCAAGATAGGAAGGACCTGCTTATCTGCTTATGAGGAGTAAAACCATCAACATTCATTAAATTTTTTTTGCTGTGCTGTGCTGCTTGTAGGAGCTTAGTTCCCCAACCAGGATTTGCACCTGGGCCACCACAGTAAAAGCAAAGTCCTAACCACTGGACCACCAGCAAATTCCTAGGAGTATCTTCATTGAGCCTGTCTGGATTATAAATCTGCTTCACAGCAGGAGTCTTTTCAGATGTAATGGTTTTAGTTTGTGGACCCCTGTGAGAGCAATAAACACTCCATATAAATAGTCTAAGACTAAATGATCAATAAAGGAATTATAAAGAAACAAAAACCATCTTATAAATACTATGAGCTAGCACTTACTAATGTTATTTCCAGGGATGCAACTACAATTACTTTTTAAAGTGTATGATCTTCATGAGGATAATTGTGTATTTATACCATATCTTCAGCACTTAATAGAACCTGGCACAGAAAAGGTTTCCAAATATTTGGAATGAGTGACCAATAAGCACTCACCACATGCCAGGTATTAATTAGCTTATTTAAGCCCACAGTCCTGGAAACCAATACCCCAATTTTTTCCGATTTGTCAGGAAAACTCAACCTGAAACTAACATGTTATTTATGATGATGTGTTATGTTGACTAATAAACAATATACCTGCTTAAAATATAAAACACCAAGTTTTCTTGAAAAAACTAAAAACTGAGTTCCCATATGATCCAACAATCTCACTCCAAGACATGACTGTAATTCAGAAAGATACATGCTCCCCTATGTCCGTAGCAGCACTATTCATAATAGCCAAGACAGGAAAACAACCTCAATGTCCAGCAACAGATGAATGGATGTCATGGATATATACAGTGGAATACTAAACTACAAAAAACGACAGTGTCATTTAACCTAGAGATGATCACACTGAGTGAAGCCACAGTTAAGACAAATACCGTATCACTTACATGTGGATTCCAAAATACAACACAAACTTTACAAAACAGACTCACTGACAGAACAGACTTGTGGTTGCCAAGGGAGGTTGGGTGTGGAGGGATGGATTTGGAGTTAGGGATTCTCAGATGCAAATTATTACACATGGAATAAAGGCCTACTCATATCATAGCACAGCGAACTACATTCAATAACCTGAGATAAATCATAACAGAAAAGATTTTACATATAACTGAATCACTTTGCTGTACAACAAAATTAACTTTAATAAAACATTTTTATAGTAAGTCAACTATACTTCAACATAACAATTATATATATAATATGTTCCCTGGTATTTTGAACGGTTTTCTAATTTGCAAAACTATCGCTATCCACATTCAGAAGTTAAAGCAACTTACGTTAATGAAAGCATCAACTTTATCAACTTCGGTAAACAAAAAATTAAAACCACTGATACGTTAAGAAAGCAAGTGTGTGGGCATGAGAGCATATTCAGTCACAATTCCAGACTTTTCTCTTAACCCCAAAGCAATGAACTGACAGGTTATCTTTGAAAGAACTCATACAATGACTCAAAAGCAAATTTTCAAGAAAAATTCTAACACTATAGGGCACTGGTTATAATGAGTATTAATTCCAATTGCATACCGTGACCCTTTTCCACACTAATTTCCTAAAAATGCATATCCTAGGTAAATAGTAGGCAGAGATTGGCTTCCAACATGCATAAAGAATGGTACAACCAATGAAATTAAGCAAGCTCTATATTGCATAATCCCTCATACCGTCTTTGTTTAGGGGCTTTCGCACAACATATTGGCGGACATCATCTTCTTTAGAGAGATTGAAAAGTTTGCGGATTCTGCTGGCTCTTTTGGGACCCAGGCGACGAGGCACTGTAGTATCAGTGAGTCCAGGAATATCCTTTTCCCCTAAAAGAAAAAAGTGAACAGATGTTTTTAATTCAACAACTTCCTTACAAACAAGAACCCTAAACTGTTCAGGCATTGCCAAAGCGAGGTCCACTTTCAAAGATAATCAGCTTTAAGTCAGTGTTGACAAAAATAAAACTCCAGAATAAAAGGCTCACCTTTTTTCACGATGACCAAATTGAGAACACTCAGATTGGCATCCACAATGCAACCCCGTACAGATTTGCGCTTTCTCTCTCCAGTCCTCCTTGGTCTGTAACAGGAATGCCCCTTACTCAGTAGCAGGCGAACTCTGCCATGGGTCAAGACACCCTGCTTCATGGGGAAACCCTGCTTATCGTTCCCGCCACTGATTCGGACCACATAACCCTGCAGGAGAACACGATGACAAGTTAAAGACAAAGCATTGTGGCCTCTGAGAAGTACACCCTTAAGTCTACTTAGTACCGTTCATTAGGACCGATTTGACACTTTAAATAGTTTTCTCTGGTCACTAAATTTGTCTGTACTTCCAGTTTCCCAAGTTAGATTAGCAAAATCCTTTCGACCAAGTCATATTTCTAGTCTTTATTTTACCGGAGTTGTTAACTCTTGGGGTAGAAACAGTATGTTATGAAACCTAAGTATCAAGGAACCACAAATCAGAAACAACCTTCTTGGCACTTTTGAAGATCCCTTTGGAGACCTTTAGCTTGCAGGTCAAGAACAATATATTTTTCATTTGATCTACGTAAACATAACCCTGCCAAGTGATAGAGCCACCTTATAAAGTGACATTTGGAACTAACCTAAGGTTGGGAAACAACCCGAGTGTGAACCCCATTACATTTACCAATTACCAATAGCGTTTACCACCTCTCTTAAATAGAGCTAACAATTCAACGCGACAGTTCAACTTTTACCTTCCATTCTTCACCCAGAGCGTCAGCAGCAACTTCTGTGGCCATACGCTTCTCGTAGAAGGTACGAAGTTTTCGTTCATCGTCCACTTCAATGAGCTTCTGGCAGCCAGTGGCCGGGAAAGAGATGTTCAGCTAAAAATTATAAACGAGGGGGAAAAGAACTTCATGAAAATAGCAGAACCACTAGAAAAGTTATTCCATAGCAAAAAGCCTTTCCTGTCACCCGCACACAACAGAAAATTATTCACTAAAGGACACGTGCAAGGCGCCACAAACACTGCACTAAAAATAGGACCTATCTTGCAAGGCTTGCGGAATGCCGCCACGGAGAATTACGGTCCACAGCCGTTCACTCTCTCAGATCAAGGAGTCTGACCTACGTGCCGTCAGCTCGGCCGCCTCTATCCTGCCTGAGGGTCAAGTCGCCACCATGGCGCTCCCAGACCGGCGTAGCTCCAGCTGCAATCGCTCGCCATCCGCTCTCCCACGGAGCTCCGGCCCCAGAAGAGCGATCCTTCTCCTGCCTCAGACTCTTCTCCATCCAGGGCTAGGATTTTCGAGCGCAACGACACATCGTAGGGCTTGCTCCACGTTCCACAAGCCTACCCGGACACCCGCCACCAGTTCCTACCTTCATTCTGAAGCGGCCGACAGCCTCCGAGGCGCCACGAAAAAGAGACCCAACTTCCGCTTAGCCCAGGTCACATAGGCTCTTCCAGTTCTCGCGAGATGTGTAGACGCCTGGTATAGTGGAAGTGAGTATTGGTAGGCAGTACTTCCGGGGTGGGGTTAATCAGCGGTTGGGAGATAAGAGTCGGTAGGCGGTGCGTACGAGGCGGCACAGGTTTAGTACGGAAGACTAGTTTTTCTACTGCTTGTTCTTTCCCGTATGATTCTGGGTTAGGAAGCAGTTCTGCTCGGTCCCGGACACTGCTTCTGATGATACCAAGGAAGGAGGCGGGATCGGAGTTCTACTATCCTGCGCTCTCCTGTACCTCAGGCTCCATCCGAAGATTTCCAGTTTAGGAGCGTGCCCTGCCCTGGTTCCGGTCTTGAAAGATTGTGGTTTGATTTTTCTTAAATACTTGATCATCCACGTCCTTTAACCGCTTTGCAGTCATCGTTCTGTCACGTGCGTGAGTGCTAAGTTCCTTGGGTCGAGTCCGACTCTTGGGACCCCATGGAATGAAGCCCTCCAGGCTCCTCTGTCCATGTGATTCTTCAGGCAAGAATACTGGAGTGGGTTGCCATGCCCTCCCCCAGATAATCTCCCGACCCAGGGATGGAACCCGCGTCCCTTCTGTCTCCTGGATTGGCATGCGGGTTCTTTACCACTATCGCCACCTGCAGTTCTATCACAGAATGATGCATTCAGCCAGCGTTTCTTGGAAGCCAGTTAACCATAGTTTACTCTTAGTCCCGGTGTAGAGCCTCTCTGCTTTCTGCCTTTTTTCTGCGATCTTTTTAAAACGCAAAGTTCTGTCACTCCATTGTTGGAGATGCACAATTTATTTCCCACTACAATTAAATACTTTCCAAATTTCTAAACCTACTTTCATATATTTTTCACAGTCAAAAACTCAGCTTTTGCCATTTGTTAATGCCATGCAAGGCTTTCAGCTTACATGTCCCTCTTAAGAGAAGCCTTTCCTGACCACACAACCGGAAATTGTATTCCTCTCTAGTGTAGCACTATTTTCCTTTATCAGTTCAGTTCAGTCGCTCAGTCGTGTCCGACTCTTTGCGACCCCATGAATCGCAGCACACCAGGCCTCCCTGTCCATCACCAACTCCTGGAGTTCACTCAGACTCACGTCCATCAAGTCAGTGATGCCATCCAGCCATCTCATCCTCTATCGTCCCCTTCTCCTCCTGCCCCCAATCCCTCCCAGCATCAGAATCTTTTCCAATGAGTCAACTCTTCGCATGAGGTGGCCAAAGTACTGGAGTTTCAGCTTTAGCATCATTCCTTCCAAAGAACACCAGGGCTGATCTCCTTCAGAATGGACTGATTGGATCTCCTTGCAGTCCAAGGGACTCTCAAGAGTCTTCTCCAACACCACAGTTCAAAAGCATCAGTTCTTCGGCGCTCAGGCTTCTTCACAGTCCAACTCTCACATCCATACATGACCACAGGAAAAACCATAGCCTTGACTAGACGAACCTTTGTTGGCAAAGTAATGTCTCTGCTTTTGAATATGCTGTCTAGGTTGGTCATAACTTTTCTTCCAAGGAGTAAGCGTCTTTTAATTTCATGGCTGCAGTCACCATCTGCAGTGATTTTGGAGCCCAAAAAAAATAAAGTCTGACACTGTTTCCACTGTTTCCCCATCTATTTCCCATGAAGTGATGGGACCAGATGCCATGATCTTTGTTTTCTGAATGTTGAGCTTTAAGCCAACTTTTTCATTCTCCACTTTCACTTTCATCAAGAGGCTTTTGAGTTCCTATTCACTTTCTGCCATACGGGTGGTGTCATCTGCATATCTGAGGCTATTGATATTTCTCCCGGCAATCCTGATTCCAGCTTGTGCTTCTTTCAGTTCAGCGTTTCTCATGATGTACTCTGCATATAAGTTAAATAAGCAGGGTGACAATATACAGCCTTGATGTACTCCTTTCCCAATTTGGAACCAGTTTGTTGTTCCATGTCCAGGTCTAACTGTTGCTTCCTGACCTGCATACAAATTTCTCAAGAGGCAGATCAAGTGGTCTGGTATTCCCATCTCTTTCAGAATTTTCCACAGATTATTGTGATCCACACAGTCAAAGGCTTTGGCATAGTCAATAAAGCAGAAATAGATGTTTTTCTGGAACTCTCTTGCTTCTTCCATGACCCAGTGGATGTTGGCAATTTGATCTCTGGTTCCTGTGCCTTTTCTAAAACCAGCTTGAACATCAGGAAGTTCACGGTTCACGTATTGCTGAAGCCTGGCTTGGAGAATTTTGAGCATTACTTTGCTAGCGTGTGAGATGAGTGCAATTGTGCGGTAGTTTGCACATTCTTTGGCATTGCCTTTCTTTGGGATTGGAATGAAAACTGACCTTTTCCAGTCCTATGGCCACTGCTGAGTTTTCCAAATTTGCTGTCATATTGAGATCAGCACTTTCACAGCATCATCTTTCAGGATTTGAAATAGCTCAACTGGAATTCCAGTTATAATTTTCCTTTATAGTACTATTTAATCATGATACATAAATGGTCTGCTTATGGTCTGTCTGCATACTAGATGGTAAATTAGGCTAGGTCTCATAACTTCACTAAGGTATACTCAGGAAGCAGTAAAATGCATGGCTCTTAATAAGTAAGGCTCAGTAATATGTGATCATAACCCTAGTTTTGATATGTATTAGTCTTTCAGAGTGTGGTAGTATGGAGCCAGCCAGCAGAGGAAGAATGAGTTGAGTGTATTACAGTAAATCTTGAATCAGCAATGATTCAGCTCTTAATAGAACAGAAAGATGCAGGGAAAATACGGTGCATTTGATAGTCCTCCAGAACATTGTTGGGAGAATGAAAATCCAGGTGATCTAACTTTGAAACCCACAGTACCCTGAAGAATGGAACACTTACTATCTATTACGTATTTACTCCATAGTTTTTCCTCAAGAAAAAAACCCCTACGTTTAAAATAAATTTTTACTTTCCAAGATTATCACATCCATCTTCTGCTTCGGTATCACAAAGTTTTGAGTTTAGGCCTGCTTCACATTCAAACTTGAAAGATTGTGCTAAACCCTATTTGTGTGGTAAGTCGCTTCAGTTGTGTCTGACTCTTTGCGACCTTGTGGACTGTAGCCCACCAGGCTCCTCTGTCCATGGGATTCTCCAGGCAAAAATACTGGAGTGGATTATCATGGCCTCCTCCAGGAGATCTTCCTGACCCAGGGATCAAACCCATGACTCTTATATCTCCTGCATTGGCAGTTAGGTTCTTTACCACTAGCGCCATCTGGGAGGCCCAAATCCTGTGTAATAAGTAAGTGTTAGTCGCTCAGTCGTGCCCAACTCTTTGCGACCCCATGCACTGCCGCCCACCAGGCTCCTATGTCCATGAGATTTTCCAAGCAAGAATACTGGAATGGTTGCCATTTCTTTCTCCAGAGGATCTTCCCTGACCCAGGAATCGAACCCAGGTCTCCTGCACTGCAGGCAGATTCTTAACCAACTGAGCTACAAGGGAAGATATTAGTGTAGAAAGTGTGGCCAAATGATGTATTTAAATTCAGTATATGTAATTTTTGTTATTAAGGTGAAATTGACGTAGCATAAAACCATTCATTTTTATGTGAACAATTAATTCAGTGGCATTTAGCACTCACAGTGTTGTTTGGTCAGCACCTCTATTGGTGCCAAGACAGTTTCATCACCCCAAAAGGAAACCTTATATCCATTAAGCAATTGCTCCCCATTCCCCTCTTCCACCAGCCCCTAGTAGCCACAATCTGTGCACTGTCTATATGAATTTACTTAATCTATATATTTCATATAAATGAAATTATACAGTATGTGATCTCTGTATCTGCCTTCAAAATTTTTTTACATTCATCCACATTGTAGTGCGTATCTGTTTTTTAATTCCTTTTAATGACTGAATAATATCACTTTGTACATGTAGGTCGCAGTTTGTTTATCCATTCATCCACCAATAGACATTTGGGCTGTTTCCAACTTTTTTTTTAAAGTTTATTTTTGGCTGCACTGGGTCTTCATTGCTGTGCTTTCTCCAGTTGTGGCAAATGAGGGCCACTCTCTAGTTGCAGCTTCTCAATGTGGTGGCTTCTCCTGCTGTGGAGCATGAGCTCCAGGGTGGGTGGGCTCAGTAGTTGTGGCCAGCAGACTCCAGAATGCAGGCTCAGTAGTTGTGGTGCAGGGGCTTAGTTTCCCCACAGAATATGAAATCTTCCTGGACCAGGGATCAAACCCATGTCCCCTGTGCTGGCAGGCAGATTTTTAACCACTGGACCACCAGGCAAGAGGTGGTGATTGCACAACACTGTGATCTAAATTGTTCATGTGAAAATGAATGATTTTATGCTGTGTCAATTTCACCTTAACAACAAAAATTACATACACTGAATTTAAAGGCATCATTTGGGCACACTCTTTACATTAATATCAGATGATCAAACAGGATTTCAGCCTGCCAGGTGGCGCTAGAAGTCCTGTTTCCCACCAGAAGTCCTGTTTGCAACTTCTGACTACTGTAAATAGTGGTGGTATGTTGAGCACCTATTTTTAGTCCTTTGGGGTATATAGGAGGAACTGCTGGGTCATGTGGTAATTCTGTGCCTCCTAGGAGAACTGCTAAACTGTTCGGTTTCATTTTTCATTCTCCTCAGAAATGTATGCATTTGTTATTTTGTTACTTTATCTCTCCTTTTAAATTATAGTCTTCCTAGTCGGACAGAGCAACTTCACTTTCACTTTTCACTTTCATGCATTGGAGAAGGAAATGGCAACTCCAGTATTCTTGCCTGGAGAATCCCAGGGCTGGGGAGCCTGGTGGGCTGCCGTCTATGGGGTCGCACAGAGTCGGACACGACTGAAGCGACTTAGCAGCAGCAGTAGCGGGTCTGAAGTGGTACCTCAGTGTGGTCTTGATTTTCATGTCCCTAATGACTAATTATGTTGAGCATCTTGGCCATTTGTATATTTTCTGTAGAGAAATGTTTATTCAAGCCCTTTGCCCTTTTTTTTTCTAAGCTCTATTTTTATTGAAGTAGTAGTAGTGAGTTAATATGAGGCAAATAGTAAAATCCAGAACTATTCCTCAGGTTTTTGTCTTTTCTAGTGCATTTTTTATTGTGGTAAAAGACATGAAATTTACCGTCTTAACAATTTTTAAGTATGCAGTTCAGTCGTGTTAAATATATTCACGTTGCTGTGAAACTATCTCCAGAACTATTTCCTCTTGCAAAACTGGAACTCTGGACTCATAAAACAGCTCCCTTTTTCCCTTTTCCTCATCCCTGGTAACCATCAGTCTTATATATCTATGAATTTGACTACTTTAGGTAATTGATACAATTAGAATCATACAGTACATGTCTTCTTGTGGCTGGTTTATTTCACTAAACATAATGTCCTCAAGGGTCATCCATGCTGTAGCATGTGACAAGATTTCCTTCCTTTTTAAGACTGAAAAATATTTCATTGTATTTATATACCACATTTTATGTATCCATCTGTCTGTTGGTGAACATTTGGATTGCTTCCACTTCTTAGCTGTTGTCAATTCTGGTATTAACATAGACATGCATATCTCTTGGAGACCCTGTTTTCAATTCTTTTGTATATATATCTAGAAGTGAGATTGCTGGATCATATGGTAATTCAATTTTAAATTTTAAGGAATGATGCTAAAGCTGAAACTCCAGTACTTTGGCCACCTCATGCGAAGAGTTGACTCATTGGAAAAGACTCTGTTGCTGGGAGGGATTGGGGGCAGGAGGAGAAGGGGACGACAGAGGATGAGATGGCTGGATGGCATCACTGACTCGATGGACATGAGTTTGAGTGAACTCCGGGAGATGGTGATGGACAGGGAGGCCTGGCGTGTTGCGATTCGTGGGGTTGCAAAGAGTCAGACACGACTGAGCGACTGAACTGAATTTCCATAGAAGTTGCACCATTTCATAATCCCACAAGGGCTCTTTTCGTATATTTGAATTGGCTTGTTTTCTTATTGAATTGTAAAATTTCTTTATATATTCTGAATGCTATACCCTTATTAGATATATAATGTCCAAATATTTTTTCCCATTTTATAGGTATCTTTCCACTTTCTTGATAAAGTCCATAGATGTACAATGGTTTTAAATTTTGATATAGTCCAGTTATCTAATTTGTCTGTTGTTGATTGTGCTCACATTCTCATATCTGAGACAAAGCCATTGCCAAATCCCAAATCCCTATATTCTTCTCCAATAACTTTATGGTTTGAGTTCTTGTATTTAGGTTGTTGATCCATTTTGAGTTAGTTTGTTAATGTGGTTTGCAGTTGGGAGCACAACTCCATTCTTTTGCACATGGACATCCAGTTGTCCTACCACCATTTGTTGAAGAGGATATCCTTTCCCTCTTTGAATGACCTTGGCACTTATGTTGAAAATCAATTGGCCATAGATGTACAAGTTTATTTCTGGCCTCTCGAGTCTGTTCCATTGATTTATGTATCTCTCTCTTTATGCCAGCACCACACTATTTTGATGTGTAGCTTTGCAGTAGGTTTCAAAATCAGGAACTGGAGTCCTTGACTTTTTTGAGGGCTTTTTTTTAGTTCTTTGGGATCCCATATGAATTTTTTACTCCTATATGCAATGTATGCTCTTGGAATTTTGATATGGATTGCATTTAACCTATATATCAATTTGGGGAGTATTGCCATTTTTATGACATTGTCTTTCACCTTATGAACATGATATGTCTCTCTATGTATTTAGGTCATCTTTAATTTTTTTCAGTACTGTTTTGTGGTTTTCAGTATGTAAGTCTTTCCCCTGCTTGACTAAGTTTATTCCTAGATATTTTGTTCTTGTGGATAACATATGATATATATTTTATATATATATATATATATTATATATATATATGCATGCATATACTATTTTTTCTAAGCCATTTGAAATTCAGAAGTATTTCACTTCTGAATACTTAAGGATATATTCTAAGAACACATAGCCTCAATATTGTTATCCCATCTAAAACTTATTATTTATATAATACATTCTACTATGCAGCCCATTTTTTAATTTTACTGATTACCCATAAATCTCTTTAGTTTTTCCCTCAAACCTATCAGCTCCAGAGCCTGGGCCCACCCATCAGCAGGTGAGTACCAGCCCCAGGATCCCCTGGGCCATGTAACCAGCAGACACTGCGTGAGATAGGGCCTAGTAGCTAATCAGACTATTGGCCAGCTCCACCTACCAACATATCCAAACAAAGGAACAAGACAAAACTCCAGAAAAAGAACTAAACAAAGTGGTAATAAGCAGTTTACCTGATAGAGAGTCCAAGGTAAAGACCATAAAGAGACTCAATGAACTTGGGAAAAGACTGGATGAACACAGTGAGAAATTTGATAGAGTAAAAATATATAAAGAAGAACCAAGCACAGCCAAATACAATAATGGAAATAAAAAATACATTAGAAAGGATCAATAATTCATACTACACAAGGCAATCTACAGACTTAATGTAGTTCCTATCAAAACGCCAAAGTCAGGGAATTCCTTGGCTATGCACTGGTTAGGACTCCATGCTCTCACTGCCTGGGGCCTAGGTTCAATCCCTGATCAGGAAACTAAGGTCCCACAATTTGGCACTGCAACCCAATTTCTTTTAAAAAGTCATTTTTCACAAAACTAAAACATACAATTCTAAATTTGTATGAAAACATAAAAGACTCCAAATGGTCAAACAATCATGAGAAAGAAGAAGAAAACTAGAGGCATCATGCTTCCTGATTTTAAAATATAATGAAGTTACAGTAATCAAAACAGTATGCTACTGGCATAGAAAGAGACATATGGATCAATGGAACAGAATAGAGAGCCTAGAAATAAACCCACACTTACATGGTCAATCTATGACAAAGGAGGCAAGAATATGAAATGGAAAAATAGTGTTGGGGAAAAAGGACAGCTACGTGCAAAAGAAACTGGACTGCTTTCTCACACCATAGACAAAAACAAACTCAAAATGAATTAAAACTTAACACAATGTTGTAAAGTAATTAGCCTCCAATTAAAATAAATAAATTAAAAAAATTTAAAAAAGATCCTACATTCTGCAATTAAGATCTGGCACAGACAAAATGAAAACCAAAACAAAATAGGAGTCATTCTTAGCAGTCCAGTCCACAGGCTAGAGTAGTTTGTCTCTTGTAACTGAACCCTGACTGAATATAACTATTTTAGCCCTTCAGTCTTTCAAGTTGTCATCTTTCAAAGCAAGTAAATTACCCAAAATTAAAGGCTTCAAGCTAACTCATAAGGTCCACAATCTGGTAAAATTCTAGGTAAGGCAAATAACTTTATGCTGTTTCCTTTAATTTCCTGGTAAATTAATTAAGAAGGATATGGTTTTATCTGCTCTTCTTATTAAATTTATATACCATTAAAAAAATTAAGTACAAGATCTGAAACTATCAACCTCCAAGAAAAGAAAAAACAAAGGCAGTACGCTCTTTGATATTGGTCTTACCAATATTTTTTTTTGATGTGTCTATTCAGGCAAGGGAAACAAAAGTAAAAATAAATCTTGCACCAAACTAAAAAAACTTTTGCTCAGTGAAGGAAACTATCAACAAAATGGAAAGTCTGCCTATGAATGGGAGAAGATATTTGCAAACAATATATCCCATAATAGGTTCATATCCAAAATATACAAAGAACTTGTTTACTCAAAAAAAAAAAAAAAAAGGATGAAAAATGGCCAGAGGACATGAATAGACATTTTTCCAGAGAAGTCATAAAAGTGGTCAACAGGCAAACGAAAAGATACTCAGCATCACTAATCACCAAGGAAATGCAAATTCCAAGAGATGATGAGATGATGAGGATGATGAGATATATCATCCATCATAAAAGGAATATTCAAAATAACATCAGCAAGATGGCTGAATACTTTCTTGCTCCTACCCCTCTCATCAAAGACAACCATTCAGCATCCATCAGGGAGAAAAGTGCCTTTGTGGCAGCTTTGGGACCCAAGTTTATTGTGAAACCTTAGTCCAGTCCCAAACCAGGGAGAGATATTTTGTGAAGGTAGTCCTGAATCCAGGGTGCTGACTTCACTGGTCACAGACTTGAAACAGTCCTCAGATACAGAGGACTAAGGTCCCACAATTTGGCACTGCAACCCAATTTCTTTTAAAAAGTCATTTTTCACAAAACTAAAACATACAATTCTAAATTTGTATGAAAACATAAAAGACTCCAAATGAGAAAGAAGAAGAAAACTAGAGGCATCATGCTCCCTGATTTTAAAATATAATGAAGTTACAGTAATCAAAACAGTATGCTACTGGCATAGAAAGAGACATATGGATCAATGGAACAGAATAGAGAGCCTAGAAATAAACCCACACTTACATGGTCAATCTATGACAAAGGAGGCAAGAATATGAAATGGAATATGAAATACAGTCCTCTGTATCTGAGGATTCGGCTACAGCACCATTTGGCTTTGGTTCTGTCACCAGCACTGTTCACTAAGGGACCCAGAAGGTGTCACGCCTATCCATGCATTTGACAACAGGCACTCAGACCTCAGTCTTGCTGTAGATTCCGAAGTGGCTTATGAACAGGGTCTAGCCAGTCTTGCCTGTGATCTGGGAATCCTTGCATATATCCCTCCTAACTCAGTCAAACTGTAGATTTTAAAATAACCTTTAACTGGGATTCAGTCCATCCTAGTCACAGTTAGCAAACAGTCCTGCTAATGGAAGGACTCAGCAGCAGATGCTCTAAACCCTAAAATGGCCCTATACTTGGTTCCAGCGCCTCTGATCATGGCTATGAAGCCGTCCAGCCCACCCAGGGAACCTGGTAGGAGACCCTCCAATCCACACCTCCAGACCTCCACACCTCCAGTAAGGTCTGCAGACCTTACTCTTGTATGTGAAACCTGAAATAACCATGGGCCTCGGTTTCACCCCTTCTCAGCCACAGTCCAGAATCAGTTGTGCCTGTCCAGGGATTCATCCAATTACCAGGTCCTCCCATGGACCTGGTAAGAACTCCAGGTACCTGCTAGTAGGCTGCTTCCTGAGGACCCAGCTGTGGAAACTGAAGCAGATCCTACCAGAATATTGAACAAAGTACTAGAGGTAGTCCCATACCAGACATACCAGATCAGACAGAATTTACACTTGCCCAAACCTCTGGTAACATCCTGCCAGCTAGGGAGTCCGCCCACCCCCACAGACCCAGCCACATCACATAACTGGTTCTCATCCAGCAAGACTGCAATTCTGAAAGTAACCCATCATCCCAGGGAACTGACAGGACCTCTCAGAGATATCTGCACCCCTATATTCATTGCAGCATTATTCACAATAGGCAAGACAGGAAAACAACCTAAGTGTCTGCTGACAGATGAATAAATAAAGAAATTTTTTCCTGATGGTCCAGGTCTTAGGACTTGGCACTCCCACTGCAGGGTCCCTGGGTTCAATCCCTGCTAGGGGAACTAATATTCTACAAAAAAAGAAAAAGAAAGAAAATTTGGTATCTGTCTATCTGTAATGAAATAGTATTCATCCATTTTTAAAAAACTGCTATTTGCAATAACAGGGACAGCTCTTGAGGGTGTTATGCTGAGGGAAATAAATCAGAAGACAAAATACTGTGTGGCCTCACTGATTTGTGGAATCTAAAAATAAAAAGAGCAGAACTCATAGAAGTAGGATTAGAATGGTGGTTGTCGGGCTGAGAGGTGGTAGAAATGGGAGCACACTGAGTGTTAATCGTCAGTGGGATACACAAGCAGAGAGATCCAGGCACTTTCAGGTACGTAGGCTTGAAGGCTGAGTGACTCAAATGTAAAAGGTGGGTTTGGAGTGGGGGGCCCGTATTAACATGCTGGGGATGCCATAACAAAATACCGCAAACGAGGTGACTGAAGAACAGAAATAAATTTTCTCACAATTCTGGGTGGAGCTAGAAATCTGAGGCCAAGGTGTCAGAGGATTGGTTTCCTCTGAGGCCTCTCCTTGGCTTGTAGCTGGCCGTGTTCTCTCTCATATCCACGTGGCCTTTCCTCTGTGTGTGTCTGGGTCCCCATCTCCTCTTCCTCTAAGGACACCAGTCATATTGAATTAGAGCCCTGCCCAATAATTTCATTTTAACTGAATTATCTCTTTAAAGACCGGATCTTCAAAATACAGTTATATTCTGAAATACTGGGGATTAGGACTTCTACGTGAGAATTTGTGGGGGACACAATCCAACTCCTAACAGGGCCCAAAGGTCAAGTCTCTTGACTATGAAGAGCCCGACTAAATGGAACACATTTTGTATTCAATAGCGACTTAGCAGCAGCAGCAGCAGCACTGAGTTAAAGTACTTCTCAAAGCACTCAGTAAAGGTATTGGGTTGGTCAAAGAGTTTGCTTGGGTTTTCCCAAAACGTCTTAGAGAAAAACCCAAGGGAACTTTTTGGCCAGCCCAATAAAATTTCCCCTAACTCACCGAGAAAATGAGTTTTTCAAGTGTGTTTAGGGAAAGAGGCATTTTCCAAAAGGAGGTGTAAACACAGAAAGGAAGAGAAGTAGTAAGGAAGGAAATGGAACTCGAGCATTTCAGTAAGCTGTCTCATATTTGGCTCAAGTCAAGCAAACAGGAAAGAAAGATCATTTAGACAAAAACTAAATTTCAAGGGCAATTTCTACTTGTAGGAAGAAACTAATTTTAAAACATGCCATGCTGTGTTTGGGAAAGGAAGCTAAATCAAAGAAATGAAGTTAGGAAAACTTCTTGCCAGTATTCCTCTAAGTATATGCAGGAGCAAGAATTACAATGGCTTTCTCACCCCTTGGGTCAGGGGCTAAGGGATGTTTTTGCAGGTTTGTGGAAAACAAGCTCTGGCATATGTTGAAATATTTGGTGGTGGGCAGGAAGGAAAGGGGATGACAAGAAAAATACTAGAATAAATCTTTTTTTTTTTTAAATCAGATTAAGTCACTATATCACAGCAATCTTCTTTTTGTCCCACCTATTTTCATTCTTTAATAGCTATGTGGCCTTGGACAACTTATGCATTTCATTCTCTCCATTCCTTAATTTCACCATCTGTAAAATAGTGGTAATACCTTCTTTATAGAGTTTGTGTCAGAGACAAATGAACTTACACTTGGAAAGAGTTAAACAGCTCTGGGAGTGAGTATGGTAGACTCTCAATGAGCGTTAGTCGTCCTCACCATCCTCACCACATCATCACCTGTCATCACCTACATCACTCTAACTCTGCTCCTGTCACTCTCATTTCCAGAAATGTTTCCTTTCCCCTCCCTCTAAGCTGTGGTGCTCTGGGGAGGCTTTCCCTGAGGGTTCCAGCCTAGGCTGATCTTGCTACGAGGAGGAGATGGCAGGCTGAACTTGGTGCTGAGATGCTGTATTAATTCAGTTGGTGGACAGCCTTGAGGCATTACTGAGAACACACCTTCTGGACTCAACAAATTCACATGGCAATTTCATAAAAAATTGGCACTGAGGTTCCAGCAGTTTCTTCCATGAGTGGAAGTTGAGAGTGGGATTTAATCTAGTCGAAGTCGTCATCCAGTAGGAAACCACACAGATCCTAGAAGCACCAGAGAGAGAGGGCGGGGAGAGCTGTGGCTCAGATATAGCCTGGGTCCAATCCCATCCACTTCCTGTTCCTCACTGATTGGCCCGAAAGGTCGCCATGACGAAAATTCATGAGCTGTTTGTAGTTCGTTGGTATCTGCAAGGAGATACCCGAATTATTCTCTGAAATTATTACTATAAATCCTGTCAAAGGTTTCTTCAAAATGCATACCCTAAAATACATTCGTAATGTCTTCATATGGAGAGAAATCCCAGCCCTTGTGATGGGTCCACTCACTTTGGGAATTGTCAGATATTTCTAGGATTAAATTTCTTTACATTTTCACACTTCAGAGGAGGGTCAAGTGTCCTCTAACTTACCATTTGTTCCCCAGGCTGCACAGCTAATTAGAAAGAAGAAAAATCTGTGGCTCTTCTTGGTGTCTAGCTTGTAACCTTCCTGGTAATGACTGTCTCTATCTACAGAAGATACTAAATTTTACATTCTTGCCTCCAACTATTATAACGATTAGAGAATTTAGTAAAAAAAAAAAAAAAAAGATCTTCTCGGCCCCAATCTTCTTCACTTTAAAGCCCTTGACCTCTTACCTGGACCTCTCTTTTTCAGTAGACAGTGTTTCTTCCCATTTCTTGCAGAGGTATGAATTGCTTTGGGGCTTCCCAGGTGGCCCAGTGGTAAAGAATCCACCTGCCAATGCAGGAGCTCTAGGAGACAATGGTTTGATCCCTGGGCGGGACGATTGCCTGGAGAAGGGAATGGCAAATCGCTCTAGTATTCTTGCCTGGGAAATCCCATGGACAGAGGAGCCTGGTGGGGTGCAGTCTATGGGGTCACAGAGGGTTGGACACGACTTAGTGATTAAACAACAATGAATTGCTTCAATCTTCTCTCACCCTCCACATGTGTCCAGGTGTTCATATACAGCCTCCATATTCCCCTCTTTCTTTGCATAGAGTTCTGTTAGGACACTTGGTTTTAAGTCACAGAAATCCTATCAAACTAGCTGAAGCAAAAATGTGACTTCACTATGAGGGTTCCAGTTTATCTTCGGAACATTTCTGTGTGGCTAGATCTCTGAGCAGAGCTCAAACCAGGGACTTGTTTTCCACCAAGACTGTCTCTTGTCTATACAATTCTCTTTGGAACTGCTTCATTATTCTCTTATGCTGGGTACCAGTTCTGCCTACGTCTCCATCCATTGGAACAAGTTACCAATAGTGCCTCAGTTCAAATCTCCATTCCATTAGACAGCTAGATGAAACTGGAAGAGCTCAGTTCTGCTTCCAGATTCCCATGGGTGCATTCTGATTAGTCAGCCTGAGCCAAGTCAATGAACTCTAGCCATGGAGTTGGGTCACAGGGTGTTACCACGGCTGTTCCTATGGTAGCCAGCTGAATGGCGGTGGGGGCAGGGGAAGGTGGGAGGTGGGCAGGAGAAGGTCCCAGAAAAGGAGAGGATTCTGGGACAAAACAATATGTCTACTCCATGGTGTCCCTTCTCTCCAGGCAAATTATATTTCACTTCTTTGCATCTCCTTCATCTCTTTTACATTTTCAATCTGTTTTTCTATCTGGGCATTAAAATTTGCTCAAGGCCCTCCTCTACTAGAAGACCATCCCATAACTCTTCTTCAAGCTCCTGCCCAATCGTGTACCTTTTTTTTTTTCCCACCGAATAAATTTCATTTGCCCTTTGCTCACATTTTACCCCAACCTGGTCTCCTCCCACCTCCATTTCCTCAAGGAGTTTCTTGGTGTTCGAAAGGCTGAAGACAAGGCAGAATGAAGGCAGCGTGAAACGTATAGGCCACGGTGAGCAGGTGTGATATCTCTGACGTGCCGGAGACCCCTCCCGACCCATCTCAGTAGCCACAGAGCCCAGCCCCAAGGGCCCCTGGACTGTGAGGCGTGGTACTAACCAGTCCCTGACCTTTTGAGCTTCCTGGTTCCAAGGAGTCTTTGGCCACAGCTCCGCCTGGACCCCACCCCGGCTGCTGATAGTAGGTTTGTTTATCAAAGCCTCCTTTGGTGAAAGGACCTTCTCACACCGAGGCCTGGGGGTGGGGAGGTGCCTTTCAGGCCCTTTGCCATTCACTTCCTCAGGTGAGAATAACTTCCCTGCCAGGCCTGTGTCCCTTAGAATGAAGGAGAAGGTAACAACCACGGGTTGGACCGGAACTGCTACTTTCAGGGTACTTCCTGGTGAAGATGGAGCCCCCAGAACTTGTTCCCCAACCTGCCTTTCTGGTGCTCTGCGGTATATAGGTGCTTATGGAGACATCCTATTTAACGGAGCCCTTTGCTGCTGTAATTTTTTTTTTTTTAACTCTTTACTATGGTAAATTTTAAACACATCGAAAGTAGAGAGACTAGTTTTACAGGTCTACCACCCAGGTTCAACCACTAAGGTTCAACAATAAACCATTTTAAAGCCAATGTCGTTCCCTCTATACGATCAAACCAACACCCTTTCCCCAAATCTCAAAGCAAATCTCAGAAATGTTTTATCTGTAAATATTTCAGTATGTATCTCTAAACAATCATGTCCCTTTTTGGGGGTTTATTTTTTATTTTGGCATGGTTTATTAAGGTATAACTTATTAATACATGCAGTAAAATTTTCCTTTCTTAGGTACAGTTCTGAGGTTTTAGAAACTCAGTCAGATAACCACACACCCAGGAAATGGAATAGTTCCATTACTCCTCAAAATTTCCCTGTGCCTTTTTGAAGCCAACTCCGACTCCCATCCTCAAGTAACCACGAGTATGTGCTAAGTCGCTTCAGTCATGTCCGACTTTGTGCGACCCTGTAGACTGCAGCCCCCCAGGCTCCTCTGTCCATGGAATTCTCCAGGCAAGAATACTGGAGTGGGTTGCCATGCCCTCCTCCAGGGAATCTTCCCAACACAGGGCTCAAATCTGAGTCTTTTATGTCTCCTGCATTGGCAGGCAGGTTTTTTACCACTAGTGCCACCTGGGAAGCCCATTTTAATTCCTTGAAAGTGAAAGTGAAGTTGCTCAGTTGTGTCCGACTCTTTGCAACCCCATGGAGGGTAGCCTACCAGGCTCTCCAATCCATGGGATTTTCCAGGCAAGAATACTGGAGTGGGCTGCCATTTCCTTCTCCAGGGGCTCTTCCCAACCCAGGAATCGAACCCGGGTCTCCTGCATTGCAGACAGACGCTTTACCGTCTGAGCCACTAGGGAAGCCCTTTAATTCCTTAGTTTTGCCTTTTCTAGAATGTCATAAAAATGGAATCATAAAGTATGTACCCTCTTGAAGAATCACCTTTTAAAATGTAATCATCGTCACTACACCTCTCCAGTCAGCAATAATTCCCCCATAGCAAATATCCAGTGTTCACATTTCTGCACTTGCTCTAAAAAACATTTGCTTATACCCTGATTAAGGATCTAAACAAAGAATTGCTATTGGTTGTTACACCTCTAGAGAAAATCTAGAAATTTCCTCCTCATTTTTTGTTTTAAGAAATGAGGTTGTCATGAAGGGTTTCCCTTAATCTGGATTTATTTTATTTTTTAATATTTATTTTTATTTATTTATTTGGCTGTGCTGGGTCTTAGCTGCAGCATGCAGGGTTGTGGCATGTGGTATCTAGCTCCCTGACTAGGGATCGAACCTGGGTCCCCTGCATCAGGCATGTGGTGTCTTAGCCACTAGATCACCAGGGAGTCCTAATTTGGAATTTATTGACTGCATCTGCATGTTATCCTTGCTTCCATTCCCAGAGCCCTGCTTCTAAAATCTGGTGAACAGACCAGCAGCACTGGCATCACCTGGGAGTTTGTTAGAAATGCAGAATCTTGGACCCCAGTCAACCCCACCTGGGTTTCCCAGGTGGCACTAGTGATAAAGAGTCTGCCTGCCAATGCAGGAGACGCAAGAGACCCAGCTTGTCTTTCTGGGTTGGGAAGATTACCTGGAGTAGGAAATGGCAACTCACTCCAGTATTCTTGCCTGGAAAATTCCATGGGCAGAGGAACCAGGCGGGCTATAGTCCAGGGGCCACACAGAGTCAGAAACGACTGAGCACACACACAAGAACTATAGAATCAGAATTTGCATTTTTAACATTTTTAACAAGATCTCCAGGTGATTCACCTCCCGTGAATGGTAGTTTTGATCTAGTTTAGGTTCACTGCTTTGGGGGGACAAGGCTGCTTTGTAGGTGATGTTGCATCCTTGATTTTTTCTCAACCCAACACATCTGCTCCGGTCTGTCAGGACTTGTGCCTCTTGTTACTCAGGCCTCTGAGAAATGCAGCCATGCCCAAGGATCTGCCCTCTGCCTGCCTCCATTCTCTTTCTCTCCTGAGACCCAGTGAGCTCACTTACCCACAGTGAGCTCATTTACCCCAGGGCTCAGATGTCACCTTTAAAGTCACAATCCACAAATCTTTCTGATCCTGACCTGTCCTTGGTCTCCTAATTTACCTTTCTGGTTACTGAAAGAACATGTCTCCCCAAATATTCAGCCTGCCCTTTAATTTAATACAAAGCCTAAATCACTATTTTCTATCTTATCTTCCCTTTCAAGTTAGTAACCCAGTCACTTAATTTTAATTGCTCAGGCTACACTGTTTGAAGTTCTCTTCCATTTTTTTCCTCCACTCTTTTATGTTGTACCTCTAATCAGCAATTAAGCTTTATTCTCCTGTATTTGTCAGCCACCATTAGGTTATGCTGGGGTAAGAAACAATTCCCCCCAGTTTTCATGGTTGACAGCACGAAGTTATATTATGAGTGGATTGTGGACCGACTCCCACTCTGGGCTCTCTATTTGTCTTCTTCATTCTGGGATCCAGGCTGAAGACGCCATCCCAAAACAGGGTTTGGGAAAGGGAAATGAGGAATGGCAGAACTAGAAATCACTTTCAAATCCTCTGCTCAGTCATGGACAAATCAATTCCGTGCACATTTCATTTGCCACAGCCATTGACAAACTCAAGTCCCACATCCGTGGGTTGGGAAAGTGTGTCGAGTATGTGGAATCAGTAGTGCAACCTATCACAACTCCTATTTTCTATGTCTGCTGCATTCCTTATTTCAATTCCTTTTACCCCTGCCTCAACCTTCACTTCTTGCAGCTTAGGATTCACTTCCTCAGGGAAGCCTTTTCCCTGGTACTCTCAGACAAGATCACATCACCTGCTCTTTGTAGTCGTGGGACTTGTACTCTCTCATAGCATGCAGCATAACTGTAATGAACTATTTATGCAATATTTAATCTCTGGCTTTCCTCCTAGACTGCAAGCTCCATGAAGGCAGACACAACTTCTGCTTTGCTCACCATTTGATCCTTGGCCTCTGGAAAACTGTCTAGGGCACATAGCATATTCAGTAATTCTGTAAATGATGCAAAAGAATAAATGCATTTCTTAATCATGCCCATATTGGGCACCTGGCTTATTGGCAGACTTTATCAATAGTTTCTGATGTCTATTTTATTCTTCATCCATCAAGTTTTCCTTCCTAAAGACCTACTCTTTTCACATCATCTATCAGTCTTTTAATTCAGTCTCCTGTGACTTTTCCTGCTGGAACTGTATTGAAGTTTCCTGAATGATTATGCTGTCTTGGACCCTCATCCTTTTGCACATATTATTTCTTCTAAAGAACTCCCCGTCCTCAGTGCTCTGCCTGGTAAAATACTGTATACCTTGTACATCTTAGTTTGGAGGCTGCCTCCTCTGCTGTGCCTTCTTGGTCTCAGTGCAGACTTGGGCCCCTTTGCATCCACATTCTGTGTCTGAACCTCCATTATAGCAACCTCCATTATAGCAACTGTATTCTAATGGTTTGTGGCTTCTACTAGACTAAGCTCGATGAAGCCAAGAGTGATATTTTCATCTTGTAATTACCGAACACTTACTATAGAGCCTGGCATGAAACAGGTGCTCAAAATTGCTGCTATCCTGTTGCAAGCTATAGTTATTTAACAAAGGAACAGTTTCTCTATCCGGAAAGCAGTGGTCAAAACACATGTTAACAACTTCCATGCACTTCAGGCATGGGCAAAGCCTCAGATTTTCAATTAGAATCAATTTACTTTTATTATACATCCAGTCCTAACATTGTTTGTGTTTTTCCAGGGCAGATTAGAGAAGAAGAGAGGCCTGGTGACAACTGCAGGGAGTGCCCTCTGATGACTGTCAGTAAATAATCCAAGAGCACCCACGGCAGCAAAGGTAGCCACCTTCTTTGAGTGGTTGCACCAGTGTTTCCCTGGTGACGTCTTGCTTTCTGCAGCCCTCCCCCATGGCCTTCTGAGCCTGGAGACTGTCTTAGATAAAAAACAAAAACTTGTGGCTTTTTTTCTTTCTCTCCTAGCTGGAGAAGGGACCAGACTCTGAGCCCTAGTTTCCTGTTGATGAGCCTGATGAAAGAATGACTTCCTTCACTGGATTCTTTTTTTCTTCCTCTTTTCCTTGGTAGCAGCAGCAGCTGCAGTTTTGGCTTGGATTTGTTTTTTCTTTTTTTTTCAGGAAAGCTAAGTATATAGTCCATCTAGTCAAGGCTATGGTTTTTCCTGTGGTCATGTATGGATGTGAGAGTTGGACTGTGAAGAAAGCTGAGCGCTGAAGAATTGATGCTTTTGAACTGTGGTGTTGGAGAAGACTCTTGAGAGTCCCTTGGACTGCAAGGAGATCCAACCAGTCCATCCTAAAGGAGACCATTCCTGGGTGTTCATTGGAAGGACTGATGCTGAGGCTGAAACTCCAATACTTTGGCCACCTAATGCAAAGAGTTGACTCATTGGAAAAGACCCTGATGCTGGGAGGGATTGGAGGCAGGAGAAGAAGGGGATGACAGAGGATGAGATGGCTGGATGGCATCACTGACTCGATGGACATGAGTTTGGGTGAACTCTGGGAGTTGGTGATGGACAGGGAGGCCTGGCATGCTGCGATTCATAGGGTCGAAAAGAGTCGGACACGACTGAGCGACTGAACTGAAGTATATAGTCCAGAGTGAATTTTTTATCGCTACCATGAGTGCTTTGACTAAAACGGTGATTCTCAAACTTGAATGTGGGTCAAAATCACCTGGAGAGCTTGTTGAGCTGGAGGTTCTTGGACTCCATCCTCAGAGTTTCTGATTCAATAGGTCTGGGCTGTGGACCTAGAAATTTGCATTTCTAACAAATTCCTAGGTGGTGCTGGTGCTACTGGTCTCATACCTTGAGAATCACTGGTCTAAACAACAAGCCTCAATCATGACCAATGATAAAAAACTCTGGCCAAACAGCAAAATGCAGAAAATTTCATCTTTGATCATGTACTTCTTGCTTCATTTACAAAAGTGTTTGCCCTTTTTTTTTTGCTCCAAGGGCAGACTTTGTTACTTGATGATTTATTTCCACTTGTGGGACCAGCTGAACTGGATATTTATCGTCAGATATTTACTTAGACCAAAAATAAATAGTTATAAATTCTGTAAAAATAGATGCTGGCATCCTGATTTCCTTGCAAGGGTGGTTCTCCAAAACCTGCTCTCTCCTAGATCTCTATCACTGACTCTTATTTAAACCTAAAGTACCAGCAGCAAACTTAGCATCAGAATTCAGCTGTGCTCTCTTCTCTGCTGTCACACCCTGTATTCCCCACCTTATTCCCAGTCTTCCCAAGCTCTCTTTACTCCAGATATCAGATTTTGTATTAAACTATTAATGGCAGTTTCTAAGGCAACATTCTATTAATATGTCTGCTTCAAAATCAACTACTTAATGACAGGTCATGGTGTTAAGTGACTAAGGTTATATCCATTGAAAAAATGTTAGCAATGGACAGCTTGGATGAAAACATCAGAAAAATGTTAAAACACTTCCAAAAAGGCCAACACAGGCGTATTTGGAGTAATGTAACTTGCATCCTTCATGCTGGTCACCAATGGCTTTTGGCCTGAGCACTGTCATTCTGTGCAGTTGTAATTAGGCAGAACCTAAGGGGTCAGCTTTGATTTTGAAACAGAACTGTCATCCACAATAAGATTTCCTGTGTAGGAAGAAAATTCCCCATCATTCTCTTAGCAGGACTTGGAGAGAAGAATGAATAATATCCAGCAAATTCCAAATTTCACTGGTACTAAAACATTGTTCTGCACTGTAATATTGCTGAATTTTAGGTACATCTTACAATGAATGGGATTTTATAATCATGGTCGGCCAGGTGACAGAGGAGATGGTTTGTCACTGCCTGAACACACACAAACTCAGTGGTTTTTCCTGGTGGGATGACTTGGGGACTGTAATCTCCATGTTTCCGTCAACAAATGGTACACGGACAATTTGGAAAAGAAACATGCTTCCCGTTGTCTGAAAACCTTCTATTGACACCTTCAGGTAAGATCAAGAATATGCCAGCTTTCAAAGGTGTACACGAGATATTCAAGGCTGGAAAGCACACAGTAGTGAAGTACTGTTAAAATTGCTGTATCATCAGGACTTGGTAATTAAGGACACTGGCAGTTTTGAGTCAAAAAATGATTCAGAGGAATAGAGATTCTGTGTGTGAAGAAACTACAGGAATTCCTTAATGAATTTCTTCTGCTTTTATTTTTCTTTTTATTGTGGGCTCAAGGATGATGTATAATGATATATGTCTAAGTCTAAAAGCTCTCATTCAATAAATATTTCAAACTAAATGATAAAAAATCTTTTACAAATGGTTTAATTGGGGATATCTTTCTTTTTAATAGCAGCTCTTAACCTTTTTGATCTGAAGACTCCTATAATACTAAAAACTTAAGGAATATAAAGAACTTTTGTTTAATAATATCTACCAATATTTACCATATTAGAAATTTACAGAGTCTTATTTTTTATTGCAGTATAGTTGATTTACAGTGTTGTTTAGTTGCAGGTGTATAGCAAAGTTATTCAGAGATATATATATATACACATACTTTTTCAGATTCTTTTTCCTTATAGATTATTATAAAATATTGAGTTTAGCTCCCTGTGCTATACAGTAGGTCTTTGTTCGTTATTTTTTTTTTTGTATATAGTAGTGTTTATATCGGAGAAGGCAATGGCACCCCACTCCAGTACTCTTGCCTGGCAAATCCCATGGACAGAGGAGCCTGGTAGGCTGCAGTCCATGGGGTCGATAAGAGTTGGACACGACTGAGCGACTTCCCTTTCACTTTTCACTTTCATGCATTGGAGAAGGAAATGGCAACCCACTCCAGTGTTTTTGCCTGGAGAATCCCAGGGACAGTGGAGCCTGGTGGGCTGCCGTCTATGGGGTCACACAGAGTCGGACACGACTGAAGTGACTTAGCAGCAGCAGTGTTTATATGTTAATCTCAAACTCCTAATTTATCCCTTTCTCCACTTCCCTGTTTGGTAAACATAGGTTTATTTTCTATGTCTGTAAGTCTATTTCTGTTTTGTAAATAAATTTACTTGTATCATTTTTCTTAAATTCCACATGTAAGTGATGTCATATGACATTTGTTTTTCCCTATTTGGTTTACTTCACTTACTATGATAATCTCTAGATCTGTCCGTGTTGCTACAAATAGGAGTATTTAATTCTTTTTATGGCTGATTAATAGTCCATTGTTCCTGTATATATGCCCCACACCTTCTTTAGTCATTCATCTGTCAATGGACATTTAGTTTGCTTCCATGTCTTGCTGCTATGGAAAGAGGGCACATGTACCTTTTATAGTTTTTTCTGGATATATGCTGAGGAATGGGATTATTGGGTTAAATGGGTGTTTTATTTTTCAGGACACAGTGGAACTGGCTGTTTAGGAAGAGGACAGGATAGGAGTTGGGACAAAGTTGAAAGAGAAGTGTGGTCTGGCTCCCAGGGGTGAAAGCTGGGTTTCCTGGAGTATAGGAGAGGAGTTGGGGCCTGCAGTTTCTGCCAGTGATGGAGGTCTGGAACGATAAACAAATGGCTGTGCAGGAACCTGTAGAAGATGGACACTGGGGGCATAAGGCCCTGGAGCCCTAGCCAGGGTCCAAGTGGAGAGTCAAGTCAGAGAGAGGTAAGGCCCTGGGGAGGTGCTGGCCTTCAGGGTACCATGTAGGCTGGAGCAAGGAGAGCCTAGTGACAGTCACCTGACAAGGGCCTCTTCTGCCACTGCTATCTTGAGCTGAATTTCTGGAGCTGCCCAAGGAAGAAGGATGAGAGCCATGACCAACCAAAACTATTTCTCCAGATATCGGTGGGACTAGATTAGCTTTGATGTAGAAACTACATGATCTCAGGTGACCCGGGCCTGCAGAGGCTTGAAGCAGGATTTCCGCTTCTGGCCAGAGATTGAAGTCAGGCCTCGACAGTGAGAGTGCTGAGTCCTAGCCACTAGACCACCAGGGACCAGTGGTCAGTGACAAGGCCCTGGCCTGTCAGCTGTGTAGAAATGAATTTCCATATAGATACAGAGAGAAGCGAAACAAGTAAAGTGTTTTATTAGGAGGAAAAGATTACACGTGTAGGATAGGCACACAGGCAGGTTCAGAGAGTGAGAGAGAGAGTCGTATCCTCGCAGTAGCTTGAATCACTTTTATGGGGCATTTCTTTTGGGTTTCCTTTAGCCAGTCATCTTGCTTTGCCAGGTTCAGCGTCTGTATTTGGTGTATCTTAGGGTTCTCCCATGTGTGTGCATGCATCTCTTGGCCAAGATGTATTCTAGCAAAGAAGACCATGGGTATCAACATCACTTACTATGGGGTGGCACCCCCTCCCTTTTTTTACCTCCAGGGAACCTTTCTGAGCAGGTCTAGTCAGAAAGGTCCTCTTGACTTTTCGAATGAGGGGATCTCCTCTGGGAGCACGAAGTGACACATGAAAACTCTTCAACAAGTGCCTGGTACATGCTGCTGCTGCTACTGCTAAGTCACTTCAGTTGTGTCCTACTCTGGGTGACCCTATGGACAGCAGCCCACCAGGCTCTTCCATCCACAGGATTCTCTAGGCAAGAATACTGGAGTGGGTTGCCATTTCCTTCTCCAGCCTGGTACATAGTAAGTGCAATATATGCGTCATCATCTCTTGTACCTAGGGTGTTCTGGAGGTGCCATACCTGTCACACTGCATCCTTTGGGGGTTCAGATAGCTGAAGTTTGACCCGATGGGTAATAGAAGACTTTATTCTAGCACTGGAGTCCAAGGGGCGGAGGGCAGGAAAGTATTCAAAATTGCAGCAGCAACAGGGTTTGGGTGGCAGAGGCTGCGTGGGAGAGTCCTTGGTCCCCTACTCCAGTCCCCAAGGTCTTCCTGCCCCGGCCCACCGCACCAAGCAATCCCTTACTGACTTCGGAGGGACTGAGGGCTTTTCTCCGCCGTGAGAGTGGGTGTCCCACATATCACACAGGCAAGTCTGAGCAAACTTCCCCAAGATTCCGTGGGGGTCCGGTCCCCCTGGGTTTCCTCCTTAATTTTAAGTTTTGCCAGGGCGAGTTCTGTCACAACTCGCTTAACAAGGGTAGGGGGCGCCTGCAAGTCTGAGCCGGAAGGTGGGCGGGGGCAGGCCTGTCAAAGCCTTTGCCACCTGCTGGGAACAGGCGTATTTAGAAGCGGGTGCAGGGGGCCGATCCCGCCTCCCCTCGTGCCCCCGTCCCCCGCACATCCCGCCTCTGGGGTGGGCGTGGCCGGCCCTGGGTCCTGCAGGCTGCCCCAGGGGGCGGAGCCTAGGGAGGGGTCCGAGAGCCAGTCACGTCCTACAGGACAGAGCGGAGCCCCGAGAGGCCGGCCCAGGAGGCGCCACATCCGGCGGCTGTCCCGTGGTACATAAAGCCGCGGCCGCCGCTGCCACCACCACCACCGTTGGTTTCCAGCAGCAGCTCTGGCCTCGTCTCGGCTGCGGGAGCCTCTGCTCCAATGCCCCAGAGTGGCCATGAGCGCCCCGCACTGGTGGGACCAGCTGCGGGCTGGCAGCTCGGAGGTGGACTGGTGCGAGGACAACTACACCATCGTGCCTGCCATCGCCGAGTTCTACAACACGGTGCGGGGCACGGGAGCGGGGATGGCACGGGCTGGCGGGAGGGGGCTGTCCCCCAGCGCAGCCGCCGTACCTGGAGCCAGGACCCTGGTCGACGCGTGCATTTGGGGCGTTTTCGCTCCGCGGCCAAAGTCGACCCACGCCCCCTCCCCTGCGCGCCTTCCAGTTCTCCATCTGTCCTCTTCTCCAGTCTCTGTCCCTGACATCTGGGCCATCCTCCTCCTCTGGTCATTTCTTTCTGATGGCTCTATTGTCCTGTTTGGTCCCCACCCGTCCCGGAGCTGGTGCTCCGTGTCAGCCCATTCTTCCAGTTTGGGTCAGTTGGGAGCGGTGAAACCGCGGGGACTACTCCCTTCCTCCCTTAGGATCTCTGTGGTGTGACGCACTTGGGTTGCATTGTGCGGTTTTTACCCCGAGTACCTGCTCTAGGAGTCGGGGAAAAGGGGTGACCTCCAGGCAGGTCTGTGGGGCGGGGGCCACTCCGAAGGTTGGCGCTGCCCGCCCCCGCCCCGCCAAGTACATCAATAATAAGTCGAGTTACCTGGGGCCAGAATTAATCAAGTTAATTACTAGGAGTTCTTGCCTTTAGTACTGAGCCTCACACTAGCCCCTAGATCAGTTTCCCTAGGCCTGTGCTCTGTGCAGTTACTAAGCCAGAGAAGTGAAAGGGAAATTTGGCAGTGGTGTGTGTGTGTGTGTGTGTGTGTGTGTGTGTGTGTGTGTGTGTGTGTGTGTGTGTGTGTGTGTGTGTGTGTGTGTGTGTGTGTGTGTGTGTGTGTGTGTGTGTGTGTGTGTGTGTGTGTGTGTGTGTGTGTGTGTGTGTGTGTGTGTGTGTGTGTGTGTGTGTGTGTGTGTGTGTGTATGCTTTCTGGACTTGCCTGGGTCTGTAGCTGTGGTCAAGAGGAAACTGTCCCATTGCAGAATCTTGTGTGCTCTTAGTTTTTCGTGGGAGGGAAAACCTGCAGTTGTGTGTGTGTGTGCTCAGTTGTGTCCGACTTTCTGTGACCCACATGGACTGTAGCTCGCCAGGCTCTTCTGTCCATGGAAGTTTCCCGGCAAGAACACCAGAGTGGGTCATTTCCTTGACTCAGGGATTGAAACCGTGTCTCTTGCGTCTCCTACGCTGGCAGACGGATTCTTTACCACTGTGCCACCTGGGAAGCCCAGGCCTGCAGTTGGGAAGGAAATGTCTATTCTTTTTGCTAAGTCCAAATATGGTTCCAAATGTGAGACTTGGTGTGGCCATTTCTGCAGCTTATCTTTTCACTGCTGTAATATGGAAAACAGCAACTCCTGGTATGTGAGTCACTGTGAATTTTGACTTTCTTCCTTAGGATTTTCCCCTTTGATTTGCTGGAGAAAATGTCCTGGGCTTGAGTCAATGCTTATTGCCTGGAGGGATCTCCATGAGCTTGTCCCCATCCTTCTATTCTCTGTTGAGGAAACTGACTCTGGAGAGGGGAGCGGCCCTGTGGTCATTTCTGGCAGAGCTGGGACCATGATCCAGAGCCTGCACTCTCCCTCCCTTCAGTGCTGAATTCCTGGGCTGCCCTCCCAGCAAACATTCCTTTTTTTTTTTTTTTTTTAAATGACTGGGTTAATTCTGCAAGGAAACCTGGTCCTCTGCTGCCCCTAGAAGCTGTGACACATGAGGTCATCAGAGGTGGCCACCCTCCACCTATTGTACAACCTGTTTTAGAGCGTGCAGTCAGGTGTGGACAGTTGCCCACAGAGGATGCACTGGGGCAGGGCTGGGTGCTTTCAAAGGCAGTAGGTCAGTTTTTCCATTTGTAAGTGGAGAGTACTACTGAGGATTTCACCAAAGTTAGAGAAGAAATGACAGCCTGGGGACAGATTCTCACGTACCCAGCAAGGTAATTATCTGTGGTGTCTGAGGCCAGTAGAGTCAGGTCTAGTTATTTGGCCAAAAAAGTTAGTGTGTAGCTGCTTCGAGTCAACCCCAGGGTGCTGGATGAGGAGGAGAGCTTATTTTTGTCTTTACTTTTAATCTGGTTTCATTGGAGCTGTTACGCAGTGAGTGCTAAAGTCTTTATTAGAAATGAGCTGTTGATCTTCAGCTGCAGCATCTGTGGCTAATTAGCTCTGTTGGTCCCCCTGACAAACCTTGTTCTTTGGCATACTTGTAAACCACAGAATTTGCTTTAGCAAAGTGCGAATACTGAGGGTTTCAGAGAAGTCGGCCATCAGACTTTGTAGAGTGTATATCCAAAGAATTTAGCAAAAAGCGTTTCCTTCTCTCCTTCCCACGTCTTAGTTATCTTCTGATCCTTGTCACAGAACAAACCCATGCTTATCTTACTCCTGTATTAGGGAAGACAGTGAGCTACTTGGTGATAAAGTGAAAGTGAAGTCGCTCAGTCATGTTCTACTCTTTGGGACCCCATGGACTGTAGCCTACCAGGCTCCTCCATCCATGGGATTTTCCAGGCAAGAGTACTGGAGTGGGGCGCCATTTCCTTCATCTCATTAAATTCTCAGAGTAAGGCAGCAGGCCTAATTATCTATTTTACAATAAAATAATAACCATTACTGATTGAGGAAAAATTGAAGATGTAAAGTCAGGAGGACTCAGAGGGGGGGTTTAGAACCTTCTTAATGGATCTTGGTGGTCAGCTGCCACTCCTGCAACTGCAGTCACTCCTGGCCACCACTAGTTGTTTGCTGTTGAAGCTCCCCAGGGTCCTTTACCGTCACCCTCAGCAGTGGGTGCTATTTATTACATCCATTGGATACAGGAGAAAACTGAGGCCTAGATAGATTTTGAAACTTGCAAAGGTCAAGAAAATGGCAGATCTAGAGTTAGAACTTGGATGGTCCGTTTGACCTACTAAGATAACTGCTCTTGAAGATGCAAATGCCATTATAGCTACTTAAAATTTATTTAGCACAGTATAGGTATTTATTATTTAGTCATTCTTTAACTTAAAACTCCTGCATTGGGACCATTTGATCTTTTGGCTAGTCATGGTGGTGGATATGGAACAAAAAGTTTTGGGATTTTTTTTTTTGGCTGAACCTTGCAGCATGTGGGATCTTAGTTCCCAGACCAAGGATTGATGGAACTTAGGCCCCCTGCAGTGGAAGTGCAGTTTTAACTACTGGACCGCCAGGGAAGTCGTTTAAAGTAGTTTTTTGCCATTGTTGTTTATTATAAAAGTAACAACATGATCATGGTTAAAAAAATATGCAAGTTATGAAGTGAAAAATACCCTTTCTTATATATCTTTTCAGACATTTTCAAAGCATGTAAAAAGCATGTATTTGTGTAAACATAGAAAATACGTGTGCAACATGTGTATACACAGTGTTAGTCACTCAGTCGTGTCTGACTCTCTATTATCCCACGGACTGTAGCCTGCCAGGTTTCTCTGTCCATGGAATTCTCCAGGCAAGGATACTGGAGTGGGTGGCCATTTCCTTCTCCGGGGGTTCTTCCTGACCCAGGGATCAAACCTAGGTCTCCTGCACTGCAGGCCGGTTTCCTTACTGCCTGAGCCGCCAGGGAGGCCTGTGTATATACACACCACAACCAGATTTTTTTCCAGCCCAGTTGAGATCGCACTACAGAAATTCCTCTACACCTTTGTTTTTTCACTTGATTTGTCTTGCAGATAATCCCATATTGGATTGTATAGAATTATTTTCTTCTTTGCAGTGTCTATATAGTATTCCCTTTAATGGGTTGACCAGTCAATTTATTATTGATGGACATTTAGGGCAGTTCCTGTTTATTGTTTTCATTTTGGTTTCTGAACAGTTAGGCGATGAATGTCCTCAAATAGGCATCTGGATGTACTTCTCCAGGTACTGGTTCTGCTGCTGCTGCTGCTGCTGTAAGTCGCTTCAGTTGTGTCCGACTCTGTGCGACCCCATAGACGGTAGCCCACCAGGCTCCTCTGTCCCTGGGATTCTCCAGGCAAGAACACTGGAGGGGGTTGCCATTTCCTTCTAGATAGGAAATTGCTGTGTTGAGGGCAGTATTGACGACTAGTGAGTGTTGTTTAATGGTCCACCAGAGAAAGTACTCTGATCTGTGTTCTTACTGGCAATGTTTGGGAGTATAGAGCATTTTGCTTTTGGTGCCCACATATCTCCATTGCTTTAAATCTTGTCATCATCCTTTGCGTCAGCCAAGCCCAAATATCTCTTCCAAGAACATATCATGCCCTTCCACAGCCTTTTGCCTGTGCACATTTTGTACTGTTTCTTCTAAATACAAGTTTTATTGAATTAAGTTCCTTTTTACATTCTAAGGCCTGGTCACAGTCAGAGAAAGATCCACGACCTAGCAGCTTTGGAGGAAAGTGGGGTTTGTGTTTTAATCACTTAGCTTGGCCTTTGGGAATTCTGTTGGGGACCCAGAGGGACAGAAGGAAATGAACTGGTGCTGAAAAAAAGTCTTGAAGAAAAATACATGCTTAAAGTCAGCCCATGGTCTGTCACCTCCCCTACTCAGCTCTGTCCCCATCATCAAGATAAGTGGAGTTCCCTTTATATGCCACAGACTACTCTCTGTAGGGCAGGATTATCTATCAGTCAATCTGTCAGTCTCTATCCATCTAGCCATCCACTTGCTGGGCAACTGTGTGCCTGTCACAGAAACCAGACCCGCAAATAGTCACCTGGGTGGTGAGGACCACGGTAGAGGTATTATACACAAGTGGCTGAGGTGTTGTTTGTGGGATTCCCTCGTAGCTCAGCTGGTAAAGAATCTGCCTGCAATGCAGGAGACCCCAGTTCGAAGTGTTGTTAGTCCTCTCTTTGGGTGGTATACTGTGGGAGGTGGGTAGATTTTGCAGGAAGGCCTCTGAGCTGGGTGACCAACTTGTTCTGGTTTGCCTGAGATTTTCCCATTTTTAAAACTGAAAGTCCCATATCCTGGGAAGCCCTCTTTAGTGCCAGGCATGCTAGGACAGTTGGTCATCCCAGAGGCAGAAAGGGGGCCTGCCGTAATGGAATGGATCATTAGAAACCTGCATTCGATTAAGATACATAGTCTCCTCGGCCAGGGTAATGTCTGTTAGCTATTTATGAACTTGTTGCTCAAAAGAATTTACAGCCTGTTGCTTTGTCAGTGTTTGCCCTCTGTCTGGGAAAATGCACAATCGCATGCGTCAGGATGAGATTGCAGTGTGTTCCTGAGATTATTTTGGTGCAATGTCACAGAATGAGGAACTCTCTAAGGAAATAATAAATTTTTAAATTGTGGTTTCCTTTTAATTAAAACAAAATCTGTTAGGCAGGCACTAAACAAGCCAATTCTCCAAAGGATAGTCCAACAATGGGCTTTAAAAAATACCCCTTGGCTGAACTATTCAACTTCAGTGAGCTACGTAACTTTGAGGAGAAGTTTCGTTTTCTCAGTAGACATGGAGCCATTGAATCTTTTTAACCACAACTCATTTGCTTTCCCACATTTCTTTCAGAGTTCCTTCCTCTTTTTGTCTTGGGGAGCATCTCCCTCTAATTTGGGCTTTTCCTTTTCATAGATTGATGTCTTTTTTCTTTTAATTTTTCCTGTGCAACATGCAGGATCTTAGTTCCCTGACTAGGATGGAACCTATGTCCCCTGCAAGGGAAGGGTGAAGTCTTAACCACTGGACTGCCAAGGAAGTCCCCATAGATTTATGTCTTAAAAAGGCACAGTGGAGGCCAGCAAGTATTGGTAGATGGGTTGTACAGAAGCAATATGGAGATTTCAGGGTTATTTGGAACTATCTGTTAAATAGTGTTTCTAAATTGAACTCTCTGATACGGGCATTAAAAATACTTGAGCTATCATAATTTCACTGGAGGTGTATTTAACTACCTCATGTTTTTGTGAATTGTGTGTAAATTTAAAAGTCATTGTGTACAGTGCTAGTGCTAACATAGATTGACAGCTATGGCCATCATGGGGCATAGCTTTTAAGGGACAGCTTGGCCATAGATGGTTGTACATGGCTGAAGCAAAGGAGACTGAGAGGATTTGAGGCAATAAACATATACAGTCGGCTCTCCATGTCCGTAGTTCTGTATCTGTGGATTCAACCCAGTGTGGGTTGAAAATATTTGGGAAAAAAAATTCCAGAGAGTTCCAGAAAGCAAAACTTTAATTGCTGCATGTGTGTGTGTTAGTTGCTCAGTCATGTCTGACTCTTTTGGATCCCATGGACCTTAGCCCACCAGGCTCCCCTGTCCATGGAATTCTCCAGGCAAGAATACTGGAGTGGGTTGCCATTCCCTTCTCCAGGGGATCTTCCCGACCCAGGGATCGAACCCAGGTCTCCTGCATTGCAGGAGGATACTTTACCATCTGAGCCACCAGGGAAGCTTGAATTGCTGTATACTTGCAACTATTTACATAGCATTTACATTGTATTAGGTATTGTAAGTAATCTAGAGATGATTTGAAGCAGGGGTTCCCAACCCTGGGCTGCAGACTAGTACGTATTAGGAACTGGGCAGCAGAAGGTGAGCAGTGGGCAAGTAAGCGAAGCTGCATCTGTATTTACAGCCGCTACCCACTAGTGTGCTTGAATCATCCCAAACCATCCCTCGCTGCATCTGTGGAAAAATTGTTTTCCCATTGTAAAGTGTAAATTTATACTTTACAATCAGTGTAAAGTATACAGGAGGATGTGTGTATGTTATATGCATACTGCATATATAATGCTATTTTATATAAGAGATTTGAGCATCCAACAAAGTCTGGTATCCAAGGGACTCCTGAAACCAATCCCCCAAGGATATAGAAGGATGACTGTACTGGGGTGAAAAGCTGTGTTATATTCCCCAGAGTTGTTAGGTGGGGCTGTAAATCAGTGCGCTTCCCACCATTAGTGGAATGGCTCAGTGAAGTGTTGCCTTCTGCAGGACCCTCAGCAGGTGTGGCAAATCTCTGTGACTTAAGATAAGAAGGTAAAAGGTTAGCAGGGTGTATTGTGGAATGAGAAAAGGAAGTTGCCAAAATATAATGTTGCAATATGTGATATATATGATAAATATCTTTACATAAATGCAAAGAAATTGAGGATTATGAATCTGAGAAAAGTGGGTATCTCCAGGGAGGAGGATAGCAAGGCAGACTTTAGCTTTGTAATGTATTCTTTTTCTTACATGGAGAACATACTCATGTACACGAGAGGAGAGAGTTACCTATGGGATCACAATCCCATTTTTCTCCTCCTTCCCCTTTCACCTTTAATTCCTTCTACCTCTGTGTTTAACAAAACAGAGAGCAATGTTTAAATCACCTAAAGGTCATTGGTACACAATGTGTGATGCAGTTCACAATTTTCAGATGCCAATCGAAGCATGAAGCCAAGGTGGTCAGAATGTGGTTGGATGGATTGAAGGTGAAAAAAGTCAGCTTTGGGCAGTGGAAAGAGTGATTGGATGCTGGCCCCACCTCTGTGGGTGACTGCCTCTCTGAGCTTGGCTAGCCTGGGAGCCTTTCCAGGCCATTACTTTAACATCCCCTTATAAAATATTTAACATCTTTCACATGCATGCGTGCTTAGTAGCTCAGTTGTGTCCGACTGGTAAGGTCTCTCATTTTAACTCTTAAAGATCTGAGTGTTTTTCTTTCTTTCTTTTCTTTTTTTTTTTTTGAGATCTTGGGTTCTTTAAATAACTCCATGGAAAGTTAAAGGCTGTGATATTACATACAGCCTTGTCCTGAATCCCTCCTTATCTGCTTTTTAGTAAATAAAAGAGAGTTGGCTATATTCCCAAGTGTGGACACTGCATACCGCCTGGGACTGCTGTGGTCATTTATCCGGACTCTCACCCAGGGTTGCCAGTAGCTCCAATGGGGGAAGGAGAAAAAGGTCCCCATCAGAATGGGCCAACTAGAACCAGGCACCCGCTTCTCCGGAATGCAGCCCCGGGGCTCCGGATGCAGCCCCACCATGAGGGATTTATCTTGAACTTTAACCAAAGGCAGCAGCCTTGTTCTATCCCACCCCGACAAAAGATCTTGTTCTTTCTCTCTCTCCACTCTATCCTTCTCCCCTTTCTGAAGACTGGCATTCCCATCCCCTCTTGTTCCCAGACGGTGACAGAGGCGTCCATTGGTTTCTGATGTTGCCAGTGTCCACCCGCACTGCGCCTCCAGTTCCGGGATTTGCCGATGCATTTTGTTTAGCTGTGCCTCAGTGTGACTTCCCAGGTCTGGAAAAGCCCTTCTACCCTGGCTCCTTTCATTCAGTTTGGGCACCCACCCTTGTGGTTCCTTGAGACCTGCTCTGTGTTGTCTAATATGGGTGACCAGTCTTTCCTTTCGAAAGCCCCCATGCTCTTGGCTTTCCAGACTTCATCTACTCCATCTTCTGTCTCTGAAAGGTTTTAGTCTTTTTTGACCCCTCTCTCACCCCTTCCTCCCTGGTGTTGTGCATTTAGACCCAGCTGTTGTTTAAACATTCTGCACATCTCCTCTCCTCTGCATGCTCAAGTCCTTCCCAAGGAGCTCCTTACTCCTCAATTAGAGGTGAAAGTTTAAAAGAAGCTGACTATCCCTAACACTTCATACCTTCTGGGATGGCCTTATTAAACAAACAAAGCAAATAAAAACCTCAGAAAATAACAAGAGTTGGCAAGGATGTGGAAAAAGTAGGACGCTTGGACCTTGCTGGTAGCAGTGTAAAACGGTTCAGCCTTTGTGGAGAATTGTCTTGTGGTTTGTAAGTTAAGCACACAATTACCATATGATCCAGCGGTGTTAGCTTGGGGGGATATAACTCAGAGAATGGAAAACAAATACTGAAAACCTTGGACATGAATATTCATAGCAGCATTGTTCACTGTTAAGGACACTGTAAGAACATTGGATAAACAAAATGTGGTATCCATACAATGAAATATTACTCGTAAAAAGAAAGTATTGCTACCTGCTACAATGCAGGTGAACCTCCAAAACAGTATGCTGAGTGAAAGAAGTCAGACACAAAAGGTCACTTATTGCATGATTACACTTTGATGAAATATCCAGAATAAGCAAATCTGTGGAGACAGAAAACAGATTAGTGGTTGCCAGGGACTGGGGAAAGGGAAAAGGGGAAGTGACGGCTTCATGGATATGAGGTTTCTTTTTGGAGTGATGGAAACATTTCAGAACTGGATAGAGGTGATGATTGCATTTTATACTTGCATTAACTGCTGCTGAACTATATACTCCTAAAATGGTTAATTTTGTTATGTGAATTTTACCTCAGTTTAAAAAAATCTAGGGGAAAAAAAGAATTGGCTATGACTCCCCCCTAGTTAAAAAAAGATAGACAAAAAGAAATTAAAAAAAATTAGAGGTGAGATTCTAGAGTTAGGTGGTCTAGTCTGTTTTTTCAAAAAAGCCAGGTGACCTATGAAGAGACAATAGACTCAAATCCAGTCTGAAAGATAAAATGATGCCATTTTAAAGCTACAAATTTGATCTTTACCTAAAAGTAGGTTTGGCTTAGGGTGAGAAAACTGACAAGGGGGAAATGAGGAAGGCATTCCCTGCCTTCATGTGGGCCCAGGACCTGGCTGGCAGAAAATTAAGGGGGGGCTAGAACAAGTCTGGTCCTTCTCATTCTTCATGAAACTATTCTTTTAAAATTTTTTACCAGTATTTAGTGCAGGCCTTATCTTTAAAAATGATTATTCAGGTAAATTAGGATGCTTCATAATTGGGCAGAAAAAGAGTCGTTGATTCTTCACATCAAGAGAGGACTCTGGGCAGTTTCAGATGGCAGTGTTTTCATGTGTGTGTGGGTGTGTGTGTGTGTGTGTGTGTACGTACATGCTCAGTTGTGTCTGACAATTTGTGACCCCACAGACTATGACCTGCTAGGTTCCTCTGTCCATGGGATTTCCCAGACAAGGATATTGGAGTGGGTTGCCATGCCTTCCTCCAGAGCACCTTCCCGATCCAGGGATCAAACCCAAGTCTCTTACATCTCTTGCACTGGCAGACATTGGCAGGCAGGTTCTTTACCACTAGCGCCACCTGGGAAGCCCCAGTCTTTTCATAGCTGCTCCTGTGATCACAGAGGCAGGAAGTATCCCCCTAAAATGGTTACTAAAGAACTTGTAAGTTTCCCTAGTTGTGAGTTTTTTTTTCTTGTTAAAAAAAGATGTGTGGCCGCATTCATCTCCATTTACAAAGGACATACTGGGAACAAGCTGCTTTACGTTTTGCCCTTTTGCTTAATATTCATCTTCTCGTTTTTCATCCCCCCGCCCCCAGATCAGCAACGTCTTGTTTTTCATCTTGCCGCCCATCTGCATGTGCTTGTTCCGGCAGTATGCAACGTGCTTCAACAGTGGCATCTACTTAATATGGACTCTCTTGGTTGTAGTGGGTAAGTGGATTTGTTTGTGAGCATGGGCTGAAAGGGAGGAAGTGCAACTCCGCACACTCCCTGACCCCTTTGTAAACCAAAGTCACTCTGACGTCCTAAGAAACTTTCATGTTGTTTCCTGGACTCCAGAAGGAGGACTCTTTTGAATATGGGCTTGATGACAAGGTTGACTGTAATTATCACTTAATTGCATGGAGAGTTCATTTATATAATAGTCACTGGTGTCGTGCCAGTGCAGTTCTGAGGAAAGTCTTGTGAAACAATTGTATTCGGATGAAACCGTGGTTTCTAAAGGACTAAAATTTAAAAAAACAACAACAAATTCTAGATGTTTGATCCTTGGTAATTCTGGGAAATATTTGTATAATTTTTATTTCCTTCCACAGGCAGATTAGGAATTCTTAACTGTGAGAGAATGTTGACTTTTGATGGACTGTGTGTTCCCAGGAAGGCTCAGTGGATGAAGACACACTGAACTTGTGCAGTTATTAAAGTTCTGATATGCTGGTGTTTGGGCCCTGCTTCAAATCCTCTTTCTAGACGTGAAGTCTGTAAGCCTAGATGTAGGTTTCTTCCTTCAACTTCTTTTCTCAGAGAGAGAGAGTGATTTGGTCATTTCGGTAGCCGTTTATGAAAAGGCTGTCCTTAATCGGTGTGTTGAATTTGTGAGTCTGTTCTTCTCTGCCACCTTTTTTTATTGGCTGTAATTGATTCTAGGAATTGGATCCGTCTACTTCCATGCAACCCTTAGTTTCCTGGGTCAGATGCTAGATGAACTTGCAGTCCTTTGGGTCCTGATGTGTGCTTTGGCCATGTGGTTCCCCAGAAGGTATCTACCGAAGATCTTTCGCAATGACAGGTAAGCTTGTACTAAATTTTTGCATTTATTATGCAGTACCCCATATGACAATGTATATATTAACAAATATCACACCCTACTGAGTCTAACCTAGTGATGAGCTTTATCATATATTTAATAGCCACTGATTACACTGTCAGAGAAAAAATTCTGCCAGATAAAAGAGGTAATTTTAATATACTCAGGGAAAGAATTTATCTAATGTTCATTAGGAACACAAAGTCAAATATCTCCCTTATTGGTACTGGCAAAATTAGAAGGTTCAGTGGGGGAGAAAAGACTGAATGGTTGTTCAGAGACCTTTGATTTCCTGCTAGAACATCTTCTTCGGTGCGACCCAGATCCACTACTTTTATATATTTATAGTAGAATGCACACTGAGGAATTGGTTCTTGGAGCTGTAGATACTGTAGTATTCAAATTGTGTCAGTTTGCTTCTGATGAGAGTTACACATTAACACACATACATATACATGCACATTCAGGCCGAAAACCCAGAATTTTAGGAAGAGATGCCTTTTAATATCCATGGTGTTATGCTTATATGGTTATTTATCCAGTAAATAGTTTATGGACACTTACAATGAAGTTTTCTAGGCGCTAGAATTTAACAGTAAACAAAACAGCAAGGTCTCCACCCTAAGTGAGCTTACATTGAAGTTGGAGAGATTATGAATCAATAAACAAATAGTATAATGTTAGGGTGTGAAAGTGCTGTGATGAAAAATGAAGCCGGTAAGGGGGTTATGTTGACTTGGAGTGCTGACTTAGATTTTGGTCAGGGAAGGTCCTTTCTGAGGCACTCTTGGATTAAATGGATTAGCTGTACAATCTTCATCCTGGGTAGCAGGATTTGAATTAGATAGTATTATCTTTAAACACCATTGAGCAAAAAGAAGTATCTTCAAGTGGAAAGGAAGCTGTTCCTGATGAAACATGATGATAGATGAAATATGGTCTCCTGGTGCAGAAACCTTCTCCCGAATGCGGGACGTGTACTTTAGAAATCAGAGATAGCCTAGGCCAACCTGCTGCGTTTCAGTTGTGTTTCTTGTTTCCTTGTTCAGCTTCAGGAGAGATTGGGGGGATCAGAAAGCTGCCGGAGGAGGGGAAATGTGGAGGTGGATGCTGCTCGGCAGGGGCATGAGGTGGCTTGACCAGCGGGGATGTTTTGCCTCTGCCTGAGCAACACACCCCTGACCTTTTGGCTTTTCCTGTTGTTTCCAAAGATGCCCACCAGTTACTTACTTCCATGATTTCCGGCAGCATGCTTTCATTGTATTGAGAGCTAAGGAACCACTTTGTTCTTAGATCTGAGTGTACAAGCCCTGGGATCAGCGAAGCTGACAAATTGGGAATAAGGGTTTTGTTGTTTCTGGTGCTCTGGAGACCTGGGTTTGAAATTCCACTGGACAGTGTTTAATGTGTTCTTAATAGAGAATCTTGTTCTTTTCTTATTTCTTGGTGGGAGCAAGAGAGAAGAAAATGGGGCAATGCTGTGGTAACAGAAGCTTACCAACTTTAGTAACGAAACACACCGTGAGGCAGGGCGGTCTGCACTGCGGACCTTTCCACGCCCTCACTCAGCTGCCTCTCTCAGGGGAAGCTGTGGACCCCCTGTCTTCAGTTTGGGGAGAGTCCGTGGAGGCACTGAGAACCCTCTGTGTCTATATCCCTGGCTTTGCAGATCACCTGGGTTTGATTCCTAGATTCCCTGTTTTTAAGAAAACAAATGTATAACTTGTTTTGACTCTTGAGGTTTCTGTTCGCTCATCTATAGAACTGGCTGACTAATAGTGGTCACCACAGGATTCTTGTTAGATGATCCTGCAAAGCAGTTCATAGAGCACTAAGAACACAGTGAGCACTCAGTCAGCTTTCATTCTTAACAATGGCACATGGAGATTGCTGCCCAGTATTTGAGGTGTGCATGCTAATTGAAGGATAAAAATGAACATTGATCACTTTCATGAGCAAAGGAAGAAAAGGTGACTGTCATAGGAGAGGTAGCTCGCTGTAAATAAGGATTTCAGCTGTGTCTGTGGACCTTCAATTTGCCAGTGGTGTGGACAGCAAGAAGGCAAGAAGGGCAGACTGTTGAGCGTGGACTTCACCTCGTGATGTGGGAACAGGCAGCATCTCTGGCGTGGAATGGCATGCCAGACCAGAGATCTCAGGGCAACACCAGGAATTCTGCAGGCTGGGGATTGAGTGGTTAGCTGCCTGAACTTGTATGATAGTAACCATTTATCTCTCCCCAACCACCCCACCTTTTTTTTTTTTTTCTTTTCTGGTCTAGACTTTGCTGGAATATTTCTAAGAACCTCTAAGGGGACTTCCTTGGTGGTCCAATGGTTAAGACTCCGCACTCCCAATGCAAGGGCACAGGTTCTATCCCTGGTTAGGGAACTAGATCCCACATGCTACATGGTGTGACCAAAAAAAAAAAAAAAAATTAAAAAAACTTAGTAGTGGTTCCAGTGTGAAATTTCTGGAGAAGAGAGGGGATTGTGTGTTGGCTAAGTGACTTTGGATCAGCAGATCTAGATTTGAGTAACAATCCACTTTTTCTTCTGCACTCTGGTACCTCCTTTTGCTCATCTATAAAGAAGAGATAGTAAAAGTATCTAACTCAGAGGTTAGAAACATATGTAAAAATCATATAAAGTATATAGCATAGTGTCTGTTACAGAGTAAACACTCACTAAGTGCTAGCAGTAATTATGAATGGCTAATACAGATAAGTGTTTTGAAGATAAAAAATATGCAGAACAGCAGGGAAATGTAAATAGGAATTGTTGTTGTTTAGTCACCAAGTCATGTCTGACTCTTTGCAACCCCATGGACTGCAGCATGGCAGTCCTCCCTGTCCTTCACTATCTCCTGGAGTTTGCCCAAGTTCACGTCCATTGAATTGGTGATGCCATCCAAACATCTCATCCTCTGTTACCCTCTTCTCCTGCCCTCAGTCTTTTCCAGCATCAGGGTCTTTTCCAATGAGTTGATGCTTCACATCAGGTGGCCAAAGTATTGGAGCTTCAGCTTCAGCTGAATAGGAATAGGAATAGTAAATGGGAATAATTGGTGGGATTTTCTAAAAAGGGCTGTTTTTCATCTTGCCTAGAATGTCTGAGGAATTGTTGGGATATGCACTCAGCTGTTGCTGGTTATTAATAATTTGACATTTCTGTTTTTTTTCTAATTTGACATTTCTGTTTTGAGAAAAAAGCAAACTGTTGTAGGCTAATTGTATCCATTTTCTAAAGAATTTATCCTGCTGTGGTCCTTATGATGTTTTGTCCACAAAATCTAGCGATAGTCCTCACCGTACAATCCAGTTTATTTTTTGAATCCTGAATAGCAGGGATGCAGGCTGGGATCTGCTTGTCCTGCTGTCTCTGCTGGGTGACTTGAGCTCATCCCAGACTCTCTGGGCCATATCAACTCCGTACTTAGGAAATGACAGGGTTGGACCTTCCAGGACCAAATGCTGGAATCCTGTGAACATCAGAGGCTTGTTCTAAACAGGTTATGTTTTAGTTGTTGTTTAGTTGCTAAATTGTGTCCAACTCTTTTGTGATTCCCATAGACTGTAGCCCTCCAGACTTCTCTGTCCAAGGGATTTCCCAGGTGAGAATACTGGAGTAGGTTGCCATTTCCTTCTCCAGAGGATCTTCCTGACCCAGGAATCGAACCCAGGTCTCTTACACAGAAGGTGGATTCTTTACAGCTGAGCCACCAGGGAAGCCCATTTTAGCCTTAAAGGGGAGTTTAAAGCAGTGAATCTTGTCCAGGGATGTATCTATCCCATGCCAGCCATCTGGGGACTTTGTGGACATGTTTTTGGTGGTCACAGTAATGGAAAGTTTTATCATCCATAAATTCCATTTCACTTCAGAAGAGTAAAATGGGCATTACCAAATGTTTGATATGAAAAAAGGGGCTAAAGGGCCTGACAGGGTTAAAAACCATCTCTTTAAAGGGAAGCTAATGATAACAATAGTAACAGCTTTATTATAATAATATTATGATGATGGTATTGGGTTGCTGGATTTGGGTTTGGGGATTACAGGAAGAAGGTGTGCTAAGGGTTCGCCAACCTTGTGTTCAGTTTGAGCTGATCATGGGTTGCAAAGTTGAAAACAGGACCAGAGGCAACAGTTGGGGATGTTTAGAGAACACCATGTGGGGCCCCTCGCCTCCTGGGTTTTCCCAGCTCTCTCTGTCCTCAGGGCCTCTGGTGACTCTGTTGGCTTCTGCTGGTTGCAGAACCATGCATTCACACAGCATCTTGGTTGGCTGAGCTGCCTTCCAGAAGCACATTCCTCCACACCCTCTGGGGAGTGGTAGGGAGGTGTCTGCCCATGTTCCTCTTAGAGAAAGCATGTTTCATCAAGCTCGCTGCCTTTGAAATCTTTGGCAAGACTACAGAGAGCCTTTTTGATTGCAGCATCAGCTCAGTCGGCTTTTCCCTGAGTATGACATTTTCAACAATAATATTATTTAAAATAACATTTATTCTCAAATCATGGTCATGAAAACAGAAATAATGGATTTTATTAGCACACACCATTGTATCAGGCACTGTGTTGAGTGCCTTAATGCTTATAAGAACACTGCAGGGCAGGTGTCTTGATTTTCATATGGAAAACCAAGGCTTGGGGAGTTTTAATGACTTGCCAAAAATCCCATGGGCTGCTAAGGGATGGAAGCAGAATGTGAATGTACAGGGGTCTCACTGGACACGTGTGCCCTGACTTACTCTGTTCTGTGTCTGGGTCCTAAACCTTCGGACACAGGGAAGTGGTACAGTTTGAAAGTATCTGAATATGTGTTTGCTGTGGTTGTTATTTAGTCGCTCAGTTGTGTCCGACTCTTTGTGACCCCATGGGCTATAGCCCTCCAGGCTCCTTAATCCATGGGATTTCCCAGGCAAGAATACCAGAGTGGGTGCCATTTCCTTCACCAGGGGATCTTCCCGACCCAGGAATCAAACCCACTCTCCTGCCTTGCAGGCAGATTCTTTACCAGTGAGCCACCAGGGAAGCTCATAATTATGTGTTTATCTAATCTAAATGACCAAAAAGCCTTGACGTATCATGGAGCCTCAAATCTAGTGATAGAGTTACTAGGGGGTCCCCAGGGGCCAGGCACATGGTGGGGACCTGGGGCTGTGTAACGCTACTGTACTCTGGCCAAGCTGCAGACTTCTCTAGTAGCTGAAGGATGCCGGGGCCAAGGCCGGGAGAAAAACACAATTCTCCTGAGGATTTGCTGCCTGGATCCTTTCCCATGTACATACATTTTCCCGCTGGTCAAAGTTCAGGGCTACAATTCCTGTTCATTCCAGTCAGAGAGTTGGCAGCTTGATCAATGATTTCCTGAGCCTTGATGATAAATGGTTTTCCTCTTTACGAGATACACTTGTATTTCGAACGTTTCCATGCACTTTGGTTTCTTTCCAATGGAATTTCATTCAAATTAGTTTCCTAATGTGACGCTTTCCAGGGCTCCTGGCCAAAGTAAATGGTGCTAATGAGGAATAACAGAAACTTCAGGAAAGTCATGTGCCCCTAAGTTTCAGTCATAGATATGGGCCTTTGAGATCCTCTAGTCTAGACCAGATAGGAAATTTATAGATAAGAAAGCAGAGTCCCAGGGAGAAGGAAAGCAATGTGTCCAGGGTCACGTCGCCACTTCTAGCTCTTTCCACTGAAAGCACCTTCACTGAAGGGCTGTTATCAGTTATTTTTGATTCCAAAGGATGGTATCAATTATTTCTCTAACATTTCTCATGTCTGAAACTTAACACAAAATTCCAGTGCATAAGAGGCTGTAGCTTCTCGGTCAATACAGATACCAGGATTTTAGACTTGTGTGCTAGACACATGGGGAATTTTTCTTTTTTTAATCTAGGATGCTTTATGGTTTGTAAATGATCTGTTTTTCTTATACATGTTCACCTTGTAGAAGAGGGGTGGGCAGACTACATCTTTGGCCACATGGGTGACTTATGTGTTTTTTGCAGATTAAGTGTTACTGTTGCACAGTCATGCCCATTTGCTTACTTACTGTCTACAGTGGCAGGGTTGAGTAGCTGTGGCAGAGAACCTATGACCTGCAAAACCTAAAATATTCACTATCTGACCCTTTGCAGTAAGAATTTGCCCAAACATGCTGTAAGACACCTGGGGGGAAAAATACAGAAAAGTACCGCTAAAAATAATCAAGTATTCACATCTTATCCTTAAAGGCTCAGGTTGATTATAATTGAACCGTTTTCATAGCTAACTATTTTGAAAATTTCTGATTGTTTCCTAAGGGTGAATTCCTAGAAAAACTGAGCCAGTGTGGGAGAGTGGTTTGCAGGCTCCTGGTACTTTGTGTGGAAAGTCTTTTGGGCTTGCCCTCCCAGCATCAGTGCCTGTACTCTGCCAACATCCCGCAAGCAAACACGACCCCCTTTGCTAATGGATTTGGTTTGCTTACACCCTTACAGGGGCAGGTTCAAGGTGGTGGTCTGTGTCCTGTCTGCAGTTACAACGTGCCTGGCGTTTGTCAAGCCCGCCATCAACAACATCTCTCTGATGACCCTGGGGGTTCCCTGCATGGCGCTACTCATTGCTGAGCTCAGGAGGTGGGTAGCAGTCTTCCTCCCCGGCCCTCAGGCTGTCCTTGGGATAGGAACAAACCAGCTCTCGGTTCTTTTACCGCCTTTGAAGAGGAGTTACTCCTCACAAAGAGTCGTCCCTGACTTGTGGATTAGGATCAAGTTGGATGGTTTGGTTCAAAGTATTAATCTCGTTTTCAGAAAGAAGGGAGGAGTATAAGCAATATATTCTAATGATCCAAAAACTAGCTTAGGAGGAAAATCTCAGGACCTGGTAAGTGCCTAGACCAAGCTGCCTGGAGTCAACTCTGCAGAAAGGAGGATGTTGTTGTTTAGTCACTAAGTCAACCCCAAGGACTATAGCCCGCCCTGCTCCTCTGTCCATGGGATTTCCCCCACAAGAATACTGGAGTGCGTTGCCATTTCCTTCTCCAGGGGCGTCTTCCTAATTCAGGGATCGAACCCATGTTTCCTGCTTTGGCAGGTGGATTCGTTACCACTGAGCGACCAGGGAAGCCCAAAAAGGAGACTAGATGTGTTCATATGACAAGAGTAAGAAGAAAAGCAAAGTCCTAAAGAGGCTATTGTGTTTATACACAGAAGGAAAAAGAAATGAATGTCTGTATACAAAGCAGCATTGCTACTTTCCCTGAGGCTTAGTTTCTTTCTTACAACCTATCAAGTAAAGCCTTTTACTGTTTGCATAAACATTTTCTTGTGTCAAGTTGTATGTGCAGAGTTCAGGTTGATACCCAGACACATTATTGGATTGGCCAAAAAGTTCATTTGGGTTCTTCTGAAAAGTAGTTTAGCTCTTGTGTGTGTTTATGACTGTCTTATTCAGCCCCAACTAAAACACATCTAAATCACTACCCATATTGTAATACTCTTTGAAAATGCTTTTTCTCTGTACCACTTTTAGAAATCCACTCTAAATTCATGGTTTATTGTCATGGACGCAGATGGTCTTAATTGAAATCTTGTATTTATCCCCCTTTGTGGGAGTTTCTCTGTGTAGGGTATAATCAGCTTTCTCTCACTCTTTGTTTTGAGTGGAGACATGTATATGTTTTCTATCATTGCTTTGCCTCTGGGGGGTGTTTTGATTATCAGCAATACCAGGCAGGGTCAGAGGTGGTTGGTGAAGGGCGATATAAACTTGCTGGCCGGCAGTGGAAGGACTGTCCTGTGTTGTCTTGTTGGCTTTGAGTACCCTTCATGGACCTGGGAAGGAAGAGACCCATTTCAGAATACTGCTGCAACTGCTGCTAAGTCGCTTCAGTCGTGTCCGACTTTGTGCGACCCCATAGACGGCAGCCCAGCAGGCTCCCCCGTCCCTGGGATTCTCCAGGCAAGAACACTGGAGTGGGTTGCCATTTCCGTCTCCAATGCAAGAGAGTGAAAAGTGAAGGTGAAGTCGCTCAGTCGTGCCCGACTCTTAGCGACCCCATGGACTGCAGCCTACCAGGCTCCTCCATCCATGGGATTTTCTAGGCAAGAGTACTGGAGTGGGTTACCATTGCCTTCTCCTACTAACAGAGCTTAAAGCTCTTTGGAAAACCATTAAATTGCCGATAAAGATATCTGAATGGATTTGTGATAGTCCACTGATGCTGGCTGATGTTAGGCCTGAAGTCAATAGAATGTTCTCCACTTAGCTATGTTTCTTGAGAATTCACTGCAATCTAGTTTTCATTATAACTCCAGAGTTTCATGTTTTAATCTATAATTTTGTTCAAAACTGGCTAAAGAAAGGGAAACTTTTAAATTCATATTAGCTAAACAAGAGCAAATCAAGGGGCAGATTTTATAGAATAAATAAATTCTCCTTCACAATTGTGATCTTTAAGCAGGGAAACATTTTCCTTTAATACTCTAATCCTTTTAAGTAATTACAAAGGAAATAATTTCTATTCTATATTTGAAATTTTTTACCCCTGAAAAGCCAGTTATCATTACAGCTAATTAGTCTTCATCATTACCTTAAAAACTTGCAGCATTGTGGAAATATTCCTCCTTCTATCTCTAGGATCTACCTTTCTACTTACTGATTATCCCCTCCATTCTCCATTTCTTATTTTGCGCCTGTAAATTGTCTACTGTGTCATCCCTCTCTCTCTGAAAGATCCTTCCCATTAGCCTATTGAATCTCTCCCATTGTCTCTAACACCCAGCCTAGCCTCTATTACCTCTGTCTCCAGCCATCACCCTTAATCTCTCATCTGTCACAGCCATGCTTATTTAAAAGGTGTCTCCATCTGTTTCCTCTCATTTATTCTTCAAGCTACTCTAACCTGGCTTCTGTGCCCACTTTGATACCCAACCCCCTCTCGGTTGTACATCCACTGATCACTTTTTAGTCCTCCTGAATCTCACTTGTTTTCCCAGCTCTCTGTACAATTCACCCCCTCAACCCTGGACCATTCTTTCCTGTGATTCCTATGACACCACATTCTTTTTTTTTTTTTTTAACCAGTTCTGCAGCAGCTCCTCTTCAGCCCCTCCTGAGAGCGCCTCCTTTTCTATGCACCTGTCCATGCAGGGAACCCATAAGGTACACCCTAACCTCTGTTTTTCTCTCTCTACACTTCCCTAAGACTTCTCATCTACTCCATGCCTTTAATTCCTGTTCATATGCTGAAGAGGAAGGGAAAATGGAAATTATTCATCTCTGTTTTAGTCACTGAACTGGAAAGCAGTCACTAATGTGGTGGGGCTCTATAAATTTTTTCATAAATCTTTTCAAGGGCTACATATAACCCTCCTACTGACAGGGCTTTTCAGGTTGTTTTCTGAGCAGATCTTTCTGAGCCTGCTGTCCATCCCATATTCACTGATGCTTTTGCCCATGTTTCCATCAGATGGCTGGGAAACGTACCAGGAAGTCAGACTTTAGACACCATTAACTTGTTCAGCAAACATGAACAGATAAAATTTGCATAAATATGAAGGGGTCATATTTATGTTAGACACAGACTCCTGCGAGTGAGCAAGCTGGACTGACTGGGGTGCAGGCCTTTGAGAGACAGAGACCCCAAAGGAGGGGTGGAAGGACCCTCAGCCACCAACTCCCTCTGGGCATTTCTCCCCAGGAAAAGAAGTCACCCTCTTTGTGAGCAATTTGGTAATAAGGAAGTAAAACGGCTGCTGAAGTTCCCCCTCGAGCTATTGGGGTTTGTTCAGAAACCCTTTGCCTCAGGGTGTGGAAGAGCTCATTCTTTCTTTCAGGAGTACCAAGAGCCTCCCTGAGCCTGACATCATCCCAGGTGGGGGAGACAGGCTGGAGATACATAAATGAAGCACAGAGGTTATCGGCGAGGCTGTCATTGCTACAGAGAGAAATAGAGGGAAGAAGGTGATGGGGGCTTGGGGGTCACTTAGGCTGTGGAGATAGGCCATGTGATTGTTAGGAACAGTGCTCAGCAAAGGGCTCACTGAGGGACATTTGAACAAAAACTGGGGGGTGGCGAGCCCTGTGGCTATCTGGGAATAGCATTCCAGGAGACAGAACAGCCAGTGCTAAGGCTTGAGCAGCGAGCCTAGGGTTTTGGAGGAATGGCAAAGATTGCTGCGGGGTTTGATTAGAAGAGGCAACGTGGGGCAGGTAGGGAGGAGCGGGTGGAGCACAGAGGGAAGCCAGCACACTGGGCCTTCTGCCACTGTGAGCACTTTGGCTTCCCTCTGGGAAAAGGGAAGATGTGGGAGGCTTTTGGGCAGGGCATTGAGAGGTGACTGTAGGAACAGGGCAGATGGAGGTGGTTGCCGTAACTCAGGGGGCTTGGACCCAGGCAGTGGTGATGGAAAGAGATTGGATTTGAAATATATATCACTGAGCTGATGAATTAGATGTAGAGTATGTGAGAAAGAGAACAATGACTCCAGAATTCTTGGCCTGAGGTCCTTCCCCAAGGGGGCCGGGAGGAGAATGGGTATTGAACAGAAGAAAGGATCAGGAGTTCTTTGTAGACATGTGAAATTTAGATCAACACAGACCATCAGGTGGACCTGTCATAATGTGATGTGTGGTTTGCAAGTCTGGAGTTAAGAGGAGGCCTGGGTGAGGAATGTGGCTTTGTGAGCCATCGGGGTATATATGGTGTTTATATTCTTGAGCCTGTGTGATGGGGCATTGGGTGGGAACCCTGGTGCCAAGGGGCCAAGGAGGGTTAGGCTTAGGGGCTGGGGAGGTGTGAGGAGGCAGAGAAGTGACCAGTGAATTAGAAGGAGACCAGGACGGACACGAGCAGTTCTCTGTGTCTCTGGCAGGTGTGACAACGTACGTGTTTTTAAGCTGGGCCTCTTCTCCGGCCTCTGGTGGACCCTCGCCCTCTTCTGCTGGATCACTGACCGGGCCTTCTGTGAGCTGCTGTCGTCCGTCCACTTCCCCTATCTGCACTGTGTGTGGTGAGCCGCGTCGTTGGGGGCAGGGGGTGGCAAGGCAGGGTCTCCGCTCTCTGTCATCACTCTGCTCTTCTGCAGGGCGCATGAGTGTGCACAGGAGATGGAGCAGAGCCTGGGGGCCCCTCTCTTCACACAGACTATCGGACGTCTCAGGGAGCAGGCTTAGCCAGAACAGAAAGACCTAATTGTCTATGCTTCATGTCTGTGCCGTCTCTTACCTCTAGCTCCGTTATCAAAGCAGAAAGGAGCTTGGAAATCGAAGCTGTAACCTGAGCTCTAGCTAGATCTACAGGGTAGGGGAATGTGGGGAAGGCTGGGGAAGATGTGACGTGGGGACAGGACAGTCCCAAATCGGAACCAAACACACCTGAGCCTGAGTGACCAGCTTGGGCCTCACAGATCACCTGGGGACAGTCTCACTCATTCATTTGACAGGTGGAGACACAAGTCCAGAGAAATAAAAGTGAATTGTTAAGGATCGCCCAGCTGGTTACATAAAACCAGCCCAGGAGCTTTATCATGGGGAACATGATCAAGCATCTATAGTTTAGAAGGCTCAGGATGCACTGTTAGGTTAAGAAAAAGGTTACGAAACAGCATGTAGAATCCTATCCTCAGAAAGCAGAGGAGGAGTGGTTTTCTTCCTGGGAACTGCTTCAATTCCAAACCTAGTATCATCTTTCCCTCTCTGTCCTCCAGGAATTCTGATCGTGAAGATATCAAGGGACAAGAGAATTCTTTAGAGTGCTCCTTGTAAGTTGAGAGCACCCAGGGAGGAATTCTAGTGGTAAGGAGTTGTTAAGACTTGTTAGATCCAGATTTGGAAGAAGGCTGACCTCTATCAGGGGATGGCTAAGATTATTTGATTTGAAAGAATTCTCTTGAATTCCCTGGGATGTTAGAACTTGTGTATTATCTACCATGAGACCTAAGCTGCTCTCAGGTTAAGACTTGGGGACTTCCAGATTTGTTCGCTGAAGGCAAAGCAAAGCAGCTCATGCTGGGGATTCCAGTCTTAGGATCCATTGCCTGATATTTCTTCAGTTCAACCTTGACTCACATTAGTGAATTTATATACACTTCGTACATCTGAGTTATAATTTACAGATTATTAAATGCATAGATTTTGTGTAGTCTGCTAAGTTTTGATAAATGTATCCACCTGTGTAAAGAGGATCTCATTCAAAATATAGTACTTTCTTTAAAAAATTTTTATTTTGTCTTTTGGTTGCTCCACATGCAGCATGTGAGATCTTAGTTCCCTGTCTAGGGATTGAACCTATGTCCCCTGCAGTGAAAGCTTGGTCTTAAGCTGTGGACCACCAGGGAATCCTCTGGTGTGTTTTTAACTGATCCAAGTTCCTTTATCACAGAGTGATTTAAGTAAAATTCAAAAAGTACAGTGTAGTAATTTTGGTTCAATTTGTTTCTAAATTTGGTGTACTTTGAGTTTTTTCCCCCCTAAAGTTGAACAATTTTTTGGGATTTCCCTGATGGTCCAGTGGTTAAGATTTCCAGCTTCCTTTGCAGGGGGCGCAGCTTCAATCCCTATTTGGGGAACTAAGAACTCAAATGCTGTGTAGTGTGGCCAAAAAACAAACCAAAGTTGAACCTTTTTTTTTTTTTTTTGGTTCCAGTTATAGTGATATATTTATTTACTACAACAAATTTAAACAACAGGGAAGTATAGCAAGAAAGGCTTTTACAATTCTAATTCTGTCCAAAGAGAGAGAACAATTGCTAACAACCTAAAGTATATCCTTCCAGGTGTTTAGTTCTCTAATTCTACTTTTAAAAACAAAAAGTTTTTTGTTTTTAAAAACTATACATGATGCCTGGAAAATGGGCAGCGGAGCCTGGTAAGCTGCAGTCCATGGGGTCGCACACGACTGAGCTCAGTCGGATACGACAGTCGGATATGACTGAGCGACTTCACTTTCACTTTTCACTTTCATGCATTGGAGAAGGAAATGGCAACCCACTCCAGTGTTTTTGCCTGGAGAATCCCAGGGACGGTGGAGCCTGGTGGGCTGCCGTCTCTGGGGTCGCACAGAGTCGGACACGACTGAAGCGACTTAGCAGCAGCAGCATACATAATGCAAGCTGGTTCTTCTTTTGCTGTTCAAATCATCGACAGCTTTCCTTACCAATGTATTTATATTATTTTCATTAGTTTGTGTGTCCAGTTAATACCTCACAATATGGGTAATGCTATGTAATTCATTTAACCAACTTCTCTGTTAATGGATATTAAGGTTATTTCTAACTTTTCACTTTTATAAACAATTGGTAATGAATATATGTATTTGTTCATATGCCTGAATGTTCCCTTAGGTTATAATATGTTGCCAAACCCAGAGATACCAACTGACACAATTTTACTAAAATCTGTAAGATAATAAAAGTGTATCTGTAAGATATACTTTCACATATACTGGATGTTAGTAACTTTAAAAAGTATTTGTTAACTGGATTGAAAATATTTTATTTTTATCTTTTAAAAAGTTATATTTTGTTGGACATCTTTCAGATATCAATTTACTATATCTTTACTCTTTTGAAATGTGCCTTTTAAGTTTCTTTATCATCTCTGTGGAATGTTCGTATTTAAAAACTTATATGCAGCCCCTACTTCCCGACACATAGTAGAGAGTCATTACTGTTAAATACCTCTGTGCCATTTATTATGGACATTTGTAACATTTTCAAAAGTATAGAGAATAATACATGGAGCCCCCAGGGAGGTAACAGTTATCTTCAGTATTATCTCATCCTGGCCACCCTCACCCACTACCCACCCCACCCAGATTGTTATAAAGCAAATCCCAGACACCCTATGCAATGATTGGTTTTTAAAGGGCTCTTCATCAGGTAGGGATTTTAATCCTTTGTCATATGGTACACCTATTCCCACCCCCCCGCCCCACCACCCCCCGCCACTTTCCCATTTATCTTTTAGTATGTTAATGATATCTTGTGCCATACTGTTTTAAACTTTCATGCTCTCACCTCTGTCAGTCTTTTCCTTTAGTTTTTTTTTTTTTTTCCCTTCTCCCTTCTATATGCATTACAGCGTGGCTGTGACATCCCTTAAATCCCTTAGTTCTCTACTAAGCAAACTGGTGGCACTCTTACAACCATCCTCATTGCAGGTGTGTGTGTTTATATGTTTGGCTGTGCTGGGTCTTAGTGGCAGTGCGTGGACTCTTCCTTGTATGCCTGGGCTTCCCTCTAGTTGCTGCTCGTGGGTTCTAGAGCGTGGGCTCAGTTGTTGCCGTGCTCGGGCTTAGCTGCCCCGTGGCATGTGAGATCTTGGTTCCCCGACCAGGGATTGAACCTGCGTCCCCTGCACTGGATGGTGGATTCTTAACCACTGGACCACCAGGGAAGTCCCTGTTCCATGTGTTCTTAAATGTAGAGATGTCCATTACATGTGGCTGTCACAGTGATTCCCTTTAGGGTTTCAGAACTTTGTGTCATTTTAAGAAAGACCTCTTCCAAGGTTTATAAAAATATTCTTTTATTTTAAAAAGAATATTATAAAAGAAAATTTATAAAAATATTCTTTAAATATGTTTTTAAAATGTATTTTAAATCTTTAATTTATCTGGAGTTTTAAGTTTCAGTATAAGATGCAAAAGTTACATGCCTTTACATGGTCCCCACGATAAAGATCAATATGAAAACTTGCTACCGGCACCGTGAAGATAATAAAGAGTTTCCTTACTAAAGTGCAAAAGCTGATGAATCAGTGTAAAATTATTTCTAACGCAGGGTGTTAGATATGTACAGCCCGTTATTCAAGCGAGAAGCGGGGAATCAATCCCATGTGCTCAGTTATTTCCATCCTCTTAGTGCCTCTGTTTTCTTTTTTATTTTAATTAAATTTGTTTATTTATTTACATGTCAATCTCAAACTCCCAATCTATCCTTCTTCCCCACCCTTCCCCCCCAACCGTAAATTCATTCTCTGAGCTTGTGAATCAGTTTCTGTTTTGTGAAGAAGTTCATTTGTATCCTTTTTCTCTCTTTTCTCTTTTTTTTCTTTTGGCCATGCACTGTGGCATGTGGGATCTTAGTTCCCCAACCAGGGATCGAACCCTCGTCCCCTGCAGTGGAAGCGCAGAGCCTTAACCACTGGTGCGCCCGGGAAGTCCCTATATCCCTTTCTTATTTTCTAGATTTTGCATATAAGCGATGTCATATTAGTGCTTCTGTCTTAAACCCTTGATTTCTCTGGAGCCCCAAAGGCATTGGCAAGTTTTTCCTGTTATCAGGCTGGAATATTTTAGAACATTTCAAGAGAGGCTTTGTTGGCTCAGAATTTATCACTCTCATGGGGATGTGGGGCTCCCTCGCCCCTTCTTGACTAGAGGAGGCCCTGCCAGTCTTGGCATCTGGGAAAGGTGGGTTAGGCCTGGAGGGAGGGCGGGTGGAAGTCCAGCGGTCTCTCTGCCTCGGGCCCTCACGCGTCTGTCTCCCTCGCCAGGCACATCCTCATTTGCCTTGCCGCCTACCTGGGCTGCGTGTGCTTCGCCTACTTCGATGCTGCGTCCGAGATCCCCGAGCAAGGCCCCGTCATCAAGTTCTGGCCCAGCGAGCGGTGGGCCTTCATCGGCGTCCCCTATGTGTCCCTTCTGTGTGCCAACAAGAAATCCTCGGTGAAGATCACGTGATGGCAAGGCGGTGACTGGCCTCTCTGCCCCCTAATCTTCACCTGCCCACAAAGACAGCCAGGGTGGGGGTTTCGCAGAGTTGGCAGTGGGGTCTATCTTTTAAAAATTCTATTCCCTTGGGATCTAACTAGTGTGTCTGTGGACCGCTAGGACTCCACAGTGCCTGGGGGAGAAATGCTTGCCCAGAGGTGGGAAGCAGATGGCCAAGGGGCTCTGGGTGTGTATTCTGCGTCACCTCCAGCTGCAAGGCTCGTTGGGCTGCGTCCTTTGTGGTGATGGCAGAGCCGTCCAGTGGGGGACCCCTTGCTGCACACGCCTTGCTTCCGGGCCCCACCATCCCCTTGTGTTCTAGGAGCCGACCCTCCCGTGACAGACACTTCCTGCATCAGACGAGACCCTCTGTCCAATGGAAGAGGCCAGAGCTTTTCATCTGGGGCCACTGTCCTAAATAAGCAGACAGAGCACACACAGGGCTTGTGCCCTGGGAGGCTGGTTTCCCCCTGCAGTGCTCTGTAACCTGAGGTTTACATACACGTGTGAGCCCTTTTCCTGCTACCTCTGCTGGGAGATGGAGACTTGACTACATATCTGGGTGAAGCTAATGTGCAAAATCCTCTGTGCCAAAAACTGACACTCCACTTTAAGCCATTCTGGAAGATGAGCACAATCTTTAAATGCTGATATGGTTTGGCTCCCCAGCCCCACCTCAGCCCAGTATCCTCAAATACAAAGAATAGCTGCGGTGTGAGTGTTCCATACACAGACTCCTGCCCTCTTAATACTTGACCTCTGTGACATTCCCACAGGCCTGTGACAATCGCGGTAGGGATCCTGGTTCAACATTTGGAGCAAATGTGAAGTTTGAGAAGTTGTTCTCATTGGAAGCCTCTTGTCTGCTGTCCTGTTCTGGAAATTACTGTCAAGAATCTTGCCTCTTCTGTCTCTGATATCTACTGTGGGAATTACGCTCGGTATTCTCACGGGATGAGGTGCTTCCTGCAGCTTCTCTAATCATTTCACCACTTGCCTTTCTTAAGTGCTGGCTGTAATTATTCACTGGCTGGTTTGGGTGCAGCAGGACAAACCTCTTGCCCTCTGAGTTCTTCTCACCTAAAGTCACACTGGCTGCAACTCATCTCCTCTTCACTGGGCTGAACGGAAGACCCCACATGTGTCTCCAAGGTGCGAGGTGGGGATTCCTGACCTCAGGGATACTCGTGTTAACTCAGGCATCTCTTGCTTTGCAACAGTCCATCATGGGAGCAGACAGAACAGATGTGTCCTTCTTGTGTGGGTGGGAAGTACGTCAGTGTCCTCTGTATTTAAGAATGGGGCCGTAGCAACTTTGGCTTGTCTGGGCACCCTTAGACTCTCGTTAGAACTTGCACAGGATCAAAGGATGAAAAGTCCAAGGAGCAACTGAATTTAGAAATGAATGACTTTATTCTACTTCCGTGGTTTTCAAATGATTTTAGCAGAAGAACCCTGTTGGCTGTAAGGCATCTTTATGGAGACCTAATGTGTGAAATAAGTTGTATTCTATTAGCTTAATTTTATTTTGAGGTTAAGCTTACAGCATTTCCTGAATAATATGAAAGGCAGTGAAATGGAAAGTAACAAATTGGTGGTTTCCAAGGTAGATTTGGTATGGAGTGAGTGTCCATGTTGCTTTAGTATAGTTTAAAAGTCAGTATTTGAGTTAAATACTCATGGAAACGTTAACATATGAATATGAGACCTAGGTGGCTTGTGGAACAGTATTGGAAAACTGCTCTTTAAGTCCTTTGGGTTTCAAGCCTAGAGTTTTCTTTAAAGGAGCTGTCAGATCATCCTCTTTTCAGACTGACCCACCAGGCATGGATTCTGTCCTCATCCATGCTGAAGTAGAAAAATGCTCTGAGGAGGGATTGGTTGTATTTTAAGCCCAGCTCTTTTAGTGGGAAAGAGTAAAGAGAAGCAGCGTGTAGGTAATGTTTTGTGTGTGTGAAGTTTAGTTTCTGTCTTGAAAGTTCATTGGTGATGGGAGCATTGTCCCAGCCATCAAAGAGGACCATTTCTCTTGATGAAATGAAGGGCATGTTCCTTGGGACCCACCACCTCCAGCCCCAAAGGCTTTCACCTGGCCCACCTGGAAGGTTCTGAATGACCTTGGAAATGGGGATGAAATGCGACTCTGCTAGAAGGAAAGAAGTAAGTGCCCTAACTTATAGGGCTAATTCTCTTCTTCTGCAAGTCAAATGGCTAAGTTTCAGAAAGAATGCTTTTGTTATGAAAGACAAAACGCCCTTCTAACACATGCGTGAGTGCTCAGTCCAGTCATGTCTGACTCCTTGCCACCCTATGGACTGCAGCCCGCCAGGCTCCTCTGTCCATGGGGTTCTCCAGGTGAGAATGCTGGAGTGGGGTGCCATTCCCTTCTCCATTGGATCTTCCTGACCCAGGGATCAAACCTGAGTCTCTTATGTCTCCTGCATTGGCAGGAGGGTTCTTTACCACTGGCCCCCTTCTAGAGGTTGATTTTACTGGGATGAGGCTGAGAAAAAGTGTGAAATAGGGTGTATTTGAGGAACACAAGTCTTCGCTCTACGTCTGAAAAGAAATCACTATGTTTACCAGTGTGGCAGGGTAAATCAAGAGAGTAGGAATATACCAATCTTACTTTGGATTATGGCTTCATTCATATTTATATTTACATTTATATTCATAATGCTCTTATAGCACTACATGCTTTTTAAGGAAAATGGGGATATCACAGAAAAGTTGAAAGAGAAGAAAACAAAGTAATCTATTTCTATGGCTCAAGGACAACCACTGTTAATATATTTTGGCATATTTCCTTCTCATCTTTTTTTCCCTAATACAGTTGTAAATAGATGTCTTTTAGAGCTGACAGTTGATTTTGTACCTTGAATGGAATATAAATGCCAGTCATATTTTTTCTGAAGAGCAGGTTTTGGGATATCTGAGAGTTAGCTATATTCTTGAGTATTCATCACTGGATTTTAAGACTTACTCTGAGTCTTCCCTTTTTATTTGAGCCTAACATCAATGGGCCATAAGAAAAAATGAGTTCTACTTTTTGATACGTTTCTGCACTTAGATGGACGAGTCATAGAAAATAGCTGTTAAATATATAGTTCTACAGGTTTTGATGTAAAGAGTGAATAGCTTATTTCATTCCTTGATGTGCAATCAGGAATCTTTTTATCCCCCCTGGTAATTCAGGGAGGTGGAGATTTGACAGGACTTAGGTCATGACAATTACTCAGCATGGCTATTAGATATTTCTTCTGATGCGGATTTGCCTAAGATTGACACCCGGTAGGTACTGGATTTGGAATATTAAAAAACAGTTAATGTAACCAAGTGATCATTTAACAATTCGTATTTTATAGTGTCTGATTTTTAGAAAATAGTTCCTGCTTTTATTATTTTAATGTAAAACCAGCACTTCAGTGACTGTATTGCAGGTGTCTGGGGATAAGATGCCTGCATCTGTTTGGAGGTAGGCTACATTTGGGGGTGCGCTGTGCCTGTCCCCCCGAAGAATGCCTAGAAGACGTTCCTTGTGGATCAGAGCTGTTCTTTTGGGAGACTAAGCATCATGGTTATCAAGCACAGGATTTGTAAAAATACCATCACCTATGCTATTTATTGGACTTCTCAGGTATGTAATAAAAACTTCTCCCTCATTCATTATGCTTACGCAAGCTGGTGCCATCCTGGAGGCATCAGAACTGAGGGGTGAGCCTCCCCTGGCTCTTCATCCCTCCGGGCTAATGCGGAACCATCTGTCTGGGGGACAGGTGAGGGCAGAAGCTTGCCTGGACACAGCCTCTCTCATAGCTCCTTGTTCCCAAATGAACCTGGAACCCCTAATAGTCAGCTCTTTGCCTGGTTGCTGCTGATCCAGCTGGTCAAAGAGAAATCTTGGGCTAGGTTGGGATTCTCAATGGATTTTGTAGACATCATTTTCCTACAGATTTTTTAATGGCCCCTACTTTAAAGAACTCATTGTTTGAATTGTAGCTTTCCCTATTTTTTAAACCAGTTCTGAGACGATTTTGTAACCACAATATGTAATCAGAGCAAATAGATACATATTTTCAGGTATATACCTTGTTCTGTACTTTATATAGGGTGTGCTGTATAAGGGTGGTGGGCCCACTGGCTGTGGTAGCATTTAATCTCTGTTACATTGGGAGTAACTTAAAGCCTTTTGAAATGGAGTTTTTGCACTTTATGTTCTTTTTGTGAACTGACTGTGATGGCTATGTTTGATATTAAAGCCCTAAGGGTCATTTTCTGTGAATGAATAAGATATATGTTTGTTTATTTCCAAAATGATTTCTGCAACAGCTTCCATGAGAAATACATTTAAGGGGTTGTAAGGTACATTTGCTCAAACTCATTTATTAATGAATTTGGGTATCATTCTTATTAAGCATACTTAAAATGAGTACATTTAATACTAATTAAACATGCTAGTTAATTGTTGGTGTCTTCTTAGAGCTGTGAAATTAATACACTTACATGTTTCCAGTATAAAAGTACCTAGAGGCAGTTTGTTGAAAGGTCTGTAATTATGTCAGGTGGATATAAAATCTCAAATGCAGAAAACATTTCATCTAAGCTGCAGTGCGTCCAGTCACTGGAAGGAAGATCATATAACAATATAAAATAGTAAATGAATTTAGCAGGAAAATTCTGTATACCCATTTTTCTTTATTTCCTGTGAGCATTGTTTTTAAATTAAGGGATTCATAGGCAATCCTGTTTATAAGAATAATGTGACTATGAGAGGAGAAAGATTGAGCGGTCAGCAGTATCAGTAGTGCTGCCGTGGTCTTAGACATTTTTTTCTGGCCAGAACGAGGGGATGAGGGGTGGCCACTGAGGTTTTTGATAATCTGCTATAAGCAGTGGGTCTTCTCCCTAGAAAAATGGCTGTACAGAGAATTACTTGGGTATTCAGATGTCCCGAGAAGCCACCCGGGTAGAGAACTGTGTGACACGACATGAAGCCAGGAGTCACCTCCTTTCTGGTGGTGAAATCGAGGTCTCCACAGTTCAGCATTCTTGACTGCCCTCCAAGACCAGCCCCAGCCCCCTTCTCCTGTGAGGACTTTCCGTCATGAGGGACCGAAACTTACACCTTAAGAGTTGAACAAATTTGAAATTTACATCTTCCTCAAGCCTCTGGTCCTGATTTATACTTCCAGACCCTCCTTAAGACGTTATTTGGATCTGCTGTATTTTTGCACTGTGGAAATTTTTGCAGAATAAAAAAATGTTTTAAATATGGTATTTGTGTTTTCTTCCTATGCTCTCTTTTGAGCGGAGCTCAGCTTCCTCCTCTAGTCCCGCCTTAAAGGGGCTGGCAGTCCCTTTCCCCAGTTTACAGAGTTACCTTTTAAAAAGTTTTTTTAATTGGAGGATAATTGCTAAAGCGTTATCTTTATCTCAAGTGGGCACTTTTGTCTCTGGTCACCTCCAGGCTTGGTGACCCTCTGAGTATTAACCCACAAAAAGAAAAAGAATCAACCACACCTGGGTTTTTGTTGGCTTTATTGGCTTGTTTACTTCTTGTTAAAACATTTAATTCAGCTGCTTTACAGTTGAGCACAGAGACCATAACGTTATCTTTAAGAATGTAACACATAGCAGTAAAGTCGGTAGAGCTTACTTTTATATTAGGGCAGATGGTGGGAAAGTGGCTGACTAGGGCACTTGGGCATGGCATGACAGAAAGTGCACGATGGCATCTTTGGTGACACTGGCTAGAGAAGGATGTTCATGAACAAAGCAAGCTGTAGTCACCAGGGTGGAAGGGACCAGAAGCGATTCCTGGAGTAATATTGCCATCTAGTGGCCTTTCAGGGTATTGCTATCCGTGGCACGTGTGAGACCTTTCCCAATAGCTTATCATCCCAGGAGACCCAAGAGACCCGGGTTCCATCCCTGAGTGGAGAAGATGCCCTGGAGGAGGAAATGGCAACCCACTCCAGTATTCTTGCATGGAAAATCCCATGGACAGAGGAACCTGGAGAACTACAGTCCGTGAAAGTGAAGCCACTCAGTCCTGTCAGACTCTTTGAGACCCCATGGACTGTACCTGCCAGGCCTCTCCATCCATGGGATTTTCCAGGCAAGATTACTGGAGTGGGTTGCCATTTCCTTCTCCAGGGGATCTTCCCAACTCAGGAATCGAATCCAGGTCTCCCAAATTGCTGGCAGACTCTTTACTGTCTGAGCCACAAGGGGGCTACAGTCCATGGCGTGGCAAAAAAGTCTGACATGACTGAGCACACATACACTGCTGCTGCTGCTGCTGCTAAGTCGCTTCAGTCGTGTCCAACTCTGTGCGACCCCATGGACTGCAGCCTACCAGGTTCCTCCGTCCATGGGGGTTTCCAGGCAAGAGTACTGGAGTGGGGTGCCACTGCCTTCTCCAACACACACACTGCTGCTGCTAAGTCGCTTCAGTCGTGCCCGACTCTGTGCTACCCCATAGACAGCAGCCCACCAGGCTCCTCCGTCCCTGGGATTCTCCAGGCAAGAACACTGGAGTGGGGTGCCATTTCCTTCTCCAATGCATGAAAGTGAAAAGTGAAAGGGAAGTCGCTCAGTCGTGCCCGACTCCTAGCGACCCCATAGACTGCAGCCTACCAGGTTCCTCCGTCCATGGGATTGCCAAGAGTCGGACACGACTGAGCAACTTCCCTTTCACTTTTCACTTTCATGCATTGGGGAAGGAAATGGCAACCCACTCCAGTGTTTTTGCCTGGAGAATCCCAGGGACAGGGGAGCCTGGTGGGCTGCCGCTTATGGGGTCACACAGAGTCGGACACGACTGAAGCGACTTAGCAGCAGCAGCAGCAGGGATTAATACTACCTAGAAGTAGTAGTATTAAAGCCAATCTTATTTGAGAGCCCATCACATAAGTTATCTTTCAGGTAAGTTGTCTTCTCACAATTATTTTGTGAGGGTATTATTCCTATTTTGAATACCATAAAACTGAGGTTCAGAAATGTATCTTGAACACAGCTGTTTAGTGGCAAAATCAGGTTTTGAACTCAAGACTTTTGACTCCAGTCCTGTTTCCATAAGTATTTAATCTTATTTTCAAAATGGCAAAGGAGGTAAAAGGTTTTTATATAGATAGGTGAACACTAAGTTGGGATTACTGGATTCAAAAGTATCCTTTTAAAATGCACAATTAGACAATATAGAGTAGCAGTTGGCATGTAGTCAATCAAGCTGTTGTTTAGTCATTAAGTCGTGTTTGACTCTTTGCAACCCCATGGACTGTAGCCTCCACTGTCTATGGGATTTCCCAGGCAAGAATACTGGAGTGGGTTTCCATTTTCTTCTCCAGGGCCTCTTCCCCACTCAGGGATCGAACCCGTGTCCCCTGCATTGGCGGGTGTATTCTTTACCATTGAGCCACCAGGGAAGCCTCAGTAATCAGAAGGCCCCCACCATCTAGCAGGCCTGGGTGATAGTGCCATCTTGTGGCCACAGCCAGGAACCGCACTCCATTCTCACACCTTCCCAGGAATGGATGATGTGTGCACATGGGGACTCCTTCCTGTCTGGCTCCAAGCCATCTCTTGCTCTTCGCAGTAGATGTGCAAATCCAATTAATTCCTGGCCCTGTCTACTTGGATTTCCAATAGACACTCGAATTCGTCTTACCCCAAACTTGCACCTGTTCACCTTCTCAGTAAGTCAGGCCACTCCATTCAGTTGCCAGAAGTCCCCACTCCTCATTTGTCCATATCTTACCTAAGAGTAGGTAAATCCTCTCCATCCCACTTCCCCACTGTCTCAAATCCACCCATTTCTCTCCATCCTAGAGAGTGCTCCGTTGTGTCTTGCCAATCCATCCTCCATACAAAATACCAGAGGGGCTGGCCTGAACAACAGACATTTACTTCTCACACTTTTGGACACTGGAAAGTCCAAGACCAAGGTACCAGCAGATTTCGTTCCTGGTGACGACCAGCTTCCTGGCTTGCAGGTGGCCACCTCCTCTTGTGGGCAGGGAGAGCGTGCTCCGGCATCTCTTCTCCATGTTATGGGGGCACCAGTCCCATCATGACTACCCCCTCATGACCTCACCTTAACCTGCACGTGTGCATGCTCAATTGCTCAGTCGTGTCCGACTCTTTGCAACCTCATAGACTGCAGCCCGCCAGGCTCCTCTCTCCATGGGATTCTTCAGGCAAGAATACTGGAGTGGGTTGCCATGCCCTCCTCCAGGGGATCTTCCTGACCCAGGGATCAAACCCATGTCTCCTGCCTTGCAGGTGGATTCTTTACCCACTGAGCCTCTGGGGAAGCCCCCATCTTAACCTGATCACCTTCCAAAGGTTCCGCCTCCAAACACCATCACACTGCAGGGGAAGCAGGTGTGGGGGGCAGGTGTTTAGGGCTCCAACATGGATTTTGGGGGATGCAAATTTTCAGGTCACTGCAGACTATATGAGGGAGATTTTTCTTATCTTCATTTTCTTGGTGAAGTCCTGAGGTCTGGGGTTGGGGAATGTATATCTGGTCCAAGACCATAGAGCCAGTAAGTGGCTCAGCTCTCTCCCACCCCAAACCTGGGCTCCTTCCCTTCTTCATTCTGCAGCAGAGAAGGAGGGACAGTGGCCACTGTGCTGAGTGGGGACAGCTAAGGGAGAGACACGGCTAATATGTTCTGAGCAGCTTCACCATGCACCAGGTCCTCATGGGGATATGGGTAATGGATCCCAGGGCACTGGAGCCTAGTCTGTGACATGGAAAGACTGGGGCTCAGAGGCTGAGCCGCTTGCCTGAGGACGTGAAGCTGGTGACCGAGGGAGGTGTTACAGCATCAGCTGCCAGGCCACTGTGTGTGTTCTTGCGTTTGCTCACCCCTTTCAGATTAGGTCGGGGTTTCCTGTGGTGGTGATAACATGACTGTGAGCTCCATGGCTCAAAGCAACAGAAATGTATTCTCTCACAGTGCAGGAGACCAGAATCTGATTCTAGATGTCAGCAGGGGGACTGCCCCAGAGGTCCAGTAGTTAACACTCTGCTTCCACTGCTGGGGGCATGGGTTCGATCCCTGGGGAACTAAGATCCCACATGCCTTGCTGGGCCCCCTCCCCTAAAAAAAGTTCAAGATAAAGATGTCAGTGGGGTTGGCTCCTTCTGTAGTGGGGGAGAGTCTGCTTCTGCTTCTCTCTAGTTTCTGGTGGTTGCCAGCAATCCTGTTACCTCCACCTGCAGACCCTTCCATCCAGTCTCCACCTCCGCTGTCTGTTGGCTTCTCCCTTTCTCCGTGTCAGAACCTCCCTCTCCCTCCCTCTCCGATCTCTTATAAAGACAGCAGCCTAATTCAGTTCAACCTTGATTAACTGATTACATCTGCAAAGACCCCCCTTCCAAATAAGGTCATGGTGTGGGATCCCCAGTGTATACCAATTTTGGGGGCAGAGTATTCAACCTACTGCCCTGTCCCACAAGCTGCTTCCCGCATCTGCCCAGAATATGGGATCCCCCACCTCCTGTTTAGCCAGAGGCCCCAGAAGAGTGTTACAGAGTAGCCGGAGTCCTCAGAGTGCACACGACTGCACAGATACACTCCTACCCCAGGCTTCCGCGTTCTCCTCCATGGCCCCTGTTGGGGTTTCCTCTAATACCTTTCTCACCCCCGATCAGAGCTGGGGAGTAGGTGCCCCACCCTGCCAGCTGCTGTTGAAAAACACTTTGAGAAACAGTGAGTGGTGGTAGGAGAGGACGGAACGGGTCTCAAGGAGCTTGGCTGCGGTTTCACTTGGCGGAATTCCCCCCTCTGTCCCAGAAGTTTAGGGTGTCTGGCAGGGGAAAGCCAGCCACCTCTCACCCCAGGCACCCCATGGCCTCGTCATCTTTGTATGGCCGCAAACAAGCCCAGGGCTGACCTGGCAATCAGTGTTGGGGAGGCTGAATTCAGACATCTATTAATCAGTCAGTCAGTCAGTTCACAGAGCTAGAGAATGCAGGGTGTAGTGGAACATCTTGTGGGTCCAGGAAGTTTTCTTTGGAAGGCAACGTCCGCACGGACCAGAAGGATTGAGATCCGCGCTCTTGTCAGCAGCACTGGGATTGGTCGATTGGTCTGTCCAGAATATGAGGCAGAGAGAGAAAGAGAGTGTGTGTGTGAGAGCGAGGGAGACTCAAGGTGATTGTGCTGCTAGTCCGAGAGATGCCCTCACCAACTGGTACCAAGGGTAGGGATACACTTGTGCCGCAGGGCCCGGCTGGTAATGGGGAGATGGGGGCGGGAGCCGGACAAATAATGGGCCTTGGTCTTGCGAGGGGGAGAAGGGGAGCGCTGCCCAGAGTGTCCACCAGGGGGCAGTGCAGCCCCGCACACGGCGCAGGGCCGAGGGTGGCCGTGAACCCAGCCTCCCGCGTATGCAGCCGAGGGTTCTCCCAGGTGTGCTGCTTTCTGCCGTTGGATTATTTCTGTCCAACTGACAAGACTGACCGTGGGCTGAAGAGATTCCGGCCGCAGGGTTGAGGTCCGCTCTCTGTGAGGGCCCCTCAAACCCAGATTCCAGAGAATGGATGTACCCCAAAGCTGGTGACACCTCCTGTTCTGGGTCCCTCACCTGCAGGAGTCCATCCTGAGCCCTTGTTCCTTTTTAAAATTGTTAGCTAATTAGGACCTCCTCTATAGCACAGAGAATTCTGCTCACTACTCTATAATGCCATATATAGGAAAATCTAAAAAAGTGGATGTATGTTGGTGTATAATCCATTTACTTTGCTGGATTTGTGAAACTAGCACAAGATTGTAAGTCAGTTATACTCCAATACATTAAAAAAATGTTTCTTTCTTGTTTTTTTGAGACATATACCACGAACTATGAGTGATTGCGTAACAAATTACTCCAACACTAAATTATAACAGGGCTTCTCAGGTGGAGCTACTGGTAAAGAACCCACCTCCTAATGCAGGAGATGTAAGAGATGTGGGTTCGATCCCTGGGTCAGGAAGATCCCCTGGAGAAGGAAACGGCACCCCACTCCAGTATTCTTGCCTGGAGAATCCCATGGACAGAGGAGCCTGGCAGGCTACAGTCTATAGGGTCACAAAGAGTCAGACACGACTGAAGCGACTAAGGAGGCATGCAAGTTATAACAAAAACAAGTATTTACCATCTCTCAGTTTCTGTGGGTCAGGAATTAAGCAGGGGCTTGGCTCAGCTGTTCTGACTTAGGGTTCATCAGGAGTTTCAGTGAGATGATAGCTTAGGATTTTGGGTATGAGATCTGGTTAGGAATCTCTGAGCCTCAGTTTTCTCATCTGCAAAATGGAGATAATAGTAGTACTCTTAGGGTTGTTTTGAGGATTAATGAAATAATTTTCACATGGCAGAAATGGTCAATTGCCTACCTCAGGTGCAGTTCCCTCCTCTTTCTTTGTAAGAGAGGCTCCAGTGTTAAGCTGTAAAGATGGATGGCTGCCTGGAATAAAAGTCTACATTTTCCTTTTTTCCCCAGTCTCTTCTGTTTGAAGAAATAGAAGTAGAAGTGGCAGCTTTCAGGAAACTTCTTATGATGGTACTTTTATGGGTCAACCTGACTGGGCAAAGGGATGCTCTGATAGCTGGTAAAACATTATTTCTGGGTGTGTCTGTGAGGGTGTTTCTGAAAGAGATTAGCATTTGAGTTGGTAGACAGAGTAAACAGGATTGCCCTCACTAATGTGGGCAAGCTTTGTCCAGTCCTTGGACGGTTTGAATTGAGCAAATAGGCAGAGGAAGGACAAATTTGCCCTCTCTGCTTTAGCTGGGGCGTCCATCTTCTCTTGTGCTCAGATGTTGTTGCTGCTGGTTCTCTGGCTTTTGGTCTGGGACCAGCTTACACTGTTGCCTCTCCTGGCTCTTTGGTCTTTAGGTTTAGACTGAAGCTACATGACCAGTTTTCCTTGACCTTTATCTTACAGAGGCAGCTTGTGGGACTTCTCAGTCTCTATAATTGCATGAGCCAATCACAATGAATTTCTCTCTCTTTCTACCCTATTGGTTCTAATTTTCTGGAGAACCTGAGTAGTACTTCTTTTAAAAGCAACTGCTATCTCTATTTGTTTCTTTTGTTGATTCCCTTCCTCTGTTTGACTTCCTGGAATGTGGATGTAGTGGCTGGAGTTCTGGTCACCATCTTGGAACATGAGGCCAAGCAGCAAACTGCTGGGATGGAGTCTAGGTTCCTAAAAGGTTTGTGAAGTTGTCCTACCAACCCTGGACGGCCTACATTATACAGAAATACACTTTCACCCTGTGTTTAAGCAATCATTACTTGGGTTTTTTTAGGGGGGTGGTTTTGGCTCATGCAGCTGAGCTGAGCATCCTACCTGACTACACCCTTGGCAAGTGATAAGTAGGTGCTCCCCTGGTGGCTCAGATGGTAAAGAATGCTCTGGCAGTGCAGGAGACCCAGGTTCGATCCCTGGGTCAGAAAGATCCCCTGGAGAAAGAAATAGCAACTCACTTCAGTATTCTTGCCTGGGGAAGTCCATGGACAGAGGAACCTGGTGGACCACAGTCCATGGGGGTCACAAAGAGCCAGACACGACTGAGCAACTAACACAGGACGTGCTCAGCACACTGGTACGTGTTTTGAATATTCAAATCTGGGGTTGGAACAGCCAACCAAACCTCATAGCTTGGGTATAGGGAGTTAACAGCCAGGATGGCAGGGAAAGATCAGTGGGGCCAAGAGACCTGGGTCATAGTTTCAGATCTTCTCTCAACCTTCATTTTATTTGCTTTAATAGAGACTGGACTAGTTTTGGTGTTTTCAAAACTTTTCAGTAGCAGAAATTGTTTTTTCACATGGAAGCCAATATATAAAACAGATGTAAGTGGTGCTTCTGACCCACCCAGGGATGCTCCCCCTGGAGAAGGAAATGGCACTCCACTCCAGTATTCTTGCCTGGGAAATCCCATGGACAGAGGAGCCTGGTGAGCTACAGTCCAGGGGGTCGCAAAGAGTCGGACACGACTGACTGACCGAGCACACACACACTCTAGAAGGAGCAGTGGTCTGGGGTAAGGGAGATATCAAGCCTTCATTGTCTTGGGTTTCCTGAGGCCTCCAGCTCTAAGTGTGCTGAGGCCAGAGCTGTAGCTTCATCTTACAGAAAGAGAAGCACAGGACTTCATCACCTTATCTCAGGAGTCTTTTCCCCTTGTGGTTTTAGGCTGAGTATCACATTGCCTTTGCCAGAAGTCACCATGAAGCCACACAACTCAGACTGGAACTTGAACTCACTTTTTTTTTTAGTGTATTTATTTTTAATTGATTGCTTTCAATTGGAATTGTACACCTGGTCTCAGGACTTAGTGAAGCTCGAGTTCTTTATGTCTCGTCGAAGAATTCAATGAGAAGCAAATTGATAGGTAAGAAGTGGATTTACTCAGAGAGTTGCACCTTCCATGGATAGTATGCAATCTGTCTCAAAAGGCGAGTGGCCCCAGGGCACAGGGTTGTCCTGAGAAGTGAGAATGGCTGAGGAAGAAATACTCCACAGACAGAATGTGGGTCCACTCAGAAGGTGAGAAGCCCTGGGGGTAGTTTTTATAGAGGTGGATACATTTTTTAAATTTATTTTTAATTGGAGAATTGCTTTACAATGTTGTATTGATTTCTGCTGTACAAGAACACAAATCAGCCATAATTGTACATATATCACACTCCTTTCTAGCCTCCCAGGGGTGAGTAATTTCATAGGTTAATGAATGGAAGGGTTGTTACAATTATTTTGAAGAAGGGGCCGGGATTTCCACTATTTGGGCCACTGCCCACTTTTTGGCCTTTTATGGTTGGCCCTGAACTATCCTGATGCCTGTGGGTGTTGATGTGTTACGGTGAGTGTGTAATGAACCTCAAGGTCCCCTCGAAGGCAAATCTTTCTCCATTTTGTGCCAGATTGGTTCTAACCAGTTTTTGTGTTATCCTCAATGGCTATGTAGGGATTCCCTGGTGGTACAATGGTAAAGAATCTGCCTGCCAATACAGGAGACGCAGGGGATTCTGGTTTGATCCTTGGGTCGGGAAGATCCCTGGTGAAGGAAATGGCAACCCACTCCAGTATTCTTGCCTGAAAAAATCCCGTGGACAGAGGAGCCTGGCAGGCTACAATCTGTGGGGTTGCAGAGTCGGATGGACACGACTGAGCACGCACCCGTGCACAATGGTTATGTCGTTCTTTTAAAGATTGTGTCTTGCCCTCTTCCCTCCTGGGTCAAGTAGACATCAGAAACAAATACCATGTGAAATTTTATTTGGCTGGTGCTGCAGGATTGGAAATGGCAGCTCCTCTGGCCACCTAAGCCTCGGGTGAGGGAGTTATGCCATGGATCAATAAAATGGACAAAGACATAAATCCCGTATTTAAAGTTGTATGTTACAGACTGTAGTGTAAAAACCTTGCTCTAAACTACAAACACCTTGAGCTCATTGTCCTGGGTGGACCACAAAGCAGGCTGAACACCAAAGAACTGATGGTTTTGAGCCATGGTGTTGGAGAAGACTCTTGAGACTCCCTTGGACTGCAAGGAGATCCAACCAGTCAATCCTAAAGGAAATCAATCCTGAATATTCATTAGAAGGACTGATGCTGAAGCTCCAATACTTTGGCCACCTGATTTGAAGAGCCGGCTCATTAGAAAAGAACCTGATGCTGGGGAAAATTTGAAGGTAGGAGGAGAAGGGGACGACAGCATGAGATGCTTGGATGACATCACTGACTCAATGGACATGAGTTTGAGCAAACTCTGGGAGATGGATACAGGGAAGCCTGGAGTGATGCCATCCAGGGGTCACAAAGACTCCAACACTACTGAGCGACTGAATGACAATTGTTCATTGTTAAGGTCAATAACCGTGTGCTTGGTCACATCATGTAAGGACGGATAAGGTGATCCACAGACATTCAGTGGATGTGTCATCGACTCATTGTTTCTTCTTTAATGGTCAACTGTTGGGCTTTTGTGTTTTTCTTATTGAGTTAAAGTTTTTAGTAAGGAAGTGAGCCCTCTGAATTTGCTATTTACTGATATTGTTATGTAACATGCAAGTGTTTGAAAGTAGTCATATTTGTACATCTTTTCCTTAAAAACTGCAAGCTTCTCTGTATGTGCCAGGCATCCAGGCACGGCTGTCTGAAGTCCTTTTCAAGCATCAGTCCATTGAATTCTCACAACAACAAGAGGTAGGTATTGCTATCATGCCCATTTAACAATTAAGGTGGTGGTTCTCAGCCTAATTCCCACCTAGCATGCCCATGGGAAGCCCTGTGCCTACAAATTCTAGAGGCCCACAGATGGCTAGTTTTGTTAACAGGTAGGGTAGTGGGTCCCCAGAGAAAGAAAATCAGACATGACTTTCTTGACATAAGAGAAGCCATTTTTGGCCTAAGTCATTTTATGACGTAAGTCTGGTCACAATGCTTGCCCTTGCATAGGTCTCGGTAATAACGGTCTTAAGGGAACAAAACTCCTTTGGGCAAGAGGAGCAACATAGCAAAGATAATAGATGGTTGTAAAGACTCTCAGCTCTGCATCAATGGTAAAGACTAGCCTGAAGCATTGTTTTGAGCTGATTTGCAGAATTTAATCCCCCTCAGGCACTCAGCCACCAGAACTGGAACCTAAGGGATGATAATGTTCACCTTTTCTGATCTGACTGATTTCAATCCACTGAAGTTTGGACTCTATGGCCCAAGCTTCTTCATGAATATGTATCTACCCTTTAGCTTAAAACTTCCCCAATTTTCTGTTTGGGGAGATACTGCATTGGGAGAAAGTGAAAGTGAATTCGCTCAGTCATGTCCGACTCTGTCAATGGCAGCCCACTAGGCTCCTCCCTCCATGGGATTCTCCAGGCAAGAGTACTGGAGTGGGTTGCCATTTCCTTCTCCAGGGGGATCTTCCTGACCCAGGGATCAAACCCAGGTCTCCTGCATTCCAGGCAGACGCTTTAACCTCTGAGCCACCAGGGAAGCCCCCAGGTAGTCTCTTTACTTGCTGCAAGTAATAAGTCCTTCCTTCTCTTGCTCCTTGGCTTGGTTGTGCCTGTTGGCTCGACACCTGACAAGTGAACCCAGTTTTTTTTTTAATTTATTTTTAGTTGAAGGATAATTGCTTTTACTGGAATGCAAAAGTAGGAAGTCAAGAGATACATGGAGTAACAGGCAAATTTGGCCTTGGAGTACAAAACGAAGCAGGTCAAAGGCTAACAGAGTTTTGCCAAGAGAATGCACTGGTCATAGCAAATGCCCTTTTCCGACAACACAAGAGAAAACTCTACACATGGACATTACCAGATGGTCAACACCGAAATCAGATTGATTATATTCTTTGCAGCCAAAGATGGAGAAGCTGTATACAATCAACAAAATCAAGACAGGGAGCTGACTGTGGCTCAGATCATGAACTCCTTATTGCCAAATTCAGACGTAAATTGAAGAAAGTAGGGAAAACCACTGGAGAAGGCAACGGCACCCCACACCAATACTCTTGCCTGGAAAATCCCATGGATGGAGGAGCCTGGTAGGCTGCAGTCCATGGGGTCGCTAAGAGTCGGGCACGGCGGAGCGATTTCACTTTCATTTTTCACTTTCATGCACTGGAGAAGGAAATGGCAATCCACTCCAGTATTCTTGCCTGGAGAATCCCAGGGACAGAGGAGCCTAGTGGGCTGCCATCTATAGGGTCGCACAGAGTTGGACAGGACTGAAGTGACTTAGCAGCAGCAGCAGCAGGGAAAACCACTAGATCATTTAGGTATGACCTAAATCAAATCCCTAATGATTATACAGTGGAAGTGAGAAATAGATTCAAGGGATTAGATCTGACAGAGTGCCTGAAGAACTATGGATGGAGGTTCATGACATTGTACAGGAGGCAGTGATCAAGACCATCCCCAAGAAAAAGAATACAAAAAGGCTAAATGGTTGTCTGAGGTGACATTACAAATAGCTGAGAAAAGAAAAGATGCAGAAGGCAAAGGAGAAAAGGAAAGATACCCATTTGAATGCAGAGTTCCAAAGAATAACAAGGAGAGATAAGAAAGCCTTCCTCAAGTGATCAATGCAAAGAAATAGAGGAAAACAATAGAATGGGAAAGGCTAGAGATCTCTTCAAGAAAATTAGAGATACCAAGGGAACATTTCATGCAAATATGGACACAGTTAAGGACAGAAATAGTATGGACCTAACAGAAGCAGAAGATATTAGAAGAGGTGGCAAGAATACACCAAAGATCTATACAAAAAAGATCTTCATGACCAAATACCCACGATGGTGTGATCACTCACCTAGAGCCAGACATCCTGGAATGCGAAGTCAAGTGGGCCTTAGGAAGCATCACTACGAACAAAGCTAGTGGAGGTGATGGAATTCCAGTTGAGCTATTTCAAATCCTGAAAGATGATGCTGTGAAAGTGCTGACCTCAATATGACACCAAATTTAGAAAACTCTACAGTGGCCACAGGACTGGAAAAGGTCAGTTTTCATTCCAATCCCAAAGAAAAGCAATGCCAAAGAATGTTCAAACTACTGCACAATTGCACTTATCTCCCCCACTAGCAAAATAATGCTCAAAATTCTCCAACCCAGGCTTCAACAGTAGGTGAACCATGAACTTCCAGATATTCAAGCTAAATTTAGAAAAGGCAGAGAAACCAGAGATGAAATTGCCAACATCCGTTGGATCATCAAAAAAGCAAGAGAGTTCCAGAAAAACATCTACTTCTGCTTTATTGACTATGCCAAAACCTTTGACTGTATGGATCACAACAAACTGTAGAAAATTCTTAATGAGATGGGAATACCAGACCACCTGATTTGCCTCTTGAGAAATCTGTATGCAGGTTAAGAAGCAACAGTTAGAACTGGGCATGGAACAACAGACTGGTTCCAAATTGGAAAAGGAGTATGTCAAACCTGTATATTGTCACTCCGCTTATTTAACTTATATGCAGAGTACATCTTGAGAAACACTGGGCTGGATGAAGCACAAGCTGGAATCAAGATTGCTGGGGGAAATATCAATCACCTCAAATATGCAGATGAGACCACTCTTGTGGCAGAAAGTGAAGAAAAACTAAAGAGCTTCTTTATGAACGTGAAAGAGGAGAGTGAAAAAGTTGGCTTAAAACTCAACATTCAGAAAACGAAGATCATGGCATGCAGTCCCATCACTTCATGGCAAATAGATGGGGAAACAATGGAACCAGTGACAGACTTTATTTTTTTGGACTCCAAAATCATTGCAGATGGTGACTGCAGCCTTGAAATTAAAAGACGCTTACTCCTTGGAAGAAAAGCTATGACCAAACTAGACAGCATATTAAAAAGCAGAGACGTTACTTTGCCAAAAAAGGTCTGTCTAGTCAAAGCTATGGTTTTTCCAGTAGTCATGTAAGAATGTGAGAGTTGGAGTATAAAGAAAGCTGAGTGGTGAAGAATTGATGCTTTTGAAGTGTGGTGTTGGAGAAGACTTTTGAGAGTCCCTTGGACTGCAAGGAGATCCAACCAGTCCATCCTAAAGGAAATCAGTCCTGAATATTCATTGGAAGGACTGATGCTGAAGCTGAAACTCCAATACTTTGGCCACCTGATGTGAAGAACTGACTCATTTGTAAAGACCCTGATGCTACAAAAGATTGAGGGCAGGAGGAGAAGGGGATGACAGAGGATGTGATGGTTGGATGGCATCACCGACCCTATGGGCATGAGTGTGAGTAAACTCCGGGAGTTGGTGATGGACAGGGAAGCCTGGCGTGCTGCAGTCCATGGGGTCGCAAAGAGTCAGACACGACCTAGTGACTGAACTGAACTACTTTACAATATTGTGTTGGTATCTGCCATACATCAATATGCATCAGCCACAGGTATACTTCTGTCCCCTCCCTCGCACCTCCCACCCCTCTAGGTTGTCACGGAGCACCGGTTTGAACTCCCTGAGTCATAGAGCAAATTCCCGATGGCTGTTTTCCGTGTGGTAGTGGATATGTCTCCACACTGCCTCTCCATTCATCCCACCCTCTCCTTCTCCCACTGTGTCCACAAGTCCATTCTCTGTGTCTGCATCTCCACTGCTGCCCTGGTTCATCGGCACCATCTTTCTAGATTCCACATGTATGCATTAATATACGATATTTGTTTTTCTCTTTCTGACTTACTTCACTTTGTATAATAGGCTCTAGGTTTGTTCACCTCATTGGAACTGACTCAAATGCATTCCTTTTTACAGCTGAGTAATGTTCCACTGTATATGTGTATCACATCTTCTTACTGGATTTATCTGTCGATGGACATCTAGGTTTCTTCCATGTCCTAGCTATTGTAATCAGTGCTGCAATGAACATTGGGGTACGTGTGTCTTTTTCAATTATGGTTTCCTCAGGACATATGCCCAGTAGTGGGATTGCTGGGCTGTATAGTAGTTTTATTCCTAGTTTTTTAAGGAATCTCCATACTATTCTCCATAGAGCCTGTATCAGTTTGCATTCCCACCAAAAGAAGGTGAACCCAGTTTTTCAGGTAACAATTTTCTGTAAGGATGGAAGCATTACTACATATCTCTCCCAAGAGCACGAGCCATGTCACATGTGTATCTGGCTGTCACTGGAGGTTGATAAGGCATTCCTGGAACTTCCCTGGTGACTCACTGGCTAAGACTCTGTGTTCCCTATGTGGGGGCCCAGGTTCAATCCCTGGTCAGGGAACTAGATCCTGCATGCTGCAACTAAAAAACATATCGATGCTGCTATTGCAACTAAAGATCCCGCGTGCAACTAAGACCTGTGCAGCCACATAAATAAATATTGAAAAAAATCCAAAATATTCCCAGAAAACCATCAGTCGGGAATTTTGGGTCTTTTGAGCATGAGCTTCCTGTTCTTTCTTGTTTCCTGTAATATATCTTTCCCTATTCCCAACTCTGTTTCTACTTGTCTGTCCTTTCTGCGTGTTGGACACATGAATGAGTTCAACAGCAAATGGATGACACCAAGCTGATGACAAGCGACCTTGCTGATGTAAATGCTGAGAGACATTTTTGACTACTCTTGCAGCTCAGATGGTAAAGAATCTGCCTGCAATGCAGGAGACCCGGGTTTGATCCCTGGGTTGGGAAGATCTCCCGGAGAAGGGAATGGCTCCTCACTCCAGTATTCTTGCCTGGAGAACTCCATGGACAGAGGAGCCCGGTAGGCTACAGTCTGTGGGGTCGCAAAGAGTCAGACACCACTGAGCGACTAACTTTTCATATTTGCAGCTCACTGACTGACCAGATCCCTCCAAGTCAACTGAACACGCCTCCACATTTATGAACTCCATCACCTGGCCCCTTTCTAGGCTCCCTTCTCTCCTTCCAAAATGCACACCACCCACACTGAATACCCTCCCAGTAGTCAAGTATAGATGTGAGAGTTGGACCATAAAGAAGGCCGAGTACTGAGGAATTGATGCTTTCAAGTTGTGGTGCTGGAGACTACTCTTGAGTCCCTTGGACAGCAAGAAACTCAAATCAGTCAATCCTAAAGAAAATCAACACTGCATATCCATTGGAAGGACTCATGTTGAAGCTCCAATACTTGGGCCACCTGATGTGAAGAGCCGACTCATTGGAAAAGCCTCTGATGCTGGAAAAGATTGAGGGCAGGAGGAGAAGGGGACGACAGAGGATGAGATGGTTGGATGGCATCACCAAGTCCATGGACATGAGTTGGAGCAAACTATGGGAGATGGTGAAGGACAGGGAAGCCTGGCGTGCTGCAGTCTCCGGGGTGGCAAAGAGTCGGACAGGACTTTTGTTGTTCAGTCAGACTGAGAAGGAAATGGCAACCCACTCCAGTATTCTTGCCTGAAGAACCCCAGGGACCGGGGAGCCTGGTGGGCTGCTGTCTATGGGGTCGCAGAGAGTCGGACACGACTGATGCGACTTAGCAGCAGCAGCAGCAGACACCGAAAAACACTCTGTGACCAGTGGCGACACCTAGTGGCCAAAGCGGTGGCAACAGCCAAAGAACCAGGATTCCTGGTTTTCTCTCCTGGTGCATACATAGGTGTTTGCTCTGAGTCTGTGACCCCATGGACTGTAGCCCGCCAGGCTCCTGCGTTCATTGGATTTCCCAGGCAAGAATACTGGAGTGACTTGTCATTCCCTCCTCCAGGGGGATCTTCTGACCCTAGGACAAAGGAAACCCTCAAGGAGACTATGAGATTTCCCAGGAGGGAGGACCCTTGTGCAAGAGAAGAAAGAGAGGTGAGATAAGGGCTCAGAGTCAAGTGGTTTGAATTATTAAAAGGAATGTGATTTCATCTGCTGCCCTAAGCTAGGTACCGGCATTAAGGATTGATGGCTGCTTTCATCATAAAAAAGGATGGAAGGAGACCAGACGTTTTCTGCCTCCTGTAATTTTGCCAAGAGAATCAAACCTCAGTCAAGCTACCAATTGAAGGATTGAATTGAATACAATTCATGTATTCATGAATATGCAGTCAGCACGTCTAGACTGTGGGAACCTGGACAGATCAAATGGGCCAGGTTCTTCTACAGATGGATTTAAAATAAAACAGGGACACCTCCAGATTATAAGATACAAGATTGGAAGAGACTTAAAAGGCATGTCAAAGCTTTTAAAATATTCCAACTAAACCAAGTGTCTATAGATACACATTTGGCTGAAAAAAAAAAAAGAAAACAATAATGGTGGGATATCGCTGACCTGTTGTGGGAGAAAGGAGGGGAACTGTGGTTGGAATGAGGGACCTAGGTGGGCTTCTGGGGTGGCTGCGGTGGTCTGTGTCTTGACCTAAAGGCAATTTCCTTGGAATAATTCATCAGGTCACACATTTATATTGTTACCTGTGCTTTATTTAAAATGTAATTTTTTTTTTCAATGAAAGAAGAGTGATGCTGGTGAGTTGTAACCCTGAAAGGAGAGCACCTCTACCCTTGGTGAGGACAACACTGGTATTCTGGGGATAAGGGAGTAGTGACCTGTAAGTGGGTGGATGAAAATTCACTGAGGTTTGCAAAATGGTGATATTCTATCACTTCTTTTTCGTTTAATAGCTGGAGTACTTCATAAAGAGAAAATTCCCCTCATGTGCTATTGGTTACCCAGGGATAAAGACCATACAGGGAAGGCAGCATCAATCTTTGATTCTTCCCCTTTACTACTTTTCAAGATTACAAACTTGGTTCCTTACCATCCTTCAGAAAGGACTGCATGTATGTAATTATGAACACATGGGTTTAAACGCGTTTGATGGGCTTCAAAGCCAGCATAGTTGTTATCACTTATACTCAATTTGTTCCATCTGGGGCGAGTGACAGCCTCACGTTGATTCTTGAATTTTTCTGATAGGATCCTGGTAATTGGCTGTTTCCTCGTTACCAGTAGGACGGTGTATTGCCTTTTTGTCTGTTTCCTACGCAGATTCACACTCAGCCATTACTCAGAGAAACCCTGTTTACCTGTTTTTATTTTAGTGAGACATATTTCAAAGCCTGATCTAGGTTCTAGGAATGCTCACTGCTAGTGGTTTGGTCATCACTGTTAGCCCTTTTCAGTGGACAGAGCTACTGGGCATTTTAAAGTCATGAGAAGGTTGAGAGTTGCTCTCTGTATATGGTCCATAATAAAGCTTTTTCTTTTTTTTTAGCCCTCACTGACCTTACATTTTCTGGAATCATTGTTTATAAGTGGGGCTATCAGCTTTGCCATGAGCCAAATTCTGGTCTTAGAGATGGTGTTCTACCGACCCCAATTCTTCTGTTGAGTGTTGGTTAGAAATAGTACTACTACCTCACTCCTCGTTCTCAGTTGGCACATGATTGCCACACAGAGACTCGAGTGGAGGCTGTCCCCTCCACAGTGAGGAAGTCGTCACTCTAGATGACTTGAATGTCCCAGAGTTAAACAGTTTTTATTTTATTTAAAGTTTTTTTTTTTTTTTTTTTTTTAGCTGTGCTGGGTCTTCATGGTGGCATGTGGGATCTTAGTTCCTGGACCAGGATTCGAATCTGCATCCCCTGCATTGGAAGGTGGATTTTTAACCACTGGACCACCAGTAAGGTCCCCCAGGGTCTGTTTATCACCTGGTTGTCTGCTACCAAATGTTCCCTCCCTGCTCCTTCCTGATCTGTTGCCCTGTTCCTATGACGCCCCAGTGCCTCCCCAGCTATTCTCCAGGACCCCCAGCCTTCAAGACCCTTCGGGAGCCTTTGGGTCTCATGAAGTCTTCCTGGACTACTTAAGCCCCCTAGTACTTCAGCTTTCACACCTGTGAAGTGGAGAAAATTGAACCCACTTCACCAGGTTGTGAAATGTACATGAATTGCTAGTGGTAAAGAATTCACCTGCCAATGCAGGAGATAAGAGACCCAGGTTTGATCCCTGGGTCAGGAAGATCCCCTGCAGAAGGAAATGGCAACCCACTCCAGTATTCTTGCCTGGGAAATCCCATGGATAGAGGAGACTGGTGGGCTACAGTCCACGGTGTCGCAAAGCGTTGAACACGACTGAACGCTCTCTCACACACATAATTAGGCTTAGCACAGCACATTCAGTACATTTCAGCTTTCTTTTTCCTTACTCTAGGCCCATAGTTCTCAACCCTGCTGCATATTAGAAACACCTGAGGAGGCTTTTAAGAGAAAACAGTGATGTTTTGTCCCCAGTCCTGGCGACTCTGACTCAGTGGGTCAGGACAATTGGCATTGTAAGTTCTCAAGGTGATTCTGGAGCAGGAGCTGGCAACTCACACTGGCAAACCACCACCCCCATTACTATCTCCCAGGTCCTGTGGGGTGACACCCTCCTGTGGCATTTCAGTAACTTTTTGCTGACTCTACATCAAGCCGGGCTCTGTTACTTAAAACCAAGAGAGGCCTATGAGTGCAGAAGGAATCTAAGAAAAATGATTGGATTGAGTTAGATCTCAGGAAACTCTGGAACTGAAGACGATTCCCTGTCCTCAACCCACCTATTCCTTGGTGGACGACCTCCGAGTTGTCCCCTTGGAGGTGTCAACTACAAATTGTCACTTGCCAAGAGCATTTGCCAGCGACTGAGCAACAGCAAGGGCATTTGCCATCTGCCTCTGAACCCTGTGTGGCTGCCCACCTTCAGCGCCCGCTGAGGGAGTTCAGGGAGGTGACTGAGGCACTCTGTGCTCCACGGAAACTGGTGGAACAGATCTTTAGATCGTTAGATATTTTTAGGAACTGATTTCGTGATCCCAAACCTAGCATCTCCTCATATCTAGAAAATCACTAAATCCCTTCATGATGACATCAGCTCCTTGTGACTACCAGAAAACCTTTTGTAAAGTAAGCACTTGACTGCACTGAACTCCCCCTTCACCAAAATCTTATATATTGACCTTCCCCCACTGCCTCTTTGGAGCAGTCTCTCAGAGCTCTCTGAGGTGCTGTCTCCCGGGCTGCAGTCCTCATTTTGCCCCAGCTAAAACTGGACTAGCAACTCATGTTGTGCGTCTGTTTAGTTGACAAAGGCCATGTCTGTTGTGGTGACTGGGTGTGCTGCTTCACGCTGTTAAGCAGCATTAATACTGGTAAGTTAATACTCCACTTAATACTGGAGTGGGTTGCCATCTCAGAGAGACCCAGCTACTGCTTGAGTAAAATTTTAGTAACATATATTCTTATGACATTAGCTCAACAAATTTGAGGGAAAAAAAAAATCCCTAAACGTCTCTTTCTTACTTTCCCCTTTGCCTTTGAAACCAACTACTGCAGCTGCTAACAGAGGCATCTGTCTGTATGTAGAATATATTTTTGTTCTGGAGAACAAAGAGAATTATTAAAAGGGCGGCAGGAGATGGGAAGTGTTTGTCAGCATTCAGTTTTGTTTTTAAATATTTATTTGGCTGTGCCAGGTCTTGGTTGCGGCACGTGGGATCTTTAGTTGTGGCACGTGGAATCTAGTTCCCTGACCAGGGCATCGAATCCATGCCCTCTGCGTTGGAAGCTCAGAGTCTTAACCTCTGAACCACCAGGGAAATCCCCAGCATTCCCTCTGTTCTCCTTCCTCAGCTGAATCACCTAGTCTTCCTCTTTTTCTGTTCTTTTGCTCACCGTGCCCTTGTGCTTCTACCCTGGGAAGACAGAACAGCCCCGTCCTTCATGGTCTGTTAAATCCACACGAACCTCCATTCCAAGACGCTGAGCAAACCCAACAGCTGGTAAACCCCACCTGACTTCTTTCTTTTACAAATGAGCAGCAGATCACTACGTGGTTCCAACAGGGAAATTTGCACAACAGTTTTGCACCACGGGGATAATGACATAGTCTATCTCCTGAGGATGATTAGATGAGATAGAACCATGGGTTTCAGACTTGGCTGTGCATTAGAATCACTGGAAGAGTTTCAAAAATTCCTGAGCAGCACCCAGATATGCTCAATCAACACTTCTGATTTTGGGAGCTATCCATCAAAATTTAAAAAGTCTCTTGGGACTTCCCTGGTGGTTCAGGGGCTAAGACTCCACATTCCCAGTACCAGGGAGCTGGATTCTGTCCCTGGTCAGGGAACTAGATCCCACATGCCTCAATGAAGACTGAAGATCCCATTTGCTGCAACTAAGACTTGGGGCAGCCAAATAAATAAAAATAAATGTTAAAAAATGACACCTGCCCTCAGGAAATGTTCTGGGGTAGGTAATTGAAAAATATTTAAAAAAAAAATTAAAAACATCTCTCTAGCTAATTCCAATATGCAGCTACATTTCAGAGCCAGTGAGATAGTACTTGTTTATAAGTACTCAGTAACTGTGTTTATTAAGGGCTTCCAAGGTGGCTCAGTGGTAAAGAATCCGCCTGCAATGCAGGAGACACAGGTTCGATCCCTGGGTCAGAAAGACCCCCTGGAGAAGGAAATGGCAACCCACTCCAATATTCTTGCCTGGAGAATCCCATGGACAGAGGAACTTGGGAGGCTACAGTCCATGGGGTCGCAAAGTCAGACATGACTGAAGCGACTGAGCACAGCACACGTGAGCATCACAGCTTTCTCGGAGAAGTTCCGGAAGTTCATCTAAGGGAGCAGAGCAGCTCAGAGCCCCTGACTCAGAGTGTCGGGAGGCGTGGAGGTTGGATCTTCTGTGGCCACTGCAGGAAAGCCCATGGGGCTGGCGGACTTTGGGGGGGAAAAGGGCTTTACAACCAGAGGTAGTCACTGAATACTGTGCTCCAAAGGAGAGAGGGCTCATGGTGTGTCTGCAAAGCAGGCATCTAACGTAATGGGTGAGGGGCTGCCACAGCCGCTAATCCTGCGGAAGGAAGGACTTCTATTAGGGATCTTGTAACCCTTTCCTTGCCTCAAGCTGACCTCCAGGGTGGTCCTGCTTAGGAAGATCCCAATGCTTTCTGTCCACTTCTGGGTCTGTTGGGAGGTGATCTAGGGCATAGCCTTGCCTGTCCTGTCACTGGGCCAACAGAACTCTTTCTATAGGAACCAACCAGGAAGACTTTACTCAGGTTCCAAGTCTGTCCACACACCCACACACACCCTTTGATTATGGCTCTTCCAGCCCAGGTCTGTGCCTGGGTGCCACCTCCTTCCTGTTTCATCCTTCAGGATTCATATTCTAGGATTGGGCAAAGGGAGGGGAAAATTTGAGTGTGTTCTGTACCCAAGGGCTTCCCAGGTGGCACTAGTGATAAAGAATGAGCCTGCCAATGCAGGAGAAGTTAAGAGACACAGGTTCAATCCCTGGGTCAGGAAGATCCCCTGGAGGAGAGCATGCAACCCACTGCAGTATTCTTGCCTGGAGAATCCCATGGACAGAGGAGCCTGGTGGGCTACAGTCCATAGCATGCTCTATACCTAATCACAGCAAAATTTTTGCAAAAATCTTACGTAGTTCTTCCCATTTCACAGAAGAGGAAACATATTCTTCCCAAGATCACATGGTGGGCATACCAGTTAGCTTTTACTTTGTTACAAACCATCCACCAAATCAGTGGCTAAGAATAACCATTTGTTTGGCTCACAGTCCTAGAGACTGGCTGGGGTGTTGGGAGTAGGGCACAGCCCATCAATTGACCTCTTCCATCCTCCAGTAGGACAGCTGAGCTGGTTTACATGGCAGCTTGGCAGGATTCTTTTTGGAAGGCTGGATGGATGCAAGGCCCCTTGATACCTCCACTTGGAACTAGTCCTGTCAATGCTGTCATAATCTCAACTGGCCAAAGAAGACCATGAGAGCTGCCTAGATTCAAGGGATGGGGAGAGAAACTCTAACTTACTGTTGGGAGCAGCTTCACAGTCATATTGCAAAGGGGCTGGAATACGGGGAGGGGTTGGGGTGGAGGGTCATGCCCACCCTGCAGTCGACTGCAAGTTGTTAGGTGACAGGAGTAGGATTTTATTTTTCAATTACAAAGATAACGCACACACATGAGAACAATTGGAACAGTAAACAGAAGGGGAAATGAGGAAGAGAAATTCTCATTCTTAGTCTTGGGCTAGGAAAAAATGTTCTAATCTAGTCCTACTCTCTACATGTAAGCATGATCAAGAGTTCCTTGTTTATCTTGACAGTTTTTTCTGCATATGCATGGATGGGAGCACGCACAATTTTCCTGCACTTTAGTCTTTTCTCTTAATAATGCAACTAAGTTCTTTCCACAGCAGCACAACTAGGAAATGCTCCATTCCTTTTAAGGTCTACATAGTAATCCACTGAATAAATGTGCTGTTTATTCAACTACATATCCTATTGTTGGACACTTAGGTTTTCTGGGTTTTATTGTTAAAAGTGCTGCTGCAGTGACTCTCCATGAATATCCTTTGTGTACTTGGAGACTAGATTCCTCCAAGAGGAAATTCTGTGTTGAACAGCAGAGTTGAAACTTGCTCTGTTCCCAAAGCACCCGCACTTTTCAAGATGGGTCTTCAGTTATCTGGGGCTTCCCTGATGGTTCAGCGGTAAAGAATCCTTCTGCCAATGCAGGAGATGAGGGTTTGATCCCTGGGTTGGGAAGATCCACTGGAGAAGCAAAGAGCAACCCAGTATTCTCACCTGGGAAATTCCATGGACAGTGAAGCCTGGTGGGCTACAGTCCAAAGGGTCACAAAGAGTCGGACATGACTGAGCATGAGTGCTTCAGTTACCCACTGTTCCTCCAGGCTTTTCTGTGACTAGAAGCTGTTTTGAGAAGCATGGCCCCCTGTGCACATAGGCATATACTGGACTTCTCCACACCCTTCCTTCCTAAGCGAGCTCAAGAGGTCCCAAGCTATGCATTATTATCCAAGAGGATCCAGATTAGGTATCTTTTCTGTGTCTTCCTTCATGATTTTTCTGGGAGACACGTACTAGTTTGTTAGAGGCCAGTGATACAAGAAACCTAATAACCAGTGTTAACCTACAAACGATAGATTCCATCCAAATGAAGGCCTAAGATATAAATGAAGATTTCACAAATACTGGAAATACAAATAGGTGGTAAAAGAAGTCAAGCAATTACACGCAATAATAGCAGAGCCCTATATTGAACAGTTAGTGAAGTCGCTCAGTCGTGTCCGACTCTTTGCGGCCCCATGGATTGTAGCCTACCAGGCTCCTCCATCCATGGGATTTTCCAGGCAAGAGTACTGGAGTGGGGTGCCATTTCCTTCTCCAGGGGATCTTCCCAACCCAGGGATCGAACCTGGGTCTCCTGCATTGCAGGCAGATGCTTTACCCTCTAAGCCACCAGGGAAGAATTGAACAGTTAGGATTACATGAATTCCATCCTTGTTCTTGGCAACTTTAACAGTTCATGAATACTAAGTACAGAAACAAATATGCAGTGAAGCTTTTGCTTAAGATCTTATTTTTTTATTCTTTGATATTCTTTTTTTTTTTTCATGGATCTTGATACCCACATGCCACCTGCCTGGTTGGAGCCTTGAATTCTGACCAAGTCTGTATGGACTTAACTCTTTTATGAACAGCAGGTTGGTGACTGTCAGAATCTGGAGGTGGTAGGTAAGCACGCTCAGACACCTCACTCCATTTCTCACAGCCTCTGATTATGTTCCCGAGTAGATGTAGCCAGTAATTCTGCAGAAGGGAACACACCACAGGGGGCTCATTTCTGGGATGTGGGGACAGTCTGCCTTGCAGGGCTGCTCTGTGGATAGGTTAAAGAAGTGGATTTCCAGAGAAGGCAGTTTCAAAAAGTAATTACTTAATGGTTGGGTTCTTTAGAGAATTAAAAGCGTGTGCCTCAGACTTCAGAGCAGGAGGTATCCAGTTCCCAGTCTGTTATTTAATAACAGAGATATTGCTGCTGTCAAAAAGGCAGTGTTCTGCAATGTTCTTATTTTTATAGCTCAAAGAAGAATGTTTTATTCCACAGAATATGGGGCATCCAAGCATTTAAAGGCTAATTAATCTCTGCATTTCTTCATTCATGTGTTCATCATTTGAGCACCAAGCACCATGCTGGGTGGAGATAAAGTTAAATAAAACACATATACAACCTTCCCATGTATCAGTTAGCTTTGGCTATATAACAAACACCCCCAAAATATAGTGGCTTAAGATGAAAACTGTGTATTTAGTTTACAAGACTCTGGGTCAACAATTTGGGTGGGGTTCAGCTGACCAGTTCTTCTGGCCTTGGCTGAGTCTACTCAGGGTCTGCGGTCAGCTGTGGGGTCAGTCAAGGCTGGGTGGCCTGGGGACCTAAGCTAGGATGGCTCATCTCTGCTCCATACCCTCAGCCTCTGGCAGTGTGGCCTGGACTTACATAGCATCTAGGAAGATTCCAAGAGAATGAGGGGAAGGCTGTCAGGTCTCAAGGATTAGGTGTGGAACTGATATAAATGGTCATTCTATTGGTCAAATCAGAATAAATCAAGTTACAAGTCCAGGCCAGATTCTGGGGAAAGAGGGAATACCTCCTGATGGTCATGGCCAAGAGACTTGGCAACAAGCAGGGGAATGATGGTGGCGAATTTTGCAGAGTCTGTCTCACTGTCTTTCATAGCTCATCGTCTGGTCTGAGAGACAGGAAATTGTGATAAGTGCAATTAAGACATTGTTTCCTTCTCTTTTTCTCTTTTCCTTCCGCTAAGTAACACTTTTATGTTCTACATCATGGAAATCTAGTCAGTGCAGGTAAAACACTTCAACAAGTCAAAACCTGGGGCAGTGCTGTTTCTGTGACATTTCTGCTTTTTCATGTCTAAAGGCAGTTGGAGTGATCCATGAAACTCCCGACCACCAAGCTGCTGGTCATATCGCATGCTTGATTTTATGACAGCATGCCCTACCTTGAAAATACATCAACATTCAAACTGTGCTGGGTTTGGTTGAAACACATTGTATAGCTGCGCACACACACACACACACACACACACACACACACACACACACACACACTCTATTTCTTCAACCAGAGGCAGAAAATCATCTTGTTAAAATACCTGGTGTGAAACCAATGAAAATAAAGCCATAGTTAAAGCCAGAGCCATAAAATAGGATCTCTTAAGTGAGGACTTTTTTTTTTATTCCATTAGCAAGAAACACCCATCAAAGTATGCAACCTCAATGGCAACAGCAGATGAATCTAATTAAATCAGTTTCCAGTATTTGCTGTCCGGGAACAGCTGTGTGTGAAGCACATTTCCCCACCCCTTCCCACCACGTGAATCACTGACAAGAGAAACCCAGAGGTGAGTGGGTCTCAGACTTCTGTGTGCATGAGAATCACATGGATGGGGGTGGGGTGGGGCATAATTCTGTTTAAAACGCTGTTCTTTACCCTACCCTTCCATAGGAATTTGCACACAGGTGGTCAGGATTGCTCTTTAAGCATCACTGACTTCATCCTAGCGGAAAAGGCAATGGCAACCCACTCCAGTACTCTTGCCTGGAAAATCCCATGGACGGAGGGGCCTGGTGGGCTGCAGTCCATGAGGTCGCTAGGAGTCGGACACGACTGAGTGACTTCACTTTCACTTTTCACTTTCATGTATTGAAGAAGGAAATGGCAACCCACTCCAGTGTTCTTGCCTGGAGAATCCCAGGGATGGGGGAGCCTGTGGGCTGCTGTCTATGGGGTCGCACAGAGTGGGACACAACTGAAGCGACTTAGCAGCAACAGCCTTCATCCTAGAGCAGTTTTCCTCCCAGAAATGTTAAAAAAAATGAATTAGGACCTTCATACTTCATCTTTCTTGGTCAGGCAGAAAGTACTAAGTGTCTGCCAGCCTAGTTCTCTGACATAGGCTAAACTTCCCAGAGAACCTGAAATATCAACAGCGGTAACTCACTAACCAGGGACCAAAATGCCTTTCAAAAAACCCAGTCTGCCCCCAAGGGGAGCAAGCGCAGCTGTAATTTGTGAATGCGCACCCGTGTTATTGTTGAATTTCCTCTGAGACTGGACTCATAGGTTGTATATCTACAAAGGGAATTTGGGGCCACCTAGTTAAACTCCAACTTACAGATAAAGAAACTTAAGTCAAGGGTCTTCTCTAAAAGTGGCAGAGATGGGACAAAAACCCAGGTCTTCCCATTCTTTAGTTTTCTTAAAAAATTCGGAGTCTGCCACGCTCAGCCTACCGAAAGTCCTTTGGGTGCAGGGTCTCTTGTGAAGCAGCCAGTCCAGTGGGGCAAAAATGGACAAACTAATGTCCTTGACTTTCCTTCCTGGTGTGCTGCTCAATGAAACAAGCTAACCCAGCATTCCTTCTGACGAAGCAGGAGTCAGGTGACCTCGGGCCATTCCCCAGCCCAGGAGCAGCAGTGGGGTGACTGTGTGCTGAGAGTGCTCTGAGGAGCTGTGGCGTTTCCCCTGCCACGGCTCCCAGCCTCCCTCTGTCCTGTGTTCAGAGAGGAGACCTCACGGGCCTCCCCGTGAGAGCTGCACACCTGCTTAGCGTCCGCCCCGTGCTAGTTACGCTGCCGCTTTCCCCGTCTCCCCCACCAGACAGCACTCACCCAGTATGACAGTTCTTCCAGCAGAGCCAAGACCTGGTTTCAGCATCTTCCTCAAATTAGCTCCACAGGCAGCCGCTTCAGATCATCCAGTCAGCGGGAGAGAGGGGACTAGTTTGCAATCCTGCTTCTGAGTGATTTCATCTAATAGACAATTCTGAAGTCGGCCTCCAGGGAATGAGGGTAAGAAGACCTCGAGGGGCAGGTGGGAGCAGGGAGAGCACAGAGCCAGAGCCATGGGACAATGCGGCTCAGGGCTGGGTCCCCCCAGCAGCCCAGGTTTTACCTGCTGACCTTCAGATAGGTATTCCTTACCACCGAATCTCCACTGGTCCAGAAGGTGTGGTGGCGTGTATGTGGGTGCGTGTATGTGTGTGACAAAGACTCCGGACAACCAGTTGGAGCTGCGGGTTCCGTTTGCAGCCATAGAACACAGTGATCCCACTGATGGGGCTCAAATGGATGTCCTTGACTTTCCTGGCGTGATTCTCAACCAAACAAGCTCCCCTGTGACTGACAAGAGAATAACGGTTTGTTACTCAAAGTATGGGCTTCCCTGGTGGCTCAGCAGTAAAGAATCCACCTGCTAAGGCAGGTTCCATTTCTGGGTCAAGAAGATCCCCTGAAAGAGGGCATAGCAACCCACTCCAGTATTCTTGCCTGGGGAATCCCATGGACAGAGGAGCCTGATGGGCTACCATCCATAGAGTCGCAAAGAGTTGGACATGCCCAAAGTGACTTAGCATGCATGCAGGCACAGGTAATGTATATCCTTGAGAGTTTGAGAGGCACTGGCTTAGAAAATCGCTAGGACTTCACACTGACTAGTATTTGAAGTGTGCCGGACTTTGGCAGATATCACCAAGACAGGCCCTGTCATTAGAGTTGGCTCAGCGCATGCAAAGGCACCGGGCAGAGACCATGGTCCAGATTTGTGACCAATGTTGTTTGAGAAAGAAAACCCTGTTCTTGTTTTGCACAGCCCTTTTTATTTCTTCTCCCATCTGTTATTCATTCGTTTCTTGTTGCTTCACCCTGCATAAGCCCTAATATCCAATTTTCAGAATTTCTTCCAATCTTCTTGGTCACTCCTGGGTTGTCTCAGCCCCTTCACTCCTTGTTTTCCTAATCTGCTTCTCCACCATTGCCCTGCAGGCTTAGGGTTTTAACTGAGGCCCTCGTTTTGCAGAAAATACTGCTATGGCTTATCTTCACTGTAATTGTAGCTGATTTGTTTACTGCATTCAAAAAGGTCCATTCAATTCAAAAGGCAAATAATGAGGTTTGGAGTAGAAGTGCAGAGTGGGTCCTGTTTGCTGGCAAGAAGAGACAGTCTTACTCAACTGGTCTGTTAATTGGGGGTCTTTCACCTGTTCTAAAAGTTATTAAACATTCCCGTGGGCTGAGATTCCCATCTTGGTGGGCACTGGATGGTCAAGTGTCAGATGCCAATGCTGCTAACCAGGTGACATGCCTTTTCTCTGCATACGGCTTGCTACTCTAGCCTGACATCTTGGAAGACCACTTTGCTCAGTGCTGAGTGATGGCTAGATCAGTGTTATTCCCGCTAAATTCACTGCTATGGTCAGACTCCATGGAGTAACCACTTGACTATGTCTTCTCAATACTTAGAGGAACAGTTGATTAGAAGCAAAACAGGGGAGTTTCTAAAGTCTGTCGAGAAGAAAAGATTAACTGTTGAAATGGCTCCACTTGCCTTCACTGTCCTCATTCAGTCTACTAGCTGGTGGACTTAGGGCTGCCATGCCTGGCTTCTGCTGGTTGCCAACATTTAGAGAAGGCAGACCTCTTTAAATCTGAGTCCCTGAATCTGCAGATTAATTGTATTTCCTTAACTCAGACACCGTTAAGAAGGATCTGTCACCATTTCCATTAAGATTAATGAGTTATATGATTAATTTCTAGTTGTACCAATGCTCTTGTGTGTGCACTTTTCCCCCTGAGGATTATTTTGGGTGAAGCTTTCCATGATGGCATTTTTACACCAAACTGTATGATGGATCCTCCCCTGTGCAACAGATGAGTCACTAATCATACGAGGCTATTGACATTAAAATTGAAGAAATCAAATATTTACTTCTCAGCTGCACCATCCAGATTTCAAACGCTCATGAGCCACATGTTGTTGCTAGTACTGTTGATGAAGGACATTTTCATCATCATGGAAAGTTCTTTTAGACAGTGCTGATAAAGACTCAGTAGAATTTAGAAAAAAGAACATGGGTTTCTGGGTCTTATGGGCCTGCTTTCTTCTGCACACAGATTGCACTTCTGTGTTCTCAACTATTGCCTACCATGATGTGCATGTCATTCAGGTAAATAAGACACTGACATTTCAAAGGACTGACTATGCTTTATAGCTTGGTGGTTCTCAAATCTCAGTATCAGGATCACCTGGAGAACTTGCTAGAACACAGTTTGCTGGGTCTCATCATCAGTTCTGAGAACATGCCTTTAGATTCCCAGGTGCTGCCCCTCAAGTCTTATGGAGCTGCCCTTGAATTGGGGAAACCTGAACACCTTGTTGGGCAAAGATTAAATCATCTATATCCTTGATTTACACCAAGGAGGTCCACAGGCATATTCCTGAGGGTGTGAACATTCATTATTAACATTGTAACAACTGTGATTTCACTCAAAATAAAAAGAGCAATAAACACCTATTCTGGGTCATCAATGACCATCTATCTCAAAACCAACAACCGCATGCAATCTTGGTGCCTGCGTTAGCATTTGTACTTATAATCACAGGGTCAAACAATTTCCAGATTTGGTAACATTTAACTTTCGAAGTAGTGTTTCCTAAGCTGGGTTCTATAGAGTTCACTGAATATATAGGTAGGAGCCCCACAGTCCCTATGTTTGAGAAACAGTGATCTGGGGGAGGGGGTGGAGGTGGACCCAGCAAGAGCAAGGGAGTGTTTTTCAGGGGGAGAGTGTGTGGCATTTGGATTGTGAAAGATTTTCTGCTCAGGACTTGCCCTCAGTTTGCAGGCTATTTAGCATTGCTGGGCTTTGACCATTAAATGCCAGGTGGTGCTCCAGAGTCACAGGACAAGCCCAAACCATTTGCACACGTTGAAAAATCCCCCTGCGGGGCACCGGTACAGCTTGCCTTTAGGTGAGAAAGCCCATAGGCCATCAGGCTTGCTTAAGGCAGCTGGACCTCTGCTCTTTCCAACCATCTCGCAGCTGCATCTGGGCCCTGGGGCCTCGCCTACCTATTTCTCTTCCGTTAACCCTAGGCTTCCTGGTTAGATAGACCCCGTGTTCAGGACACTGTGGTGGGGCCGCCTTCAGTCTACCGTTTGGCCTGTAGAGGGCAGCAGCACCCAGAACGTCCCGCTTGCTTTTTAACATGGGAAGTGGTAGTCAAGCCTTGCTACGCTGTTTCCTCCATCCCTCTTCATACCTTGCCGTTCTTTTTGGCAGTCTCCTCTAGAAAAGAGCTTCTCAACGTTCCCCCTTTGGCCTGGCAGCAGCAAAGGTGTTGTTTGGACCACATGCTCATTATCCAGGATGCTGGAATGGGTTTAGGGCAGTCCTGGGGCACGTGGATTTCTTTGGTCTGCAGGGACCCCAGGGAAGCATTAGCATCAAAACCAGGGGCTGGGCCTTGAGAGCAGAGAGAGCTGATTGCTAAAATCTGTGTCAGGGCTTCTCTGGTGGTCTAGTGGTTAAGAATCTGCCTTGCAGTGCAGGGGGGCTGAAGTTCCATGCCTGACTGGGGATGATCCCACATGCCAGCAGAGCAGCTAAGCCCACGGGCCAAAACTCCCGGAGCCTGCACTCTAGAGTTTATGAGCCACAACAAGAGAAACCGCTGTGGTGAGAAGCCCGTGCACGTCAACAAAGAGTGGCTCCTGCTCTCTGCAACCAGAGAAAGCCCGTGTGCAACAATGAAGACCCAGGGCAGGCATAAATAAATGAATTAAAAAACAAATCTGTGTCAGGCATAATATCCAGGTAAGGTTGCGGGAAGCAGACAGGAGGAAAGGGAGGCTGACTGATGATGGGCAGCCCAGCCTTTTCCCTGCTCAGATTTGTTTTCCTGTATCTTCCTACCTCAGCTGCCCCTTATTCTTTTTTATGGTGGCCTTTCACACTGAGACATGTGACTGATGAGAGCAGAGTTACGGTGCCTAAGAGCTTTCTCCCAGTCACCCTTTGAAGATAACTGTTTATAACAGAAGATTGCAAAGACATAGAAACAATAGTATCCTGAACCCCTATTTAGCCATCACCCAGCCTCAACAGCTGTCAGCTCATTGCCAGTCTGGGTTCTTTATCCCCCAGACCCCTCAGTCCCAGCATCAGTGTTCACAAATCCAAGACATCATAGTATGTGCAGAGGGCTTTCTTCAGCCCAGTCAACCACGTCACGTGCTGGTGAAGAAGCTTCGGTGGCACGAGGTCCGGGCTGCTTGGTGTGTTAGACAAGGCCCCCTGCAACCTGCTACCACTCACCTTCTCAGCTTCTGTTTCTCCATCCCCCAGCACACTCTACCCTTCCAGCCATACTGAACATTGTTCATTCACCCAAATGTGACATTTTTTCCACCCGTCACTTCTTACGAGGATTTCCTTGTTAGACTTCTCATCCCCCAGCTGCAGTCAGCGGTTGTGTCTTTCTTTTTCCTCAGCCCCTAGATGGATTTAAACTCTCCTGTGGGCTCCAATGGCATCAAGACACTTATTTATTATGCTGATTTATCAAAGGCGGCATATTTCTTACTACGATAGGCACTGCTTTAGGAGTATTCAAAAAAAATTAGCTGATTCAACCCACGTAAAACAATTCTCATGAGGTGATAGATGGAACAAGTGAGGCGCACAGAGGTTTAGTCACCTAGCTGGTAAGTGACAGAAAGTGAAGTGTTAGGCCATCTGTCGTGTCTGGCTCTTTGCAATCCCATGGACAGTAGCCCGCCAGGCTCCTCTCTCCATGAAATTTCACAGACAAGAATACTGGAGTGGGTTGCCATTCCCTTATCTTGGGGATCTTCCCGACCCAGGGATTGAACCGGGGTATCCTGCATTGCAGGAAGATTCTTTGCTGTCTGAGCCACCAGATAAGTGACACAGCTGAGATGCATACCCAGGCTCTCCTGCTTCCTAACCACCCTCGAGGCTGCTTATCCCAGCACAAGCCCTGTGGTTGTCACGTGTTTGTCTTCCTCTGTGGACCACGGAATCTGAGAGGAGGTGCTGGACCTCACTTTCCTCTGGGCCCCCAGTACTAACGCCTGTATCTGGCATATTGCTGCTCCTGACCACCCAGGGTGGAACCATGAATAAACATAAGGCACTCCCTCTACTCCTTTGTGGGAACTTCCAGGTGTGGACTCTTCCTAGAGCCAGTTCAATTTCCACAGCCATCAGGGCCTCAGGCTAAGCAGGATTCCCCATCTTTTCCCCACACAGCACTGCTGCTGCGTATGGAGAGCTCGCTACAGCTCTTGCCTGGGAGTGCACAGGTCGGCCAGGGCAAGTTGGAGAGGGTACCTGGAGGTGGGGCTGGGTTTTCTGTGTATAGTTAGAAAAAGCCCCCAGGTATTTCTGATGTGCCCTTTGGGTGCAGCCTCTTTGTTGAGAATCCCTGAACTGGAGAGAGAAGGCACTAAGATGAAATTCAAGGCAATTAGTCCAGGGATGGAGGGGGAATTTGAGAATGTTGGGGACAGGGTCTTCCCTTCACCTCCCAGACTCTCCTAAAGGCCATTCCTGAATCATGCCAATGGGAACGAATAACATTACGTTCCCTGTTGAAAACACTTTTTCTTTCCCCTGAAGTTCACTGGGACTGCTATGGGGATGGATTGTGCATTTGAGCAAGCTCCTGAGACAGGGAAAGCTCGAGTGTTTACACACTTCCCTGACCTGATTCCATTTCAAGGACATGGGTCGTTAGCTGCTGGCGGCAGTCAGAGCTGTATGCATACCTTCCAACAGCTTTGTGACCAAATTTGGGCATAACTTTATTTCTTTTTTGTCCCTGAGGTGATTATTCTTATTTAATGGAAATTTCATTATTAAATCTCAGCAGTGAAAGCCTTTGTTTTCTTCCTACACAATTCTCATTAATTAGAAGTTGCTATTACTCACTCACTATCTGGCTATAACCTAATTAGTGACCTAACTTAAGCCTTTCATTTTATTTTTTTGGCTGTGCTGTGCGGCATGCAGCATCTTAGTTCTCCAACCAGGAATCGAACCCATACCCTCTACACTGGGAGTACAGGCTTAATCATTGGATCACCAGGGAAGCCCCAAGCCTTTTATTTATTTATTGTTATTATTTTCCATGTGGATCATTTTAAAAGTCTTTAATTAGTTACAACATTGTATCTGTTTTTCATGTTTTGGTTTTTTGGCCACAAGGCATATGGGATCTTAGCTCTCTGACCAGGAACTGAACACGTACCCCCTGCACTGGAAGGTGGAGTCTTAACCAGTGGACCATCAGGGGAGTCCCAAGCCTTTTAAACAAGACGTCTTCTTATCCTAGTTCTCTAGCTACTCTGGCTTGTGAGCAGCAAACCCTCCACCCTGCAATGCTGTGCATCATGGTTGGGTATATAAAACACCCATGGCAACATGTGAAATACCTCAGATGCTATTTGGCTATTGCAGCAAAGATTATACACAAAACAAAAACCAGTTCCTAACATACAGTTGTACAGCTTAGGAGTGTGACCTCAGGAAAGTAACACTGCTGATTTAGTCCTCATTTTCTCACTTATGCAATAGATTAGACCAAAATGGCAATTTGGCTTTCTCTTGCACGCCACTGGGACTAATTGGTAGTGGCTGCCTAGAATGCTCATCGGATAAAGTATAGTGGGGAGTGGCTCTGTAATTGATTGTTGATGTCTGTTGTGGGTGAGGGAACATAATTTACCAAGTGTTGCCAGCGCTGGGTTGGCAATGTCTTAAGTCTGTCCCTGCAGAAATATACAGAATGTGTTTAATGTATGAGCTGGCCCTAGAGGCAAGGAGAAGTTCAGTATTTCACTGTGTAATTTGTAGACATAGATCACCAAATACTCCAAAAGTTGTAGGAATCCTGGGTGCACCTCAAAAATTTTCATGTCCTAGGTGAGACTGGCACCTAGATTGAAATGGAATCTGTCTTTGTATGTTATTTTTGGGCTTTCCAGGTGGCTCAGTGGTAAAGAGTCTGCCTGCCAATGCAGAACCCACTCTAGTATTCTTGCCAGGAAAATCCCATGGACAGAGGAGTCTGGTGGGCTACGGTCTGTGGGGCCACAAAGAGTTGGACACGACTGAGTGACTGAGCATGCACCCATGCTGTTTCTAACCAGGCTAGGCTTCTAGATCCCAGGATTACCTGGCACACTGCTGGATGAGGGTAGATGGGGGTCTGGGGGACTGGGATCAGTGGCATCCCAGGAAGAGATGGGTTTTCTGATGTGTGTAGTGTTGCTGAGACGAACAAGATTCCTATAATCTTAAAGCTTAGAAAATACACTGACATCTCAATAAGGGACCCATTTTCTGAATCCTAGAGAGGTTACATAACTTGTTCAAAGTCACAGGAGGAGGGCAGGAGGGAGCTAACATATACTAAAAGCTCACTATAAACCAGGTACTTTATGGCATAATAACTTACTCTTTCCAATGACTTATGGGGTGGAGGGGAGTAACACATTTGTAGTATTTAATAGACAAGGAATTGGTGTGAAGAGTCATTGAATAATCTGCTCACAGTCGCACAGGAAGAGGTGGACCAAGGTCAATCTTTCCAGCAGTTCTGGATTCTGATCACAGCAAACTTCCTCACAGGACTTGTGTGTATAATTGTCAATGGATTTGGACCCTAGTATCTTGGAATTTGTGCTTCCCAGGTGGCACTAGTGGTAAAGAACCAGCCCGCCAAAGCAGGAGATGTAGAGAGATACAGGTTTGATCCCTTGGTTGGGAAGATCCCCTGGAGGAGGGCATGGCAACCCACTCCAGTTATTCTTGCTTGGAGAATTCCTTGGACAGAGGAACCTGGTGAGCTACAGTCCATAGCATTGAAAGAGGTGGACAGGACTGAAGCAACTTAGCACACACGCATACATCTTGGAATCTGTGATAACTAGGGAGTAGCTATTTTTTTGAACAACTAATTACACAGATGTTTGTAGGCCAGTTGCTAACATAAATGGTTGTGAGGGGAATTGTTTTTTCTTTTGTAATTTATGTTTAATTTTACAGTTATACCATGATAACTTAATAAAAATTACTTATTCAAAATATTTTAACATTTTGTTAACCAAACTCATACTACAATAGATATTTTGATTGTCATTTAAAGTAAGAAACTCAAATGATTTTAGTATTACAAAATTTTAACCTGAGATTACACTCAAAAATTAGAAAACGGCATTGCAAAAGATTGAGAATGAGTAGTTTGAAAAAAAAAAAAAAAACCACACACTTCCCTGCAAAAGAGGAATAGTATCTGGAAAAATACAGCAATTCCAGAGCATACTATTGCTTTTTTTTTTTAAGCACCATAACCTCCAAAGAGTGCAATCTGTTATAGAGTTGTGGATGAAAAATTGATGGAAAAGCTCAAATCTTTTTGATCTGTAAAATTGTACCAATAAAAACTGGGTTCAGTAGAAATAATGGAGAAGATTCCCAGTGGCATGTATGGTTGGTAAAAATTTTGATACGGGTAGAAAAAATTAAGTTGATGAACTGAGTTTCTATTTTAAAATTTATACAGAAAGCAAGGTCTCTTGGAAAATATCAATAAAATAAAAAGGATAAGTTAGAGATTGTTCTCTATAGATAACTGGTCAATGATTTTAATCAACCTAATGAATATTGCCTGAAATCAGTATTGAATATCATTCTGATAAAAATATTTGTATTCTCAATCATAGATTGGAAATACCATCAAATAGCACAGGGAACTCTACTCAATACTCTGTACACCCCAGTAAAAAGAAATAGAGCTTTGCTAGTGGCTTAGATGGTAAAGAATCTGTATGCAATGTAGGGGACCTGGGTTTGATCCCTGTGTCAGAAAGATCCCCTGGAGAAGGGAATGGCTACCCACTCCAGTATTCTAGCCTGGAGAATTCCATAGACAGGGAAACCTGGTGGGCTACAGTCCCTGGGGTCACAAAGAGTTGGACACGACTGAGCAACTTTCACACACACACAAAAAAAAAAAAAAAAAAATCAAGGGCACACCCGAGTTTTAAAACACTGCTGTGTTGAGCACAGCGTCAAAATGCCTCCTACCTTTTCTCTAAACATAAATCCTCATCTCTGCGAAGTGAGATTCATTTTAGAAGGAAGGAAAATGAAGAGTGTGGATTTCAAGATTTCCTGAAACTTGACCGTGTGCCCTCAGCCTATCAGCTGTGCCAACAGAGAACAGCCCCTGAGTCTTCTTCTGGGGAGCAATCCGGCTATCAGGACAACACTAGTGAACGTTCACTTTGGAGCATAGCTTTGGGGATGTGCTGTTTCCAGGGTTGTGGCTTGCAGAAATGCCTTCCGTGATCTGGCAAAGCTTGGCTCAGGGAGAGACCCAGAGACTCAAGAGAGGCAGCCCTCTAAAACCCAAACTGTCTTTGGTAAACTGCCCATCTGTGTGGAATGAGCTAGAAGAGTCCCAGAGCTTAAGCTTCAGTAGCCTGCTGCTCACACAGAGACCACTGAGGAATGACGCCAAAGGGGCTATTCGTGCTTCAAGTTTTACCTCCGCACCATTGCATTTAGGTGGGAGTGGAAGGGTGGGAGGCGGTGTGTATGTATACATGTGTGTGTGTATGAAAAAAAGAGAGAGAAAGAAAGGGAAACAGAAAGAGAGAGGACCAAAGGGCAGCCATTGGCTGCATTCCAGCAATCTTGACGGAGTGGATTGAGTTCCGTTTGATAGAACAGGAGTTTTCCATCTAGGGCAATTTCACCTCACCCCCATCCTACCCCTGGGGACATCTGTTAATGTCTGGAGACATTTTTTTTGTTTGTTGAAATTTGTACCTAATGGGTAAAGGGCTTCCCTGGTGGCTCAGAGGTTAAAGCATCTGCCCGCAAGGCGGGAAACCTGGGTTCAATCCCTGGGTCGGGAAGATCCCCTGGAGAAGGAAATGGCAATCCACTCCAGTATTCTTGCCTGGAGAATCCCATGGACGGAGAATCCCATGGGCAGAGGAGCCTGGTAGGTTACAGCCCACGGGGTCGCAAAGAGTTGGACATGACTGAGCGACCTCACTTTTCTAATGGGTAAAAGCCAGTGATACTACTAAACATTCTACAACTAAACAGCACCCACCAAAAAATAATTTTCCAGCCCAACATGTCCATGGTGCCAAGGTTGAGAAATCCTTGAAATGGAGGTGCCAAGGTCAGTCGGTCAAATGTGATTAGTGGGCATATACACTTCATTGAGAAGCATATATTTAGGAGAGCCAAGAAAAGAGTCCAAGCACTTGGTGGACTTTGGGGTCCTTGTCTTGTCTAGTGGTCTGTGTGCTCCGTAACTGTAAACCCTGGGACTTGGGGTGATTGTGTAACTAATGTGTGCGTCTGCTCAGTTGTTCAGTCGTGTTTGCAACCCCATGGCCTGTGGCCCACCAACCTCCTCTGTCCACGGAATTTTCCAGGCAAGAACACTGGAGTGGTTTGCCATTTCCTACTCCAGGTGATTTTCTGACCCAGGGGTTGAACCCACGTCTCTTGCGTCTCTGGCATTGGCAAGCGGATTCTTCACCATTGGTGCCACCTGGGAAGCCTTCTTCTTAATAGACAGTCCAAAATATTAAACATTTAAATGCTTCAGAAAACCTGGTTTATTATATTTAATTTAACTTTGATAGATTAATAGGAGTTGCTTAAGTGCATAGGAAGATTTTGTTTTTTAGGTTTGTAAGTCTGTTAGGCTTTTGGAGTGTTTGAGAGAATCATGTTAAATGTGTAAACTATAAAAAGTTCTTGAGGGAATTTAAATCATAAATGGGATAGTTATTTAGAATTAAATCTTTTAAAATTACCAGTTAGTAACCAAAAAAAAAAAAGCTGCAACTTCTTATTTTGATCTACAAGTAATAGGTTTATACAAGACTTTTTGAAACAATAACCCTGTATACGAGACAGCAAAACAGACACCGATGTATAGAACAGTCTTTTGGACTCCGTGGGAGAGGGAGAGGGTGGGATGATTTGGGAGAATGGCATTGAAACATGTATAATATCATATATGAAACAAGTCACCAGTCCAGGTTCGATGCACGATACTGGATGCTTGGGGCTGGTGCACTGGGACGACCCAGAGGGATGGTATGGGGAGGGAGGAGGGAGGAGGGTTCAGGATGGGGAACACATGTATACCTGTGGCGGATTCATTTCGATATATGGCAAAACCAATACAATATTGTAAAGTTAAAAAATAAAGTAAACAAAAAAAAAGGAAAAAAAATAAAGGCTTAGGGAACACTAGGCTTTTGAATTTATAATTTTCAATATGTTTAATTAATTAAAACCCAGTTGTTAGAGTAGTCCTTTCAGTTCTCAAGATTCTCTCTGAAATTTAAAAATCAAATGACATTAATCAACACTCAGTAAATGGTTGTCAAAATGAACAGTAAGTCCTGATTGCCCTCTGTTCCTTTGAATCCTTGCAGTGAAATGTCTACAATGGTGTGTCAATTTCTTGAGATCTTGAGAGTTTCAATTAGCCAAAGGTAAGGATTATTCCAAAACAACACTTCTTTTGAGTCAATAGTTTTATTTCTATTACTTTTCACACCAGGGAGACTTAGTTACATAAAGTGAGATATTCTATGAGTTGATTACCAGTAGTAGAAGCACAAAGGTGTGGAAAGTGTAACATGAACACAGTGAAGAAACGCCCTTTTTCAGAGTGAAGTCCATGTGACAGAAACATATTATTCCAAACAGCCTATTTACAAATAAATATAGCTTTCAATCTATGTACAGACATATTCACAGAGGATAAACTGATGCAAAATTTCCATACGTCTTGTCAGCCAGCGAAAACTTGCTCATATTGAACAAAACACACACAGAACGACAAAAGTAATTTGGAAGTGCATCGGCTGGATTCTTGTAGGGGCAAGTGCGTCTTTAAAATGGAGGTGAATGGAGGAAACGTGAGATGACATCTATCCCTAAAAAGACCCTTTACAAAAATGGCATTCTGATATCTGTAATATAACCTGTTCCAGAAACAGTTTGCAAGTTCTAGGCCAAATGCCTATGTTGGGGTCAATGTTGATAACCTGTTCTATGTTTTAACATGATGCAAAGAACAAAAGTATAATTTACCTCTCCTTTAGTGCTAGCAGCCACTTCATTAAACCAGGAAGATAGTTTTGGTTACTCTGTGATGGCTTTTTTGAGACTGCAGATTGCTTGGAGATGGCAGCTGTTGCTTCTGGAGTTTTTTTTTAAAGTGGAGCAGAAGAAAAACATCCAGGCTAGACGCAGGGCACACATATGAACTCTGTGCAGGATTCAACAGAATTGTATGCCAACAGAGGTCCCCTCGTCCAGATGGAGAGTCTCTGCACTTTCAAGAAACACTTCTGACCACAAAAGAGCCCCCAACAGAAGCATCATCCCCTCCAGGTCCAGACAATCTTTCTTTAGGGCAAATGGCCACTTAAACATAAAGTTCATGGGGCTGGTCAATTTAACACACTTATTTACTCTGTATGGATAATTTAGGTACCCAGGTGGTTGATATTTCTAGGCTTTTAAGTGCCTTTTAGCCATTCTTTTTAGCTTTTACTCAAATCATATAAGAAATTCTGTTGAAGTATAACATTAAAGTTTTCAGTTGTGGGAACATCTGTATGTATACGTATGTAGGTAGTCTACCATACTGGGCCAGGAATTATGTAGTTTAGCAGAAAAGAAAAAAACCCCAATGCATTATGAATTCTTCTGTTTTACATGTTTTCCCAAGGAAGGTTTATAATTTAGGCAGAATAAATTATTGATAAATTGTATATCTCTATTTGCCATTTTTATAAGGGAACTTCTTAGACCCATCCTGTATTTATATAAGAACTCAAACCTTAAATTTTCCAGGTGTATATTTGCTAATTATCCATTCACTCTTCTTATGGGTGAACCTTGCTTTACATAACAAATGGATTCCTGAAAAACAGTAAATCTATAACTTAAAAAAGGAAAATATTTCCACTATAGTATTAGAACTTGCTATTTAACAAGCTATTTTGAAAGTGAAGAATGTTTTTGTGAAATGAAAAATTTCTTTGATTTTCAGTTTTATTAAAGTACACATCTAAACTTTATCAGTAGATTAGGATTGTCTAGAACAATAATTATATGCCTTAAAAAGAGAACAGATAAACTCCAATTTACAACAAACAATACAAAACAGGAATGACTCATGGACTGCTTATTGATTGACTATATTCAGAAGCCCTGAATATATGTATTATTGGTATTTTATGGCTTTAATTAAGACAATTGTCTCTTATGAAGTACTATAAAGTGCAATATTAAAAAATTAAAAAACCCAAAAGGCATCCATTGTCCTTCAGTTTTATCCTGATGAGAAGAATTAGAGATTTGTTTAATTAAATGGCAAAGAATTTTCTACTCTTAATTCATGCATGTAATTTCATCCTTAAAATTATTTTATTCAGGGATTCAGGCAGGCTTCATCCACACATTCATTCTTTTTCTTTTGTGATGACATGATTTAAAAAATTAGTATTCTCTTTTGTTTAGTTGAGTGTTTTTCAAGAACTATCAGTCTCAAAGTCTTAGTTACTTTCAGATCCACTATAAAGGAATGTGCAACCTAATATGTGAGAATGCAGGAGCAAGTTCCCAGCCTTTTGGTGAACTGCAGCCCATTTTCCCGGGCCAGGACACCAGTCAACGATCTTACAATTCCCATCCAGCCCACCACACAAGGAAGTAAATGTGCTGCAAGACTGGGATATGAGAGGCAGTCCAGTCATTTCCCCCGTTTCCTATTGAGAGCAAAAATGCAAATTCCTTTTGGTAAATCAACACAGGTAAGTGTAGATCCGGAGTTTCTGAATGATCTCCAGTGCTGTCTCCCCCATTCTGAGTTCTTAATGAGTGTAGGATTGTGACCTTAAAGACTAAGTGCATGAATTTGACCTCACCAGAGCCTCAACTTTTCACCAGAGGACAAATGCCTATTAGTACTTATTGAGTCGAGGCCCTCTGGTGCTCTTAAGGTGTAGTTGAGATTCTAGTCTCTTGTGGTGGTGAATTCTGTACACATTTTAGTATCATTGAGGAGGAATTCCCCACCCTGAAGAAACAGTTGATTATAAAAAACATAAGATGCTGGGGACCCAGGGCTAGCATTTTTCTATCTTCACCTTAATGCAAAGATGAAGGAAAAGCTCATTAGAGTTGCCAGGTACAAGTGAAGCGGGGAGGCTGGTGGTGAGAACCCGGAAGGGGAGTAAGCACTCGGCCCAACCTAGACTTGAAAATTGGAAGTGGGATTAGAAAGAAACAGATTGAAACTTAGTAAGGCCCAGGGAAGAGGGGCTCCTGGAGGTAAGAACACTCAACCAAATGCACCCAGGCAAGCTGAGAAACACGCTTGCTTCACCCAAATGCCTTGCAGAAAGATACGAAGTCAGGGAATACGAGGTTAGTGTGAATTAGCAACGAAGTGCGAATTTCTAAAAGGTAAGGGCCACAGAGAGGTCCTGAAACGGGGGCAAACACTGGGTCTGAGGCTGTCCTTCCATCTTTTTCATACCTTATACTTGTGTCACGATTAGTCAAAAGGTTCCTGATTTCAGAGCAACATCAAGCATCTTAAAGGCTTAGTAGAGAAGAATTTAAAAATTATTGAGGGTTAGAAAAAAAAGACTCAGAAATAAAAATCTAAAGATACTTTGGATGAAAATAGAGGAAGGGTCCCATAGTGGTGACTCCCAGCTCTGTAGGGGTAAATAGTGAACAGTGCCCAGATGCAGCTCTTTTCTGCTGAACAGACGGAAAAAAAAAAAAAAAAAGGTAAACTCATTTCCCTGGGGGGTCAGGGGTGAACTGGAGGAAGACTTCTCTGACATGATGGCTGTCAATGTTAACAGTTGATGGGTCTGGGTTATACCAGGAACATCAGTGCTAAGGATTCCTCCTACAAAGGGGCTGTCGTTTGGAACAGGGTGATAGGTTGAACAAGCTCTCTTGACAGAATTAAACCTTTGGCAAACTCAAGGTAAATTCCATGGAACTCTTTCAGACCAAGGTCTTTTACCTCCTTTAAAAAAATTATTTAAGGTGTTTCAGTCTGTCAATCAATCATTTAGTGGAAGGGCTTCAGCTTAATTTGGTGTTCCATAGCGTCTCTCACTACTTGTTCACTGATTTGAATAGAGCTGTCTATCCAGTCACAGTTACAGGCTGATTTTTCCAAAAAACCTGGCTGACTTGGGGATTTCTGGGTCCTGTTGCCTATTCTCACTTTGTTTAAAGAAAAGTGCCACCAAAGACCATGATGGAAACCAGGGGATGCCGGGCAAGGAGATGCCCCGGGTGGGAGGAATGTGGGGAGAGGGGCAGTGAGCACACTGTTTACGGGCATCGAGGTGGAAAGCGTGCACGACTTCCTCAACAAACAGGAGCGCACCTGTGTCTTCCACAGTCATCTAAATGCTCACGGCGATATCTGGCCAAAGTCAGTGCCATTTTAAAGCTCCCCGTGAAGTGGGGGGAACACAAGCGTGATCGTCTCCTGATAAGGAAGGAGTTCATCTGGCTTTGAGTATGTCTTCTTGCTTTTCTTGTCAGCTAGGTATTTCAAAGAATAGGAAGCTGTGGGATTAAAAAACTAAACACCAAGCTACAAAGGCAAGGAGCAGTAGAGTGGAGGCCCTTACCTTTCTTCCCAAGGCATTCTTGACAGAGAACATTTTTTTTTTTTTTCCTGGGACTTTATGTAAACTTCTTTCAGTGTGAAAAAAAAGCCTGAAATTTGTCATTATTTAACACTATATATATATATATCTCAACAGGACACTGGCTTTCTTGGGGATCCTAGTAAAAGTAAATTAATTCTCCATTTCTTCCTTTTCCTTATTATTTTGCACTAACTCTCTTCATGACCAGCCGTTACCTACTAATTGAAGACAGTCTTGCTGAGGGAGGTTCAGGAGTTGAGGATAAGTCTTTTAAAAATATTAAGCCAAGTGGTTATGTAAGATCTGGCTTAGCAAGTCTGGACATTAGCTTCTGAAACAAGTTTTCAGGAGACAGTTGATTTTTCCAGAAATCACCATGAGAACAGGTTTCCTTTATTTCTTCTAGAACAGAGCTGCTACTTGGAGAAGTACCCCACTCCAGTACTCTTGCCCGGACAATTCCATGGATGGAGGAGCCTGGTAGGCTACAGTCCATTGGGTTGCGAAGAGTCGGATATAACTGAGCGACTTCACTTTCACTTTTCACTTTCATGCATTGGAGAAGGAAATGGCAACCCACTCCAGTCTTCTTGCCTGGAGAATCCCAGGGATGGGGGAGCCTGGTGGGCTGCTGTCTATGGGGTCGCACAGAGTCAGACACGACTGAAGTGACTTAGCAGCAGCAGCAGAGCTGCTACTTACAGCCACTTAATTATTAGAGTAACAATCTGTCCAGGTGTAGGGAGCATGGCATGCTTTTAATCTTGTGTGTGTGCGTGTGTGTGTGTTGGTATATGTATAGAAGAAAGCAGATTGAAGTTTTCTGAAATGCTTGGATTCAGATGGGCATTAGACCCATGTCAGATATGCCAATTAGCGATTTCAGCAGAGTGGTTAATATTAGTCCCGTCTTTTCCAGCTGTCTTTCTGGCCAGCAGCTTTAGCTGCTGTCACATCCCTGGCCAGCTTTCTGTTAAGGTGGTCTGGGGGTGGCAGGGCTCCCCTTGACAGCTCATTCCAGTCACAGGGGAGTGTAAGAGCTGTAAGCAATGGTGGGGAGTGGGCTTAATTTCCCTGCCCAGCAGGGATGTACATTAATATTATCAAATGTCTCATCGGCAAGGCAGCTGTGTTTAGCCGAAAGGCCTCCAAACACCTGATTCACGTCTTCCCTAGAAAATAAATTATAATGGCCCCTGTCAGCTGACACCTGTTAGAAGCCTTACAAAGCATTTTCCCCGAATATGAAACAGTTCCCTGCCTCTTTTTATAATCTTCTGGGCAAGGCTTTAGGAAATTCTGCTGCATCGGCCAAACTGATAACATCCCTCTGCCTTAGTCTCTGCATGGCTGTGTTTTCTTCATCTGCCCCGCCTGGCTCAGCTTAGATTTGGGAAGCTGCCTGCAGATCGTCTCATCTCCAGCCTCAGTTCTTTAGGGTCTAGTCAGGTTCAGAAGGCAGCTGGACTCAGCATGGGCATTCCAAGATGCAACTGAGAAGGTTCTTTTTGAGTATTCTCAGCGCGAGCCAAGTTGTTCTGTCCTGAGCCTGCCTAGGGTGTCAGGGGAGGTGACAGCAAGCAAGACCTGCTTGGTTCACTGCAGGTAAAGGGAGCCACTTGGGGACAGCTTGTTTATTTTAGATCAAAAAGTAAGAGGTGGGCTCTTGAATTTTTGATATTTTATACCCTGCTCCAGAAAAGCAAAGAGGTTATCAGTACTCTAAGTTTTTTCCCCATGAAAAAAACACGAATTTTTTCCATCGTGTATTCTTTGCCTCTACATCCACATTAGCGGTACGACTGGCGACTTCTCTAAGGCTGTGAATCTATATTCTTGGGGCAAGAAAATATACAAGAAAGGTGCCTATGTGGATGTTTGGATGGCCTTGTGGACAAAGCACACCTCATGCGAGCAGGAGGAAATGTTCCCTTTGGTCACTGGTGTGCATGTCTTCCCTTTTCCTTCACTAAGGCAAACTTTGATGCTCCCTGCTTTTGAATTCTGAATATAATTGGGTCAGAGGGTGATGATGTAAGTGATATACAGTGTACAGATAGATTTGGTATGAAGATACATATGTATTTATACAGGCCCTAGGGATGAGCTACTCAGAAAACCATGTTGTGGAAAGTTCTTTCTTATAATTATGGTAATAATTCAAATGCTTTTAAAGATCCACTGTTGCACCTATAGTCTTCTCTCTGGGTTTAGCCAAGCCCAGCACATAACCTCACAGACACCTTATGGGGGACAGACGCCTGCATACTGGCAAGCGAGCGGACACTCCACACCCTTGAGGTGGGAAGTGGGCTTGGAAATAGCATCTTCTCAAATGCAATCAATTTTCATGATTGACAACACTCCTTCAGAAGGGAGCTCCCAGGTAAGTCAACGCTTTCAGGCTGCTTGTACGAGTCTTCACCGTGAGCTGAGAATGAACAGGAAAGACAGACAGGAGGCAGGGAAGAGCCAGAAGAAGAACAGGGTTGCACCCAACACCTCTCATCCTTTCTGGATTTACACAGTTTATCTGCTGCTGAGTCAGTCACCTATTCAATCCTTCTTTCACACAACAAACCAGTCAATAATATATATTTACACAACAAACAACTCTGCTCCCCTTCAAGTAACGCACAGGGAAAGCCATCAGAGTGTCTAACTCAATGTTCACTGGTTCCTTCTCTTTCAAAGGAATCAGCACAAATTCTTGTCTCAACACAAAATCCTGCCCTTGAAGCAGGATACCTGGATCTCTCTCTCATACAACTGACCACTCAATTTTGCAAAGCTGGAGAGACTGGGAAGCTGGCCTTTTGGGCCAGCATCTTGGCTGCTGCCATTGTGGCTTCTTGCTTTCCCATTGGGCCTCCACTCGGAAGAGCAACAGTGGGCACTGCCTGTGACTGCTGTGCTGTGTAGGGTGAGCTGAGGTTTTGTGGAAGGAATGCTGAGCTTGATCTTGATCTTTACTCCGTTGTGAGCATTGCATTCTGTCTCCCTGTGTTAGGAGGGATGCGCTCACAGCAAGATCATAGCAGCAGCACTGACACAACAGACTGGGGAGAGGAAATCACGTGGAGTAGTCCTCAGACGCGGGGTGTGCCCACTTAGATGTAGGAGGGCTACACGATAAGGGGTGTCTTCTATTTACTTTCAAATGATTATAAGGATGCAAGGTTTGGGGAAATGAAAAACTGCATATTTTTCACTCATTTAGTCTGCCTCACCTTTTTCTCTGTTGGTTTTATTGCCATAGACCTGAGAAATCATACAAAGTGTCAAACAGAACTTGTGAGTACTGAATGGATGAAATGAAAATGTCCCATGAATGCTCTGGAAATCAGAACCTCAGAGTGACTGGCTTGAAGCCAGTGTAAAGAGGCTGTTGAGCATAGTCTGCAGTGCACTCTGTGAGCTGGAAAGACTCCCTGGTGGGGACCCTCATGGCAGGAGAGACCAAGTCCTGGTCCTGGAACTACCAGACAGAGGACCCAGAAAACGTCCTGGTGAACAAACACCTTTCCAAACAGCTCTAAGCTGCCTCAGTCCACGCAGTACCGATCCGCGTCAATCTAGTTCTACTGGTTGGAGGAAGAGTGATGTCTTTCTTCAGCCACTGAAGCCCTTGATGACCACACTGGAAGATGCTTTAAAGAACCACACCGTTAGGGAGCAAGTTCCACTGAGCACCTCTGCTGGATGGCATTTCTTAGTGCATATCCAGGCTCTCTTGGCAGGCATTTTGATTATACTTCAAGCACCTTAGCATCAAGATACGGCTGAATGACAATTACAGCTAAATGTGCCCCCTTCTTTGGATGATAATGGGACATGCATTGGAACAATATAGGTTCAGTTTATATAGTTTTGCTGTCCTAGAAGAGCACTAATTTGGTTTGCAATCATATTTTCTACTTGCATGCTGGGGCACTATATAAAAAAACAAACAACCTCTCCCAAACCCAACCCTGGTCACCTCCCCCTTGTCCCAAACCAGCATCTGCCCAACCTGGGTTTTACCTCCAGATGTCCCAATAACCCTGTGGGTTTCAGATAGTGTACCTCAGTTAGATTGGGCAGATGGTCTTCCCAGTTTGGCTTGTGGGAATGTTTTGGAGGGCTCATATTAGGTTCTCTATGGACCCTTTCCACCCAGTCCTACCTCCTGCAACATATATTCCTTAAACAGCCGTCATACCAGGCAGAATCCCAATATGTCCAAGGTAGGCTGAAGTTCACAGCAATGATTCTCTCAGCTCACCTCTTGCAGTTAAGAGGTAAAGCTCAGACTGAAGGTTGATGCCCCTCTTCAAATAGGTTCTAGAAATATATTAGAGCTGTCCCTGAAAAGATGCAGTTGTATTCATATATATATATATATATATATATACATATGACTTCATATATATATATATATAAGTTTTCTTTGTGTCTGTATACAGGTATAGACTACTCTCTAGGTGTGGAAGGAGAGGTATCAGTACAGGAACAGGCAGGGGTGTGTTCAGGTGCATCTATATATAATATGTATATTTTATATGTATATATATCACTTTTGTCATTGTTTGCATCATTATGACGAATATACCTCTGACCAGCAAGGAGTACCTGTCAGCGATGCAGGCTGAGAAGCCCCAGACGCGGGGATCTGTTTGTCACTTGAATGGAGCTGCTGCAGGAGGCAAGGGTGGGAGCAGCCCCATGAAATGAGCTGGCCCTGCGCAAATCCATCCCTCGTCAAATCCGCCAAGGAGGGACGCTCAGAAAGCCCCAGGCTGTGGGCCTGCTGCCTCTTCTCCGGAGGTCACAGAGCCTACAACCCAGAGCGGGGAGGGACTGTCCATGCTGTTGGCTCAAGATATGGCTTTTCCTGCTAGATGGAGACAGGGCACACGAGGATTCTGTCTTCCAGGAGGACGCTGACCACCAGGAACACAAAGTAGAGGCCGAACATGATGAAGCCCAGCACTTTGTTCATCCGCCATTTGCAGAGGGCGATGGAGAGGATGACGAAGAGCAGCATGATGAAGAGGAGGACGATGGCACAGAAGAGCCCATTGCTGCTGACGGCCACGGGCTGGAACCTGTGAATGACCGTGTAGAGGAGCCAGGGCAGCGGGAGCCTGTGGGGAGAAGCAGCGTAGACACGGGGCATAGTCAGACACGCTGAGGAAGGCACAGGATGGAACATGAGCTGCTTGGGGTCTGATCGGAAACCAGTGTCCTGTTAAGTTCACCATGACTCGCACCTGGTTGGCCCAGGCGATCATATATGGAAGTCAAGTGACCTTTAAAAACCTTTATTTCCTGACAGAATGAGGGAGAGCAGAGAGAATTTGTTCTCTGGTTAAATAAGATCAAAGGTTGCTGCAGGTGATTTCTTTCTTTTTTTTTTTTTTTTACTTTTTTTATTCAATTTTAATTAAAAAAAAATTATACATGTGTCTGAATTTGATTTGAAACAATTTTTTTTTGGATTCCTTTCAAAGATTAAAGTGTTATCCTTAGCCCTAAAGAGATGAGTTGGAGGATGTGTACAGCGTGACAGGAGGAGATGATAAAATGTTGAAAAGGGTATAGAAATTAGCAGTGAAAATGGCCAACTTATTATTTTTTAAATGGAGACAGAGACTGACAATGACACACGCATGCACACATCCAATTCTGGTGAAGCTGCGGTTGACAGAACTACAAACAGGTAAAAACCCTTTGGGGCAAATACAACATTTTTAATACTTCTGACCTATCAGTTTGGTTGTCAGGGATCAAGCAGAAGGAATAATTCAAAATGCAGAGGCAACTTTTTTCAGAAAGATGATCATTCCAGTGTTACTCTGAGTAGTGAAACATCAGGACACCCTAATCTCATATAACAGGCAGTTAGTTAAATAGCAAACTGTTAAGTCAATGTAATGTTATATAGCTATTAAAATCATAAACTTAAGATGATACAGGCAAATGCCCATGATATGATTCTATAAAAGGGATACACATAAAAATAGCAATTTAATTTCAATAATGAATTAGAGAGGTGTTGGTTTGTATTTATGTTTTATATATGCTTATATGTTGGCTTGTATTATGCTTTATGTGTATTTCTAAATCCTTTACCTTGAGTATGTATCAAGAAGAAAATGCTTGGGGCTGGTGCACTGGGACGACCCAGAGGGATGGTATGGGGAGGGAGGAGGGAGGAGGGTTCAGGATGGGGAACACATGTTTTAAAATTATTAAATTAAAAATTAAAAAAAAAAATGCTACCAAGACTATGGAGAAACTGTTACACTCAATATATTGCTAATAATATTGTAAATTGGTATAAATTCTTGGAAGAGACCTTTTGGAAAAATATACTACATCAATAGCCATTGAAATATTTATAATCTTTGATCCATCAATATTTCTTTAAAAATGTACCCTAATAAAATAATTTAAAGAGATGTTTCTCTTTATAAAGTTTCATAAAACACTCATGCTATCATAAAACTGAAAAAATACAAAGGTCCTACTAAAGGGTAATGGTTAAACTGAAAGTAACAAGATTGAATATTTTGAAGCTGTAGAATATTAATTATGAGAGCTATGAAGAAACTTAGAAAAATGGCTGACTTACTAATTTACTCGAGGCCTATTCTTTGCTAGGCATAAATGGCTTTAAAATGGAAAAATAAAAGCCCTCCAACAGAGCAAAACTGATTATTCACTAAGAAAACTTTGTGAAATATTAAGAGAAAAATGCACAAAAGTTAAATGTTTGGGGGTACTAGGATTAGGGATGATTTTCTTTAAACCTCCATTTAAGTTATAACATAGGATGATTTTCTTTAAACCCCCATTTAAGTTACAACATATGTATAATTTAAGAACAGTGAACAAAAAGCATTTTGTAATTCACTAGAATACTTTTTGAAAACATGATAAATATATCTCAAAGAACATTTCCCATGTAAGATTTTCTCTTTTTATACTACAGAATATTTTCTTTCTATTTGTACAAGGTATTGACCAAGAAAACTACTTTAAATGTGTGGGCAGTAGAACTGAGAAACACTTGTTTATACCAGGGATGTCCCTCTTTTTAAAAATACACCTTTTCAGGCATTCATTCACTCATCCATCCATTCATTCTACACACATGTGCCAAGCCACTGCCATGCATTAGACATTGTGTTAGGTTTTGGGGAGTTCTTGTTCTTGGGGAGTTCACAGTCTAGCAGACAGATATACATGACCTTGACAGAGGGGGAGCTACAGATACACAGAGTGTATACAGGAGCACGAGCCTCCAGGCCAGGCTTAAAGGAATCAGAAAACCAGGACACGAGTTGACACTGAAAGGGTAAGCTGGAGTTTTCCAGACAGACAAGCACTGAGGGGTCTCGAGGGAGAGATGCCAGCAAAGGAAGACAGTGTGGCAGGAGAGGGCCCCTTTGAACTCTAAAGTGGGACAGACAGTGAAGCTCAGAGCAGGGTTCAGATAATTTATGTTCAGATAATGCTGGGCTTGAGAGCATAGATGCTGCTCAAATCCCAGCTGTCTCATTACTCGTTGTGTGAACTCTGCGTCCTTCAGTTTCCTTACCTGAAAAGTGGGGATGATAAACGCACCTCACGTGCGGCTGAGACAGACAAAAATGTATGTACCGCATATGTGGTAGATACTGAATGAAAAACTATATATTAGGTAATGGAAAGGATAAGTGAGAACAGTGTTGAACACGATGTTCAATGAGAAAGATTCATTTTTAATGGTCTTCCAAACTCAAGTGCCAAGAGGCCAGTGCTTCTAGGAACACAAGGATAATATCCTATGTCTTACTTTCTCAGGGGACTGCCTTTTGGGGTTACTTTTGAGACTACTTTTACTTTGGACATGTTAAATGAAATGATAGAAGTAACAGCTTCTCTCCCCAGTCAGATCCACTTTAGAGATCATTCATATTGAGAATTTCAGCTTGCTTAACTGTAAGAACAGAGCTCATTATCTGACTTTCAAAAAAACCTAGAGTATCTTCACCGGCTTGGATAAAGAAATGATAATGTCAAACCTGCCAGTGTTTTCCAAGGAAGGAGATGGGATATTTTTTTCCTGGCCTATGTTTTAGTCTGCTTTCCAAATCTCATCTGAGGCTGGTGGGGACTTTAATTAGAATTAGAACATGGGAAAAAAAAGTACTGTGAAACTACCAGAGTATCTCAGTCACATATGAATGTTGAATATTCATGACATGTAGCCAATGCCGTTTTTTAGGTGAAATTCTCTCAAAGTATTTACTACAACACCCGCTCTCTATGTAAGTGTGTGTTTCTCCCTGTCCAGGGATAACTTATTCTTCATGAAGTTCTGTGAAAATGAAAAAATGGAGTTGGTGAGACTGAATGATACTACCAGTCCTTTCTTTCTGTTGGTATGGGTTGGTTTTGGGCTCTGAGATACCGGTCATGACTTCACAAGCTTCCAAGAAGACAAAGGCAGTGGTGGAGTTGATGTGACCCTTTATATAATGAGTTCTACTCACCCTACGGTGATGTCAAAAATGTTGCTTCCAACAGAGCTGGACACGGCCATGTCCCCAAGTCCCTTCCGGGCCACTATGACACTGGTGATCAGGTCAGGGATTGAAGTCCCAGCGGCCAAAATGGTCAGACCCATGATCTCTTCACTAATGCCAATTGTCTCTCCAACCTAAAAGCCATGACGGGCAAACAGAGGAGTGTTTGAAGTCACAAAACCATCAAGACCACTAACATTTCAATGCAACTCCCTTTTAATGAATTCTTACTCTGTGCTGTGCTGGGTGTTGAGATAATAACAATGAATAAGCCACAGTTGTTGACAGAAAGATTTATATTTTAATGATACTCAGACCCAAGAGATCAGGAATGTTGGCACAAGGATTAAATAGGTAATCTGAAAAAAGAGCTCTGGAAGACTAGAATGCAGCCTCTATTTGATTTTTGTCAAGACCAGGCAGAGGAAGCAGAAGATCAGAGTTATAAATGCCAATTGGTCATTGGCCCCATGGGCCAGTGCCTGACAATGGCACCAGATCGTGTAGCAAATGTGCCCCTTAATTTATGATTGTAGATTAAGAATTGACACCCAGTGTCCCCATTTTCCCTTAACATCTCCTATTGTCTGTAACCCACTCTTAAACATTTTTAGATTGTACCATTTCCACAGAAAACTTGATTTTGGATTTTTAGGGTTTGGTAACATAGGACTGTAAGTCAGCAAGGCGGACTTGCTGAAAGCAACAGTTAGGAAATCAGAGGACCTTGCTCCAAGTCTGGCTCTGGCATTTATTAAGTACTTGACTTAGTGCTAACTGGACCAATTGGGCAATGTCTTTGGTCCTCAATTTCTTTCTTTTTCTTCCAGTTTTATTGAGATGTAATTGACATATAGTTCATGTAGCTGTCACTTTCTAATGGAGAGCAGTGAACCACGAGGGCAGGTATACTAGTTCAGTTCCCTAGGCTCTGGGGCGGTGTGACCGTCAAATAAAGGCAGCTCCCAACTATGCTTTTAAGCTAGTGGGAACCAGCTATTATTGGCAAACCTGTGCATAACAAATAGCTGAGCACTAAATGGTGCACTTCCTATCATTTATAGCTTTTACGGGTCAAAGGTGCAAATGACAGAATTAGTGCTACAGACTTAATAACAGAATCTGTTATTTGATCAGCTGTCTGGATGTTTTGAAAGAGAAAAACATTTCTTTGGTGAAAAGAAAGAGAAACGTCTCATTCATTATTGGCAAATAAGGCTTCTCTTTGTGCATTCTGTATTTCTGGGCTTTTTATTTTTGATAATTATAGTTGTTCCAGGGATTGTGTTTGTATTTTTCTACAAGAGAATGAAAAGAGAATAAGACTGTGGAATTAAGATAATCATTAAAAAGTAAAGAAAAAGATCGAAGCTTGTAGGATATTTTCGAGGAAGGCTAAAGAAAAATATATAGGAACAATACATTCCAGTAAGTGAAAAAAATCACTTTTTTTTCTTTATCTGTACATGGAAGAATAAAAATAATTATTATAGAAGGCCATTATATATGTTATAAATGGCAAACATTCATAGCCTGGAAATCTGGAGGCTGAGAAACAGCTTTTTAACTTTTTTTAACGGGTGTGCTCAATCGTGTCCGACTCTTTGCGACCTCATGGACTGTAGCCCGCCTGGCTCCTCTGTCCATGGGATTTCCCAGGCGAGAATACTGGAGTGGGTTACCATTTCCTTCTCCAGGGGATCTTCCCGACCCAGGGATTGAAACTTCTGCGGTGATTTCTGTTGGATATTGTTAGGAAACGTCTCCTCGTGAATGTAGAAAATAATGACTTGGGGGCAAACAGAATGTCTTCAGGGGGCCAATGATTTTTGGAAATATTGAGGAAGAGTAATCTGAAGTCAATGTCAGTAAAATAACTGTGATAGGAATAATATGAAATACATTGTAGGAATAACACTTGGTTTATCAGCCAATATTTTCAGTGGATTTTGTTAGTGATGCCATATGTTCTTTCTAAAAAAAATTAAGGTGTAATTTCCATACAGGAAAATTCACCCTTTTAAAAAAAGTGTACGGTTTTGTGAGTTTTGAAAAATATATGCAATCCTGTTTCTCCACACCCTCATCAACAAATGGTATTGTCTGTCTTTTTGGTTGTAGTTGTCCTAATGGTTGTGAAGTGGTATCTTATGATTATTTTTAAAACAACTTTAATTAGCTCTAAGCTTAACTCTTATCTGTAAACTGTGGATAATAATATTACCTGCCCCACAGAATTTATACCCACGTAGAAGGACAAAGGGAGGTGAATTGTGCATATTCAGGCAGTACACATTCAGTCAATAACGGTAACTGTTAGTACCTCTGAGAACATAAGACCGAACATAAGACCTTTGTACCTCCTTTTTCCTTTCATGTGTTACAACAAACAATTCCTGAGAGTTTATTCTGGTGATGGGCATTATGACTGGTATTGAGTTAGAAGTAGTAAAAGTGAAATACGTCATCATTTTTTGTAAATTCAGGCTCAAAGAGGAGACCATTTTGTCTCCACGTCTTTTCCTAAGAGCCAGTTTGATGAGAACGTGAGGTGAGTGGCTGTCCAAGTGAAAGGAAGTGTCGCAGAGCTAGGCAAAACCCTGACATTCCTCCAGGCCCGGGCTGGCCTGGTTTCAGGCTGCAGAGGGCAAGTTGTGGATAGACTTGCCTTTCCTCCACACAGCTGTCTGGGGCTATGCCAACTTGATTCCACCCTGCAGAGAAAGGCCAGGAGATGAGGGAAAGTTAAGTGGAGTGAATTCCTTTAGTCCTGGAATATGTGTGTCAGCTGCTATACCCTTGTGCCAGTTTCAGAAAGCAAACACACTGATGAGCCACCTGGCAGCCAAGAGAAAAGCCAGGCAGATGTGTGTCCTTCTCAAGGTCTTACCTGATGTGCCCACCAGACCATCAAGTAAGAGAAGACGGCGATCCAGGAGATGGAGCCGAAAAACGTGATGGGAAAAAACTTCCTTGATGACTGCAAGAGAACCAGGAAGAGGGGAGAGTGTGAGTACTAACCGAGGTGATCTGCCATCCTGGTGAAAAGTGAGAGTGTTAGTTGCTCAGTCATCTCCAACTCTTTGCGACCCCCATGGACTGAAGCTTGCCAGGCTCCTCTGTCTAGGGGATATTCCAGGCAAGAATACTAGAGTGGATTGCCATTCCCTTCTCCAGGGGATCTTCCCTACCCAAAGATCAAACCCAGGTCTCCTGCATTGCAGGCAGATTCTTCACCATCTGAGCCACTGGGGAAACCCATCAGTAACCCTTGGTTGAGCTGGGACATTAAGATTTCTCTCGGGAATGTGAAATTGGTTGAAGCCAAGCCATCATAAAACTGGCTGCTGAGATGGGAAGTCTTTTTTTTTTAATTTATTTTTAATTATATGATATTGCTTTACAATGTTGTTGGTTTCTGCCATACAACATAAATCAGCTGAAAGTATACATCCATCTCCTCCTTCTTGAACTTCTCCCCCATTCCACCCCTCTAGGTTGTCACAGAGCACTGGGCTGAGCTGCCTGTGTTATGCAGCAACTTCCCACTAGCTATCTATTTTACATATGGTAATGTATATGTGTCAATGCAACTCTTAGTTCGTCCCACCTGAGATGGCAGTCTTTTTTTTTTTTTTTTTTTTTTTCCCTAATTTTATTTTATTTTTAAACTTTACATAATTGTATTAGTTTTGCCAAATATCAAAATGAATCCGCCACAGGTATACATGTGCTCCCCATCCCGAACCCTCCTCCCTCCTCCCTCCCCATACCATCCCTCTGGGCCGTCCCAGTGCACCAGCCCCCAGCATCCAGCATCATGCATCGAACCTGGACTGGCAACTCGTTTCCTACATGATATTTTACATGTTTCATTGCCATTCTCCCAAATCTTCCCACCCTCTCCCTCTCCCACAGAGTCCATAAGACTGTTCTATACATCAGTGTCTCTTTTGCTGTCTTTTGAAGAGAAGGTCTGTTCCTACTGCTGGGTGCTCAGATGCTCTCTGTTCCTGCCCTTTCCCAAGGCTTGGCTTCTCAACCTTGCCTTCAACCCCTCAGTACTCCATATCCCCCTTCCTTCTCCTGCTCCCTTTTCTACCTCCTCTTCAAGTTCATGAGAATCAGTCTCTATCGCTTTGACTCATGTATCCTAATAATAATCCATCTGCCAGAAAGCCTATGGGATTAATTACATTTAACAAGAAAGATCAATAGTTTCAAAAACAAATGGGCTCATTTTACAGCCCTGCGGATTATGAGGAAAAGCCACAGAGAAGAAGCTATCACCACAGTTAATACAGGTTCCTGAGGATGGCCAGTCTCTCAGATACTGGAGCCACACAAGTAGCAGATGCCCACTTGCGCTGCTCTCCACGGGAGTCGCAGAGTAGACACTCTTGGGAATGTTTCCTCTCCTGTTCTCTACCCTTAACTATGTAATGTCCAACTACGGAATTGGGCTTTTAGCCCTAGGCTTTGTGCAATCTCAGGCTTACAGGATGAGCACTTTTCAAATTTCTTTCAAACATCGGCCCAAATCAGATAGCAAAATGCAATGTTTCTTATTGATCCCACTACAGGGAAATCCATGCTTGCGTTGGATGGTAGTGGTGTCTTACTGATGCTCTTTTTGCAAATTGGGATCCTTTAAAACATGCTCAGAAAGCATAATATTCTTAGAGAGCCACTTATTATTGCCAAACACTTTTTATTTCAAAGCTTTCCACTTTTAGAGACAATCTTAGTTTTTGCTTTGATAATACCATCCAGTTCTGCCCAGAGAAATAAATGTAGTTAACTTGGATGAATACTATCTCACTTGTCTGAAGGGCTGACCTTGGGCAGTCACAAAGAACACTTCTGCCACAGCTTTTGAGAGCTTCATTAACAGCAAAAGATAAACCTGTACACGGTAATCTTTTGAATATCAATAATGACAAACACAGTCTTATCGCTCCAAACAGGCTTGCGTTCTCTGTACTTAGTTCAAGTTTTTAATATATGTTTTCATTATCATTCACATGGTTCTGTTAAATTTCACAAGAATCATTTTCTTTCTTCCAATGGCTGTGGTTTTTCTTGGGCCACTGGTTAGTATGGATGTCTGTAAGACCAGTGCTCTTGATTCAACTGAGGAAAAACATCAGACCCCAGTAAGTAGCCACAATCTTATTTTTAAATGTTTCCCCTGAAACATCTGGCTGAAATATTTTCACATGTCAGACTCAGACTCTTTCTGAGGACCTGAGTACTATTTAACGGGTTATGGGAAAAAAGTAATCAATTTTCAAAGTGGAGGTTGAGACAGTTACTTTGAAAGCAAATTCCTTTTTTAAAAAAATGTGTTTATTTTTATTTGGCTGCCCTGGGTCTGAGTTGTGGCACGCAGGATCTTCAGTAGCATATAGGTTCTTTGTTCCCTGTTAGTTGCTCAGTTATGTTTGACTCTTTGTGACCCTGTGGACTGTAGTCTGCCAGGCTCTTCTGTCCAGGCAAGAATCCTGGGGTGGGTAGCCATTACCCTTCTCCAGGGGATCTTCCTGACCCAGGGACTAAACCCAGGTCTCCTGTATTGCAGGCAGATACTCTATCATCTGAGCCCTGACCAGGGACCCAACCTGGGCCTCCTGTGCTGGGAGCACAGACTTAGCCACTGGACCATCAGAAAAGTCCAAAAAGCAAATTCCTTTAAAGCAAGGAGGTAGCTCCAGCTGGAGATGAGATTATCTGAGCCTTGGAATTGCCAGTGCCAAGTTTCCCCATGCAAGGCATTTAGCTGATTAGAGTCTCCATTCTTTTCCTCTGGTCACAAGTCACTGTTTCAGGACCCTAGGTGTAATGAGCATTTTATCTCCCACGGCCATGCTGTGTCATAGGGAAGAGAAGGGCCCCTCTTGTGATGTGGGGCCACAAGTGTGGTTTGAGCAGCAGCCTGTTTTTAGTTTGATTCTGAACATTCTGGGAGGATATGGAGTATAATCTCCACACTATAACATGGCACATGGACTGGATATCCTGGGAGAGTCCTCATTTCATAGACTGTCCCCTTTCCAGGTTAGTTAACATACTAAGTATGTAAATATTATTTTATTATTATTTAAGTTTTTGTACATTTGCATATCTGTTCATTGATATAGTGTCACAAGTCAGAATCAAATTATTTCAATATATTTCTCATCCGAAAAATATCCCTGAAGCATAAAACATTCCCGGTCAAGAGGCAGAAAATAAGTAATTGAATTAAAGATTTAAAGGGGCCAGTTCAAATCAATGTATTAGTGGAAACCTCTGTAATTCATATTTGATGCTTCAGTTCAGTTCAGCTCAGTTCAGTCGCTCAGTTGTGTCCGACTCTTCACGACCCCATGAACCTCAGGACGCCAGGCCTCCCTGTCCATCACCAACTCCTGGAGTTCACCCCAACTCATGTCCATTGAGTCAGTGATACCATCCAATCACCTCATCCTCTGTCATCCCCTTCTCCTCCTGCCCTAAATCTTTCCCAGCATCAGGGTCTTTTCAAATGAGCAGCTCTTAGCCTCAGCTGGCCAAAGTATTGGAGTTTCAGCTTCAATATCAGTCCTTCCATTGAACATCTAGGACTGATCTCCTTTAGGATGGACTGGTTGGATCTCCTTGCAGTCCCAAGGGACTCTCAAAAGTCTTCTCCAACACCACAGTTCAAAAGTATAAATTCTTTATTTATAAAGCACTCAGCTTTCTTTATAGTCCAACTCACATCCATACATGACTACTATTAAAACCATAGCCTTGACTAGAGGGACCTTTGTTGACAAAGTTATGTCTCTGCTTTTTAATATGCTGTCTAGGTTGGTCATAACTTTCCTTCCAAGGAGTAAGGCGTCTTTTAATTTCATGGCTGCAATCACCATCTGCAGTGATTTTGGAGCCCCCCAAAAATAAAGTCTGACACTGTTTCCACTGTTTCCCCATCTATTTGCTATGAAGTGATAGGACCAGATGACATGATCTTAGTCTTCTGAATATTGAGCTTTAAGCCAACTTTTTCACTCTCCTCTTTCACTTTCATCAAGAGGTTCTTTAGTTCTTCTTTACTTTTCTGCCATAGGGGTGTGTTCATCTGCATATCTGAGGTTATCGATATTTTCCCAGCAATCTTGATTCCAGCTTGTGCTTCCTCCAGCCCAGCGTTTCTCATGATGTACTCTGCATATAAGTTAAATAAGCAGGGTGACAATATACAGCCTTGACGTACTCCTTTTCCTATTTGGAACCAGTCTGTTGTTCCGTGTCCAGTTCTAACTGTTGCTTCCTGACCTGCATACAGGTTTCTCAAGAGGCAGATCAGGTGGTCTGTTATTCCCATCTCTTTTAGAATTTTCTACAGTTTATTGTGATCCACACAGTCAAGGCTTTGGCATAGTCAATAAAGCAGAAATAGATGTTTTTCTGGAATTCTCTTGCTTTTTCCATGATCCAGCGGATGTTGGCAATTTGATCTCTGGTTCCTCTGCCTTTTCTAAAACCAGCCTGAACATCTGGAAGTTCATGGTTCACGTATTACTGAAGCCTGGTTTGGAGAATTTTGAGCATTACTTTGCTAGCGTGTGAGATGAGTGCAATTGTGCGGTAGTTTGAGTATTCTTTGGCATTGCCTTTCTTTGGGATTGGAATGAAAACTGACCTTTTCCAGTCCTGTGGCCACTGTTGAGTTTTCCAAATTTGCTGACATATTGAATGCAGCACTTTCACAGCATCATCTTTTACAAGTCTTAATCAAGAAGCTAACTAGTAATTATTTGACATATAAATGTACCTAGTGTTGGATTAGGGGCTCATTGAAAAAAAAGATTAAAAATAATTTTTCTTTGTAAAATTTCAGGTCTTCATCCTTAACTAGGGGTAGGAAAAGTCTGGGCACCTATTCTGTACCTAGATCTTGAACTAGACATGAAATTTAAATCTAGGTCTGTCTGACTCTATATAGCACATATTCTTAGATGTTAGGAATCCAGGTTATATTCATTTCTAAAGAAAAGACAGGGCCAATAATGCTCAAAATATACCCAGCTTTGGACACTTAATGGTCATTATCATCATAATACTAGCTTGTGCTCTGAATGTCAGAAAATAAAGAACATCAGGGAAATACAGACTAGCATTCCAGCTGTACGACCATCTGCCTCACCCAGCCTCCCATACAGTTCTTTCTTTGGAAGCATCAACTTTTCATGCATCAGCAGTTTGGCTAAGTGTTTCTGGACCATCAAAGTACCTTATCATTTCCAATTTCACAGCCCAGGTAATTCCTTCTTTCATTTTTTTCTGGATTATTCCCCTTCTTTGGACTCTATGGACTCATTCCAGTTATCACTGCCCAGTAGAACCTGTACAGTTATTTAGTTACCAGTCTCATTGGAAGGCTTCCCTGGTGGCTCAGTGGGTAAAAGAATATGCCTGCAATGCTGGAGACCTGGGTTCGATCCCTGGGTTGGGAAGATCCCCTGGAGAAGGGAATGGCAACCCACTCCAGTGTTCTTGCCTGGAGAATCCCTTGGGCAGAGATGCCTGGCAGGCTGCAGTCCACAGGGTCACACAGAGTTGTACATGACTGAGCAACTAACACTTAATACTCATTGCAAGGAAGAAAGAGCTCTTCAAGCCAAGGTCTGGTGTGTCAATTCCTGGTTTGTAATGGTGGCTCATTCTGACATCTGGTGGGATGGGCCTCACACCAATTAGCAGAAAGCAAATTGTGTCCATGTGCTGGCTGGCACATGTGTCCATTTTGTTCCCGATGTAATGGTTTACTTGTATAATTGATAGCTAATGTTCTCATTAGAAGTTTTTAGTACATCAGAATGATACTTTCTTGGCTTAGAAAACATTGCTGGACACTAGCTGGTGGCACAAATTTGCCATCTACTTATTTAAATTAAAAAAAAAATATTCACCGAGCATCTCCTCTGTGCAAGGTTCTGGGGCATACATATTTAACAAAGTTCTTCAAAGCAATCCTGTTAAAGATTGAAAGTATGGTCTCTGGATTACTATGACCAGTAGTAATCCTTGCTTGTCAATTACCAGCAATGTGCCCTGAGACAAACTATTTCATCTCTCTATGTCTCAGTTTCTGTAAAATGAGGGGAATAACAATATCTAGTTGTATTGAGGATTTCATGCAGATGAAATGTCTATCAAATTCCTTGCATGGAACAAGTGCTCAGATAGTAATGGGAGTTGTTATTAGACAATATTAACCTCAATTTGATTTTTAAGACATGAAAAAACTGAAACTCAGGGAGGTGAAAATGACCTCAGACATCTGGCTTAGAGTCTTGGCTTTGCTTCTTATTAGCTGGTCTTGCTTGGACAGGTCACTCAAACTCTCAGGGCCCCAATCACTCCATCCTTGCTAGAACCATCCTTGGTTCACAGTAGACACATAATAAATACTTGGTGAGTGAACTAATGCATGACAGAAACTGCAAAATCCTGGGTGAGTTGTAAGTACCTTCCTAGATCTGATGGGTCATGTTTTGGTATCTCATGCATTCCTGTTTTGGAAGAACACGCATCCTAGGCCATGAGAGAATATAACTTTGGGGGGTCTTTGTTTCCTTTATTATTTTCAATTTTCATCAAAGACATTAAGGTTGCATTTCAGTTCTTGGACTTTTAAAAGAAAGCCACTAATTTAAGAAAACTATAAATGTGAAACCCACATTAATTATCTGAGCTGAAAGTATGCATAATTCAGCAAATACTGTCATACAATTTGCATATAAATTAAGTGGAAATAAAAACAAGTGGGGGTATAATTTACTCTGAAACTAGATGTGTATACATTTTAAAAAATCCTGTTTTCATTGTAATTATTGTCAAGGTTTAGGATGCTCATCTCCATGGGTAAGTCAAAAACTACTCAGGATGCAGAGCTACCAGGCTCTGAGGAGTAGCAAGTGTCTCTTCTCTCCCTGGGTAATTTTTCAAGAGGCCCTGTGGCAAGACATGAGGACAGTGGCAGACTGAAAAAAATGGCCATATCACGTTACAATTCCTCCCATGGAGAGATAAGGTCTGTTTCCCAAGCTTTTGAATCGGGGCTGGCCTTAGGCCTTGCTCTGACCAATAGAATGTGGTAGAAATGACAGCATGCAGGCTCTAAACTAGATCTTTGTGGCTTTGTGACTTTCATTTTCACTACTCTTGGAACTTGGCCGTCATATGAATAAGCCCAGGCTAGACTGCTTAAGGACAGAAGACCACGTGGAACAGAATCAAGGTGTTCCAGCTGACATTCCAGCCTCCAGCTATGTAAGTGAGAGGTGGAACTGTCAGGCCAAGCCTCAGCCACATTGCCAACTCGGAGGATTATGGGCTAAAAGAATACTTGTTTTAAGTCACTAAGTTTTGGGATGTTATGCAACAAAAGCTAACTTATGCAAGATCAAACCTAATGAAACTCTCTTGAGCTGAGCATGAGCAAGAAGCTGCTTACTGGCCTTTGTACCAACCAGCAAGCTTGTTTTGTTTGGCATTCCATATATGCAAAGAGTGACCATGTAACTCAAGCCTGTATGCTCTGAGAGTAAACTGGGACTATTGTATCGATGGTTATCTATGGTTTCCTGAATCACAGAACATTAAAGCTGGCCAGAAATTTAGAGATCTTCCTCCACTCCTGTATTTCACAAAGGAGGAAATATGAGGTCGAGATTTGAGATGTGACTTTCCCATGATCGCACAATGCGTGTGTCTCGTGGGAAAAACCACTGCAGTCAACATGGTAGCATGAGATTGCTCCAGAGTCAGGAGACCTGGGTTTGAGTCTAGCTGCTCCCTCTAGTGAAAGTGAAAGTAAAGTCGCTCAGTCGTGTCCGACTCTTTGCGACCCCACGGGCAGTAGCCTGCACCAGGCTCCTCTGTCCATGGGATTTTCCAGGCAAGAATACTGGAGTGGGTTGTCATTTCCTTCTCCAGGGAATCTTCCCAACCCAGGGATTGAACCCAGGTGTTCCGCATTGTAGACAGACGCTTTACCATCTGAGCCACCAGGGAAGTCCTAGCGAGAGCATGAAGTCCTAGCTCTCACTAGTAAGACTGTGCTTTGTTTCCTCTACTGAGTTTAGAGCAACTTAAAAATAGGAATTGTGGGACTTCCCTGGAGGTCCAGTGGTTAAGACTCTGCACTTCCAATGCAGGGGATGTGAGTTTGATCCCTGGTTGGGGAACTAAGATCCCACATGCCAGCGTGGTGTGGCCAAAACATTAAAAAAAAAAAAAAGAGGAATTGTGACTGATGTGACTTTATGTCTCTTTTAGGGCATAAAGCCTGATGCCTGGCACATAATATATGTTTAATAAATATTTGCTGAGGAAATCTACAAACACCCAAGGTTCTACCTAAAAGCCTCATTTCTGCTTGGAACAGCACATGGTATACTCAGGAAAAGACAGAAAAAAATCCAGTCCACACAGCAATGGCCCTTGGGGGTACAGTGGGGAAAAATCCCACCAACCACCCCAGCACACGCTGTGGGGGCTGGCTCCTGTGGGGTACTGCTCAGCAAATGACCAGTCAGCGGCACTGCACGGGGAGTATCCTGTTCAGCTGCATCTGCTTGCTTTTCACCCTGGGGATTACGGCATCAGCCAGAGCAGGTCTAACTGTAGCCATGGTGGAGTCCTGTTTGTGGTCCAGGAGTCCCTGCTTGACAGCGCTGATCTTCCCTAACAGCTTCCTTGACTCGGATCACAGAGGGAGCGAGTACTCTGCCAGCCTTTGCTCTGAGTCCCACCCAGCCCTGAGGTTCCAGGACCTTGAGTCGCTGGCAACCTCCTCCTCCCATTCCTGCACGTCTTCCTGATGGCTCCAGCAGTTGTACACTGACATCGATCACTCTTTTCTTTAAAAGTTATTTAAAAAATTATTATTAAATTAAAAAATCGATGTAGAATTGATTTACAATATCATGTTTCAAGTGTACAGTACAGTGATTCAGTCCTATATATATACACTATGTGTATATATTCTTCAGATTCTCTTCCCTTACGGGTTATTATAAGACACTGAGTCTAGTCCTCTGTGCTGTACAGTAGGTCCATGTTGGTTATCTGCTTTATAACATTGATCAGTCTTATTAGTGAACCAGGCCCCTCTGCTCTGGGCCATATCACACTAGATCTGCTGTGGGGATTTAGAAAACCCTGTCTGTCTCCCTCATTTTCCTCCCTGAGCTAAGCAAAAGCATTGAGCTAAATAGCAGAGCAGTGGTGACAGAGAGAGAGGGAGAGACAGGCAATGAGTGAGTGAGTGCATGTGAGCATGTACATCTCAGAAATGTCCTTGTGATGGGAGCCAAGAAGAAACTGAACGCATTCCAGCTATTTGGCTGCAGGTTTCCAGGAAGCCAGGCCTTTGTATAGAGCAGATGCTCTGTAACAGCATCTTGAACAAAGAAACCTAGATAGTGCTTTAAATGAGCCACACCTGCTACATTCACCCATTCCTAGCAAATGTCTAATGCCAGGGGTCTTTATGTGAGGGGTCATTCCTGGCCTGTACTTGATAAGACAAGGCTCTCTGTCAGGTTGGCTTATTTCTGGGTCAGAACAGAGTAATGAGACAGGATGTTTCTCCAGTCTTTTTCAAATGAGGAAAGTGGGATCATCGCGGGGCTTTTGAAGAAGGATGCTAAATTATGCTGGATGTTATTGCAGTATTCTATTCCAAATGCTTTTAGCAATGTTTTTGTATTTTTACCTTCTGGCACCAAGAAATATGAGGAAGAGCCCAAGCTGTGTGGTCACATGGGCCTGGGTGTGAATCTCAGCTCCATGCCCTAGGAAGTGACCAGGCATGAGCTAGTTAACTCCTTTTGCCTAAGTTTCTTTCTACTTATGCCTATATATATATATATATAAAATTAGTAGATATACACTTTTGTTGAATGAGTACATGTGTGAAGGCCCATAATAAAAAAGGGAAGCTGTTTCTCTTTATTTCTTTATTTGTCATTAGTTCTTTCACCTTTTGGGGCAGTGGCCCAAGAACCCAGTTTGACAACACTGGAGGGGATGTTCTTTTAAGCTGATCTACACTCAGACTATACTTTGCTGATTGTAAGATGGTATTGTGTTCATAGCACCCAGCACACAATCGTGGAAGATAATAATATTCATTATGGTAATGATAATACTGGAGGGAGCAGATCAGACATGTACGCATTTATACCACACGAATGCATTGCTTTAAATTATTTTTTGAATTGAATGAGTAATTTGTGTACACAAACAGTCAACAAAATGCAAGTCACCCTTCTGCCTCAGACCTTCATTTCCACTTTGCAGAGACAATCACTGTGGTAGTTTTAAAACATGGTTGCAAATTCTTTGAAATTGCTGCCATCAAGGGTGTCATATGCTGTAGGACACTGATAATTTTGTTGCCCTAGACAGATTTATGATCGCTCTGACTAGTAGAGTTCAGTGGAGGTGACTGTGTGACTGCTGAGACTAGACTAACCAGAGACAAGGAGCTTCTCCTTGTGTGGCAAGAACACTGACTCTTGGAGCCAGGACCTCTTATGAAAGACATTTGACTATCTTGATGCTGCCATACAGTGAGGAACCCCAGTCACACAATAGGTTCTCTAGGGGATGATCCCAACTGAGCCCAGACTTTGAATCATCTCTGCTCAGGTGCCAGAAACATGAGCGAAGAAATCTCCAGATAGTTCTGCAGCTGCTGCTGCTGCTAAGTCGCTTCAGTTGTGTCCGACTCTGTGTGACCCCACAGATGGCAGCCCATCAGGCTCCTCTGTCCCTGGGATTCTCCAAGAAAGAATACTGGAGTGGGTTGCCATTTCCTCCTCCAATGCATCAAAGTGAAAAGTGAAAGTGAAGTCACTCAGTTGTGTCCGACTCTTTGTGATCCCATGGACTGTAGCCTACCAGGCTCCTCTGTCCATGGGATTTTCCAGGCAAGAGTGGATTGCCATTTCCCTCTCCACCAGATAGTTCTAGCCCCCAGTCATCTAAGCCTTCCCAGCTGAGGCCACAGACATTCTGGAACAGAGACCAGCCATCCCCAGTGTGTCCATTTGAATCCCTGATCCACAGGATCCACGAGCAAAATAACCTGGTTGTCATTTCACACCACTAAGTTCGGGGGGTGGTTCATTATGTATATTTGCTAACCAGAACAATCACTATCATCACGCATCTGTCCAGAGAAATTTCAAGCACATATATACATACGCATGTATATATGTCATCCTTTCTTCCTTTCCTTATAGGAGCAGACTCTTGTTGTATGCTGTGCTTCCCCTCCTCCCCTGACGAGAAATTAAAAAAAAAAAAAAATGCTTTACTTACAGGTTTTCGAACATCAGGTAAGGTAATCCAGAGAGGAAACACTATGGGGAGAACAATTAGGAATGTGACTTGTTTGCGTGGATCAGAAGGCCAGGCCAGGCTGAGAGGCTGGTCCTCTTCATCTTCACCTGTCTCTGTGGTCTGTTGTAGAAACAAGGAGATAAAAAAATAAACAAAAATGATAATAACGTCCTCAGGCCACAAAACAAGGAGGGGATCTTCAGATCCCACTAGCAGCTTTCTTGGGTCATCTCAGCTGCTTTCATCTATGGACTTTTTAGGTCTATAAGAGAATCCCATCTGTCATAGTCCGAATCTCAGGAACAAGAAATACATTGCTCAGCCATGTGGATTTAAGAACTTCCTTTCCTTTTTACCTTTCCTGGTGTCTCAGATGGTAAAGCGTCTGCCTACAATGTGGGAGCCCTGGGTTCTATCCCTGGGTCAGGAAGATCCTTGGGGAAGGAAATGGCAACCCGCTCCAGTACTCTTGCCGGGAAAATCCCATGGATGGAGGAGCCTAGTGGGCTATAGTCCATGGAATCGCAAAGAGTCAGATGTGACGAGTGACTTCACTTCACTTCACTTTCCTTTCCCTGAACATTCTCTAGCTTCCTGAATTGATCATTTCAACTGGAGTGAATTACAGTGCCAATCCATGAACTTCATAGGAGAAACCACGTCTGCATAGCAAAAGACCCCAATTATGCAAATCTATGTTGTATTTGCAGGCTTCCTCTGTTGAATGCAACATATATTTGGCTCAGTGGCTCAGTGGTAAAAGAATCCTCAGGTTCCATCCTGGATTGGGAAGATCCCCTGGAGGAGGGCACGGCAACCCCCTCCAATATTCTTGCCTGGAGAATCCCATGGACAGAGGAGCCTGGTGGGCTACAGTCCATGGGGTCGCAAATAATTGGACATGACTTAGCGACTAAACAACAATGTTGCATTCGCAGAGAAACAAGAGAATGAAGTAGAGGTGCTAAAAGTGTGGGTGTGGGGTGCACAGGGCCGCAGAGCTGGGGGTAAATCTCAGTGTTTCTGTCCAGGCAGCAAGCAGCCTGCGTTTTATTTGCTGCCTGCTGAAGTCAGCAGCTTTTGAACTTGAGCAAAAAGGGGCAGAAGGCAGATCAGGGCCTGGCAGGATGACTATTAGCCTGTCAGATGGGCCCTCCAAACCTCCAACACAGTGCTGCAGATAGCATCCATCACTCCCTTCCCTGCTTGTTTAAACATGAAAGTGTAGCAGTCAGGACCATGCGTCAGATCTAAAAATATCAATAGGAATTTTCCACTGATGCTTCCTTTTGAGATCATATAAATAACACACACAGCTCCTGCTCCCCTGTGTCCCCCACCTGGGACTCTTGCTTCCAGAATCCTGGAGTATTTCAAGCAGTAGCACTGAATCCCACCAGCACCTCTCCCTAGGGAGGTGGTAGGTGGGCCAGTCTCAGGCCATGTGGTCTACAGGAAAAGCATGCGACTAGAGACAGGAATGAGTGTGACGCTCGACCTGCTACTGTGTTATGTTTACTTATTTATAATGTATACCCTAATACTGCCAAAAGGATTTTTAGTGGCTTACACAATCACCCTCACTTTCTCTCCAGGAGTTGAAACAAATAATTAAAAAAGCTAATCTTAAGCCATACTGAAAAAGGTTCTTTCCATATGAGTGTATGTCCTTGGCAGCAAGTGAAAGAATTTTAAACACCAAATACGAGGGAATTAAGAGGATTAGGTAATAAGGCAGAATTAGGAAGTTGGTGCATATTATTTGGGTTGTCTGGATCTTCATTAAATATGCTTATGTTCTCCATCTCATTGTTCTGTAATACGTTGGAAAAGAAGGAGGATCTAAAATCAGTCATCTACGTTTCCACCTTAGGAAACAGGAAAATGAAGCACAAATTAGATCCAAAGTAAGCAGGAGAAAAGAGATAATAAAAATCAGAGAAGAAATCAATGACACTGAAAACAGGAAGTCAACAGAGAAAGTCAACAAAAGCAAAAGCTGTTTCTTTCGCTATGTAGGGTCCATCCACTGTTTCCTTTACCCATCCCTAGCGCTCCTGCCCCTGACAGAAGCTTGGGTGTGCTGTTCCTGGTTCCTCCTCTGAGCCACCTCCACCTTCTCCCAGCAGATGCAGCAGATGTAGCAAATATCACTCCCTATAGGGCTCACCCAGCCTCCCAAGGGGTCAGTTGACTACATGAATAATCTCTATGTAATGAGACCAGTGAAGACTAGAAAAGAGGTGCATGTTAACTGTTTCCTTCCAGATATGATCTTTCTTGTTTCACTCCAAATGAATGACTTTCTGCTCCCCACCTGGGAGATGCCTCAGGAATAGGGAGGATCATGCGAGAGTTGAGACCTTACATTACATGCAATAAGTACCCTGTATCATGCAAGGTGAATGGTTTTATTCAGACAGAGAGGAGTCTAGCACTTCCTTGAAGACCCATCAATCTGATCTGGTCATCAAGCTCCTTCCCCTTCCAGAATGGACACTCCCCCACCCCGCCATGGTCAGATCCCCCACTGCCATCTGCAATCTAGAAACTTCTCTCTAGACTCTAAGTTAACCTTTTTTTTAGAGAAAAAAGCAAAAGCAACTCTTTATGACTCATATCATTTTAATGACACCAACAGATGGTGACATTTCATCAATAACCCTTCTGCTTATAACCTACGGATTAGCTCCTTTCTCCATCTGCCAAAGTCACCAGGCAGGCAGTGCCACCAGCAAATAGTGGAAAATAATTGTCTGTTTAGATACATAAGCTCTAAACACACTACCATCCAACGCAAACAATTAGCTATATTGTACGGCTTCCAAAAGCTGCATTTAAGGTGGCTGTTGCTAGAGCAGAAATGGACAAGGAGAAGATGCTGGGTCTCAGGTTACACAAACAGTGCTCTCTGTGGGGACATCATGGCCTCTTGTGGATGAAGCTTGCCATAGACAGAAGTTCAGGGGCCCAGAATCCTGCAGAGCATTTGAGAGGTACCCAGGGAGCAAGGCTGTCAGCATGTCTTAGGGGAAATTCTCTTTGTCTTTTTGCCAAGTGCAATCTCACTCTGGTTCAATGGGTGACAGCTTGCAAGCTAGTTAGAAAAGTGGAAAAAAAGTACTGTTCCAAGTCTGGGGCTTGTTTTGCCTTTGCCCAAGCTGGGGCTGCTGGCATGCTCATTTGTCTCAACCCCAGGAGAGGCTGGGCAATGATTTTCCAGTTTTTCCTGGAGTCGTGGCATCCTCACTTTGACCTTGCAATAACCCATCCTTACCTCCTAAAACTTCTGTAGCATATCCAGAGAAAATGCAAAAATGATCCAGAAAGAAAAAGTCAGCTGTCTTGTGATAAAAGGGTTTAGAATAGTGTAAGATCTGGGGTCTCTGTAGAATCCCTACTCCTACTACTGCTAAGTCGCTTCAGTCGTGTCCGACTCTGTGCGACCCCATAGACGGCAGCCCACGAGGCTCCCCCGTCCCTGGGATTCTCCAGGCAAGAACACTGGAGTGGGGTGCCATTTCCTTCTCCAATGCATGAAAGTGAAAAGTGAAAGTGAAGTCGCTCAGTCGTGTCCCACTCTTAGCGACCCCACAGACTGCAGCCTACCAGGCTCCTCTGTCCATGGGATTTTCCAGGCAAGAGAGAACTGGAATGGGTTGCCATTGTCTTCTCTGTAGAATCCCTAGAATTATGCAAAATCAGGGCAGCAATGATTGATTTTGCAACCCCTGACACAGGCTTCCCACGTGGGGCTAGAGGGTAAAGGACCTGCCTGCCAATGTAGGAGATATAAGAGATGTGGGTTTGATCCCTGGGTCAGGAAGATCCCCTGGAGGAGGGCACAGCAACCCACTCCAGTACTCATGCCCAGAGAATCCCATGGAAAGAGGAGCCTGGTGGGCTACAGTCCGTACGGTCGCAAAGAGTCGGACACAACTTAGCAACTAAACAATACTCCCTGACATGGAAAACCTGAGCCTCAAAGTTTCCACACAGTGACGTTCTGGTTGTCCAATCTTGAAGGAGCCAATGCATCCTGGCAGGAAGAGCAGGTGCTGGAGGATCAAGAGATTTGAATTTCAAAGGGGAGACAAAACAAACAGCACCAAAGAATTTATTCTTTATCTATTACGAGGATGCTGGCAAATGACACAGCAAGAGCTTCTGATTGTTCTCTAGTATCTATTCTGCATGTTACGGATGGAATTGTGTCTTTTCCAAACTCCTGTGTTGAAGTCCCAGCCCCCAGGACCTTAGCTGTGACTGAAGACAAGGCCCTTAAAAAGGTGATCAGGTTAAAATGAGGGCTTTATGAGGGGTCTTAACCCACTGCAATTGGTGTCCTTATAATAGGAGGTTAGGACTCAGAGAGACACCAGGGATGTGCATGCTCAGAGCAAAGACCACATGAGGACAAAGCAAGAAGGCAGCCAAACGTAAGGAGAGGGGCCTCAGCGGAAAATGACCTCTAGACACCTTGATCTTGGATGTTCAGCCTCCAGAACTGTGAGGAAATAAATTTCTGTGGTTTAAGCCACCTGGCCTCTGATTTTTTTTTTTTTTAATGGCAGCCCTAGAAACCTAACATATTGCCCTTGTGCTTTAGTGACAGAAGGCCTCCTTTTACCTGGGCCTGGAATAAAGTCTCTATTTCCAACCTTTCTTGTCATGGGATTAAGTTCTGGCCAATGAGATGGAATGGGAAGTATCTTCTGCAACTTCTGGGATGTGTCTTTAAAGGGTGGAGGCGTATCCTTCATCACTCATTCCTCCTTTCGGCTGCCAGGAATGGGGACGTTTTGGCCAGAGTCTGAACGGTCATCTTGGACTCACAAGGTGGAGAAAGAGTATAAGAGGATCTGACTTTTGACACCCATCAAGAGCCATTCTGGCCCTCGGCTGCCTATAAAGACTTGGGAGAGACATAAAATTCTATCTTATTTAAGTCACTGTCATTTTGGGGTTCTGGTTGCTAATGGTGGAACCTTATCCTAGCTGATCCAGTGGCCTCTTTATGAGGAATCAAGGGAGAACAATCTTTCGCATCTTAGCATTGGGAAAACTCATGCTTCTCCTAGAAACTTTGAGACATCTGTGAATCAGGGAAATGATGCTATTTATTTCTTTGCACTGGAGAGTTCAGAGGCAAATTTGTAACCCCTGACCAGCAACCACAGCACTGGGATCTGAGCTCACCTTAGTCTAGTCTTACTGATACACTTCCCACTATCTTTTCCATCCTTTGCTGCACTTTCTCAAAAATAGTCATTTTATCCTTTTCTTTCATCAGATGTATTTTGCAAGCAGCCCCAGATCTTTGTGAAGCAAGGTGGGACAGACCTAGAAATACAACTCTGCAGTGATCCTACAGAATTTTGGGGATAACTTTATGAGAGAGAGAGAGAAAGAGAGGAGAAGAGACAGAGGCGAGATGCTACTCTATGTGATACCATTGTGATAAATGGACAACTACCTTCTTGGATTCATTTATCAACACTGAAGGTTGGAATCTAGAGGTCTGGCTATCAGAATACCTACTTACAGTTAGACAAGAACAATTCCAGGGGTCAGCACCTATTGGGAGGTCTCCGGGGCAAGCAACTTAGTTTTATTTTCCTTTATCTAGTGAATGGAGGAATGGCAGCAGTCTGTCTTGTTTGTGATCTAGTAGCATGAGAATCCAGAGAAGGCAATGGCACCCCACTCCAGTACTCTTGCCTGGAAAATCCCATGGATGGAGGAGCCTGGTAGGCTGTAGTTCATGGGGTTGCGGAGAGTCGAACATGACTGAGTGACTTCACTTTCACTTTTCACTTTCATGCATTGGAGAAGGAAATGGCACCCCACTCCAGTGTTCTTGCCTGGAGAATCCCAGGGACGGGGGAGCCTGGTGGGCTGCCGTCTATGGGGTCGCACAGAGTCGGACACGACTGAAGTGACTTAGCAGCAGCAGCAGCAGCAGCATGAGAATTTGTCCAGCTTCTTTGCACGTGATTCTTGTACTATTTCCACCGGTACCTGGTCTGCGTGGTTTGCCCCAGCACAAGTGTCAGGTTTCCAGTGGAGGGGCCTGAGTTGGATTCATTAGTCCAGTAGCTGCCTCTCCAGCCAGAAAAATATTTCTTGGAAGCAACATAATTTCTTATTTTTATCTGTGAAGGGCACTGTGCAGAATTCCAATGTGAAGGTGAGCCCGCTTTAATGCAATCTCTGTTAGCAGAGAATTAAAATGAACGCCCGGGAGGCATCTGAAAATAGGCCATCTTTGAGTTCAGTTTTATTGATCGGTAATAACGTCTCATCTCCAGTTCACAAGGAGCAGTCTCAGAGGATAACCTGAACCTGCCTCGATCTCAGCTTGGTGGGGGTTCGATTCTCCTTTAACCCTCACAAAAGGACCACTCAGTTCAGCACTATAGAATGCCACCTCTTTTCACTGGAAAGTCCCTTCAGTGTGGCATGATGCTCGATAAAATACAATGCCAGTACTTTCATATCTACGTAGAAACAGAATTCATTTATGCTAAAACACTGGGCCAAGGTCAAGCTGGGGGCAGGTGAAGATTTACAGAGATTTGTAGTGTAGTATCGTTAGTCACTCAGTCATGTCCGATTCTGCAACCCTATGGACTGTAGCCTGCCAGGCTCCTCTGTGCGTGGAGTTTTCCAGGGAAGAGTACTGGAGTGGGTTGCCATTCCCTTCTCCAGGAAGTCATTTGTACTTCTACTTAAAAAGAATAGTCCCTAATACATTTATTATTGCTGCTGATTCTATAATATATCTGTAGGAAAAAACATCAGTTCTACCTCTACATTGTACAGCTACACAGGTGCCCACATGAATGATCAAACAGGGCAAAGCTCATGGAGTGTGGTGCATGCTACAAATCCCCAACAGGGACCCCAGGGGCTGGGAGTGGGAAAAACTATCCATAAAAGCATTCATCAAGCCTGAGACATGAGGCTGGGCAGGTGAGTGCATCAAGAATATTAAAACTGTCACCCTCAACAAAAGCCACTAATAAAACACGTGAAATATCTAGGCTACATGGGAGGCATTCATCTATAGACTGGGGCAATCGCAGGATGCACAGTACCTGAAAGAGACCAGGGGATCAGCAAACGTTAATCCTCTTCCCTTCTGTCCTTAACCTCATCTCTGCAACTAACTAGCTGTGTGCCCTCAGGCAAGTCAATGGAAATGCTGGAATAGAGAAAGAACACACCCATGCCACCTGCAAGGCATCTGGACCTGGTGTACCTCACCCCTTTGCTGCTGCTGCTGCTGCTGCTAAGTCGCCTCAGTCGTGTCCGACTCTGTGCGACCCCATAGACGGCAGCCCACCAGGCTTCCCGTCCCTGGGATTCTCCAGGCAAGAACACTGGAGTGGGTTGCCATTTCCTTCTCCAATGCATGAAACTGAAAAGTGAAAGTGAAGTCGCTCAGTCATGTTCGACTCTAGCGACCCCATGGACTGCAGCCTACCAGGCTCCTCCGTCCATGGGATTTTCCAGGCAAAAGTACTGGAGTGGGGTGCCATTGCCTTCTCCCCCTCACCCCTTTATTGGCCCCCAAAGTCCTTTAAAACCTTGTCATTGTGAAGCAGAGTTTTTTTGTCTTCTGCATTGTTTTAATGTGGGACTACCTTCCTGTGGACTTCGCTGGTGGCTCAGACAGTAAAGCGTCTGTGTACAATGCGGGAGACCCAGGTTCAATCCCTGGGTCGGGAAGATACCCTGGACAAGGAAATGGTAACCCACTCCAGTACTCTTGCCTGGAAAATCCCATGGATGGAGGATCCTGTTAGGCTACAGTCCATGGGGTTGCAAAGAGTTGGACATGACTGAGCAACTTCACTTCACTTCACCTTCCTGTCCAAGAACTTGTCATTCATTTCATCATATGGACACTGAATGATTGTGAAAGACAAGCTGCAATCATAGACCTCTGCAATCATTTGGTAGAGGGCCTTTAGGGCCCCAGAATTTCAGAGCCAGAGGAGACCCGGGTCGTTGAGCCCACCCCCATTACTTGAGGGCCCTAAGATGAAGTGATATGCAGAAAGGAGGAAGCTCACAGTGCCAGGTTCCTTTCACACCCAACCCAAGGCTCTTCCAAAATAGCACATGGCCTTCCCTCCTCACTCCTAAGACACAGGTATGAATGTGCTTTCTGTTCAATTACACCTAGATTTGAAGTAAATCAAATCTACTGAACAGCAATGCTAGCTATGACAAACACTAAGCATGTAATTGACATAAATTTTGTTTGATTTTCTTGAGCTTAATTTCTGGTGGGTTGGATGGCCCACTTTCCTGAAAAAGCTGATCAGAAACACCTGATTCTTAGGTGCACTCTTTTTCTTGAGTCTGCTATGGATGGGATATTTGTGTCCCTCCAAAATTCGTATGATGAAACCCTAACCCCCACAGTGATGGTGTTCAGAGGTGGAGTCCTGGGAAGGTGATCAGGTCAGGGTGGCGGAGCCGTCATGACTGGGATTAGTGTCCTTATACGTAACTGGGAAGCTAGCTTGCCCTTCTGCCTTATGAAGACATACTGACTAAATGTCCATTTACGATCCAGGAAGCAGGCTGCAACAGCCACCTAATCGTGGACTTCTCAGCCTCCCAAATTGTAAGAAATAAATTCCCATTAGTCAGCTACACAGTCTGTGGTATTTTTCTTACAGCATCCAAGACAGCTTTGAAGGGGAAATGAAGGGCAGATTTGGGAGTATGTGTGGGGAGTGGGGGCCACTGTGATGCTCTCTTCCCTCCTCTACCTCCTTGAGTGACATCTCCAAAGAGCCAGGTACAAATTTAGAAGTCGGAAAGATAATAACAAGTATCATATATTAACACATGTATGTGCAATATAGAAAAATGGTGCAGATGAACCTATTTGCAGAGCAGAAACAAAGACACAGACATAGAGAACAAGGCCACCAAGGCAGGAAAGGAGGGGTGGGATGACTTGGGAGACCGGGATTGACATATATACACTGCTATGTATAAAATAGATAATTAATGAGAACCTACTGTATATCACAGGGAACTCTACTCAATGCTCTGTGGTGATCTAAATGGAAAGGAAATCCAAAAAAAGGGATACACACACACACACACACATATATACACACATACATCCATATAGCTGATGCACTTTGTAGCAGAAACTGACACAATATTGTAAAGCAACTATACTCCAATAAATTTTTTTTTTACAAAAGAAATGTGGGTACTGATAAGATATCAATGAATGTCAGAACTCCAAATATAGGTGAAAAAGAAAGACTTGTCCTTTAGCATCTCTGTCCAAGAAAAATGTGCAGAAATTTAGCTCAGGTTTGATATAGGATGAGGTGACAGGCAAGTACACCAAAATGAGGGCTTGAGATTTTACGGGCATTTCATTGCTCAATGTCACCCCTGATTCTCATAACAGTGGATAATCCTGTACTGGCTACTTCTAAAATGAATATCTAGGGGACACTGGAGGAGATGGATTAAGCCCTTTACAATCATAAACTTTCCTGAGGCTCACTTTAGCAAGCAATGAAACAGGAGGCGGGTTATTTCCAGATTCCAGCATTCCATGTTCAAAGGCCAGTGGAACCTCAGGGGAAGAATATGCCCCACAAAACAGCATCATCTTTGAACAGGGATGATGTGCTTCTCCTCCTATATCTGTCCTCTTTCATTATTGAAGCATTAAAAATACTCTCTTTGACAGAGGTGGCATGTTTTATTTTTCCAATTAGGTTTCCTTGGGAACTGGTGGAAAGGTGTGTGCGTGGGATGCTCCTAGAGAGAGAAGAAATCTTGAAAGTGTCTTACCTAATGAAGGGATTGTTGGAGAAGGGATTAATAAATTAATAGACAAGACCCACTTATGCTCCAGGACATTGTTTTACAATGTGATTGCTGTTATATAAAACTGACTGAGATAATCTAGGAAGAGCACTTAGAACTGTGTTTGGCGCAGAGTAAACACTCAGTAAATGTTAGTTATTATTATTATTGTTAATAAATGGTTAGGAGAATAACTCCTTCAAAGATGTCCAGAAGAAAGAAGTTTGACTTGGTGAATTATAACACTTCCAAGCAATAAAATTCTATGATTCAATTTTTTCATGTGAAAGTGGGAACTGCAATAATTGTGTTCCCCCATATATCCATTCATCTGACACTTATTGAGCATTCATTGACTGTAGTGATGTCAACAATCTAATTTACTTTCCTGTTTTGTAAGAGGAATAAATAGAAGACCTTTGTAAATAAGATGAAAGGAAAAATTCCACAGCCCTAAAGAGAAAACGCTCTTTTATTTCAGCAGATAGGCTGTAAGCAGAGTTTTTATCTGAAACAAAGCTTCCAAGCAGACTCATAATATTGTGACACCTTGATTCTGTGTTTTGTGCAGAGCTAAAAACAATCCTAGAGTTGGAGCTCTCAAAGGTAAAATTACCAAAAATGCAGAGTCATACTTTAGTACAGTGAAAAGCTCTGAAATCAACATCTATTTGGCAAGTAGAAGGTGCCAAAAAACATTCCATGAAGTGCTTTACCACCAAGGAAATCTATTAAAAATGAGATTAAAAAAAATATCCATATGGTTACTGTATTAGTCTGCTTGGGCCACCACAACAAACACCATAGACTAGGTGGCTTGAGCAATAGAAATTTGTTATAAATACCATAAATACCAGCTGCCTCAGGGACAGTAAGTGGTTCTCATCTCATCTTCATTTTTGTTTCCCTAAACCAGGTGGCCAATTAGTGTGGTCAACATACCAGCAGCTTTCACTTTGTCTATTACAGAACTAGAATGTCATGCTTGAAATTCAAAAGATCAACCCATAAAAATTCTTCACGACTGGGTTGTGGATCATTTTGGTCTCACAGACCTAAAGACCTATGCTCAAAACCTCTAAGTGGCACAAGGGAAAATGGATTTTGGGGACCCCAGAGCTATTGTTCAGGGCTTGCCAAACAAGGTGTGTATGAGTCATTTTGCGAGCAAACTCAGAGTTCTGGAATGGGTCAGCAAAGGGCTAAAAGGAGAATTTCATTTGTCATTTGCCTTTCCTGTTTAAAAAGGGAATAAAAACAGGATAGCCATGAGAAGAAAGTCTGTTAGACACAATGATGAAAAAACCAGAGTTGCATTTGGAAAAATTCAGGTACTCAACTCAAAGATGAGTCCTTACTGACTCTTAGGGACAGAGTGTTGTGTCCCTCCAAAATTCATAGGTGGTGCTGAAGAAGACTCTTGAGAGCCTCTTGGACAGCAAGGAGATCAAACCAGTCCACCCTAAAGGAAATCAACCCTGGATACTCATTGGAAGGACTAATGATGAGGTTGAAGCTCCAATACTTTGGTCACCTGATGAGAAGAGCTGACTCATTGGAAAAGACCCTGATCCTGGGAAAGACTGAAGGCAGGAGGAGAAGGAGGTGACAGGGGATGAGACGTTTGGATGGCCTCATCGACTCAATGGACATGGGTTTGAGAAAACTCCAGGAGTTGGCGATGGACAGGGAGGCCTGGGGTGCCGCAGTTCATGGGGTCGCAAAGAGTTGGACAAGACTGAGTGAACTGAACTGAACTGAGGTCATAGGAGTGAGACCCTGATGCTACAGGATTAGTGTCCTTGTGAGAAGAGACTTCAGAGGGCACTTCTCTACTTTTTCTTGCTCTCTCCACCCACACTCCTCACCCTTTTGTGTATGAAAGGCTCTATGAAGACAAAGGGAGAAGACAGCCAACTGCACGCCAGGAAGAGAGCCCTTGCCAGAAACGGAACTGGCTGAAACCTTGACCTTAGACTTCCAGCTTCCAGGACTAGAAGAAAATAAATTTCTGTTGTTTAAGTTGCCTAGTCTGTGAATTTTTTGTTATGGCAGCCCAAGCAGACTGATACACACCTACCATATAGATAGTTACCTTTTTAAAGTATCTTATTTTGAATCTTTTTTTTTTTTTGCTTTAAAAGAAATCATCATGTTCACTTGCTATAATTTATTTGAAATTAATTTTTATTGGAGCATAGTTGCTTTATAATGTTGTATAATTCTTTCTTTAATGGTGACTTCTTTATTTTTAAATTTATTTTAATTGGGGGGTAATTGCTTTAAAATGTTGTGCTGGTTTCTGCTGTATAACAACATATGGCTTATGAATCGGCCATAAGTATACATGTGTCCCCTCTGTCTTGAGCATTTCTCCCTGTCCCCCATCACACCCCTCTAGGTCAACACAGAGCACTGAGCTGAGTTCCCTGAGCTATACAGTTACTTCCTGCTGGCTATCTATTTTACACATGCAATGGCACCCCGCTCCAGTACTCTTGCCTGGAAAATCCCATGGATGGAGGAGCCTGGTGGGCTGCAGCCCATGGGGTTGTGAAGAGTCAGACACGACTAAGCGACTTCACTTTCATTTTTCACTTTCATGCATTGGAGAAGGAAATGGCAACCCACTCCAGTGTTCTTGCCTGGAGACTCCCAGGGACGGCGGAGCCTGGTGGGCTGCCATCTGTGAGGTCGCACAGAGTCAGACACGACTGAAGCGACTTAGCAGCAGCAGTGTATATATGCCAATGCTACTTTCTCAATTCGTCCCCTCCTCTCCTTCTCCAACTGTGTCCGAATGTCTGTTCTCTATACTCATATCTCTATTTCTGCCATGCAAATAGATTCATCAGTACCGTTTTTCTAGATTCCATATATATGCATTAATATATGATATTTGTTTTTCTCCTTCTGATTTACTTCACTTTGTATAACAGGCTCTATGTTCATCCACCTCACTGCAACTGACTCAAATTCGTTCCTTTTTATGGCTGAGTGAATAACCCCTTTTCCACTCATTCTTTACTGAGTCTTTGAGAAATCTCTTTATTTTTGTTTCCTGAGTTTTTCAGTGTCTTTGCCCTTGTATTATTTACCAATATCCTTCATTCTCTTGACTCCACTCTTATCTCTATGTGTCTACCACTTATCTCTTTCCAAGAGATAAATCAAGAAGAGGTCAGTTACAAAGCATCTCTTCTGGGAAGGCAGCACCATCCTAAGATATCTGTATTGCCTTCTGAGTAGACATCCTGAACCAACAGAGAACATTTAAATGTTATACAGATTTTTAAAAAAGTGATTAATCTCAGCCTGTCTAGCAGTAGGAAATAATTGACCCTCCCCCTTAAAATACCATTTTATGGTTTGTTTTACATATAGATGGGAAAAAAAAAAAAACTAGCATCAAGAATTTAGCATATCAAACACAAAATGATAAGCTTTCACTCAGCAATGGCAACCTGAAACACTTCATCTGTTTTTCCATGACTTTGAATTGAAACCAAGATTTCAAAATATTTTGCTGTGAGTGATGAAGCTGTCTGGACCCAAGTTTCCCATGAAGCCAAGAAACCATCTTATATTAATGTAAAATGGCATTTGGAGGGTCTGGTGAAATATAATTACTTTCCTTCACTTTGTATTTTGCCCAAATAATTCTGAGGTGCAACCTACAGACAAGATGGATTTCTTTCTGTACTGCTGCTATAAACTGGTTTTTGTATAGTTTTCATGGGCTTTGTAAATCCTGCTGATACAAATCATAGAAGATTTGTCAACATAAAAGCTACTGAAGAATCATAATAATTCAAAAGTCATTCTCATTGTTTTATCATCAATTGGATTACAATTACTCACAGGACCAGTGATATTAATGTCAGTTTTTTTTCAGGGTGGCAATGGCGTTTTTTTTTTTTTTCTTTTTATTAATAGTCAGCCCTTAATGTATCTTATGTGAATAATTAATAGACTTTCTTTAAACTCCTTCAGAAAGCACAATGACAAATGGTGTTATTAACAGTAAGATTCTAAGTGAAGTTATTATTCTCTGTCAATATTCAAATTTAGGCAGAAACTCAAGAGTCAGATCTATCTATTTCATTTTAACTGTGTTCAAAAGGCCTCTGTGTGGATCTTAAGCAGTTGGTAATACTGTACAGGTCATCTGATATTGAAACTGGATCTCAACTTTTCCTTAAAACATAAATGTATAGATTGAGAGAAAAAAAAGCGTTATCTCCTTGGAAATGAACCCATGTACTATGGCCTGGTAGATAAAACACTAATTTTTGCTTTTCTCCTGTATAGTGTGTACTAGGTTTTCTTGGATATTAATACTTTTTTTTTTCTAAGGCAATCATAGATCTAACATGGCTTGGACCTTGAAAACTCCAGTCTGAGGAAGAATCTTTGACTATTGTTTTCCTTTCATACTTAGGTCCTGCCCTCTCTCCCCAGCACTGCCCCGTGCTCCCCTTCCACCAAAACTTCCTTTTCCTGAGTGCCAGAATGCTCTTATGTTTCATCAATGTTTCAAGAGATTGAATAGTCTCATTAATAGGGGGGAATTTGGTTCTTAGCTGTTTTTAAACTTTCAAAATGGTTGACCTGGCCATTACACCATAATCATTTAGAAGAGATACTTGCTCTTTGAATAACAGGAAGGTTTGAGGTTTGAAAACTCTCTGTTAAGCATTGCTGGGACTTCCCTGGTGGTCCAGTGGTTATGACTCTGAGCTCCCAATGCAGGGGGTACAGGTTCCATCATCCCTGGTTGAGGGACTAAGATCTCACATGCCACTCGGCATGACCAAACAAACAAACAAACAACCCCCCAAAATCTTATCACTGTGAAGAAAGTAAACATTTTCTAACTAAAGGTAATACTTTAGGAAGAAACACATCATGTGGACTCTGGATACCATCTGCTTGGATAATCTTGGAAGTCCTTATTAGAGCTAATGTTATGGACCAATGTTCATTATGAAGTCTTTCTACAGAGCTTTAAAATCATAGCTATAACTTTAAATGACAACAATAATGCATTTTAGTTTTCTTAAGAGAAATCTAAGATTACGATCATGTCCATCATCTTTCCCTACTCACCCTTTACTTAGTCACCCAAACATTTTAATCAGCACTATAAGAGCAGATCTTAAAAACCAGATTGAGTTTAGGTAAAGACCAATGCTAGGCTTGGAAGAAATAAGTTAGAGCTGAAATTCCAGAGGGAGAAAGGAAGGGTTTAATATAGTAAGATATTATTTAAGTTGTAAAGTGAGAAAAAAAGAAGAAAAATGGGCATTTTATTCATTATCTATCTAAATATCTATCTATACAAGTGTGTATGTATGTGTGTGTGTGTGTGTGTGTGAGTGTGTGTGTGTGCTCTTTTCCTAGGGATGTGATAATCTTAAATAAGTCAGTTTGCCCACTGCTGCAACTAGGCAACTCTTAACCAAAGCAAAGACAATTTAGATTTCCCTAAGGACAGAGAGAAGTCTTGGAGGCAAAATGAAATAAAAGCTGCAACATATAAAAAGCATAATACATGAAGAAAGAGTTAGATTTTCAAATTTCAGAACCGAAGAAATTTGCAAGGCCTTTCTCTTTCTCCCTTCGCACTGTGAGCAGGTATGTACAGAGTCTGGATGTGTTATGCCTGGAGGACATGGTGCAGAAAGGCAGGCAGCTCCCCTGAGCGCGCTGGCCACGTGCCATCACCTGGCTGTTGCCGCTGCTGTTGTTGTTCGGTGGCTAAGTCGTGTCCAACTCTTTGCAACCCCATGGGCTGCAGCGTGCCAGTCTTCCCTGTCCTTCTGTATCTCCCAGAATTTGCTCAAACTCATGTCCATTGAGTTGGTGATGTCATCTTGGCAAAATTAAAATGTAAGAAAATGCTGGGTTCTGGGTGCGAAAGAATATATTTTGGAATTGTCTTTCAAACGTGGATAAACTCTCAACATTGAAAATTTGGAAGGTCGGTAAATTCTCAGTGACAGCTCAGCTCAGTTGTGTTAGAATCAACAGCATTCTATCAGCAGGCCTTGGGAGAAGATAATTAGCACTAAGCCATTTGAGAAGTCAAATTATTTCTTGGTTCCACAAAATTTACGAATGAAGCAAAAAATCTCCTGCAAAGGGACTTCTTCTGTGAGAAGTGCTCACAGAGTGCTCTTTTAGAGTGCTCTTCATTGCCAGTGTAAAGTCTGGACACAAGGAAGTTCTCAGAGATGAGGTGTCAATGTAAAATTAGTTCATTTGTAAATACAGTTTTGAAAACAGCAGGTTCATTAGATGAGATGGGTTAAACTCTCAGGAGAGTATCAGTGGTGAGTGTGTGGTGTGTGGGCTCATCGTTTCCATTAATAAAGTCGGGAGGCACACCTCATTCCTCCTGGAGCTTGATAAAAATACAACTGGGAAAGAAATAAAACTCAACAGTAAAAAGACGCTGAATTCTTTCTGTGAAACTGTGCTTTAGGTGGCCCGAGTGTCCTGATTTCACACCTGTTTTTCTGAGTCGAGAATCACAGCTCTAATTTACCCTGCTACTCAGACATTCCAGCCTGGAAACTTCAGCATCACCCAGAACTGCTTTTTCTGGTTCACTCTCTATGACTGATTTATTAACAAATGGTCTCAATGCTTCCTCAGAAGCAGCTCTCACATCCAGTCACTGTCAGCCACGCTACAACTCATAGTTGATCTGAGGCCTTGTCATCTGGGCTACTTAGCAGACATTTTAAAGACAGTTTTACAAGTACTGCTAATAATGACAAGCAATTGTGCAGTGCTTATTGTTAGCCAAGAACTGTTCTATGAGCATTCTAGTCTCACAGCGATGCTGTGAAATAGGATAGTCTCCTTGTTTCAGAGAGAAGAAAGATGAGAACAGAGAGGTTAAGTAATTTGTCCAAAGTCACACAGCTGGGGAGTGGCAAATCTTGGATTTGAACTCATGTGGTCTGTCTTCAGAGACTTTTCTCTTAAGGGACTAATGCACACTGGTTCTGTTTTCATTTAACCCATTACTGGTTTTAGTTGTTTCATTTTTTGGGGATAGGTAAAACAGTTAACTGGTTCAAAATTCAAAAGCTACAGAAGGCTACATACTGAAAAATGCATGCAGAAGTCTACTTCCCACCCCAGTTCCTTACTGCAGACTGCTGTTCTGTAGCAATCAGCCAGTTTCTTCAACAGAATCCAAAGCAAATGCTTCCACATTACTATGTTATTTCCTTCCTTTTTTCCCCTCTTACAAAGAGTACACTGGATGAATTTGGCATGTTGCCTTTTCCACTTAACAACATATATTGAAGATCATTCCATATAAGTGCATGAAGAGCTTCCTTGTTATTTTTTTCTTTCTCTTTTTCTGTTTTTGGGTAAAGACTACAGATGGTTGAAAAGAGGGGTGGGCAAGCTTTTCCTGAAAAGGGCCAGATAGTAAATATTTTAGGCTTTATGGGCCTTATGGTCTCTGTCACATATGCTGCTGCTGCTTTTATCTAAAGCTTCAAGAAGATAAAAACATTCTTATCTCAGGGGTCGTTCAAAAACAGGCTGCAGGCCAGATCTGGCCACAGATCACAGTTTGCTAGGACTTTCCTGGTGGCTCAGATGGTAAAGAATTTGCCTGTAATGTGGGAGACCTGGGTTTGATCCCTGGGTTGGGAAGATTCCCTGGAGGAGGGCATGGCAACCCACTCCAGTATTCTTGCCTAGAGAATCCCCATGGACAGAGGAGCCTGGCAGGCTACAGTCCATGGGGTTGCAAAGAGTTGGATATGACTGAGCGACTAAGCACAGCACAGTTTGCTAATCTTTGCACCAAATGGGCTCTTACCTTGCCACCCTGTAGCCTACCCTCCTTCACTCTGGCCCCTTCGTTGCCATTCAGAAAGAGCTCTCTTCCTATCTTACAGAGCTGATGCTGCCACTCCACGGCAGCTCCCTGCTTCCAGCAGGGGGATGTCCGCACTTCTCAGGCAGAGCCACAATGCCCTTCCTGATCCCCGTGTGTCTCCTCCCTCCCCGTCCACTGCTCTGGTCCAGGCCTCATCAGCTCTGCCCCTACTCCTGCAGCCACCTCACTGCCCCACCACTGCCATCCACTTTCTTGCTGCACATCCGATCTCGACACCTCAGTGCAGCCTCTTGGATCTTTCACAGGTGCAAACCACATCTGGGAACCTATGACAGCTTGTTGTTGCCCTGGAAGGAAGTCAAGTTGCGTATCATGGTCCTCAAGGCAGGCCAGCCCTGCTGGGAGCTCACTGCCACCATCTTCCCTCCCTCTGCTCCCCACTCTCCAGCCACACTGACTTCTCTGTTCCTCAAACAAGTCAAGCTCATTTCTGCCTCTGTGGATGCTGTTCCCTTGGCCTGGCTTGTTCTTTTTTTCCAAGATTTTTATTTTTATTTGGTTGTGGACTGTTTTTAAAGTCTTTATTGAATTTGTTGCAATATTGCTTCTGCTTTATGTTTTATTTTTTCCCCGCAAGGCACATGGGATCTTAGCTCCCAGACCAGGGATTGACCTCGCACCCTTTTTCTGCATTGGAAGGCAAAGTCTTAACCACTGGACCACCACAGATGTTCCGGCTGGCTTGTTCTTAAAAGCTCAGCCTCTGTTCAAATACCACTTCCTTACTGAAGCTTTCCCTCACCTCCCAACCTAAAGGGGCCCCTCCACTCACCCTCCATTGAGTCACAAGGCTTTATTTTCTTCATGGCCCCATTGCTGTCCATAATTATGTCTTGGTTTACATTTGCAGTCTCTCTGCTCTGCTAGAATGGTGCTAAAATTCTGCTAGAATTTCCAAGGCCCAGCACATCGCCTAACACATACTGGATGATCACTGAAAAGTTTCTGATTCAACAATGGAAGAATTTCAGCCCAACTTACTTTTCCAAGTGGATTTCTCCTCCACCTTCACCTCACGTTTCAGTCTCTAGTTCTGCTGGCCTTTTCACCAATCACTAACATGAATTTCCCTTTTAAGGGAACATGTTGTCATCGCCTCCTTTTTTGAGCAACAAACTCCTACTCACTCATCAATGCCCAGCTCAAATATTACCTCTTCTTTTAAGGTTTTGCACTTTTCCTTCCCTGGGTCTTCCTCTGGAAGGCCCCCAGAACACTTTGTATACACTTTCCTGACATATGTGTGAAGGTCACCCAGTTGTGTCAGACTCTTTGTGACCCCATGGACTGGAGCCCACCAGGCTCCTCTGGAATTCTCCAGACAAGAATATTGGAATGGGTTGCCATTTCCTTCTCCAGGGGATCGTCCTGACTCAGGGATCGAACCTGGGTCTCCTGCACTGCAGGTAGACTCTTTATGTGACATGATGATGATAAGTCACTTCAGTCGTCCCCGACTCTGTGCAACCCCATAGACAGCAGCCCTCCAGGCTCCTCTGTCCCTGGGATTCTCCAGGCAAGAACACTGGAGTGGGTTGCCATTTCCTTCTCCAATGCATGCATGCATGCTAAGTCACTTCAGTCATGTCCAACTCTGTGCGACTCCATGGACAGCAGCTCACCAGGCTCCTCTGTCCACAGGATTCTCTAGGCAAGAATACTGGAGTGGGTTGCCATTTCCTTCTGGGTCATAATTATTTATCTACTACAGATGTTTATTTATTTGCTTATCATACCCTGGATATACTCAAACATTATATATGTATATATTCTTTCTATATGTAATTTTCATTTTAGCTACAATGAACATTTTGCCTACAGGGGAGGGACATCTTGGATGCTATTTATATAGTAGGTATGGGCACATAGGGTTCCCCAGTGGCTCAGCGGTAAAGAATCCACCCACCAAGGCAGAAGACACAGGTTCCATCCCTGGGTTGGGAAGATCCCCTGGAAAAGGGAATGACAACCCACTCCAGTATTCTTGCTTGGAGAATCCCATGAACAGAGGAGCCTGGTGGGCTACAGTCCACGGGGTCACAAAAGAGTTGGACATGACTTAGCAACTAAAGAACAACAAAATGGGCACTAATAAATAAGAGCATTTAGCTCTGTGCTAAGTGCTTTATGTATATTATCTCATGTAATTCTCCTAATATCCTGAATGAGGCAGGTACTGTGATTATCTGTACTTTGCAGATGAGGAAACTAGAAGAAGGTTCGATAACTCTCTCGTGTTGGCCCTGAAAATCACTGCCAGGCTGTGCTGCGGGCAGCTGGTGGCGTGGCTCTCTGAAGGCCTGTGTGCCCTTGAGCTCTCAGTGTATCAGCATGGTGCACAAACTTGTCCTGTTACCCTGAGTGAGACCTGGGGACACAGCTCTGCTCAGAGAGGGGTTGGCTGGGGCTCTGTCAACCCCCTGCAGCAAGCTGCTTCCATGTGGGGGGTATAGCTGTCCCTCTGCCAGCCAGATGGACAGGCACGGTGATGAGGGTGCCCTCTGCACACCTGTGATTGTGCGTCCCCAAGGACAGCCAGATGTTCTTGGGGCCTGCCTCCTGCCACATGCTGCAGACAGAAGCTGCTCTGCCAGCTCACCCTTGAGCTAATGCGAAGGGAGCGTGGGGCTCTGGGCAGGAGGGCAAGAGCCTAGGAGGCAGAGGAGACAAGGGCAGAAGGAGCTGCCGTGTCTCTATTTTCCTTTAGTCATTCCCCCCCGCCCCCTGGCGCTTTACTGAGGTATAACTGACAAATAAAAATTCCATCTATTTAAGGTGTACAACGTGAAGATAGGTATACCTCATGAAAAGCACAGCAAAGGAAACAACAGACAAATGAAAAGGCAACCTATGGAGTGGGAGAAAATATCTATAAGTCATATATCTGATAAGGAGTTAATAACCAAAATATATGAGGAACTCTTACAACTCAATAGCAAACAATGAATAACCCGATTGAAAAATGGGTGAAGGATCTGAGTAGATATTCTTCTGAAGGAGACGACATACAAATGGCCAACACATGTGCAAAAAGGTGCTTGACATCTTTATCCTTTCCTTTAAATGAAGAAACTTTCTTTGCATGTTTCTTCAGGGAATAAAGGAAACAGGCGACAATAAACAAGTGTCTTCTAAGAAGCACAGACTTCCTCTGTTGCAGACAGCATCCCAATGTAAAGGAGAAGGGAGGGTTGGAATAGATTTGCTGTAGTCAGGCTTCATTATCAGCTCATCGGGAAAATTCTGTCTAGAGAAGTGGGTCACAAACTTTAGGGCCATGCTACTCAAAAAGTGTGGTTCTTAGACCAGCCATGTCAGAATGACCTGGAAGCTCAGGAGAGCTGCAGACTGGGGACCCCACTCCGGACCTGACAAACCAGACCCCAAATTTGAACAGAATCCTTCAGGAAATTTCTAAACACATTATAGTTTGAGCAACACCGACTCAAGGGTAACTGGTTAAAATGTAAATTTGGGACTCTATGCCTTAGAAATTCTGATTCACTTGATGAGGGTGAGATCCAGAAATCTAACAAGCACCACCTACTTTTTTTTCCTGCCGACTTTTTTGAGCAACTGTGGTCCTGAGGCAGTGGAAACAGTACAGATTCTGTATTTAGACAGTCCTAAGGCAACAGTCCCAGTATTCTTGCCTGGACAATCCCCAAGGACAGAGGAGCCTGGTGGGCTACAGTCCATAGCGTCTCAGAGTCAGACACGCAGGATCAGCTCTAAGAAGCGACTTAGCACACACACACAAGATCAAATCTCAGCTCTAATAGCTACAAACCAAGTAATCCTGAATAACTGCTTCATCTTAAGCTTTAGCATCCTCACCTATAAAACAGAGATACTAAATGTTTATACCTTCAGCTGGGAGGTTTAAAGTGATAGCATAGACAAAGCGCCTAGTGCTGAAGCTATGGCACACACACAGTGTGTATAAATGTTAAGTATTGTAGCCATTAGATCAAACAGCTATCTAATGGTTGCAACACCGAATGGTGGACTGGACCACAGTACTGACTAATTTCAACTGCAGGGACTAAAAAGGCCAAAGGGGGTTAACCAAGGAATGATGGCTGTGGTCTCTCTGTTACTTAATCATGGCCCTGAAGACACAGAGAGGATTAGACTGCAGCAGTGATCAAACTTTATCATCTATTAGAAATCACCAGGGACAGGAGTTAAAATGATGATTCCTTGGATGTGTGTGTAATGTATGGCTGAGTCCCTTCGCTGTTCACCCGAAACTATCACAGCATTGTTAATCGGCTACACCCCAAAACAAAACAAAAAGTTCAGAAGAAAAAGGTGCTGATTCCTGGGTGCTGCTTCTCAGTGATTCTACTTCCCACTGGATCTGGGATATGGACCAGGGATCTGCATTTTTATCCCCAGGAGATTTGATGCATGACTCCTCCAATCTCACTCTGAGAAACAGTGGGTTGGAGAATGTGTGTGTGCATGCTAAGTCGCTTCAGTTATGTCTGACTCTGTGCAACCCTATGGACCAGAGCCCATCAGGCTCCTCTGTCCATGCGGTTCTCCAGGCAAGAATACTGGAGTGGGTTACTGAGCCATCTTCCAGGGGATCTTCCCGAACCAGGGCTCAAACTCGCGTCTCTTACATCTCCTGCATTGCAGGTGGGTTCTTTACTACTAGTGCCACCTGGGAAGCCTGGGTTGGAGAATATGTGCACTTATATGATGAATGAAGAGTCTGATGCATGCGGTGCCCTGGCTGGTACTGGGAAGTACACACAGGGACGGATGACTCTGGGGTCCTCTGAGCTGGGAGCTGGGGCCTCCGAGAATGCAGGTCTATGCTGCTATGCTAAAATATCGACACACACAACAGCCTGGAGAGCAATGAAAAACTGCTGTACCTGGGCTTCTGCAGCTTCGATGCTGTGGGAGAGATTTCCATTTTGTACCGGTTCCGAAGCATCACTGGAGGGTGTCATCTCCACTTCTGTGCTGGTGCTGTTTGGGAGCTCGATTTTTTCTGTGATAAAATTTAGACACACAGAAGGCAAGCAAATGGAGTCAGTGGGGGTAAGAGCCATATTGAGAAGAACATCCTAAAATGTTGGGCCAAGGGAGAAGGTAGTGGCGTCCAAGGGGTGATAAGACCCAGGGCTGGGTTGTGCCAAATGTCTAGGATTTTTTTGCCCCCCTGCCTTTCAGTGAACTCAGCCCTCCTCCTCTCTTTAATAGCTCCCTGGCATCCCCGCTGGCCTATATCTGACCTTGGGTACCCTATCAACTCTAGGTGTATGCCTTCTCTAGATTGGGCAAACTTACCAACTTGCCATTCAAGAACATGAGCACGGACATTTTAAAACCAAAACCATACCCAATTTCCACACCACTGTCTATACCCATGATCACATCCTGCAGAGATTTTCTTATGGCAGGATCTTTTCTTCTGTAATTACATTCTGCTGCTAAGTCGCTTCAGTTGTGGCCAACTCTGTGAGACCCCATAGAGGGCAGCCCACCAGGCTCCCCCGTCCCTGGGATTCTCCAGGCAAGAACACTGGAGTGGGGTGCCATTTCTTTCTCCAATGCATCAAAGTGAAAGTGAAAGTGAAGTCACTCAGTCATGTCGAACTCTTAGCAACCCCATGGACTGTAGCCCACCAGGCTCCTCCATCCATGGGATTTTCCAGGCAAGAGTACTGGAGTGGGGTGCCATTGAGAAGGGACATTTATTAGCTTGGGCTTCAGGAGACTTGAGTCTTAGGCTCTGCTCTGACAGAATCAGGTGGTCATCTCAGGCAAGGCCCCTCATTTCTGCAGAACCTTAGCTATGCAATGAGGGGAATCAACTGGGTGACCTCCAAGGCCCAATACTTCTAGTTCTAATTCCCTCAGGCTCAGTGGGTGGAAAGTTCTACCAGGGCATCGGTGTTGTGGGTAGGGCAAACCTGGGAACCTGGCCTTCTCAAAATGCCTGGAGGATACTACTTAAGAGGTTCCACACTTGGGCATCCTATAGAAGACCAGGCAAGGGCAGGGGATGAACAAGTAATTGAGATAAAAATCTGTGTCATTCCTGACTGAGAAGCAACACTTGGCTAGAGTGACTCTCAGGTAATAGTTGAGTACTGGGACTTCTGGACACTGGGCATCATAGGCGGGCCTGGGTTCATACTCTGATGCTACTGCTTAAGCTGTGGGGTCCTTAGTATGTGACTTAGCCTCTCTGATGTTCAGCTTCCTTATCTGTAAAACTAGAATGATGCAGATTTAGAGAATGAAATCATGGTGGCCGGGGGAAGGATGGGGAAAAGGGATAGTTAGGGAGTTTGGGACGGGCATGTCCACACTGCTATATTTAAAATGGATAACCAACAAGGACCCACTGTATAGGCTGTGGAGCTCTGCTCAATGTCATGCAAAGCCTGGATGGGAGGGCAGTTTGGGGAAGAATGGATACACGTATATGTATGGCTGAACCCTTTTGCTGTTTACCTGACACTGTCACAACTGTTTGTTAATCGGCTATACCCCAATACAAAAGCAAAAGGTAAAAAAATCGGGGTGATGATGACAGTAGAACCACCACCGCTGCTCTGACCAATAACAATATGATCAAAGGGCACACCTGTAGAGATTACACAAGAAAATGAATTAAAGCTCTCAGCACAGTGCCTGGAACAAAGTGAGCAAAGAAGAAACATAAACTGTTCGGATCCACTTTACAGCACCCGACTTGCACTAGAAGATTTTTTCCAGGGCTCAGAGGAACACCTGCAGGGGATCAGTGATCGGGCACATGGAGGTTTTTTTGCCATAATTTCAGGGAGAGGGAAATATAAAGGGTTGCCCTCTGGCCGAGCTGGGTCGAGTCTTGGGACTTGTCAAGTCTAGGAGTTTGGCTGTGTGTGGTTCAGTGTCAGGGTCACCAGGAGTACCGGAAAGCTCATCAGTCTCAGATGTGGGCAGCTTCAGGCTGCTCAGAAAGTATTAGAGTATTTCTAGCAACTTCAGAAAAATTAAACATTTCTATCACTGATAAATTTACTGGGAAATAATTTGCGAGTTATATAAAAATGGTTGAATTTGAAGGAGCCAAATTCTGGAAGCCATAGGGAATGCTATGTTTATTCATGTATTCAGTTGTGGAATACAGAGGCATAAATGCATTTGAATATGGAAAGCCACCGAAACTCCAACTTCTTTTATCTTAGTAGTGATCGTGTTTTCATAATGATGTTCTGCTGTGTGTGATTGTCTGTTTTTCCTAATATGCTTGGTTCAGTTGTTTAAACTAAAAAATACTCAGTACCTTGGGAAATACTAAATCTGTGTTTGTGTGTCTGTTAGCTGAGTTGATATAACTTTAGGATCAGCCTTTAATGACCAAAAAAAAATGGGGTTCTGGGTCCCAAAGTGAAGTTAAGATGTATAAGAACAGACATGAACACATGAGAAGAAGCGACTTCCCAGGAGTGAGAGCTAACATTTTAGTTTAAGTTTTTCCCCACCCCGTACCCAATAGAATCTTGACTGTTTCTTGGCCAAAGATTTTTCCTGAAGCTAGAAGTCAGGAGAACAGAGGAGACATAAGCTCTTCCAAGGAATGTCATATATTTTGAGCGCAACACTGTTAAATTTTGTCTGCAGATAATTTTAGTTTCTTGGGCATCATGTATTGCATAGATCCAGATTAGGGTAAATTTAGACTGAATTTAGAATTTGAGAGCTACATTAGAGTCACAGACTGGAGAGGAGGAACATTATGTTCCAAGTTAAAATAAGACCACTAAATGTCACGATCTGGTCACAAAGGAACTCAGAAAAAGTCAACCAAAAGGGACCGGAGCTAGTTGCTGAATTCTTAAGAGGGGAGAGTCAGAGCCATCTTTCAGGGACCCGGGAACTCAGTTCAGGAGCAACCAAGTGAACATCTAGTAATTTGGTGGGGGTGATGCAGGAGATGTCATAGGTACAAAATCCGGTTACCAAGCAAGAACTTCAGAAAGGGTACTCTCACCTTTTGTCAAGTATTAAATGACAGGTCTGTCCTCTTTTTGTGCAAGCTTCCAAATGGAGTGATTTTCTACTCCAGTGGAGATGTATGGTTAGGATTTATTTTAAATTTATTTATTTAAAATTTTTTTTACTTATTTAACATTATTATTTGTTTATTTTATACGGCTCCTCATAGAATCATTTCACTCTTTTTAAAGTTCCCCTGGGAGTAGGTGACCTATTGGGTCTGTTCATGCCCTGGGACCCACCAGGGAAAGTGGGACTCTTTCGGAGGTCCGAGAAAGGGCTGAGCAACAGGGTTCTGTATCTGCACTGACTTGGGGTGCCCACACCGGGTCCTGCTTCTCTGCCCCTTGCTTCACGCACTCCAGGAACAAACAGCAGGGGATGGACATCTCCCCGTACTCACCCACATGATTGGCAGCCCCGTTCTGCCTCTCATTTTCATCCACCTGACATTTCTTCTTGGCAATCTTGTGGAGAATTGAAGCCTTTTCTCTGAACCTCCCTGAAGCAAGAGAAAGTAATGGAAAGGAGATGGGGTGAGAAGGAAGAGAAAGAGAGAGGCTCCTGGCAAATGGTGAGGCTCTGGCAAAGCGGGTGCCTAGTTTTCTTAGCTAGGGTGTCGTCCAGTGGTGATCACTCCTTTCTGCCCAACCGAGAGGCCCTAGGACCTGCATGAAGAGTACTTTCTTACCTTGTGGATCCCTCAGCCCAGTTCTCTACTTGACAATCTCAAGCTGCTGGGTCACAGGCAAAAGGTTTCCCTTGAACCTCTTCCCTCCCTCCCAATTGCTTACAAAAAACAAAAACCCCAATCCTCACCAAAACTCCCTCCATTGCTGTGACCCCGAAACAGGTCTAGACACAGATCTGCTCCGGAGGCATGGCCATTTCTCTGAAATTAGATGCTCATCCCAGGATTGGCTTTTGACCGTGGAAAGCCAAGCCCAGGGGTTCTTTGATTTGACTCTTGTTTTCAAACATGTATCTTAATTAACACTGCAGTTTCTAAAGTCGTCGGGAGCATGCATTGCAGTCGAATTAGCTGAGTCAGCTGCAATGAAAGCATCAAAGAGGCAGCTGATTGCATTTGGGGATTCAGGGCAAAGGATGATCAACAAAGCACAGCAAGTAATGTCTGTGGGTGATGAGATGCTTAGGGAAAGGTTCAGGAAAAAATACCATTTTCAAAGTAATCGTTTTAAACAGCTGTACCATAAAAGTAATGCTTCACTTCTTCTCCATTACTGACATAATTAATGGGTAAATGCATGCAACAAGCACAGAAAAAAAAAAAAAAAACATGCAAAAGTGTAGAGATTAGTGAAACATAGCACATTTTTCTTTCTTTTTTAATCCTTGATTCCCACAGCCCCTCTCCCCCATCCCTTCCTCCTGGGATTATTCAAGGTACAAAGGAGCTTCATTTTAAACTAACTATTGCCTACATTTAGATGAGCCCCTGAAAATACTGTAACTCCTACAATTTTCCCACTAGGCATTTGTGGTTGGCTCGGTTCTCTAGCAGGATATTAGCATGGGAGCTTATTCAACTTTTCTAGAATAGACCACAACCAAACCAAATCAGTCTCAAACTAATTTCTCCTGGAGAGTCCATCCTCCTAGGACGGGACATGGCAGGTTGGCCTCCCCACCCCAACCCTCCTGTGGACGCAAAGCCAGGGGAGTGGTCATAGAGGTGACTTGTGTGGCTGGTTGGGAACGACAGAAGCAGTAAACTAGAGACGACCAGCTGACTTCAATGGTGAAGGTGACGCAGGGGAAGGTCCTTCTGCTCAAAAGCTCCGTTAGCCTTAAATCTAGATGCCTGCTTTCACAGGGTAGCCTCTAGGATGTCGGTCCCTTAGTCTAGGAAGTGAATGTGCCCCGCTGGACACATTCTTCAAGCAAACAGGAAGAGGAACATTACGCAGAAAAAAAGTAGGTCAGCATGTGGCCTGGTTGCATAAGGAATGAGAAAGAAGGACGAAGTGAGGGACATGATGTGCCCCTTTGAGGGACAGTGAAGGTCAGCATTGGGTTTACCCTGCTGGAGGGTATTCTGCATTTAGCTATTTCTATTTAATCGCCAAGGAAAATCTGGGGAAGAAAGAAGGGAAGGAAAGAAGTCTGGGGACTAGGAGAAGGAGGAGGTAAAGGGGAATAAGAACAGAAAGAAAAAGGAGAGAAAAAGAAATAATTCAATAATGCAGGGGAAGGCATGGAGCTAGGACTGTCTGGAGGTTGCCCAGGCAGCATGGTTGGAAGACACTTTCCTGTCTACCAAGTCTAGTCTTATTTGGGGACGAGGTGGATGGATAACGGAGAGTGATTCTCAGCATTTGGCAGCCTGAAGCCTAAAGAGGGGTACTACTTGTGTAAGATGACTCTAAGAAGTCCTTAAATCATCTGCTGAAAAGCCAAGAAGAGGAAAAGGGAGGTTCTGAAACATTATAGAAGATGATGCTTCTACTAATAAAGCCACTCTGTGGACTCAGGGTCAGTCTTTGAACTTAGAACAATCTGCAGCTGTATGATCAACCACAGCTTAAACCATAATTTAAAAATTATATGTAAGATAATAATAAAGTGAGAGAGCATTCAAAAGAGGAAACAAGCTTGGGGAAATAAAACCTGAAATAAACCAATCCAAGTCAAGCCCAAAAGTCATGAATCATGGCAGAGAAAATCATTGATAGTTAATCACATGTTGTGTATGGTTCCAAGGATCTTTTCAGAGCTCAGATGAATGCCAGAGACAAAGAAGAACAAAGGGACCCCACAGCATGGAGGGGTGTGGTCACTCCCTTTGCCAGGAAACATCTTTCAGAACAGGGCTGGCCACTGTCACTCGAGGGCTGGTTTTCCCAAAGTCTCTAAAGGAGGAGTGGGAGAGGAGCGGAGGAGATGATTCGAGAATTTGGATTTTTCAAAATATGTTCAGAGACCAGCGAGGGTTCTGTAGACTGTGTGCGTCCCTCTTCCCACTGCCACAGCACCTGAGGTTTTCTGTGTTACGGAAAAGTGGGGCAGACTGACTTGACCTGTTTCCTCTTAGGGTTCAGCCCTTGGGCAGAGGCTGCCTGGGGAGCAGCTCTCGTCCACCCACTGCTTCTACTTCTTTAATAGAACTTCTGTCCCAGTTTGCAGGACCTGGCTGCCATTCTGCTGTGAGGGTGCTGACAACGGCGGCTCCAAGGCCTAAAAGGATTTTCCTTTTTCAGAGACTGGTTTATAGAAAAGCAGCAGTGGAAGTCCCACCTTCAGAACTTAGCACACAGGGGAATTTCTTGAGGATGCTGGAGCAGACTCACCAGGGGGGCACCCTCATTCCAGCCCTAGGACACCCCTGGGATCGCCACGGGGCACCTTCTGAGAAAAGCTGTGACGATGAGGCTGGCAGGACAAGACTGAGCACAGAATGTGATTCTCAAAGAGGCCCTCTGGGTTTGCAGGTCAGGAGGCCTGGCACCTTCAGGACCTGTTCAGCTTGAAGCCACAAGCCGAGAGATCACCCTGCAGTGTGTGTGCATGTATGTGTGTGTGTGTGTGTGTGTGTGTGTGTGTTGGGAACAGCACAGTATCGTGGTTAAAGGGATATGATCTGGGGTTCCCAGGTGGCTCAGTAAAGAGATGCAGATTTGATCCCTGGGTCGGGAAGATCCCCTGGAGGAGGAAATGGCAAACCTGCTCCGGTATTCTTGCCTGGAGAATCCCACTGACAGAGGAGCCTGGACGGCTATAGTCCATGGGATCACAAGAGTCAGACACGACCAGGCAACTTAGCATGCACGTGGATGTGTTTCGAGGCAGCAAGGCCTGGTTTAAGCCCCAGCTCTTTCCCTGGCTCTGCTAGGTGACAGTCAATAAGTCCCTGAATATTTCTGAGTTTCAATTTTTCTGCTTGTTAAATAGGGATGCTAACCACTGACTCCTGAGTTAAATGCAGGCCTTAAGTGAGAAAATACCTATAAAGGACTGACCACAGCACCTGGCATTGGGAGAACTCTGTAAAAAAGAGGAAAAAGAAAACCCAACAAACAGCCCAGGGGCAAGGGTTACACGGCCCTGTGCTGCATTAGAAGAAGCCTTGGCATCTTCTCGTCTCTCAATTGGCGGTATCTGACCTGACAGTGTAAGCATTCCAGGGGGCCTCGTTGGATTGGTGTTTAGTTTTCCGTGATTTCTCCAAAGTCAGTTCCAAAACTGATTAGAAGGGTCACTTTATATCTCTCTGAAATTGAGAAGGTCAAGGTGAGGGAGCTGGCCCTCTGTGTTTTAACTCTGATACCTTTGTGATCTTCAAATGGAAAGATAGTGATCAGCTTTCTCCCATCACTTGTGAGAACAGAGTACAGGAAGGGCTGTGGGTATTGCACAGTGGATTTCGGGGTGGCTCCAAAGAGCTTCCTGAAGCACCAGGGCTTTGCCTCCTCTGTGTCTCAGGCTCAGAATTCTAAAATAGCGATAATGAACAGAACACCCAGCTCAAACAGTTGCTGGAAGACTTAACGGTTTGAGACACATCAGGTATTTAGATGGCCCCGACATACAGTCAATTACTCAGAAAGCGTTGTTACTATTATGGAAGTGAATGCAGGATCTTCACCCCATAAATTACTGAAGATGAAAAGCTTGATATTTAAAACAGAATGGAGGCTTAGCAGCCTCTGGTGCAAGAAACCTTGGCCATAAAGGCACCACTTTCATTGACTATTTTGGGCATGGATTCCATGTTGGCATAGGGGTTGACATGGACAGATCTAAGAAAAACAACTGTGTGCCTGGGGATAAAGGAGACGTTTTTGAGTAACTTTTCAAGGTGAGCGAGGGAGTGATTTTTCAACATGTTTTAAAGAGACTTTAAAAAATACACGCTGTTGCGTGTGAACCTTTAAAGTATCTTTTTATATAGTGACAGATATTTGTATACTTAAAATCTTAGAAATAGCAAACTCGGCTCAAATCGTGAGGCACCTACGTCAAAAACTAGTACACAGTTTTAATATAGTTTAGCTTGGTCTGAAATTTGCAAAAGAAAACCAGCTGAGTGTTCTCAGGGGAGTGTGTGTTGAGGGGGTGGTAGGGACGTGTGGGAGGAAAAGACCAAAGCAGAAGGGCTTATTGTGAAGAAGAACAAATTTTGGAAATAAAAAAACCCGGCATCAAAATCCTCAACCGATCTCTCTGCCATAACGCAGGAGCTCCAAGCTGCGTCGCAAAATCACCTTTGGAGGTTCTGTTTCCTCCAAAGTAAAGCATTTTACTTTTGTTCTGCTGTTGATTAATGAAAACAGCCCCTGGAAATTCCTTCACATCCTTCCCACCAAGTCATCAGCAACACCCCGACAGGAACGTTTTGGGCTGGAGATGAGATTAGCTCCTGGCTGCCACAGAGCATTCTGAGCCCTAGCAACACGGAAGAGACAGGACCAAAGAGATTTATAGATGTAAAGGGAGCAGCCACACACACCTCAGCAAACAGACCTTGGCCTGGGAGACGAAAAGGAAAAATGAAACAGGAGGGAAAACTCAGTGTGTTTGAAATTATTTTTTGTGTTTTCAGTTCTGCCTTTCCTGTCTCTGTCTTTGAAGTTTATGGGTTGGCTGGCAGCTTAAAAAGCAACAGGGCACCTGAACTTTCCTCCTGTTTATCCTTTATTTTTTGTTCTGGAATCAGAGACTCAGGTCAGGCAGCCAGGCCACCGTGACTCTGAGAAGCACTATGAAAGCGATGTGGCAAAGAGCAAACGCTGACCCTTGGGGTCATTGTGGGTTCCTCTCTTTCTCTCCTACCTCACAAGCTATCTATCAGCAAATCTGGGATCTCTGCTTTCGGCGTATTTCAGAGCCTGACCACTTCTCGCTCCCTACCTCCCTGGGCCGAGCAACAATCCTCTGGCCTCCCGGCCAGTCTCTCTTCCACCATGTCTTCCCTGTCCCCTGCTAAGTCACTTCAGTTGTGTCCGACTCTGTGCGACCCCACAGACGGCAGCCCACCAGGCTCCCCCGTCCCTGGGATTTTCCAGGCAAGAACACTGGAGTGGGGTGCCATTTCCTTCTCCAATGCAGGAAAGTGAAAAGGCAAAGTGAAGTTGCTCAGCTGGTCTTATCCCAGGGTCATTAGTGGTCAGATCATGCCACTCACGCCTCTGTGCAAAATCCGGCAGGGGATCCTTAGGGAAAAATGAAAACCAAAGTCTTGCCAATGACCTGGAAGATTCTGTCCAGTGAAGCTCACCTGGACCCTCCTGCCTTGTCCCCTCCCCCTCTCCTAGCTTACTCTGCACCAGACACCCTGGCCTTCTTCTTGCTGTTCTGGAAAACACTGTGTTCTCTCCACCTCAGGGCCGTGACCTTTGGTGGTCCCTCTACCTGGAATGTTCTTCTCCCAGAGACCCATGGGCTCCACTCTCTCCACTCCTTTGAGTACTGATTTGTTGTTCATTGTTGTTCAGTCGCTCAGTCGTGTCTGACTCTTTGTGACCCCATGGACTGCAGCACGCCAGGCTTCCCTGTCCTTCACCATCAAGTACTGATACTTGTTTATAAATATCACCTTCTCATTGAAGCTGCTCTGAGCAGCCTATTTAAAGGTGCGGCTTTTCTCTCCAGCACTTGCCACCCCCAGCTTATTTTCTCTAAAGCGTTTTCCACCACCTCATTCACTGTTTCACTATTGCTATTGATTATCTGCTGTTTCCCATTAGCAGTCAAGCTCCGTGAGGGTAGGAATTTTCATCAGTTTTGTTCACTGCCGTATCCCCAGTGCCCAGTGGGACTCAATCGATCCTTGTGTTTGTGGTTTCCAGGCAAGCTGATGAAGTTCTCACAAGCTTCCTGTTGGCTAACGGGCCAAAGTAAATCCTTTCAGGTCCACTCAAGCCCAGCACCCTAGTAGGGCTCAGTTCAGTTCAGTTCAGTTGCTCAGTTGTGTCCGACTCTCTGCGACCCCATGAATCGCAGCACGCCAGGCCTCCCTGTCCATCACCCGGAGTTCACTCAAACTCACGTCCATTGAGTCGGTGATGCCATCCAGCCATCTCATCCTCTGTTGTCCCCTTCTCCTCCTGCCCCCGATCCCTCCCAGCATCAGAGTTTTTTTTTCCAATGAGTCAACTCTTTGCATGAGGTGGCCAAAGTACTGGAGTTTCAGCTTTAGCATCATTCCTTCCAAAGAACACCCAGGGCTGATCTCCTTCAGAATGGACTGGTTGGATCTCCTTGCAGTCCAAGGGACTCTCAGGAGTCTTCTCCAACACCACAGTTCAGAAGCATCAATTCTTCGGCACTCAGCCTTCTTCACAGTCCAACTCTCACATCCATACATGACCACTGGAAAAACCATAGCCTTGACTAGACAGACCTTTGTTGGCAAAGTAATGTCTCTGCTTTTCAATATGCTGTCTAGGTTGGTCATAAGGGCTAAGGGCCCATATATAGAGCCCCAGGAGCTGTCTGAAGTAAAGAGGAGAAAATAGGGTGGACCAAGTGTTCATGCTCCAGAAGTGAAATAAAGAGGGGCACCCAGTTGTCCCCCTTCTGTACCTCCTCCCCCCCAATCAGGTCCCCAAGGTGGGCACTGCAAGGAAGAGGAGGAAGATGGAAGAGGAGGTGCAGTGAGCACAGCAGAGAGGAGAGTAGGGCAAGCTGCGCTCTGGCTCCTCCTCCTGCATGAAGATACTCCTCATTTGTCGAGGCCTAATTGAAGGCATCACCCACTCAATGGACATGAGTTTGAGCAAACTACACAAGATAGTGAAGGACAGGGAAGCCTGGCATGCTGCAGTCCACGGGGCCACAAAGAGTTAGACACGACTGAGCGAATGAACTGAACTGAAGGCCAGACTCGAAGTCTCTCTATTGAGACCCACGCCCTCCTTCCCAAGTGGAAATCTACCCACTGCTCTCAGGGCATTTTGTACTCATCACAGCCCTTATTTCAGTTTGCTGCCAGCTTCTCTGCTTTCCCCACCAGAGGGCAGGCTTCTCGGGGGCAGGGACCTTCTCTCAGCCATCTGTGTATTTCTCTATGCCTCCACAAGTGTCTTAGAGTCATGCTTGGCACATCTCATGAACTCACTGAATTATAGTGACGCTCTCCCTATATTAGCTCCCCAGGGAAGTCTGAGCTTTTCTTCCAAGTCAGTACAGGTCACAACCAATCTCCCACTCTGCAAATATTAACCAAGGCTGTGCTATGAATCAGGCAATATTTGATAATAAGATCCATCTGGTGCCCTTGTAGGGTTCACAGCCTGGAGCCAGAGAGACAAGAAACAAGGACTTAAGATTCATGCTGTAATGGTGGGGGCCTTCTCCGGAGGGCATGGAAACTCAGAGAATAAAGCTCGAAGATACCAGACACTACTTAGCAGCTTGGACAAGTAAGGTCCACTTGCATTCCACAAACTGTCCTTCTGGGGCAGCTTATTCATCTAATAGCATCTGGCCTGATTTTTATTCTTAAAAGCAAAATATTAAAAATAAAAGTCTTGTCCTGCATAAGAACATAGATTTTACTTATTTATTCTAAATATACTTTTGAGATACAACCCTCAAGTTATTCTAATTTTTGCGAAGCATCATGTAAAACCAATGATAAGGTTCCATTGACATGAATGGAAATCAAACTAGTATTGTAATAAAGTAATTTATAAAGCATCTTTAGTAAATATTTTGTGAATGGACCACATAATAAAGATGATTAACATAATTTAACTGTAGTATATTTACAGGCATAATCATAGGACTAGTTTCTGTAATTAATAAGAATCTTTACATAATTTACATAATCTCAAGCCGTGGGCAAACTCATCATATAACGAAATGAAATAGCCTGATTTCCTTATTAAGGCTTTTAAAAATAATTTTCTGTAAGAATGACCTTTGGAGTCACAAGTAAGGCTCAGATCTGTCCAGGTATGAATTGGTTCTGTCATCTCTCCTAATGGGGTCACCTTATCACTGGAAATAGGGTGCCTTCCTAAATATTTTGGAAAATTTCCAATGTATTTCAGAAGTTGGTATCTTAAAGAATGAAATTCTGTCCTTTATTCCAATTTCTTGCCTTTCCAGGGACTTTGCCTAATCCGTCATCTTTAATCCTTCCCTTCCTCCTCAGCCTATAATCATGCTTAAGTCTTTCAACGTGGCAGCCTTTCTCTTGACACCAGCTATCCTACGGGCACTGCTCTCACTTGCTTTCTCGTTATGGCCAAACCTCTGGAAAGGTCAGTCTGTGCGGTGCCCCTGCATCCTTAGGGCTCCTTCGGTCACTTCTTAACTCTGCACCTGCCATTTGTCAGCATTTCACCACTGAACCTATCCTCGCCACTTTTCACCTCCACTTGCCTGGCTCTCTTAGTGGCATCTGGTATTCCTCATTCCCTTCCTTGAAATCCCCTTCAATGTTCAAGGACCCCCAAATGTGCCCCATATGTGCCACCACTCCCCAGGGTCCCCTCCTCACTCCTTCTGCCTCACATTCTCCCAAGGGACCCAACGGACCACTGCCCGACTACTGACGATTCCCACATTCGGAACTCTGGTCCAGGTCCTCTCAGCCAATGGACTTCTGAATATCTTCACTGGGAAGTCCCTCTCATGGTTAAACTCAATGTGCCCCAAACTTCCTTATATCATTTTCCTTCCTAGGAATCTGCTCTTCCACTTGTATTTTCTATTGGTGATTTCCTCACTCCCTAGGTCATCTTAGAGGTCCTCCTCTCCCTCATATCCAATGAACTGCCAAGTCCTTTCGAGTCTACCTTTGAACACTTTAGATCCAACCCTTCCTGCCTGGATGTCGGTTACAGTCTCTTAACTGGTTTCCCAGCTTTTAATTGCACTGCCTGCATCCTTCTAATTTACCCTTCGCATGACTTGGAACGTGTGCTCAGTCGTGTCCAGCTCTTTGGTATCCTATGGACTGTAGCCTGCTAGGCTCCTCTGTCCATGGGATTTTTCAGGTAAGAACACTGGAGTGGGTCAGCATTTCCTCCTTCAGGGGATCTTCCCAATGCAGGGATCAAACCTGTGGCTCTTGTGTCTCCTGCATTGGCAGACACGTCACACTGTGCCACCTGGGAAGCCCTATGGCTTGGAATGCTCTCTGTTTAGTTGCTTCTAAAGACTCTGCTTTAGGCATTTCATCTTTCAGGAAGCTTTTCTCGAGTCCCTTTCCTGGGCTGGCAAGCTACCTGGGTACCTTTCTCTATCACAACACTCTGATACCTATGCCATCATAACAGTTCTCATAGAAACTCAGAGGTGTTTTATTCACTCTCTCTCCAACTAACCTGTGGGCCCCTCAAGACAGGGACGCTTCTTTTCATCTGTCCCCCCAGTACTTACATCACAGACTGGTCCTCAGTGTTTCTGAACATGATAACGTTAACACAAACAACAAAGGGACTCTTACAGCATGTGTGCATGCAAGCATGCTTGCGTGTGTGTGTGCTGGTGTGAGGTGCTTGGAGTTCTTGCTGTATGCAAATCTATTTGAAATTTACATTCTTTTGGTGAGTAGAAAAAGGAGGATCCAGAAACACACTGTAGGAAACTCACCAGACTCGCTTCTTGGTTAATGTAGAGATTAAATCTCCAGAGTCTAATTGTGTTTACAGTTAATGACTGTCTATTTTGAGACTCTCTCTGCTTTTTTTTTAAAAAGATAATCTAATCAAGTTCAGGAAAAATTGGGATTTTACAAATAAAAAAACTCACAGCAGGTATCAGACGGCAAAATATGATGTTTCAGGCAAGGAGTCAGTTTACTGACCTTAGCTGGGGCTGACATGGCTTGAGAGCTACTGTTCTTCATCATTTTGGGTCAACTATTTTATTATTTTAGGAGCTTAATTTTTTGAACAGTTCTCTCCTGGATACACAGATACAAATGGCTCCCACAAACATTCGCAAAGCGGTTGTGTGATCTGTTTTGGAGTTCTGAGCCAGGCAGGGGCTGCTAGATAGAAGGTTTGAATGTCTCTCCCCTGTTCCTATCCCTTCACCCTGTGGATATCTAAGAGATAAATGCGTAATGAATTGCTTTACCGAGGCAGGCTTCAGATCCAAGATTTGCCAGCATCCAGCCCCACTACAGCTAAGGGGTAGAAAAGAGGTCTTTGGAGTCAAAGCTCATATATTGGGTATGTCTCTCTGCCAATGGCCTATGACACTGATGTATTCATTTGGGCAGTTTTGATTTGTTCACAGCAGTTGGCAAATGGTAGGTGCTCAACAAATATGTGTTGAAAGGTTACTCTGACTTGTATTGATATATAAAAACCAGATTTTAGCTCTGGCTAACATTTATTCTGTAGTAGTCAGTGTTTCACATAAACCCATCCTCTCCTGTTACCTGGATCTCATGTGTCAGCAAATGGTCAGTTAACTTGTGTTCTTCTATTTTTTTTTTGGAATCCTCAACTTTACATTGTAAATTGGTGCCTGTCAATCTCATTTGAAATGTGGGTTTGTAACAGAAGTGGCGGGACCTGCTGTGGGTTCTTAATTAAATGGGACTGAAGGTTTAGTGGCCCATGACTAAGACGGGATGATTCAGTTCATTTCAGATTTAATCAAAAGAGAAATTTACCATGCTTAATTGAACATGCCAACTTCCTGGTATAACAGATTTCCACTTTTTTTTTTTTTTAAGAGAAGGCTTCATGGAAGTGGGAAATTATATTATTAATTTATAATAACAGTATTCAAGTTTGACTGATGAAGGCGACTTAGCATTTTAAGCTCTGGGGATGTCAGAAATAGACAAAAAAAAAAAAAAATCCATGATTCACTTCTGCTGCCACTTAACATTTTCTACGTATGTGATGTGGCAAAATCTGCCTTTACTTGCCAGGTCCAATCTTTCTGCTTTTACTGCTGATGGTTTAGATCATGAAAATAAGATGCAATGAAGTTTGAAGAGCTGGATGTATTCTAATGAGAAGACTTCCTTGGTTCTGGTTTTCAGGAAGACCATGAATTTATCAACTCAGCTGATTTGATCTTTCCTACAGATCTGATGCCAGTTTCTAGTTGGTTAGTTTAGTTATGCACACGCACTAGACTGCTGTCTTCCTGAGATCCAGCCCCAGGGAAGGACTTGTAAGAATACATCTCTAAAACAGTAATGTGGTTAATAACCGGCGAGTTAAATCTGTTTGTCTTTTGGAGAAGGCCCAGCCTTAACAGACAGCATCTGTTCAAGTGCCCAGAAAAATCATCCGGTTATGGAAAGTTGGACCGAATGACTTAAACCATCAACCTGGAATGAATGAAGCATAACATGGTGCTGGAAATGGTGTCGTGCATAACAGAGCTGCCCTCATAGGTAGCTGGGAGGCACCCTGCAGGGACCTCGGAGTTTCTATAGGGATATCAATGATCATGAGGCAAGAAGGATACATGCTGGGCTGGAAATTGGATATCCTGTGTGGGAGGAACAGCCTTGTCACTTCATTTGGAATGGACAAAGACTTCCATCAGAACTCCACCCTGGATTTCACTCAACGTTAGTAAAAACTTGGATTTCTCAAACAAGTAAATCAGAAGCTAGTTACCTTGCAAAAGCTCATCTGCTCTGTAATGAAGTCAGCTTGAATCTCTGTTCAAAGGACTTATTTCAATTTGTTGTTTAAGGCTCACGCCTTCACTGTGCGGAGAAGGGAATGGCACCCCACTCCAGTACTCTTGCCTGGAAAATCCCATGGACGGAGGAGCCTGGTAGGCGGTAGTCCATGGGGTCACACAGAGTCGGACACGACTGAGCGACTTCCCTTCCCTTTCCCTTCACTGTGAGTGGGAGTGTAAATTGATGCAATACCTTTGGAGGGCAATTTGGCACTACTTTTCGAAGTTTAAAATGTGTATGTCCTTTGATCTGTCATTTTTATTTCCAGAAATTTATTTTAGATGTTTGTTTATACTTCAAAGGGCTTCCCAGGTGGCCCAGTGGTAAAGAATCCACCTGCCAATGCAGGAGACAAAAGAGACACGGGTTTGATCCCTGGGGCAGGACGAGCCCCTGGAGTAGGAAATGACAACCCACTCCAGTACTCTTGCCTGAAAAATTCCATGGATAGAGGAGCCTGATGCTCTACCGTCCATGGGGTTGCAAAGAGTCAGACGTGACTGAGCAAATAGCACATACATTTATATCTTCAATTTAATAGAATTTATTATGTGGGCAAAGAAGATGCTCATGTAGCATTGTAATAACTAAATGAATAAAAATGGAACTATCCTAAATATTCATTGACAGGGGACTGACCGAACCTGCTAAAAAGGAATGGGAAGAGTAAAACAGTGCTAATATGGAAATATCTTAGATATATTAATAGACAAAAGCCACATATAGAACAGTGTATAGAAGAAAAGAGAATATGTTAAAAAACTGATAAAAGTGGTTAACTCTAAGGAATGAATGGAGTAAGAGGGGTAAGAGGGGGACTCATTTTACTGTCTTTCCTTATGTAATGTTTGCTTTTTACCTTTGCATGCATGTAATGATTTTATAATAAAAAGAATGGTTAAAATTAATTTGCAATTTAAAATTTCTACTGTGGCAAAAGTTTGGATTTACAACTAAAAGAGAATATAGGTTTCATGGGGGTAGTTGTTCTTTTAAGGGTCCTTTCCACAGGAACTAATGGACTATTTGTTGTATTTAACCACACTAATAGTTTGGCTATGAACTGGATCAAATAATACACAAGTGTTTTAGTTCAGATGCTATGGTCCAGGAATCTACCTATCACAATCTTGGTGCCAGCGTACCCAAAATGCAAGATCAAGTTTTCTGAAGGTTCACCTTAAAGACATATCTTAAAGGCAGACTTGCAAATTACATCTGCCAACACACTTCATAAAGGCCACCAGGCCAGAGTCTTGACCATGGCATTGTCCATTATCTGAACTTCTTTCTGAAGAAGCGTCCTTGGCTTCTCCAGAGAAGGGGGACTGCTGTCTGAGGCAGGCCACTCCATCTTTGGCCATGTCTGTAGGAAGGGTCCTCCTGTGCTGGACTGAACTCTCTGTCCCTGAATTGAGGAGGCTGATCTCCTTCTTCAACTTTCCCCACTCCCAGCCGGACTCATGGGGTTCCCCAGAGCTCCTCTCTCCTGGAAAGACAGACCTTACTTCATCACTGCAAACTGCCCATGAGACCAATCCAAAGAAAGAGGCTCTAAAACATTTTTAAACCTAAAGAAGTTTAAAAACATGGTGAGGTTGTTGCCATCCCATGCTACATTCTTGTTCTCTTCAGCAAAGCCTCCAGGTCATCCATCACCATTGAGATGCTTATCACCAAGTGGCTCTGAAAATCCCTGGTCTGACTCAATCTCTCAGTCCTGCCATCAGTAAATTTCATACATTCTTAACTTCTGTGAACGTTGTCTTTTTGTTCCTATTGAGTGTGGTTGTTTCTTGATGGTCCCTTTTCTCCTGTGACTCTTGAAAGTGACACTATTTTGCTCCAAGTGCTCTTTACCTTATTCCATCCTCCCTTCCTCATTACTCATACATGAATTCTCTGTCCTTGTTTGAAGCCCAGGCCGATAAACTCTACCACTTTTACCTCAACTGACTTCCTAGTCATGCTTCCCTCATTCCCGAAGATACTGGAACACAGTTCACTATTTTTATCTCCACCGTTACTCGTGTTACCATCCATGATGACTTTACATGGGTGAACCCTGCAACACTTGGCTCCTTACCACCCTTACCTACCCTCTTTCAGCTGCCCTTTCTCACCTTGTCAATCCACTCCTGCAGTTAAACCTTGTCACTGGCAATAACAGTACCATGTCCAAACTCCTGACTTGAAGCATCTCACATTCTGTCCATAACTCTTATCTTTCAGTTCAGTTCAGTTCAGTCGCTCAGTCGTGTCCGATTCTCTGTGACCCCATGAATTGCAGCATGCCAGGCCTCCCTGTCCATCACCAACTCCCGGAGTTCACTCAAGACTCACGTCCATCGAGTCAGTGATGCCATCCAGCCATGTCATCCTCTGTCATCCCCTTCTCCTCCTGCCCCCAATCTCTCCCAGCATCAGAGTCTTTTCCAATGAGTCAACTCTTGGCATGAGGTGGCCAAAGTACTGGAGTTTCAGCTTTAGCATCATTCTTTCCAAAGAAATCCCAGGGCTGATCTCCTTCAGAATGGACTGGTCGGATCTCCTTGCAGTCCAAGGGATTCTCAGGAGTCTTCTCCAACACCACAGTTCAAAAGCATCAATTATTTGGCACTCAGCTTTCTTCACAGTCCAACTCTCACATCCATACATGACCACTGGAAAAACCATAGCCTTGACTAGACAGACCTTTGTTGGCAAAGTAATGTCTCTGCTTTTCAATATGCTATCTAGGTTGGTCATAACTTTTCTTCCAAGGAGTAAGCGTCTTTTAATTTCATGGCTGCAGTTCTTTGATCTCATCTGTCAATTCATTAATGCCATCACCTTTTTACAGCCCTCCTTTAGAACAAGTTCTTCACCTGGTTTCTGGGATGCTATTCTCTCCCCATCCTCTGCCTACCCCAGTCTCCTTTGCTGTGCATTCTCCCCTCTTCCCAAATGCTACACTTAGAGTTCCCAGGGCTCAGTCCTTGGCCTCCTCTTTTCTACTGATTAGCTAGGTATTCTTATTTAGTTCTATAGCTTTAAATGACTTATAGTCTATGACTTTCAAATTTACATCTGTAACCCTAACTTTTCCCCTAAGCTCCAGACTCCAAATCCACTTTATCCATATCTCCAATTGTTGTTGTTCAGTCATTCAGTCGTGTCTGACTTCTTGCGATCCCATGAACTGCGCTACGCAGGCTTCCATGTCCTTCACCATCTCCCAGAGTTTGCTCAAACTCATGTCCATTGAGTCCATGATGTCATCCAACCATCTTATCCTCTGTCACCCCCTTCTCCTTCTGCCCTCAATCTTTTCCAGCATCAGGGTCTTTGCCAATGAGTCAGTCCTTTGCATCAGGAGGCCAAAGTATTGGAGCTTCAGCATCAGTCCTTCCAATGAGTTTTCAGGGTTGATTTCCTTTAGGATTGACTGGTTTGATCTCCTTGCAGTCCAAGGGACTCTCAAGAGTCTTCTCCAGCACCACAGTTTGAAAGCATCAATTCTTTGGCATTTGGCCTTCTTTATGGTCCAATGCTCACATCCCTACATGACTACTGGAAAAACCATAGCTTTGACTAGACAGACCTTTGACTATATTAGCATGAGTTCTCAATCTCACTCCAGAGCTTACTCTGGTCTCAGTCTTCCCCATCAGCACACAGTTTTATGAAAGCAATGTTTCTCTGTTATGGAGAGATTGCAAGTTGCCTATTAATATCTTCCTTTTTCATTTCCTAGTGACATACCATCTAAATTATTGGGGACAGTAAGTCACCCAGCTTGACATACTACATTTCCAAGATTCCTTGAACTGCTGCTGCTGCTAAGTCGCTTTAATCGTGTCCGACTCTGTGCGACCCCATAGATGGCAGCCCACCAGGTTCCTCTGTCCCTAGGATTCTCCAGGCAAGAATACTGGAGTGGGTTGCCATTTCCTTCTCCATCCTTGAACTAGATGTAGGAAAGTAGTGGAGTTTTGTACAGATTTTACTTGGAAGGTCTAAAAGGAAGCCTCCTTAAAAAGAAGACAAAATAGCTGGGGAAAATAATTTTGGGAGTAGAAAATGGTAACCCAGTCCAGTATTCTTGCCTGGAAAATCCCATGGACAGTGCAGTGGCACCTGGCAGGCTACAGTCCATGGGGTCACAAGGAGTCGGACACAACTGAGCACGCACAAGACTTGAAACACAGATGTGATGGTGGAGCTGTAGTGGCAGCCACCTTGGACATGAGGTGCCCTTGAGGTTGAAAGTCATATATTAAGATGGTGGAGCAGAAGGATGAAGGAGTTTGGGTCTTGGATTATTGTGAAGCTTCCATATCAGCCATGTACAGCTTGCCTCTGGACCTCTTTTACTCATGAAAGATACACTTCTATCTGACTTAAGTCCTGTTAATTTGGATTTTCTGCTAGAGTTGAACCTATCCTGCTTAATATATCAGAGTATATAACACAGTCTCACCAGTTCAAAGCCAGGATTAAAATATAATGTGAAGGCCACAGATAGCACCAAGTACCCGTTTTAGGATTACATTTTCAGAGGATATCTTTTGGGCAATGGAAAATACCAATGAACAGTATTACAAAATTCAATTTCTTTTTGAAAAAGAACTGGAATCTGTGCTAAAGTGTTAGTTGCTCAGTCGTGTCTGACTCTTTGTGACCCCATGGACTGCAGCCCACCAGGCTTATCCATCTATAGAATTCTCCATGCAAGAATACTGGAGTGGTTTGCCATTCCCTTCTCCAGAGGATCTTCCCAATCGAGGGATTGAACCCAGGTCTCCTGGGCAGATTCTTTACATTCTGAGCCATCAGAAATATTTTACTGTAGTTATGAATGTAAAATAACTGGCTAGACTATGTAATCTTCGGGTGCTTCTGTTTCTTTGAAATTTTCAAAACTCAGCCACACGATTAACTGAGGAACCCATGATTCATATAAGACATTATTAGTTTCTTAGCTTAGTAAAGGGGTTATTGGTTGCCATGAAACTAGCCTTAATTTCAATAAGGAAAAGATCATTATTATTCTTACCCTTGATATTAAAACAAACTTGTCTTTGTTCATTTATACAAATGAACAAAGATTGACTTTTTAAATAGTGGGGAAATTATTTTTCTAGACATGGCTTCTGTTAAATGGCAATGAGTTTAACATAATACATTGCATATTTGCAAAGTGTCCTTAGTCATGAGTTCTGTTTACCTACTTATCTGCATGTCTTTATGAATGTTTATCTCCAAAGAGCAGAGATGAGTAGTTGTGTATACTGCCATTGGTGGAAAGGCATCTCTTTGAATTCCTCGGTTCCATCACACAAGCTTTCTTTTGAACTAACTTTTTACATTTTCATTTAAAAGGAAGCCAAGTTCAATTTATTGAGGATTTTCCAGAGTGATAATGGTATGTTATCTGTAGATGAGAAATAAACTATGGGTTACTGATTTATTTTTAAACTCAAGTATAGCTGATTTACAATGTTGTGTTAGTTTCAGGTATATAGCAAAATGATTCAGTTATATATATATGAATATATATATATGTATATGTGTATTCTTTTTCAGATTCTTTTCCATTATAGGTTATTATAAGATACTGAATACACTTCCCTGTGCTGTAGAATATGTTTATCTGTTAAACTATGGGTTATTTACCTTAAGTAAAAACTGGAGATTGCCCTTCCAAGAATATTAAGTATCATCCCATGAAGAGATCAAGGAATGGCTGCCCACGTAGGGGGAACTGAGGTCACTAAAAGACTGTCCCTGGAGCCACTTGCTTGAATCTCTGGAAACATCTTGTTACAGATCAAGTCTAGGAACATGATTCATTCAGAGCAGATGCTCAGCTATTATCAAGTGAACACATTAGTATCAGGTGGTTGGTAGGGTAGGCGAGCCATCACCTTGGGAAGCAGGAATGAGGGAGTGGAGACATGGCCTCTTTTGAGAATCCCGTCCTCATTTCCACTGGGCTCCTTGGCACCTTGGGTTTGCCCACCATGTTACTCATCTTGCTGCCTGTGTTCCCCACTGGAGTGTGAATTCTTTAGGAGTAGAGCTATCTTTAATCTCCACGAGCCCTGTACTCAGTCTAATGCCTGGTCCAGAATGGGTGTTGCTGAACAAATACGTTAGAGAATGAATGCTGTTGTCTAGTTGCTCAGTTGTGTCCAACTCTTTGTGACCATAGGGACTATAGCCTGCCAGGCTCCTCTGTCCATGGAATTCTCCAGGCAAGAATACAAGAATGGGTTGCCACTTCCTTCTCCAGGGAGGGAATGAATGAGTGAGTGGATACAATTCTGCTGGTTCAGGGTAGGAGAGGAAGTTGGGTGTGGCCCAGGCAGCTGTTCTGATTTAGGTTCTGGGCACCTGAGACAAGGGAGGGAGGAATTGGGCTCTGAGGGGAGGGGCAAACTTTACAAAAAATGTTACAATTTTTTCCAGTGTCTGAGAGTAAGCAGTTAAAAAAAATATTTAAAAACATTAAATTTAATATTTAAATTTAAAATATTAAAGTTTAAAATTTTTAAATATTAAAATTTAGTTGCAGCATGCAGGATCTTTGGTTGCAGCATACAAACTCTCAGCTGTAGCATGTGGGATCTAGATCCCTGACTAGGGATCAAACCCTGGCCTTCTGCCCAGAGGGTGGAGCATTAGCCACTGGACCACCAGGGAAGCCCCAGGTTGTTTTACTAAAATAAAATTTTAAATGTCTAGTAATCAAGTACAGAGGCCATGTTTCAGTCAATAACTGTCATTCCTTAGTCTGTGGTTCAACTTTTCCATGATCTGGTCTCCATCAAGCCTTTCTTCCTACTCCTACACTGCAGCCAATCTGCACTGTCCAGTTCTTATACCACCTCGCCGAGCAACCGCAGTGGAGCTGAGAAGGCGGTGAGTGGTCCTGAGTTCAGGTTCCACATTGCAACTTACTACCTCTGAGTTCCAGAGCCAATCACTTTGCTTCTCTGAATCTTAAAGTTCCCACATCTAACAGAATACTTGTTTGGGCTTTGGTTTTCTCATCATCAGTAAAATCGACCTTGTGATCATTACAAGGATTAAATTAATATATATAAATTTAATATATATTAATATATTACCCTCAGAGCATTGTGCCTGGCGGGTGTGGGGCACTCAGTAAGGCTTGGTGTGGCCCCTTCTTTCATCCCTCAGCCTGGTGGGCCTGGTGGGAACCAGTCTTCCTACCCCAATGTAACCCATATTTACTGATCTTTTAGGGCCCAGGTCAAAGACCACCTTCACAAAATCCTCTCCTTCCCCATCCCCCACCCTTGAAAGCAATCTTTCCCCTTCCTGTAGCCTGTTATCTTTTTTCTGAATACCTATGGGACTTACCACTCTCTTCCTGGTGCCTCAGTGATTATTAAAACTCAGTGTTTTATTTCTCCCCCATCTGTAAGTTCCATGGGGGTAAACTGTCCACCTTTTAATCTTGTACTTCAACGAAGACCTAGCAGAATAACTTGCATAAAGCAGGTGCTTAAAATAACAGACTGAATACGTGCAAGACAATTCTCTATACTTAGTAGATCATCACGCAATTTTTCTTAGGATGGGGGTGGCATATGTAATTCATCTTTCCACTTAATCCACTTTAGGGAAAAAAAGCAGGCCTCATTGCAAGTAGCTTACTTCACACAACATCCAGAGAAATCTCCAGAAACAGTTACAAATAATGACTGGTCACATGGGCAAGTATAATAAAGCCGTGTCAAGGGCTAGTCACATTTCTAAAATTGTGAAAAGAAATGCTCAAATGGAGAGCGCTATTTCTTGAAGGCTAAACTAGTCCCCTATTGCCCATAACATCTTCATCTTTATCATACTTCCTTAAGTTGTGTAACATGGAGATGCTATAAGTCACAGTTATTATTATTATTTTCAGTGAGAGGAGGAATTTGAAAGTCATGCATGGCTGTTGCCAGGTCTGAGGTTACTGAACTGGCCTTGAGTCTTTTAGATGGAATCCCAGAATTAGGTTTAAGCCAGGCCTGGCTTGTCGTGGAGGCAGCTGCCAAAAGGATGTAATATGAGGTGACTGGATGGAGACCCACCCCGCCCCCACCCGCTGCTCCAGTCATCCTTTCCATGAGTGCCAGAGAGGGATTGCTATGTGTTTGGAAAACTTGTGAGTCTTTCAAAGGTTACTATTCTAGATAAAGGATAATGCCTTAACCAGCATTTCTAAAAGAGTCCCACAAGAGGCTCCATGGAAGAATGGTTTCTCTGACCAAAAAAGTCTGGGCAATACGGCAAACTCTATCCCTCTGCGTGCATGCTAACTTGCTTCAGTCGTGTCCGACTCTTTCTGACCTTATGGACTGTACCCTGCCAGGCTCCTCTGTCCATGGAGTTCTCCAGGCAAGAATACGGAAATGGGTGGCCATTTCCTTCTCCAGGGGATCTTCCTGACTCAGGGATTGAACCCATGACTCCTGCGTTGCAGGCGGATCCTTTACCACTGAGCCACCAGGGAAGCCTCCATCCCTCTATACGATTTATTATTATATGCTACAGTGCGCAGGTGCACATGGAAGGAAGGCTCTGACAAGTCACATGGTAAAGAAATCTATTTAGCTTAATTCAGAAGCTCTCCCGCTTACTTAATAACAAAATCAAGCTTGCTTTCTTTTTTTCCCCCGGATGGCTGCAAAATCCCTAATGACATGATCTGATAGTACTATTTCATAGAATTTACTTTAAAAATGCTCCCTTAGCTACCTTTAGCTATCACTGTAACTGGGATGAATTTTCAGCTAAGAATGGGACACAAAGGGATATGCATGAAGGGATGGGCAGTCCAGGGAAGGATAAGGAATCTTAAAGGTGACCCAGGAAGGTCCCCAAACACAATTTTACAGTTTTGCTACGGGCCGGTCATGCTTCTCATGCTAGACATTATTTTGACTCTGTTTGCCTGCTTAGAAAGCCCGGCTGTTCGATATCAATTGGTATCATCAGATCAGAAGCGGCACTTTTGCATCTTCATGTGATGTTGAATTTTCTGGTGTGGGGAAGAAGAGAAAGGGAGCGCTCCAATGGCAATTTGCTCCCATAGATGTGGGAAGAGGAAGGAAAGGAAGGGTAAGGGAGAAACAGGTCAATAGAAGCAACAAGAAGCCAGAAGCAGCTAAGGGCGGAAGGCAGAGGACAGGATGGAGGGATGAGAAAGAGTGAGGGGTTGTGACTACTCAGGTAGAAGGTAGCAAACCCACTGGCCACTCAAGCTATGAAGTTTAGACTGAGGGCTGTGAGATGCTTGGAAAAGCAATTAAATTATAAAGTCAGTGAGCCCCAAAGTTTTGGCTTCCCAAGCCAATCATCAAGCAAAATCAAAGTGGTGTGAAGACATGGACTGAAAATAACAGCTGGGACAGGAGCCTTCCTTTAAGGCAGGGACTACTCTTTCTGTCCCCATGGTGGTAGGATACGCTGGTAGGTAGCTTTCTGCCTTTAGGGCTTTCTGCCCAAGGATCTGCACTTCCCCCACGTTGTTGGGAGGGCCTTGGGTTACAGTAGAGCCCAGTCTGAGATTCTAACTGTGGCCCGCTGCTTTAGAAAACACCACCATGGTTAACTGACAGCACAGAGATAAAAGTAAAGAAGGACCCCAGAGCTTTGCAGAAGCCAGAGTGGGGAGGGGCTGAGAAGGGCCTTCCTCTTATCGAGGGCTGTCTGACATTCTGCCTCCTGCATGCAGAGCAACTAGGAGACCTTTGGCAAACTAAGGCAACTCAGAAATACTAGAAGCTGAAAACAAGATATGCAACACTCTGGGCAGTTTCTCTCATGTTGAAGGACAAAATGAACTGATCCCCTTCCTAGGGTACCTTTAGCTCTCTTGTCAGTATCAGTGAAAAAAGCATGTGAAAACTCCAAATGTTTTCATAACTTACAAATATCATTTATTAGTCAAAAAGTAGAGGTATGTGTGGGATTAGGACAAGAGGACAACTCCTTTTACCAGAAGGCAAAAATTTTAAGTTGCTGTTCCACGGTGCACTTATTTCAGAAAAGTCACTGACTTGGGGAAGACTGTGCCCTGGGACAGTGTCTGGAATTGTAGATGCACTGAAAAATAAATCTCTGCCAGACTTCATTTACTCAGGGGAAATGCTCAAAACGATACGTCCAATCTCACACGGTGTGAACTCCAATATATACAGCCCCACTGGCTGGAACAATGACCCTGGCCTCTCTCAGATGAGTTAGCATGGGTTGTGGGAGAAAAGGACAGGGGCCTACAGTCCTCTGCATTAGAAACAGGTCTCCATTTCGAATCTAGGGATTCCTTTAGATTGCTCATTCCTTTGCATAAATCAGAATATCACCAGAAGATACATATCTCCCCCCACCCCCAAATTAGGGGCATATTAAAAGGAAGTGTCGGTCTGATGTATTTTTCTATGTTGTAAGCATGTGGAGGAACTAACGGTGATCCAATGGGTGTGGGCTTGTGTTTACATTGCTGACACCATTTCACTGAGTGTGTTACACGACTGAGATGGTTTGGATCGTTTGAATGGAATAACATGATCACCCATGGTATTGCATGTCTCCAATTCCAAATCAACACAATGGCAGCAACTAGACGAAAATGCAGAAAGAATTATAAATCACACAATGTCACTGAAGTCATGCAAAGAGGGGGAAAATAAAGACTAAAAAAATGGGCAAGCCACAGACACCATAAATTAAAAAAAAAAAAGCCAATGAATACAATTCTAAAATCATTCTTACCTTCTTCAGTCATTGTGTCATAATATTTTAGTTTTCCATATGATCCAAGTTCTACAACATCACAGTAAAAGACACAAAGATAAGGAACGAGCTGTAATGCAAGAACTTTGTTTTTTACACATTCTTAATTAATCAGATTCAGAGTTATACTGTCAAATTCCGCAATCGTAACTATATAGAGATGTGCAAACATGGGCCATGTGGCAGACGGCTTTCACGGCCCATTTTCAGAAATCACTTAAAATATATTATCCCACTAGGGGTAGGACGTGCCCTGCATTACAGAACAGGACACAGTTATTTTAACATCTGATGAAACAGAACACTTGGCGAAGATATCTTCACGGCAGGTCCAGCCTTGCCCTGTCATTTTTAGAGATGATATGCCAAGAGGAAGGGCTGGACCAGAGACCCTTCCGAGGTTTCTAGAGACCCACTGGGGTGTGTAGATGCTGGCACTCCTTGCCAGGAAACAGCAGTCCCAGAAGTTCATTTCATAGCTTTTCTCCAACAGAACTACTTCCTAGAGGTTAATAAGGAAGGAAGGCTACCTGGGAAAAACCCCAAACGAAAAACTATGTTCTAAACTTCCCTTTCATTTCTAATCTCATATTACAGGCAAAAAGCACTGAATACCATGGGTGCAACATGCTTGGAAGGGCTGGGAAAGGTGCAAAAGACTTCGGGAGGAAGTGGGAGGCATGCTCCCAGGGAAGGGCAGGTGGCCCAGAGCAGCCACAACTCCATGCTCAGGGCATCACCTGCCGCCACGTAGCCTGCAGGGGCCAGGAGGCAACCTCCCGGATGCAGCTCAGGAAAGGCCTCAGCTGCGATGGAAACTGCTGGCCGAAAGCAAGCTCGTCTGAGTCAGCTGGTAGAAGCGGCATCTTGGGGAGGGGGACAGAAGAGGTGGGGACACACCATTTCTGTTTTCTTCCTTCAGTTCTAAAACAGAAACTTTCATTCCTGTCCATCTGAAAATTCCAGATTGTTTGAAGCAACATTTTGAGCAGGTTAAAAATATTTTCCTGGTCATCACAACACTCTCCCAATAAACTTAAGAGATATTAATGAGATGTGAGATACTCCTGTGATTCTGTGGAATGCTTCCATGGCTCATTAACTTGGTGGGCTGCTAAAAACTCCCATATGAATGGACTAATAACTGATGGGTTCTGTGTACAAGATAAGGCTCTAGTTTAAAACACAATAGTAAATATTCTTCTCTTTATAGTATATATTATACACATTCTTTTTCCATGTGCCTAAAATTTTACCTAAAGCTATTTTAACACACTAATACAAAATTATGCCTTGGGGAGAAAAATCACCTCATTTTTACGTTTCTGCAAAAGCCTAACTATTCTGGATTTTGTTAGACCCATGACAAAGGATGCAAGTGCTTCAATAAGAAATTGAATTTTGCATCCAAACAAGAAGGCTTTTAAAAAAATTGACTTCTAGGGATTGCCTTCAGTTAAAAAAACATTTTTTTTTCCTGCCATTTTAAGAACAGTAGTCTATTATACAAGTGATACTGCCAAAGTCTGGGATTTTAAGGTGATCTAAATTCCTTCGTAAATATTAAACACATGTTCATGGTGGCTTTACACATAATCTGTGCCTTGTGTGTGAGTGGTGTGATGTGTATGTATAATCCTGCAGTAAGCTGATGAATTATACCAGCCAACTAATTTTTTTGTAACCTCCACTCTTTCCCTGAGGTAAAGCAGGCGAATAAGCAGCTGGCATTCTCTTTCTTTGCCAAGGAAACAGAATGTGGAGTTCATGTTTGCAAAGTTGGGTCGAAACCATATTTCTACACAGTGGAGATACACTACTGCATTTTTGCCTTTTGAGATGCTACCTCTCTGTACACACACACACCGGTCTTCATGTATCAGTCCCAAACTTTCAAACATCTGCTAGAGACAGATGTGATTAAGTCTTTACCTCCTCTCTCATGGAGCCAGGTATAAACACATACAATCATATTCTTTGATTAATTTATTAAATTAATACCAACATGGTCAAAACTGGATCCAGGGGTGGCTGACAAAACTCACACATTCTTGCTGCTGTGGCGATTCCTAGATTGTTCCTTAGCTACTTCCTTAGATGAGGACTGGGGCAGGGGGACAAGACCTGGACAGGATATACCAAAAAGGAGGCTAAAGGTGGTAGAAGAGAAGGAATCAGAGCAGTGAAAGGCTGAATGACAACAGGTGATGGAGTGACTTGAAGCACAGTGAAGAAGGTGGGCAAGGCAACAGTATTTGCCCAAGTGAAGAGAATCATGTTTGGTGCTTACTTAAAAAAAGGTACACGAACCAGCCTGTTGGAATAGTGTTTTTATCATTGACCTCAATGGGATAGTGAGACAGTGAACTCGGCACCTCAGTTCTTCCAAATGGTCAGGGTGGTCTCCTGGGGCTGGTGGGACAGTATCTCCAACAGCCAGCGCCTCCCTTCCTTGAACCAGGGGCTCAGAAGGTGCAGGAAGAGGGGTGCGACATGTGACTAGGACAGACACGTGCGCATCCATAAGTTGGAGCACATTTGCACCCAGCTAGCGTCCCACAGCCCATGGACACCTCATGGAAAGCGGCCTGAGAGGCATGAATGAAAACTCACCTGCAAGCGGCAATGGGCTCCCGTCAGCACACTCCCCATGGACAGTAGCCATGGCAACTTTAGCACCATTGGATTAGGATTCAAAGTGGTCCCAATCCAAGCTGAATTTCTTGGGATAGGAGGGAGGAGGGAGGGGGATCAAGAGGGGGCTGTTTAATACCATTGAATAACTTCCATTATGTCAACTGAGCACGAGGAAAAGGGATGAATCAGTAGTGAAGATCATCCTGATTACCATCCAGTGCCTCTTCTCTATAAGATTTCTCTAAGAAAAAGTCTGGAACCCAGTGGCTGGTGTTTGAGACGAGCCTATGAGCTGATCAGCTGCCTAACATGGCATGATTGCTCACCATTTGGGCAGGTGGATCCATGGGCGTCCAAGCTCCTGGGGCTCTAGGAGAGCCTGAATCTACTGATATTCCTCTGCCCACTGCCTCTCAGGCCTTCCAGCAAGGTCATCACCTGACTTTAACGTACCTCTGAATTCTTGTCCGCCATCTTGGTTGATAAGTCAAGGAAAAGATCTTCAGTCTCAACGGATCTGCAACCAAGAACTAGTGCTTTTTGGCCCCTAATTTCTTCCTTTCTTAAAAAGGGCATGGACACAGATTTCTCCTTCCAACATTGACCTTCTCAGTTCCACTTTTGGAACCTCTGGCATTCTCAACCCCTTTCTCAACAAATTTCCCCAGATAGGAGCAGCACCTTCCAGGCCTCAAAATTCTGACATATAAAACAGAAAGTCAACAGAAAAATCTATGCTGAATTCATTTTGTTAGAATAAAGAGCAGAGGTAGAGAAATCAGTGAAAGCAACATTCATTAAGTGTTGGTTGATGGAAAAAATAATGTGTGTTTTCTTAAATCAAAGAGCTGCTTTATTTTTGACACTGAATTTGTAGATCTAAAATTTAGATTTTAGATTTTCTTAACACAGAGATTAGTTCCTTGGTAAAGTTGTCTAATACCTATTAAGGAAGTATGCAGATATCAGATTACATCACATCCAGGAAAGGATTATTTTCAGTAGCTAAAAGAAGTTAAGAACACAGGCTTTGAAGCCAGGGTCCAGGTTTGAACCCAAGATCTGCCACTTTTTAGCTGTGTGACTTTGAGCAAATTGCTTTGCCTTTCTGAGTCTTGGTGTCCTCAGCTATAAAAGGGCATGCTTGTATTAATATCTACCTCACAAAGCTGTGGTGAAGAGTAGGTGAGATAATAATACCCACTAAGCAATCAATAATAAGCAGCTTCATTATTGCAAGCATCACCAAGAAGAGTGAAAGAGAACCCATGGCATATGGAGCAGAACACTTAAGAAAACTTGCTATTTTACACAGGTTTGTTGAAACTAACTCAACAGTATTTACAGAAGTTTAAAATAGCTAATCAGTGTCCAACAATAAAAGATATTCTTCCCTTTGAGCTAGAATTTAAAAGAAATTTCCTCATCCTCCTCCTCTTCTACTCTCAAATCTGCGAAGAATGTCAAAACATGGACCATAACCATGCGAACAGGATGTGAAAAGCAGACCCTTCACCCTTCTGATCCCCAGTGTTCCAGCTTGGGACCTATGCACCCTTCCCTGTAATATTTGCAGTCTGTCTCTCCAGTTAGGATGTCCATATCTTGGAGACTGAGACTGTATCCCTCTTTGGATCCCTCCCAACTAGAACAGTGCTTTTTGTGTATCACATGCGCTCCTTATATTTCTTAATCAAAGCATATAAATGCACAGCTCCCAAATAACAGTACTTTGGTTTGTTGAACTTCCCTGGACTTGCTGAAGTCAGGACGGCAGACACTGATACTTAAGGCTTCTGGACTGCTGATCCCATAATATCACTATCAAGGTTAAGCGGGGTAGGGGAAGGGTAGTTTGGGATTAGCAGATGCAAGCTATTATACCTAGAATGGATAAACAACAAGGTCCTATGTGTATAGCACAGGGGACTATACTCAATATCCTGTGATAAACTATAGTGGAAAAGAATATGAAAAATAATTTATATATGTGTAGCTGAATTATTTTGCTGTACAGTAAAACTGACACAACGCTGTAAATCAACTATACCTCAGTAAAATAAACTAAAAAAACAGAGGGCTTCTGAGACAGTTAAGATAGCTAATTCAAAGCTTGGTGACTTATGAGCTGGTGATCTTCTCTGCACCTTAGTCTCTTCTTCAGTAAAATAGGGACAAGAACAATAAATACCTATTTTCAGGAGGGTTTTTGGAGGATCAGATAAGAACATATCTATAATGCACTTTGTGTCACGTGGCACAGGTATCCTTAATAATTGGTACCTCTCTTCCTTTTTTGCATTTATTGACTGTTTATTAGTACTCAAGCAGCTCCGCATGCTCTATTTTAATTAAACCTCTATTTTAATTAACCTAGAGTATGATACTCTAGGTTAGATCTTATTGTCACAACTGAGGGATCATCAGGTTATTGATTTAACCGAGTTCCATGATATACCCTATACTCAAACCCAACTTTTCTGAAGCAAGGCTTATGTAGTATTAATAACTGCTAGATACTAATTCTCAATTACAAAAGAAAGTTACTTTGGTATCGTTTCAGTGAACAAGATGCCAGAGATTCTGAAAAACTAGTACAAAAATTGCAAATTAGGGCCTTTAAGTGTAGAAGTAGATAATTTTATGTACTTCAGTAATTTTAAAGATTTTATATTTAAAAGAATGCAATAACATTCATCATCATATCCTTAAGCATTAAAAATAATTTCCATTAAGAAATTCTTTCCATAAAGGCATAGAATACTGCCATCAATTTTAGAAAAAAATGCCTATGTTAAAGTGAATGTTAAATTTGGTGCTTAAAGGAAAATGTTTCAGACACTTGATAGTTAATCCATTACTTGATTTTTTTAAAAAATTATTTATTTTAATTGGAGGCTAATTACTTTACAATATTGTAGTGGTTTTTGCCATATATTGACATGAATCAGCCATGGGTGTAGATGTATTCCCCATCCTGAACCCCCCTCCCACCTCCCTCTGTATCCCATCCCTCAGGGTCATCCCAGTGCACCAGCCCTGAGCACCCTGTCTCATGCATCGAACCTGGACTGGTGATCTGTTTCACATATGATAATATACATAATGTCAACAAAGGTCCATCTAGTCAAGGCGGACCATAATTTTTCCAGTAGTCATGTATGGATGTTAGAGTTGGACTATAAAGAAAGCTGAGTGCAGAAGAATTGATGATTTTTAACTGTGGTGTTGGAGAAGACTCTTAAGAGTCCCTTGGCCTGCAAGGAGATCCAGCCAGTCCATCCTAAAGATCAATCCTGGGTGTTCATTGGAAGGACTGATGTTTAAGCTGAAATTCCAATACTTTGGCCACCTGATGCAAAGAGCTGACTCATTTGAAAAGACCCCGATGTTGGGTAAGATTGAGGGCAAGAGGAGAAGGGGATGACAGAGGATGAGATGGTTGGATGGCATCACTGATTCAATGGACATGAGTTTGGGTAAACTCCGGGAGTTGGTGATAGACAGGGAGGCCTGGCGTGCTGCAGTTCATGGGGTCTCAAAGAGTTGGACATGACTGAGCGACTGAACTGAACTGAACAATGCTATTCTCTCAAATCATCCCACCCTAGCCCCCACAGAGTCCAAAAGACTGTTCTGTACATCTGTGTGTCTCTTTTGCTGTCTTGCACATAGGGTCATCGTTATTATCTTTCTAAATTCCATATACATGCATTAGTATACTGTATTGATGTTCTTCTTTCTTACTTATTTCACTCTGTATAATAGGCTCCAGTTTCATCCACCTCATTAGAACTGATTCAAATGTATTCTTTTTAATGGCTGAGTAATATTCCACTGTGTATATGTACCACAGCTTTCTTATCCATTCGTCTGCCGATGGACATGTCTCTTCCTTGTCTGCCAAAGTTCCAACGGGAACCTCTATTTCAGCCCGGCATGAGGTTGTTAAATCTTATCAGACTCTCATTATCTGTGGGTGGGCACCAATGTCAGTGTCAAAATTTGAAATGTGCAAGTCAAGACCCCACAGCCCTCCTTCCCCAGGTGCCTTTCCTTAAACACAAGGAAGAATGTCAAAAGGAAAACTTTCAGTTTAATGAAAGGCTGCCCTGGATAACTTCCAGAACCATGTTTGATAGTATTAATATTTTAGTCTAAGGTGTTTTCTTTTTTTTTTAATTTGTGAATTTATTTTCATTATTGAAGTTTTGTGAATAAATAGTATGGGAGTTATGTATTTGTCATTTCCCATCCACTCCCTACAAACATAACATTTATATTTGTAGATCCATACAATTTTTTAAAGTTCCTTACAGTGCTTGATTTGGGTTGACTTTGTTTCTCTTCTCTTGCTGTGTGAAAATTTTTTGTCAAAATCAATATGTATTCCGAGCTAAAAGATATTTCTAAGTCAGCCCAATTGAAAGCTTTTTGTTTGATTTACCTAAAAAAGGGCTGTATGGTCCACCAAAATTAATTGCTTTCCATTAAAAGGCTTTCTTTGGTCATCACTCCTTTATAACAATTGTTCTTGTCAAGGCAAGTACTTTTCTTAAGTCAAAAAAAAAAAACCCTTAAGAGATGGAGGTTAAATGAGGAAACAACCATATTCTCACTTCAGACTCAAGTCAGAATAAAAGGAATATTTTAACCTTCAAATTCAAATTCTCACTCAAAAAAAGCTTTCAGAGCACTGACTCACTGCACAAGTTCTGCTTAGCAATCTGTAGGGGAATAGTGTTTGTGTGTTAAACTTCCCTGGGAGCCTCCTAACTGAGAACACAGTTGCCTGGGGACACTCTACCCAACATGTGGTAACATATCTATGTCATACACAAGGTGTAAACAGAGGTGATTTCGTCCTATGGAGTTCTCATATTCAGCTCTTGCAAATCTATGCTAATGAGTGCTTCTTTTTCTTCTATGGGATTAAAATCTCTCACTTAGGCTTTTGGAAGCAAGCCAGTACGTTTGCAAATGAAAATAAAAGGCTGAACTTGTAAGTAACCTTCCCTCAGCTACTGAGTGTCAAGTCGGATTTATGTCCTTACATACATCACTGCCTCTTAGACATTTATCACCTGATTTTCACACCCTCTGAATCCAGCCCCTTCATAAAAAACTCACTCTTCCTTTTCAAGCTTCCAGCAAACCCAGACACACTTGTTTTGCTTTGTTCTTGTTTTGGTCTCCCTTACTTTCTACATGTATTTCCTTGTTGATGTCAATCGGCTGATATCATTCTGAGGCCCCAGTCCCTTAGAACTACTGATACTACATTGGTGGCCAAATTAGGGATCACAAAGATCCCCAGCAGCTGGCCCAGTGATAAAGCACCCATGAACCACAGGGGCCAGGTGTGTGGGTGAGGACAGTGGACCGAGGCCAACATAGGGAGCGGTAGGGACTGTGGAAAAGTGGCCAGTGAATGCCTAAAGGGGTGACAGCCTCTTAGCTCCCACTCCATGAGGAAAGGCTGGGACAGTGTTAAGAGATCTGATTATTCCAGGGAAGCCAGATATCTGGACTTTTATGTGAAAATTCCTGACTTTTAAATGTTGGAGTGTGTGTGTGTGTGTGTTAGTAGTTCATTTGTGTCCGACTCTTTGTGATCCCATGGACTGGAGCCTGCCAGGCTCCTCTGTCCATGGAATTCTCCAGGCAAAAATACTGGAATGGGTTGTCATTCCCTTCTCCAGGGGATCTTCCTGACCCTGGTATCAAACCTAGGTCTCCCACACTGCAGTTTTTTTTTTTACCATCTGAGCCACCAGGGAAGTACCTTAAATGTTGGTAACCAATTCCAAATTTAAAAAAAGCAAACCACTCTGGGCTTGGTTTAAAATCAGGATGGTGAGTCCAATTTTCTTATAAATATTAGTGAATGAGTGAATGAATGAACAAGTGAGACCAGGGAGGGGTCCTTGCTCAGCTACCCTTCTGGAAAAGCCAAAGGCTTTGGTTCCCTTCCTCATTTCCCTTGAGGCTTAGCTATCTCCCTTGGTGTAGGTACCACCGTGTGCTTATCTCTGACTTAGGAGCAGACTACGAGTCTCATCACCTCAGGCTTCTCTGGGACACCAAGGCTAAGTCCACGTCAGGCCAATGGAAATGCTAGTATGCCATGACTAACACACTCTTTTTTTTTTTTTTTTTGCACATTCTTGCCATCTAGCTATGCCACCACATGAGTCAAAAGAGTAATTAAAAAAAATCTTATTTAGGAGAGGAATGAACATTGTCCGTTAGGTGTAACTGTTCCCAATTATTTTTCAGGGAAATATCTGGATTGTGAAAAACACAGTGAAAGATTCTGAAAGGTAGGTGAGGATCACACATGGAGGTGCCATATAATTATATGGGAATTATCATCCTTGAACAGTGAACAATAATGTGTGGTCATTACTGTGGATCATCCAGATGGTTCATAATGAAACACCCAAGAGAGTCCCCAGACACTCCAACTTCTTATAAATTTGTCACCTAATTTGCAGTCTTGCTCCTCTGCGGTGTTGCTTAGCAATATCAATGGTTACTGATTTCTGTCCTGTGAGAAGCTGACTCAGGCCATATTTCACTGTAATTTACATGCTCTGGATGATCAAACAAGAAAAATGGGACCAGGAAGAGCTGTTCTGCTCCTTCCCTGCTGAGGTAGGTTGGGGAGGGGAAGAGAACAGGAGAGAACAAGCAGGTTTCTGGAAAGGATTTTTAAAGAAAAGCAGTGAGCCGCCCAGGCAAGAGAATTAACCCCAAACAGTGTGGTTAAAAAAAAAAAAAAAGATTTCCTGGACATTTATGTGACCTTTTAATTGTGTAATTAAAAATCGCAACAGTCCTAAGTTAACTTTAAACACTGATACTTTGTCATAATGTTCTTCCTTTTTCCCAAAGGGATGGAGAAAAGCATGCAATGATACAGCATGACAGCCCCATCATTTGTACTGTGGACCCCACAGACTTTGACTTGAAAACTGGCTCTGCCACTCACCAGCCATGAGAGCTTGGGCAAGTTAGCTAACCTCTTTGACACACAGCTCTCACACTCATATACGATGGGAACAATAATAGCTGCCTTGTAGGGTTGTGGTAAATATTACAGATACCTAACACATAATTGGCAAATAATATTCATTATGTATGTGATAGGTATTAATTATTAGGTACTTTAAAGCATTTATTAGTTTCCCTTCAACTAAATCAGGGAACTCGCATCATAGTATCCTTCTGATCATCACAAAACCAGAGTGAAGCTGGTATCAGGAGCCCTTATCACCACGGAGATGAACAAGGTGATCTTATGGCACTCAGCATAATTTCTGGAGTCAAGAGGTGTGGGTTCTAATCCACAGTCTACTACTTATTAGCTGCATGACCTTTGAAAGCCTTAGTTTCATCATCTGCAAAATGGGGCTAATTCTAGTACTCCCTTACTGCATTGCTCTAAGGGGGTTTATGTGACACTGGGAACACTGGAAATTCTCAGTATGTAGGAGCTATCATTCTATGACTGGGTCAAAGCCCAGCAGTGATGTGGATTCAGGCTCACTTATTATAGTCGCAATAAGTGGGCACCCAGGATTAGAGCCTTGTTCTAACATTCTCTGCACAAGTTTATACTGGAGAAGAAAAAGGTCAAAGGAGAAGAATGATAAAAAATAATAACTAGTTATGTCATGCCAAAGGAAGTCTATAAATGTCACATTCTTTTGTAATGACATCAGATACATAGAGACTGTTGGCACTATTTAAAGAATGTGTAACTCAGGGAAAGAGATAATATAAGTTTTGATTTTCAAAAGGAAAGCTTAAAAGGGATTCCAGCTGTTTGTCAAAGTAGTATTATTCAGTGGTTAAGAAAGTGAATTCTGGGGTCCAACAAACCTTGATTTGAACCAGGCTATTATTTCCCTTATCCCTGGGTCAAATTATTTACTACTGTAACTTTCAGTATCTTTATCAGTAAAATGGTTATAATAGAAGAGGTTATAATATAGTTAAGTTTTTAGTGTAACATACTCATAGGATGATGCTGAAAATTGAACGAGTTAATGTATATAAAATGCTTAGCACAGTGCCTGGCACATAGTAAGAAATCAGGGTTAGTCATTCCATTTTTCATTATTATTGCCTCCATGGGCATCAATCCAGAATTCTGGCTGAATAGTCAATATTTTTTCACTTCTCTTACTTTTCAGCTGGCATTTCCAGGGAGAAAATGACATTGTCAAAGACAGTGAAAGGAATACGGTTTGAAAGCAAAGAATATACAATATTAGATACCATCTATGCAACATTTGGAATTTATTTCTTTAAAAAAAAATCTGTTTGAGTCCTTCTAATAGCAAGTTTCTAAAACATGTTCTCGGTAAGTTTTTTGTATAGGTAGGGGGTTAAGAAGCTAACATGTTCACTGATGACATCTACATCTTTGCATTCTTGCATCTCTGTAAATGAAATGATTATGTATACAAAATCAGGCAAAAGGTACTTTCTTCTTAAGTCTTATCAAATTTGGGGTGGGGGGTACACACACATTTATTGCTCAGTCTTGAAAGTGGCAAGAGGTTCCATTCTCTTCCCCTATCCTTTTTTTTAAAAGGATTTTTTTGAGTTGACACATACAGATAAGCCCACTGTTCTCTTTCACAGAAATGTGAGCTTGGTTATATTACATATGACTAAGATCCAAAGGCTGGGGCTTTAAGTGATGCTGATGCTTCTGTGGCCACACCCACAACCCAACCAGTCATGAAAGTGAAAGTTGCTCAGTCGTGTCCGACTCTTTGTGACCCCATGGACTATACAGTCTGTGGAATTCTCCAGGCCAGATCACTGGAGTGGGTAGCCTTTCCCTTCTCCAGGGGATCTTCCCAACCCAGGGATTGAATCCAGGTCTCCCGCATTGCAGGCAGATTCTTTACCAGCTGAGCCACAAGGGAAGCCCACGAATACTGTCATGAAGCCCTATCAATTCCACCCTGAACAGCCTCAGTTCTGTCTTTTCTGCTCCATTCCTACTGTCCCTGCCTTAGTCGGAAGCCTTGCTGAGGTTACTGCAGTAGTCCTATTTGAACTCTTGTTTCTTACCACCTACTCTTTCTCTTTCTTACCATTTACTGTCTTGTCCTGGCACCTTTCACCTGTCTTTCACATTGTTACCAGCATAAGGCTTTCAGAACACAAACTGGACATATCTCTCTAAATCCCTCACATCCTCTTTTTGTGTTGGAATCTTACGAGATCTTCTAATCTAGTGACTCACTTGGAGGTTCCCTCCTGCAGGCGGCATTCCCAAATGCCCCCCCATCCCTAGTGTAAGTCACTCCCTCCACTGTGTCTGTTTCAAGTATACCCTTCTGTGTGTGCTCATCAAAGGCACCTTAACCTACTTGCTTTCTGTCATTTAGGGCAAGGAATCAACACACTCATTTTGTTAATTGAGCACCCAGCAGAGTTCCTGGCACTCTGTAGGTGTTCAGATGCTGTTGAATTGAATTAAATCTCTATTTAATAGTGCTCTGTTAATCCTCCTTAGCCTGGTTGCCTTTGGTATGGACACCTATGACTCCTTCCATTTTAGTGTTCTAACTCCACAGTTTCAACTATTCTGTCTTCAATATCTCTGCAGGAAGGAAGTCTGCGAAGGGAAAATGCATGTAGCCTCAACTGTTGGAATCCTCTTCATTGCTTCAGGATAACTTTTGCTCAACTAAAAGCCAGACGGCCAATAAGACCAGTTTCAGGAGGATTTACAACATACCAAAGTGCCATCAGGAGAGTGCTCAGCATATAGAAGACAAGATGGCGGCAATAGCTTGGAAATGGAGATGAAAAAGAAAAAAACCCAACCTGACCGATGAGTGGAATGGATGCTGCATGCTGGCTAGAGAACAATTTGGATGTTCTCCTGGATCTCATCCTGCAGCCTGGCTGGATTCAGAAGAGTCTGCCAGGCAGAGAGAATCAGTGCTAAATTATATCCAGCCGTCGGGTCAGCACAGCTGAGTTTCTACCCTCCAATGCACTGAGCATCAAAAAATATCAGAAATGTGTCCTAGAAGAGGGGAGGAAAAGCAATAAAATGGACAAACAAACTTCAGCTATTCAAGAGGGACAAAAGGGCAAGAGATGAAAAGAATGAGAAGGCAAGAAGATTTGGAAACAGAATGAAATGGAGGGAAAAAGACTGGAAGACAAAGGAAATTAAGGCCACTGAAAGGGAAGTAATTCAAACTACTCTTATAATTTTGTAGTCTACACTTCAGTTCTGGTCAGGATGTCACTTTATTGAATACTTGGCTCCCTACCACAATAGAAACAATCACCCCAAATTATGAAAAAAATTACAGGATCAAAGTACAAAGAATGTTTATTCAATCCTCTAAATTTCATTGAAGTAGAAATCCATTTACCATTATTCCTACTTAAATACCATAAAAAGTGGGAAGATAGGAGTGAATTTAAAATCCAGGATGCAAAGACAATGTAGAAGATTAAGACATGTTTCACAAGTAGCCCATTATGCACCTTACATTAAACGGCAAATGCCTGCTGTGAACCAGAGATCTGATGATATAGGAGAAGGCAGGGACTTGCAGTAGGTTATGAGTCCTAACTACATAAACAGTGGCCTAAGGACATTTCACCAGGATTAAAAAATTAGTACAGTAATTGCTTTTTCAGATTTTTTTAACCAATATGTTGGAAAGAGGAATTTTTTTTTTTTTCAGTCTACCAAAAATCTGTAGACCCCAGAGGAAGCTGGGAGTTATTGAAGGGAAATGAGTCAAGTACCATGTCACACTGATTTACTCCTCATTGTACAAAGAACAGAAGAACTTGGAAATATAAAATGTATAGTTATTCAACTTCAGGATAACTTCTGCTCAACTAAAAGCCAGATTGCCAATAAGACCAGTTTCCATCTTATAGACAGGTATGGCAGGATCTAAAAACTGGTACATGATAAAGAGACTTCTTTTTAAGTGAAAAAGGAGATAAGATAATTCAATGAATTACTACTGAACCTTTGAGGACTGCCTGAAAAATGACAGCTGCAAGAAACAAAAAAGAACTGAAAGCAATTTGGCAACTACAGATGTACAGGCACTGTTCTGTGTGCTCTGTAAACAGCTCTCCGTTGGATATACTCAACAGCCTTAAGAGATAGACGCTCTTATCTTTCCTATTTATAGGAAGCTGAGTTACAGAGATGTTAAATAACTCACCCAAGGTCAGACAGCTAGTAAGTGGCAGAACTGGGGTTCAAACCAAGGTGGCTGACTCCATAGTGTGTCTGCTGAACAACTATACTGTATTCCCTCTCCCAAGAGCCTAGTGGGAAGATGCCTCCACGAACACACTCAACAGGGGAGACAGCCTGTCTACATGGGCATATTGCAAGATGCTACCTTTAAGCTCCATGGATAAGCTCCTCACATTCTAATTCTCCCTAGCACAAAGAAGATGGGGAACAGTCCTGAGGTCAGGAAAAGAATTTGTAACCTTTTCTAGATGGCTCAGTGGTAAAGAATCTGCCTACCAATTCAGGAGATGGAGGTTTGATTCCTCGGTCGGGAAGATCCCTAGAGGAGGAAATGGCAACCCACTCCAGTATTCTTGCCTGGAAAATCCCATGGACAGAGGAGCCCGACGGGCTACAGTCAAGGGGGGGAGGTCACAAAAGGGTCACAGCTTAGTGACTGAACCACAACTAGTTAGGAAACTCTGTGTGACCTATTGTACTATGAATGGGAACAGGATGCATGGAAAGGAAAATAAACAACTGGGTACAGTTTTTTTCAGAAATGCCAGAGGAGACTTTTTATCATGAAGAGTTTTCTGGAATTAGATGGACTCACCATAATTTTTAATTCCTGCCAATGATGGTGGTTCTGGCCTGAAGTCCTTAGAGTTGAAGCAAAGCTACCTTTGCTATTGGCCATATGGGATTAAGTGCTGCCAGTCTGGGAAGTCAAAGAGAGAAATTACCAGCACACAAGTAGCTACAGAGGCTGTTGCAACTGCATTGCTAAAACTCAGATACAACAATGACATTTATGCTGGTTTTCAGGAAGTTAACTAGACTGGGGCAAGCACTGGCTTCTGTTCCCCTAGAGACTTACCTAAAGTGGGGGCTTGTAAAGGGAAATGTTCTCACATGGGGTGACCACTCACATCAGCCTGCAATAGGAGTGTGTTTTATGAATGAATGAATACATGAATCCATACACACAAACAGGAAACAAATTTGTAGACCCTTAAATTTATATAAACCACAATGCTGATGACTCTTTATGTGAGTGTGTGTGTGTGCGCTCCTGAACATGTGTGTATCAGTCTCACTGAGCCCCAAGACAACCTATAAAGGACAGTTTGACATGGGTCACGAGATTCTTTTTAATGGCTGAGGTGAAGAGGCCAGATTTGGTGGCTCTGCTATCATGAGATTAGGAGATAAATGGACCCTGACAGCAGCTTGAGGATTTGTTTTTACAGTATGACAACACCCAGAGGTGAGTGCACAGCATGGTGCAAATCCCAGACCCAGAGACCCACTAGCAAGAAACCTGACTACCGTCAGGGGTAAGTGTCTCTGAACCGAATGCAAATCGTCCAACCAGCACTCCATGACTCAAGGCCCAGCTATCGATGGAACAAAGCAGAGACGTCTTTAACGTTTCATTTGAGAGAAAACTCCTTTGAATGATGTTTCTACATCAACATGCTTTTGGAATGGGCCATCACGGACAAAATTAAAGTGCTTTTCCACCGTCACCGATTGCCCCAACCTTTGGGGGCATGCATCATCACCGTGGCTATCTTGGGAAACTCTGGGTTCCCCCTTTGAAGGAGTTCTAACTGCATCTCTAGAGCGCGTGATAAGTTCAAGAGAATAAAGATGAAACTATAACAATGGATGCCTCATTGCTTTTTGCTTTCTGTGCGCAGCGATTACTTTCAAATGGCATCAAGTCATTAATTTGGTCACAGACCTTCGTGGACTTGACTTCAAGGCAAACCTGAGACAGAGAGAGAGAGAGCCTATTTCTACCCTCAAAAGCACTCATTTCAGGGAGACCATTCACTTTCTCTTCATACCCCAAATGAAATGTATTTGTAATGTGTACAACACAAAGAGAGATTCAATTTCGACCATCTTTGATGTTCAAATCTGAGAGTAATGCTCTGCTATTCCCCAAAGAGAAGAGCTGTTTAACTTGTCCCTGCATTTGCGCTATGAGAGGCATTAACAGCCTGCCTTCCTCTATCCAGGCATTTAAACGACTGTCATCTTATTAAAAACAAAGCCAGCAGATTGCATTTTATTCTTTCCCGGTGAAGATTTTCACTCCTGTTGCCTGTCCACTCACCAGCTGAGGCAGCACGCAAGCATCTTTCTCGCTAATTTAAACTGATCCACGATTTGGGACCAAAAGAAAGGTTACAGTACTGCCTTTCAGGGATAACGTCTCCACATTTTGAATCAAATAGGCATGAAAATGGCTTTCTTCTAGGATCAAATGACAATTTTTGAAAGTGCATATTGAAGCCATTTTTAAAAACAGAAGCTGGGGAAATAAGTTCTGCCGTTGGGTGAAAGAAAAAGAAAACGCAGCAAGCAAGTAAAAGTTTAATCTTCATGTCAGCTTCAAGTTAACACATCAATGTTGAAGCACTGAAGTGATTTTGCAGAATAGATGTCTGGCTGTATGTATGGGAGATGGACACATGGCTACAGATGAGAGTCTTGTGTGAGTGCAAAGTGTTCAAGCTCTGAAGGCAGACTTAGGAGCTGGGTGACTATGAGCAAGTAATGTCACCTCTCTGAACCTCAGTTTCCTCAGAGGTAAAGCAGAATACTTCCCATAGCCACTGATTGGAGAATGACAGGAGGTGACTGTCAGGTGTGTGGCACTGAGTAATAAGCACTTCAAAAGTTCCAATCTCTTGTTTTTTCTCTTCAACATCATCTTAGGCCTTTAGTTTCTGGCACTGAAATGACACACACATAGTTATGGTAGATGCATACACAGACACACACACTCAGATATAGACACTCACACATAGACACACACACATACACACAGACATGTAGACACAGTTACATATATACACATATACACAGACAACCAAACAGAGCCACACTGATACACAGACACACACACACACACTGCAAGTGCCCTTGGACAGGAGAGCCCGCTGGAGCATTCAAGCAGGCAAACACACACGCCCGCTCATCTCAAAGAAGCCCTGGCTCGGGTAGGCCAGCCACGCATAGCTTGGGTTTCTCCAGCCATTTCCATTGCCCTCGATTCCTCACCACCTTGTCTGCCCGCCCAGGTTCCTCACTGCCTTTGAGAACTGCTCTTGAAGGTCACTTTCTCAGAAGGACCCTTTCCTGATGGCCCTGCCCTCAGGTTCACACCTAGGATGATGTTCCCGAAGACTTGGCAAGCGCAGCTTGCGCTGTCTGCGCACCAGCCGGGCTTCCCTGTTGGGTTTATTAATCCGCACTTGTCAGGATGTGATGTCGATTCCGTGAACGTGTGCGCTTTCACCACCTCGGGAATGAGGGCCTTGCTCCATCACAGCTGATTCTAGCGCTTCAGGAAGCTGCTCCCATCCCCCAGTGCTTCAGCCAGAGCTGGCAGACCCCACAGGGCAGGTGCTCACAGCTTCTTCCTGCTCCCTGAGGGCCACCTCTGGGGAGATCCTGGTTGCTTCTGGTCCAGCCTCCTCCCCTTCCTCCCAAATCCTTCAACCAGAGCACCTAAAAGCTGTTGCTCCGTGATACATCTTGGTCTCTGCTGGGTGTGTTTTCCCTTTTTGTTCTTCGTGAAAAGTGCCTTTTCTGCTTATTCTATATAAATTTCAAAGTCAAGTTCTGAAGTTCCATAAACATATTTTTGGGATTTCAATTAGAATTGAGTTGCATTTAGAGTTCCATCTGAGGAGAACGCGATATCTTTATAATATATCAACATTTATTTAGATCGTCTTCCATGTTCTTCAGAAATGACTACTGTTTTTGCACTAAAGTTCTTAAACATTTTCTTTGGGTTAATCCCTGGCACTTTTTGGTTTTGTTGCATTTTGTTGAGTGGGTCTTTATTTATTTTATGTTTGACATTGATGGTTTATAGGAAAGCAATTGAGTTGGTCACACTGATAAAAGGATCTGATATGAGTAAACTCTTAATAGTTTTAACTATTAAAAATATGTATTCTTCCCTGTGGGAATCCCTTTGAGCAAAAGGTTATGCTGTTACTGAGAAACAAGTTTGAAAACCTATAATCTAAGGTACAGGGAAGACAGGGAAACAATAAATAGTGGCTACTCATTTGCGAGGCTTTATGATCAAGATGTCCTGGGATTCACGTCACCCTGCATTGCCGAGTCAGACTGATAAAGCAGAGCTGCCATCAGGATGTCACAGGATCTTAGTGGGAGGAAAATGAGGGACCAAAACGGTCCCTTCAGAAACGCAGGGGAAAGGCTCTCAGGACACCCTTCCAGTCAATTTAAATGAAAGCAACATAAATGTGTTGGCTGGAAAGTGACAGCAGAGACCAGCCGTGTGACGTGAAGTGAATTTACCGTGGGGGAAGCTTGTCTGTCTTTTAATAGCAAAGAAAGCAGGTATCGTACTGTGAGTATGGTGTCATTTTCAGATATCTCATTACAGGATTCTGAAGATTTTTGTCATGAAAATGGTCTCAAGAGAAACACACATCAGGCCTGGGGACCTGCTGTTCTAAACTGTCTCGTGCCCTGAGGTTAAATTTCAATTCAATTACAAGCCCCCTAGGCTAACACAGTATCATCCTTGCTCTTGTGTTTCTAAGGCACCAAGTGTACTTATTTGTTAAACTTTGCTATTGATAATAAAATTGCTGTTATGATGAAAAAATGTAAATCAAAATTTGAAATTCCACACGGAAGGAGACATGACTGCTTCTCACTACTGCAGAGACAACCACTAACTGAATAGGACTTCGTGGGTCACATCCAAAGAGTCTCTTGACAGAGCATGGATTAAGATAATCTACATGGCTAGTCATATGTTTTTCAGCAGAAACATTATATAAGCAAGCACTCATTCAATCCATTCAACAAACAGGGATTGGGATCCACGTACTCTGGGCCCTGGAGATAGAGGAGTGCCTGCCCTGTCCAAGATGTAAGAGTAGAGACAGGAGTTCAGTTCGGTTCAGTTCAGTTGCTCAGTCGTGTCCGATAGGATACAAACAACAAATAAATATATTCATGGTGTTTATGGACAAATAAACAGGCAGGCAAGGAAGGTCCAGAACTCTGCTTTATTATCATGGCTTTGATTTTGCTGTTTTTCAAAAACAGCAACTGAGTCAGATCTTTCTCATCAGGTAACATGCGTACGTTGACTTGAAGGAAGGGAAAGCAGGATGGAGAAAGATGAGAACATGTGCAAAGGCCCTGGTGCAGGAGGGTGCTGGGAACTTGTGAGGAGCTGCTTGTCAATCAGAGGAGTGCAGCAAAGGGAATGACACATGAGAGGAAGGAGAGAAGGGCAGAGAAAGAGGAGGAGAGGATTGGAGGGGGAAAAAAGAGAGTGGGGAAGGAGGGAGGAAAGAAGAGAGGCAGGTCACAGGGGGCTTAGGGCTACCACAAAAACTAGGACTTTTCCTGCTGGTGAGATGGTTTTGAACTGAAGGCAATGACACCCCACTCCAGTACTCTTGCCTGGAAAATCCCATGGATGGAGGAGCCTGGTGGGCTGCGGTCCATGGGGTCGCTAAGAGTCGGGCACGACTGAGCGACTTTACTTTCACTTTTCACTTTCATGCATTGGAGAAGGAAATGGCAACCCACTCCAGTGTTCTTGCCTGGAGAATCCCAGGGACGGAGGAGCCTGGTGGGCTGCCGTCTATGGGGTCGCACAGAGTTGGACACAACTGGAGTGACTTAGCAGCAGCTTAGCAGGGCATGATTTTGCCTATGTCTTGGGGTAACCAGGCTCCTTAGATGGCAAGTATTGGGATATGCTTTTGCTGGGGGAGGATTCAGGGCCACTGTATAAAATTTGGACTCAGGGGCCACCAGAGAATGTTTTAAAAGGGAGGAAGAAGGGGAACATTGTATCTCTTTGTAAATCAGGAACTTGAAAAGACAGGATGAAGGTTACTAAGGATGAGAAGGAGAAAGGGAACTCTGACTTTCACTGGGGTTGACTGTGGAGTTTCATGTTTGAGGGGGCAGAGAGCCCACTTCTGGTTTCTTTGTAGGTCAGGGTGGTCACATAGCCCTGTCCCAGCCCATGTGATGTAAGTGGAAATCTACTTCTGGGAACACTAAGGATTTTCTGAATTTAAAAAAGACAGCTGTACTGTCTTCTCACCCAAAGCAGGTCACCTATGGCTTTGTCCCCTCCACACTGAGTAGTTTGCCCAGAAAACACCACTGAACCATGGATGGATGAACCAGTCAGTGATGTGTGTCCCCTGAAACAGACTGGGTTAGATGAAAGGTGGTTCAAATTCTCTGGTATCTTCCCATACAGAGATGGAGTCTCCTCCTCCGTGTCTTGAGTCTGGTCTCGCCTTTGGGATGGCGTGACTAGTTAGACTATAGTAGAAGTGACATTCTGGGGCTTCCCAGGCTAGGTCTTGGGAAGCCCTGCCCCTATTGCCTGGGCCTCTTGGATGGTCTGCTCATGGAGCTCTCAGCCACTGTACGGGAAGACCAAGCATGTGGAAAAGCCCTGTGACCACATGCAGAGTCAGGGGTCCAGCTGAACCCAGCCTCCCAGCTGTGCCTTCAAAGGTGGCAGACACAGCAGACATGTGAGCAAGGCCCTTTTGGATCCTTTAACCTGCCCATCTCCTAGCTGAATAACATCAAATGACCCCCACATGGAACAGAAGAATCACCTTGCTGATCCCTGAATCACCCAAATTCCTGACCCATGAAATTATGAGCAGGAATGATACGGGGGTGGTTTTACATCACTAAGTCTTGGGTGCTTTGTTACGTATCAATGGATAAGAAACACAAACACTGCCGGATCTTGTGACTCAGGCTCAGAGACTGAACCAACCACCAATTAAAGCTTTTAGCAAGGGCTCCATCACTGGATTGACACCCGAATGGCACAGATGAGAAATGTCTTTTCACAGGTCATCTGTTCTGGATGATGTCAAAAACATCTCTTATGAAATGGGACTGTCTGCCATGCTGTGCCAATGTACGACTCAGCGAGGCAGATGCCAGGAACATCAATCAGTGCAACAGAGAAGCTGCTACAGCGTTCATGCCATCAACTTGGTGACGTAACCAGCATGCTCTATATTGTTAAGAGGTGACAGTTTGGCACGAGGATGTGTGAGTTCAAGTGATTAGATGCAAACAAAAAGAGAGATGACTATTTCTGAGAGCTTGGAATGTTCTTGGAATGGGAAATGATTGTGAATTTTTTTGGGGAAAAATACTGGAGCAATCTGCTTTCTTGGCAAAGTGCTGTGGAGCAATTTGAAAGCACTGAAGTCCTTTCCATATTTTCTAATCACTCAAATCCAGAACTGATTATGGCTCTCTGCATTCTCCCAGATTCATGCCATTGGAGCACTCCACGTCTTTCAGGGAGAGGCTTCACCTTGAATGGAGGTGCCTGGATTTAGATGGCACATCTTGCTACAGCAGGAACAAACACTTTAATTGCTGTACAACCCTACAAGGGCCAGGTGATTCAGAAAATTACGGATGGCCTGACCCTGAGATAACCCAGATTCACCTTCTCTTATCTCACTGAAACAAAGCATAAGCTTCCCACCAGATAGAAAAACAAAACCAAGCCCTAACAGAAACTGAACTCCCTCAGACAAAAACCACATAAATTTAGATTGTTGAGACGTATGGGCAAGGTCACACACACACACACACACCGCCCCCCCCCCACACACACAGTTGTATATATACAGATCATCTCTGGAATGAACCCCAAGTAATTGGTAGCAGTCATTTCCTCTGAAAGAACTGGGGGACTGGAGAAAACTGGGAGTTTGTTGGAGGAGGAAGACTTATTTTTTTCATCATAGCCTCCCCCCCCAAATTTTATTTATTTATTTTTGGCTGTGTGGGCTTTTCTCTAGTTGTGACGAGCGGGGGCTGCCCTCTAGTTACAGCGAGCAGGCTTCCCGTTGCGGTGGCTTCTTTTGTTGTGGCGCACGGGCTCCAGGGCACAGGCTCAACAGCTGTGGTGCACGGGCTTAGTTGCTCCATGGCATGTGGGATCTTTCTGACCCAGGGATTGAACCTGTGTCTTCTGCATTAGCAGGTGAATTCTTTACCACTGAGCCACCAGGAAAGTCTCACCACAGCCTTTTGAATTTTTTAAATTAAAACATTCATAGGCTGTATTATTTTTCAATGTAATGAAACAGTAATTCCAAACCTGTATGGTACTTACAATCTTCTAGGCAATGTGTTAAATGCTTAATGAATATTCAACTCCTTTAGTCCTTATAACAACCTTATGATGTAGACATTATTATATACCATCCTGATTTTTACAGATGAGGGAACTGAGGTGCAGAGAGGTTAAGTAACTTATCCAAGGTCACACAGCTAGTAAATGCAGAACTAGGATTTGGATCCAGAGAGTCTGGCTCTAGAGTCTGTCCTCAATTACTGTATAACATGCCTTGCCAGAAATAAGTATACTCAGTTGCTTGCTCATAATCGAGTTGGGGCAGGTAAGATAGTTCATTTCTTCTCTCACCTGCTCTTCTGGGTAATGGTGGGGAAGATGGTAGCTCAAAATAACCAAGATTCAACCTTAAATGCATGGGGCTTTAAAAAGCTTTGTAACTGTGTGACTATCAGGGCATGACTATGGCCAGCTGGCTTAATCGTTCTAAGCATTAGCAGCTGCTATGTACCAGGTAGCTTGTTAGACCTTAGGGACAACAGGTAAATAAATAGAATCCCTGTTCTCTAGAAATTTACTGTGTCCTGGGGGAGACAGGTAGTAAACAAATAATCCTACAACTTGTAAAGTGGGCAAAAAGAAAAACTAAAGGATGCACCGAGAGATGACAACTGGTGCCCTCATTTATACTGAATGGTCAGGAGGTGTCATTTACACAAACTGCTGAAGATTGGGCAAAAATAAAGCAGGGGAAAGTGGAAGAAAATGGGAGAAGGAAAAGTATTTTGGGTGGAGGGAACAGTCTAAGCAAAGACTCTGAGGCAGGAAAGAAGTATCTATTTTAGGACAGAAGGCATCTGTCTAGCTAACACAAAGTAAGCCAAAGTGAGTTTGGAGAATGAGACAGATGGTGTAGACCATGGCAAGTATTTCGCCATTTTCGTATAAGCCATGGGAAGCCACTGCAGGTTAGTAGGAGTGACATGATTTGATTTACTTTTTCAGAAGGTTACTTGGGCTGCTAGGTGGAAAATATGCAAAGAAAGAGGCAATGGAGGGAGTGGAAGATCAGCTAGGAAGCGTAAAGATGGCTTGGAATGAAGAGCTCGCAGAGAGAGAAGGAGATACCCTTGAGATCTATTTTGGTGGTACTCTACTTTATGAAATTAAAATATTAATGTTAGCTGTGAAGAGTTATTAGAAAGCATAGATTCACAGGTGTGAAAATACTTTGACAATCTTAAAATTACTAGACTGAGGTAATTATTATTGGAGATGAAGGAATGAGATACGAGAGAGGCTCTAAGTTGCCCAAAGTCACACAGCTGCTTCGTGGCCGGCAGGAGGTTGCCCTGGGATCCCCTCACTCATTGAGATCATTTCTCTGGGGGTGACCTTGAGCAGTGGAGGGGAAAGAAGGCTAGTGACCAGGGCTAATTTCCTTGTCACATGGACCTCTGGTAAAGAGAGTAATGATATTTCGGATGTTCCTGGCAAACGACTGCCCCTGAGTACACAGAACCCAGGATCGATGAAGGAAGGCTCCTTGGAAAACATCACACCAGCTATGCAACTCCCTGGGCCACAAGGTGGAAATGTGTTATAACTACAGTGCTCCACGTTGAGAATGAACCTGTGATCCTCACTTATTATTCTGGGTGAAGGTTCAGTGAGGGGAAACAGGACCTAGGGAGACTCTCGCGACATCCCAGGTTTTCTTGACTTCATCTAGACCCTTGAAATTACTTTGCAAAGCTTTACATTGGTAAAGAGCTCTGATTTGTGTGATATGATTTATTAATCTCATCCCATGTGTTCATTCACTGGCAGAAACCTGTTTCCATGTCATTTGCCCCTGTGTAACATCAGGCTCAGTTGTAAGGTCCAGGGATGAAGGTAGAACAGATGACTTGGCAATATACGAGCCCTTTGCTAGTGGCCTAACTCCTATATTTATCTGATGCATCAGATACCTACTTCCTTGAAAAATTAATTTGTTTTTAGCATACTTATGCAATTAAAAAAGCACAATGTATCTGGCTTCCTTGTGAGTATAACTGGAAGAACACAATACTAGACTGTTGGTGATGGTTTATATGATGACCCTAGGAGGGGAACCAGGGTGGTTCTTCAACCTGATCCTAAGTAGTTATCTTAGAGAGTGCTCTTTAGGTGTTTAGAAGCTTACCCCCTCATCTTCCAATTGCCAAAGACTAGGTACAACATTAATGTTCTGCAGTGAACATCATTCCCCAAACTAATCCCAGCCTTGCTAAGTCATGGGGTTCTTGTCTCTCTCTCTTTTTTAAAGATATACAATTTATCAATTTATCCTGATATACAACTTCATTTTGAAACTGAGGAGGATGATGAAAGAGAACTGTCATTCTGGCTGGAAGGGAGAGAAAAAGCTCTTTTGTCTGCTCTGCCTGCTAACAAACTGTATTTATGCTGGAGGCATCAAAAGACAGAATTAGCAAACGGACCTCCGCTCCTGTTCCTGGTACAAGAACCTCTGATGGTGAACTGGGCGGGGGTAGAAAAAGCGCACCAAAGGGCTGGGGCTGCCTCTGGCAGAGGTGACACATGAGGACATTAGCGGGTTTGTGATGGAAGCACAAACGCGTTTTATGAAGACAGGCCTTTTCCCAGCCTTTGCCTCCACCCCAAACAAGTCCCCAAACCAAAGCCTGATGCTTACCTTCAGCGAGTGGGTCAAGGGTGTGTATCATGAGCTGGAAGATGCTGTTCCTCATGAGACTGTTGTGGAGGGAGGCGGAACTTCCACCCCGCTGCAGACGCGGCTTCACCTGAGCAAAGAAACCAGACAAAGATGCTGTGAGTGCTCAGAAATGCAAGGCAAGCGCCTCACCTCGTCTGTCATAGCATCACACACAATCGAACCAAAGATGTTTGACGTACATTCCTTCAAAGTCTCCGGAAGGAATGGCGTTCTCACATCCGTTGCAACTAAAGGGATCAACTGCTATTGTTTCTTGAGAACTTAGTATATGCTCAATGTACTATATCCTTCACCTCCATTAGTTGATCTCATTCTCAAACTTAACTCTATGAACTAGGCATTCTTACTGTTTCCTTTAGTCAGATGAAGAAATTTAGTCTTAGAGAAGCAAAATGAGGTGTTTGGGTCATAAAGACAAAAAAATGGAGGCTACAAGAATGGGTTGCAGGTCTGTTTCACTTACCGTCTGTTCTCTGAACCAGTGGGTAGTCTCTAAAATGTTTGGATTGCATATCCTATCAGTAAAACTTTTGAGTGTGTATATGTGTATCTATCTATATGAATATGTGTCTCTATCCAGACACATACTAAAACAAGTGCATATATACCATAAAGCATTTACAAGAGTAGAAATTATGAAGACTAATATAGAAAGTTAACAACAGAGGTGCTAATATTTCCCCCTTGCTCCACAAAGGAACATCAGGCACACATTTCGGGGTACCTCATTCCATGCGGGAACCATGGCTCTCATCCATGAAGCCCTACAGTCTGTGTTAAGTGAGATCTGAAGAGAGAGATCCTCCTATTATGTCTCCACAGAGAACCTCCCTGACTCCAAAGGGGCCTTTAGTTTATGGGGTTTTGCAAAATGTTTCATCACACTACACATCTACAAGGAGGTTTCCTGAGAAAAGTCCCACAAGAGACATTTGGAAAGTGCTACATCCTAGGCTAACTCACCTTTAGAGTTTTAGGATATGTATTAGACACTAAGATACATTAAGTCTAACACTAAAGAAGTGTGATTAACTTGGCTAACTTGGACAGTGTTTCCGAGCATTGCTCATTCATCCCTTATTTTGCAGAACACTTATTAACAATGATCCATGTGTTTGGAGGGAAACATGAAACCCACAGTAAGCCTGAAGTATTGGTAAAATGTGATTATAAGATACATGGAGAAACCTGAATTTTTAAGGGTGATTTTATTATACCTGATATTCTATTAGAAATAATATTTCCAATTCTACAGGGTTTGGGGAAGAATCTGAGGGGATGACTCGTATCTCAGAACCAGATCATGGTTCACAAAGGAAGAGCCTGGGTCTGTACCCCTCGCCCAGTACTGGATCTGGTATATCCTATGGACTCCCAATGCATGTCAGAAGTCTCTACTCTGAGCATCACAGGAGGAAGAATGCGGTCATATCTATCTTCATTACTAGTCCTTTCAGACTCAAAAATCTGGAACTTAAAAAAAAAATTGTGCTGTGTTATTTGATTCAGAAGATTAAGGCTTAGAAAATGTTAGGGGCAAGGTTAAAAGATTTGAATAGAGTTGAAATGTAATCACTGATGACTGAGCATAAAAACTCTGAAGGTCATTTCCCTGCCAAGCTTCACAATACAAAATGTGATGTGTTAATTGGATAGGGACTGGAAAATGTGTTTGCTGTTAATAATATGTCATAATCACTGTTACTATGTTTCCTTATTTGGGGAAACCAAAGGAACTCTTCTATGGAAATGTTCCTTCTCCTACGATTATATCTATGGAACTTAAAAGCATTCTTCCGGGCATTATGTATATATTGAATGTATAGACTTCATGCAGCATTTCTTTTGATGGAACCAAAAGAAATTTTCAACCAAAAAAACCAGGTGCATGCAGATACATAAAGAAATAGATACCAAGCATTAGATCCCTCACTGTCCCCAAATAGCGGCTCAACATCCCTTGGAATGGAATTTGAAAATACCTCACTCTTTCAACTTTTTCATGCCAAGTGAAAGAGGGAACTCAAATTCTTTTGAAACCTAGTCCTAGAAATCATTTGTCACTGAATGTAAGAATTCAGTTGACACTAATACCAGGACAGAACATTCATACACCTGCAGACTAAACACTTTAAGGATTCCAAGGGAGAGGATGACTTGTTGAGCACAAGAGCCCCTCTTCCACCCACCCCTCCCAACCCTGTCCACAGGCACAGGAACAGGTACAGACAAGGCCACTGCTTCCTACCGGTAGAGTCTGTTCATCCTTGTCCCTGGCTGTAGAGGACTGCACAAGAGGAAAAGGCAGAAACAAAAGACAAAGAAATAAATAAACAACAAGTCACATATAGGTTTTACACTTAAACACAAGCATCAGTATAGGGCAAGATTTGGTTCTTTCTGCTCCTGGGAAAGACTATGCCGACACAGGGAATTAAGAGTGTACGCTACGTGCTAAGTGGCTCCAGTCATGTCCAACTCTTTGCGACCCTATGGACTCCTCTGTTCATAGGGATTCTGCAACCTCTGTCAGAGGGTCCTCTGTCCTCTGGTCCTCTGTGCCAGGCTCCTCTGTCCATGGCATTCTCCAGGCAAGAATACTGGAGTGGGCTGCCATGCCCTTCTCTAGGGGATCTTCCTGACCCAGGGATCAAACCCACATCTCTTACATCTCCAGCACAGGTAGGTGGGTTCTTTATCACTGGTACCATGTGGTTATTTAGGTATATGGTACTTTCACTTGAAAGATCAAAGTTGAATGGCCAACCCAAATGCCCAGTGACAGAAGAAAGTTAAATTAGTTGTGATCTGGCCATCCAGCGGAATGTCATGTGGTCACTACAATGAATGAGGTAAGTGCACATCTGCTGACATGGAAGAATATCTAAGATATATCATTCAGTGAAAAAATTAAAACCCTTATTTACTATCTCATTTTACAAAAGAAAATAAATTAATAATACTTTAGCACATATAAAGAAAAAAGTTCTGCAAGAATCATTAGTGGTTATTCTTATTAGTGGTTAGTATCAAGGGCTGAGATTACACAGATGTGTCATATTCCATGTCCTTCAGACGGAGTCAACATTCACCACCCCAAGTGTGGTACATCAAGTAAAGCCTGAAGACATGAAGCCAGTGAAGACTAAGATCATCACACGTGGAATCCAGATGACCCACCTTCTTTCCTGCCCCACCCCTTCAAGTTTTTCATTCTAAAAAACGAAGTATCTGTCGCTTTGAGAAAAGTTGACCAAAACACAAGGGCCCAGGAGGGCCAGCCATCCATTGCATGCTCAGTCACTCAGTTGTGTCCAACTCTTTTGCGACCCCACAGATTGTAGCCCGCTGGGCTCTTCTCTCCATAGGATTCTCCTGGCAAGAATACTGGAGTGGGTTGCCATTTCCTCCTCCAGGGGATCTTCCCAACCTAGGGATCAAACCTGTGTCTCCCGCATTGGCAGATAGATTCTTTACCACTGAGCCACCTGGGAAGCCTGGTTGGCGAGAATATAACTCAGACAAGGGGACTCTGGCACTCTTCCTCCAGGTCCCAACTGGATGGCTTAGCTTCCTCTATGAAATGAAAACTCCTTTTTCAACAGAACCAGGCACAGTCCTACAATCTTTCCAAGAGCATGCAGGTACCCTGGGAACTTCCTCATGATCAGACCACTGTCTCTGTCACTTCCCCTCGACTATGGGTTCAAAGAGCAAGAAGAAACTGGAATCTTTCCCCCGTCTTCCCTCTGGTCCTCCCATTAATGTCTTTGCTGACCTGTCTTCAGGACTAATCACACACAGCAAGAAGAGAAGATGCTGGCAGAACTACTTTAATAGCTTCATGGGCCCTGGGTTCTCTTTTTTTAGCCCTACCAAACATGTCACAGAAAGAACATTCAGATGCCCCCACACTCCACCTAAAATATACAATTTTTTTGGTGTAAAAAAAAATGGGAAGGATAATTATAATTTTGCATTTAAATTACTGGCTATGGGCAATTCATTGAACTTATGATAGGCATGCTGGAAGTCTTGGCAAGCGACAAAACTGAACCTGTGATTTGGTTTCACATGGAAGTTTTAAGAAGACTAGCAAAATGCTTAATAAAGCTGATATTACACATTTTGTTGACATTCAATTAAATATTTAATAATCTCGTAGATAGTTTTTGGATTTTAGAGTCGATATCAATATATGTTTTTTTTCTTCTGGTTCCAGACAGTTGTGCAGACCCTTGAAGAACCTGTAAGTTTCAGGCACAGACAGAAGCGGTTAGGTTGGAGGTAATTTCTGAGTACGCATCCCTAGTAGCTCAGTGGTAAAGAACCTGTCTGCCAATGCAGGAGACACAGGTTAGATCCCTGGGTTGGGAAGATTCCTCTGGAGAAGGAAATGGCAACCCACTCCAGTATTCTCTGTCCAGGAAATCCTGTGGACAGAGAAGCCTGGTGGGCTACAGTCCACGGGGTCACAAAAGAGTCATAACTGAGTGAGTAAACAATCATTTCTGAGTATATCTTACAGGCATGACTAAATTTGCCATAAGCTCCTAATACTGGGCTCTGTCTTCGTGACTTCTATAGAAACACTAATAAGAAAATATCCCTGATTCCCTAGTCCCAGGAACATGCTTGGGGAAGTGGAGTGGACGTGAAACTGTCCTTTGATTTCTGTTTCTGCTCTGAAAGGCACTGCATGATCCCATTTCTCTCTGGCAGTCCTTTCATTTTCTCGTCTCCCACATCAGAGAGCTCAACAAATGGCCCCATATTCTACAGAACAATCCCCCAGGGAAATTATCCAGGGCAGCTGGCTCAGCCTTTGGACACACATGGAGATTAACTGTCAGAGCACGCCTTTTCAGTTAGCAAATTTACACCTTGTGGTTAAATGGGAGACAAATAATTATGAGCTGAGATTTGATACCCCAGCGATACTACAGAACATAAAGGAACGGGATAGAACTGAGGAAAGAAATGGGTGGTCTTTATAAGAACAAAAATATCACCAGCAGAGAGAATAGATTCAAAAGACATATTTAAAAAAATACTTGAAGAAGGAAAAAAAAATCCAAACCTGTTTTTTGGTCTGAAAGGAAGGAAAAAATACCTATTCCAATGACTTGCTTATTCTCTCACAAGCAAGGAGGCTCATAAGACACAATAGATGGAAAGAAAGTGCTTTGTACATAGATTCTTTCAAGATAAAACAGTGCAGGGCAAGTTCTAAATCCCCTTCAAAATTTCCCACTGCCTAATGTCAGCACAAGTTGACATCATTAGTTTACTTTCAAGTGTAATTTGCAGACATGAATATACATCAGGTTGCAACATGTACATTTATATACTGACACATGGCAACTGAGGTCATTCAACGGCCTCCACTTTCCTTTTATGTAGCTTTGTTGCAAAAAAAGATGAGAAATGTGACATATGATGGTCATTGTTCATTTTCAGGGCTTCACCCACCTCTACTCGTAATTCCCAATGCTCACCTGACTTAGCCTCCATCTAATCATTCCTTGAAGCAGCCTCACAGTCCTGGAAATGTGCCTCTGATTATGTTAGAAATTCAATTTTAAAGGGATTTTAATTACACTGCAGGTAACTAGTAAAGGACCAGAGAAACGATCCAAATGTATACATCCTGTAGTGTTTCTAAGCACTGGATTATGTAGCTAAGTATCCAGGTTTTGGGTTGGGCTCAAAGTTGTGATTTTCTTTTCAGGGCTATTGAACATCTGGTTTATTCGAACTCACTGGATGTCACAGAAAAGACAACTTCTTCAAAAGAGGACCTATGTGATTTTAAGGATTAATTTTGGCATTCTGTTTTATAAATTTCCTTAATTTTAAACACACTTAAATATCATACATTTGGGCTACACTGATTTGAAAGCCCAATTCCTGGTGGTCTGTTCAAAGACTGTTGCCAGTTATAGGAAAGACTTGTTAAGCCAAATCTGTAGTATTCCACAACAATTCTTGAGGAATACATCTTTTACTTAATAAAGTATCCTGTAATTCAATCCTTTATTTAATTTAAACTGACCCCTTCCCTAATTACTGCAAGTAATTGAACAACTGAGATGATGCCATTACTATCTGTTGTTCTTCCTGCTGGAAACCCAATTCCATGTGGCAATTTTGCTACCAGTTCAAAATGCGTTTTGAAAGTGCCATTCCTCCACCCCTGATAATAAAACACATAGCTCATTTACAAAGCATTTTTAACTCTATAAATCATTCACAAATCCTTAAATCACCTTTCTTCCTTTGACCCTTGAAAGCCACTGGTTAAAAATAATTCCCCTGGGACTTTCCTAGCGAGTCAGCGGTTATGATTCCACACTTCCACTGAAGTGGGCGAGGGTTGGGGAACTAAGATAATACGGCCAAAAAAAAAGATACCCTTAATTTGAAGTAAAGTTTTTTTTTCTTTTTATTTATTGAAGGATAATTGCTTTACAGAATTTTGTTTTCTGTCAAACCTCAACATGAATCAGCCATAGGTATACATATATCCCCTCCCTCTTGAGCCTCCCTCCCATCTCCCTCCCCATCTCACCCCTCTAGATTGATCAGAGCCCCTGTTTGAGTTTCCTGAGCCATTCAGAAAATTCCTGTTGGCTATCTATTTTACATATGGTAATGTAAGTTTCCATGTTACTCTCTCGATACATCTCACCCTCTCCTCTCCTCTCCCCATGTCCATAAGTCTATTCTCTATGTCCGTTCCGCCACTGCTGCCTTGTAAATAAATTCTTCAGTACCATTTTTCTAGATTCCATATATGTGCATTAGAATATGATATTTATCTTTCTCCTTCTGACTCACTTCACTCTGTATAATAGGTTCTAGGTTCATCCACCTCATCAGAACTGACTCAAATGCATTCCTTTTTATGGCTGAATAATATTTCATTGTGTATGAACCACAAGTTCATTTAAAAAATTTTTTTATTCTTTTTTTATTTTTTAAATTAATTTATTTTAATTGGAGGCTAATTACTTTACAATATTGTAGTGGTTTTTGCCATACATTGACATGAATCAGCCATGGGTGTACATGCATCCCCCATCCTGAACCCCCCTTCCACCTCCCTCCCCATCCCATCCCTCAGGGTCATCCCAGGGCAACGGCCCTGAGTGTCCTGTCTCATGCATCAAGCCTGGACTGGTGATCTGTTTCACATATGGTAACATACATGTTTCAATGCTGTTCTCTCAAATCATCCCACCCTCACCTTCTTCCACAGAGTCCAAAAGCCTGTTCTTTATATCTGTGTCTCTTTTATTGTCTTGCGTATCATGTCTCATGCATCAAACCTGGACTGGTGATCTGTTTTTGATGTCTCATGCATCAAACCTGGACTGGTGATCTGTTTCACATATGGTAACATACATGTTTTAATGCTGTTCTCTCAAATCATCCCACCCTCACCTTCTTCCACAGAGTTCAAAAGCCTGTTATTTATATCTGTGTCTGTTTTGCTGTCTTGCGTATAAGGTCATCGTTACCATCTTTCTAAATTCCACATATATGTTAGTATACTGTATTGGTGTTTTTCTTTCTGACTTACTTCACTCTGTATAATAGGCTCCAGTTTCATCCACCTCATTAGAACTGATTCAAATGGATTCTTTTTAATAGCTGAGTAATATTCCATTGTGCATACGTACCAAAGCTTTCTTATCCATTCATCTGCTGATGGACATCTACGTTGCTTCCATGTCCTGGCTATCATAAATAGTGCTGCGATGAACATTGGGGTACATGTGTGTCTTTCAATTCTGGTTTCCTTGATGTGTATGTCCAGCAGTGGGATTGCTGGGTCGTATGGCAGTTCTATTTCCAGTTTTTTAAGGAATCTTCACACTGTTCTCCATAGTGGCTGTACTAGTTGCATTCCCACCAATAGTGTAAGACAGTTCCCTTTTCTCCACACCCTCTCCAGCATTTATTGTTTGTAGACTTTTTGATAGCAGCCATTCTGACCGGCATGAGATGGCACCTCATTGTGGTTTTGATTTGCATTTCTCTGATAATGAGTGATGTTGAGCATCTTTTCAAGTGTTTGTTAGCTTTCTAGGTTGCTTCCATGTTCTAGCTATTGTAAATAGTGCTGCAATGAACAATGGGATACATGTGTCTTTTTCAATTTTGGTTTCCTCAGGGTATATGCCTAGTGGGATTGCTGGGTCATATGGTGGTTTTATTCCTAGTTTTCTTTTTTTGGGGGGGGAGGCTGCTTTCTTTTTATTTCGCAGACCCCACCTTTCTTCTCCCATGAGTCAGCTCTTGTGAGAGCTATCCTGGTGAATCATTTCCGCAAATCTTTCCAAAATGCTGACAATATTTAACAGGCACTAACCCAGATCCCCCCGCCACCCACTAGTTATCCTCACCATCTCTTCCCTAAATGTTCATTTCCTTTCCTTCCAGCCTAGAGCTAGGCTTCCTTACAGGCTAAACTGAGAAAGTACTGAATTTCTGTCTGTCTCAGCCTCTCAGGAGGGAATGTTATGATGTCCATACAGTGCCACCAGGAAATGTTGGCAATCCCTGATCTGTTTGATAATTTAAGGCCTAGAATCAATACAAGTCCCACGTTCACATCCTCCTGAAAGGAAAGAAGTGGAGGAAACTCCCAAGTTTGGTGCAATACTGAACTTCTGATATCACTCCTTGACATACTAAGAGAAAACTGATGTAATCTCCCTTTCTGGTCTAGTCAGTCTTGAAATTCTGACTTCATATGTTCACAGAAAGAAGAGACTGTAATGGTTTGTTGAATGATCTTCCAGCATCCTGAAAAGACCTTTTCTCTCAAAGATTTCCATCTAAGGAGACTGTTAAATGTTAAAACACCTAGTTTTCTTGCTCCACAGATATCCAGCAGAAAATCCTTAGAGACATCCACTTTGAGGGAAAATCCACAATTATTCCAGCATATATTTCTGATATTTGTCAGTGGCCCTCTGAACATCAAAATGGAAAAGTTATTCACAGTCCCTCATTACACATTTTGAACTTTTTTATTTCTTTTATGGTTCAATATAAGTAGGAAGATTGATCGTGGATTATTGGTATTCAACCAATAAGTCGTGGAAAAGTTCAATCATTCTCCATCTCCCACTATTTCAACTCCTCTTGAAATACCCAAATTTTGTGGTAAATGAAGTCAAGTCAGGATAGAAGAGATGTGTTTCCTTTTTTGGAGTTTCTCATGGTGCAAATAGGTGTAATATAAGGCTGTAGGTTCTGCTTGATTCTGAATAGTCATAATAATCCAGTAGGTTTGCAGAAATGCATAGAAAATTTATGAACAACACCTCGTTTCTTGACAATGGTGAGTCAACGTGTTGATACAAAACTGCAAGTGAGAAGTTCTAAGTGTTTTCATTTCCCCTTTCCCCAACTCTTTCACCATGGCTCCTGGTCCCCAAACACCCAGATTTGGGCCCCCATTTCCCACCCACTCTGGTCTAAAGGCACAGTGAGGTGCCTTTTTGGAGATGATCAGCTTACATCCTTTTCCTCGTTTGGTGTCATGTAAGAAAAGTGTTCATTTGAATCTGTTCTGTGCAGTGGTTGCTGCTACTTAAATGACCCCTTGTTGGGCTCGAGGAGGGTCGTGTGGCTGGTGACTGAGCGTTGATGACCAGAAGAGCCCTGACGCCTGGGAAAAGCCGGCAAGTCAAGTCCACTCTAACTCAAACAGTTTGGAAGGCTCTGCTCTGGCTGGGGATCGTGCTGCGGGTGTTTTCTGCTTTGGTCAGGGTAGCATGGGGGGCTTTCTTTGGTTCAGAACTTCTGGCCTCGGGCCCCACCGGGCCGTAGGCGTGGGCGGCCAGCCCCTGCCGCCGCGCCGCCTCTGCGCATGGGGTCCGCTGGCTGCGGGAGCCGCTGTTGGCGGTGGAGCGCGTGGAGGAGGAGCCGGAGCGAGAGCTTCGCGAGCCCGAGGAAGAGGAGCTGGGCTTCACCAGGCGGGCCTTCGGGGCTTCCGCATCTTCTCGAATTTCACTTGGTCTTTCTTCTTCCTCATATCTCTTTTTGTCTTTCCTTCGGATCAACAGCCACACCAAGAGGAAAATCAGCAGGGCTCCGGCCACCATACCTGTCACTGCTCCTGCAATCATGCCCACGCTCTGTACATCTGTTTTACTGTACGGTCACTCGCACCACACAGCTCTCCTTCCCAGCCTCATTGCCTGCTGTGCACTGGTAGAGCCCAGAGGCGGACATGGTGAGATTCTGCAGCAGGACACGTCCAGGGTGGTTGTAGTCAATCTTAGATTTGGGAGGCAGACGTTCATCCTCTCCCTCCTTCTCCTAGACTCGCTGCCAGGAATACACAATGGGCTCTGTGCCAGAGGATGACTCACACTGCAAAGTCAGGTCGCTTCCTTCTGTCAGCTCTCCTTCCAATTCACACTTGGGCTTTGATGGTCTCACTAAAACTTTTAAGATGACGTAGCTCCACACATAGCACCCTCAATTCCTCACCTTGCAGGTGTACCCGCCCTCATCACTGGGCTTCAGAGGCTCAATATGCAGGGAGGCATCTCCTGCCAGGAAATTGGAAGCGAAGGCCACTCGGCCCTTGTGTTCCTCAGTCAAGTTATTGTAGACGTGATGGCTGGAGTAAGTGATCACCTTTCCACCGCATACCTTTCTTCTGCCTATTCCTAGTTTTTTAAGGAATCTCCATACCTTCTTCCATAGTAGCTGTATCAATTTACATTCCCACCAGCAGTGCAAGAGTGTTCCCTTTTCTCCATACCCTTTCCAGCATTTATTGTTTGTAGACTTTTTGATGATGGCCATTCTGACTGGTGTGAGGAGCTATCTCATCGTGGTTTTGATTTGCATTTCTCTAATAATGAGCGAAGTTGAGCATCTTTTCATGTGTTTGTTAGCCATCTGTATGTCTTCTTCAGAGAAATGTCTGTTTAGGTCTTTTCCCCACTTTTTGATTGGGTTGTTTGTTTTTCTGGCATTGAGTTGTATGAGCTGCTTGTATATTTTGGAAATTAATCCTTTGTCGTTATTTCATTTGCTATTACTTTCTCCTATTCTGAGGGTTGTCTTTTCACCTTGCTTATAGTTTCCTTTGATGTGCAAAAGCTTTTAAGTTTAATCAGGTCCCCCTTGTTTACTTTTGTCTTTATTTCCATTACTCTAGGAGGTGGGTCATAGAGGATCTTGCTTTGATTTATGTCATTGAGTGTTCTGCCTATGTTTTCCTCTAAGACTTTTATAGTTTCTGATATTATATTTAGGTCTTTAATCCATTTTGAGTTTATCTTTGTGCATGGTGTTAGGAAGTGTTCTAACTTCATTCTTTTACATGTAGCTGTCCAGTTTCCCAGCACCATTTATTGAAGAGGCTGTCTTTGCCCCATTGTATATTCTTGCCTCCTCTGTCAAAAATAAGGTACCCATAGGTGCATGGGTTTACTTCTGGGCTTTCTATCTTGGTCCCTTGGTCTGTATTTCTGTTTTTGTGCGAAGTGTAGTTTTGATGTGACTTTGTAGAGAGCCTTGCCCCACACACAGACCCCCATTACCACTTCACACACATAAACATCAGGTAAATACTCCAGAGTTTAGCTACATCATGAATACACAGCCCCTGTTTTACTCTGAGTAGTAATCACCCACCTGCAAATTACATAATCAGATGGGTTACTGGGAAGATTTCATGTGCCAAAAGACAAGTGTGTAAAATAAAGGATGGATGACCTGGCATAAGCTTGGGGCTAGTGCACTGGGATGACCCAGAGGGATGGTATGGGGAGGGAGGTGGGAGGGGGGTTCAGGATGGGGAACACATGTACACACGTGGCAGATGCATGTTGATGTATGGCAAAACCAATAATACAATATTGTAAGGTAAAAAAAAATAATAATAAAAAGAAAAAAAAACAGATATGAAAGACAAGCAAATTTTCACAACAATCAAGTAACAACCATAAACTTCCACCACCATAATCTTTGACGAAGTTCTGTGAAATGTACCTAAATTCAGTGTGCCAAGGACTCAGAGGCACTATAAAGTCCTTAAGAAAAGACCTGAAAGTATAATTATTTTGTCATAAGTGTGATTCGGGTGAGGGATGACTGATTTTCATTTAAAAAATTAACAAGAAAGTGTGAAATGATATCTCCTTGTTCTTTCAGTATATTTACCTGCAATAAGCAAAAACATTTAAAATCTCTCTTCTGATTAAAAATGAATAATCCTCAAAGCCTATGAGAAGACTAGGTAAACTATGTAAAAGCTTCAGATCAGAAATCTAAAGGGAAAGAAATACAACCATTTCTTAATCAGATGCAAAATCATGTTCCTTTGCCTCCCTTTATTGTGCCCCTAACATACTCCCTAAAATATTAAGGGGAATGAGATTAAATAAATTCCTAAAGAAAGGACTGGTGCTCAGTATGCCAAGTTGTGCCGGACTCTTTGTGACCCCATGGACTGTAGCCCACCAGGTTCTTCTGTCCATGGGATTTCCAAGTAAGAATACTGGAGTAGGTTGCCATTTCCTCCTCCAGGGATCGAACCTGCATCTCTTGCATGGGCAGGCAGATTCTTCATCACTGAGCCAACTGGGAAGCGCTAAAGAAAGGACTACTAAGAGATTTAAATTCAAATTATGTTCACCACTGGTTGCTGGGTAATTATGCCACTGTCACTGTCCTTTAGGAAAGTAAGACTCTCAAAGATTAGTGAAGTGCTGAAGGCGGCCACCCAGACAGCAATAATACCCACTTGCAATAATACCCACTCTGGTTTTAAAGAAACACATTAGGATGGGGTGGGATGGAGAGAAAGGATTAAAATCAAGTAAAAAGCACAGTAGTGAAAACTCACACTTTGCAAACAAAGTGTTTTGATGATTTATCCAAGTAATTCTCATGGTCTTGAATATTTGGAATAGTGGAAAGAAATTTCAGAAGAATAGATAGCCTTCAAAAAAAGGAAATGGAATAAAATTGCTTAGAGACAAAGAACAACATTTTACCTTTTAAATAGTTGTACAAGAGAAGAAATAACGTAGGATGAGAAGTGGTGTCGTGTAGTTATTAAGAATGTGGAATTCAGGTCCAGACTCTTTGGGTTCATTTTCCTATTTTTGTCACTTATTAGTCTTGTGACTTTGGACAAGTTACTTAATGTCTTTATGCTTTAGCTTCCTCATCTGTCAAATGGGGATAATGATAGTAACTGCCTCAGAGGGTTGTTGGGAGGCTTCAATGAGTTTATATACATAATGCACTTAGATGATGTTTGGTACATGGTAAACACTATGTATTAGCTATCATCAGTACTATTAATAACAGGAGCTACAAGAAATTATAATGACAAACTCTATGACAAAAGTAGGTTCAAGGTTGTGAATGGGATTAGAGAATAGGGTGGTTTCTATGTGAAGTAGGAAAATTCCACCGGTCAGGATGGTGCAAGATGATTTGTTTAGGATGCCAGAGTACAGTTAATTGTGCATGTCCGAGGTTGGCAGCCAAGGGAAGAGGAGATGACACAACAGATTATATTTCCTTGGCTTGGCTTCAGGTTCCATCCCTGTCCCATGAATCAGCTTTGTCTGAAGGATAGAGGACGGGCAAGGCAAGGCTTGCATTTCACATCTCGTATACCTTAGCGGGCCTGATTTTGATCAAGAAGTTCTGGAGACTAAAAGATTCAGAGAAGGTAGGACCCCAAAATTTATAGATGTTATATTTTATATGTCAATTATATCTCAATAAAGCTGGAGAAAGCAAAATAAAAACAGAAAAGGAGTTTAAATGCTTCTCTATAAATTGGTAAGTTGTACTGGGTGTGTAGCACACCCAACTCCCCCAAATAGTGGAGACTGTAAGATCACTGAAAGCAGGATTCACCTGCCTCCTATCGTTCTTGACGTGGCCACTAAAGTGCAACCAGGTGGCAGGAGGGAGTGAGGCCACTCAGGAGGAGTGGGGACTGCGGGGTCCTTCGTCAGGAACCAAAGCTCCTCTGATGCTTGCTCCACAGCCTAAACTAGTAGTAATGATGGTTATTTAAATCTACTCCTTATAGTCCTTATTGAATCCTTCTTATTAAATAGGCACATAGAAGACATTAACCCCTCATTTTATAAATGGAAAGAGAGAAGGATGAAGTGCCCCAGGTGTGTTCCTGTACTTGGGATACCGAGCACCTTTGTTAATTCACTTAATTTAGGAATTAACAACCCAACAACTACTACCATCTCTCACCTCCCCCTGAAAAATCCAGATGTTACCAATATAATACTTTGCTGTATTGTTTGAGCAGTTCTCACAATTACTAATGAACCATTTTGATATGCCAATCAAACACAATCTGTTGGTGTTCTGGCATTAGTCACACAAATTTCCTTTGACTGGTAAAGAACTCCAATGTGCTCATATATTAAATCCAGATTGCCTGACTTCTAAGGAAAGAGGGTCTAAGATGATGTGAACTTAAAAGTTCAACAAATGTTGGTGCTGGATTACCACAGAATAATCTGCGGTAAATGAAGCAAATTCTAGTAATAATGGACAATATTTATTGAAAGCTCAACATGTGCCAAGGGCTTCATATATAGTATCTCATTGAATCCTCACAATAGCAGGTATTATCACCACTCCTGCCCCCTGTAATACATAAGGATCCTGAGGCTGAAGGAGGTTAGATAATTTGTCCACAGCCATGTAGCCAGTAAGAGGCAGAGCTGGGATATGAACTCAGACACCTGGGCTGCAGAGTCTCTCGAAGTGCTGGGGAAACAAGAAAGTGGAATTTTCCCTGCAGTGGCCTGTGGGAAGGAGGCTGGAAACTGCAAATACAGTAAAAATAGCTTATGTATATTAAGAACTATTTATGAGCTCTGACTTCCAATGGAAACCAGAAAATCATTGCCAAGTGATTGCTGTGGATGCAGAAATGACAGATTTTATTTGTGTTCATTCGGTACAAAAAGTTGGTACCTGGGAATAGAAAAAGTAGAGAGGTTATTTTCTGGTCTTCTGTCTCTTCCAGCATTATTATTTAGACTTGTCTACCATTGTCATAAAATTTCCTCTGAATATCTCTTGAAGGTCATAGAGGCATGTTTATGACCTTCAAAACAGCATAGGTTCAAGTAACACTTCAAACTGGTTTATCCATATATCACATTGACTTGTATTAAGGAGTTTGTAGCTTAGTAGCAGGTGGAAAGAGTGGGGTCCTCTCTTAGGTAGTCCATTTCTCACTGTGGCCATGTGATACTAGTCTATACTCAAGTTTTTTTGGAAGCATGGTGTGCCCAGTCTTCAATTTATTTCTGACATTTGACAGACTGGTGCTGTTTCTTTGTTTCAAGAAAAAAACAACTCAAAAATGCAATAATCACATTCCCAGTGTCTGAAGCAATCAATGGAAGACACTGAATAGCAAGTTTTGAATAAAGAAAAGTTATTTGGCCCATCACTTAATATTTATTGGATAATGCTTTTTGGACACTTCGTACAGGCCAGGCATTCTCCTAGGGATACACACATGAACAAAACTGACAAAAATCTCTGTCTTCAGGTAGTTACATTCCCGAATATGTTATTATCATAAAATTAGACAGAAAGAATACGTAGTAGTTAGATCACTTAAAATTGGTATAATTAAACATATACTGGGAATTCCCTGGCAGTTCAGTGGTTAGGACTCTGAACTCTCTGTCCTTTCATTGCTGCAGGCCTGGGTTTGATCTCTGGTCAGGGAACTAAGATTCCACAAGTGCTGTGGTCAAAAAAAAAAAATACATATATTCTTAAGTGTATTAACTGTGGCCTGACCATCACTTCTGTATTCATACTTTTTTTAGTTTACTAGTCCTGGATTTAGCATGCATTTTTGTTTGGAGAGAGGTTAGCAAACACTATAAAGAATACAAAAGACATGACTGTGTCTATAAAATTATAAACAATATATAGCAAAGGGCACTAGATAAAGTACATCTTGAAAAGAATAACATTGAAGATGTGATTTAATTTTTGATGATACTATTGGCAACAAAGTTCCTTGCCAATGTTTTTAAAAAACATTCAGACTTTAAAGAAAAAAATAAACTGAACTTCAAAGAGAACAAAAAACTATAATTTGAATGTAGTGTAGCTTTGTGATTTGGAAATATGTACCTTTTCACTTTTATGGTCTCTTAGTACACTGCTACCTCGTTAATGCAGTACATTGATTCTCTACCACAGTTTTTAAAAAAGGATTTATGTGTTTATTTATGGCTGTGCTGGGGTTTCATTGCTGCTCTCGGACTTTCTCTACTTGCAGTGAGCGGCGGCCACTCTTTGTTGTGGAGAACTGGCCTCTCATTGTGGTGGCTTCTCTTGTTGCAGAGCATGGGCTCTAGGTGCTTAGGCCGCAGTAGTTGTGGCCCGTGGGCTCAGCTGTGGTGGCTCGTGGGCTCTAGAGCTCTGGCTCAATAGTTGTGGCAGGTGGGCTTAGTTACTCTGTGGCATGTGTCTTACATGTTACACATCTCTGCATTTTGTGTTTTGTCTGCCTGTGTGCCAGCGCCCTGCAGGTGCTCAGCAAACACCAATCTCTTGATGGACAGCTAGGAAGTTGTGGGATAGAGTTTTGAAAGGAAGGAGGATGCTCAGATAGGCAGCAAAATCACTCTGATACAGGAAAGAGTTGAGGGACCTGGATCGAGTGTTGGGCTTAGCGCGTGGTCAGTAGAAACTCATTGGATTAATACAGAGTGGTACCGATTCTCTGGCTTAGTCCCTAGACCTTGTGCCCAAACACTATTGCATGGGTCCTTTAAACTAAGAGAGTCAGTCTTCTTGGTGGTTGAACGGGACCTGCCATAGTAGTGGCAGAGGGGGGTGTGGTGGAAGCATCGAATGGAACGGGACCATCAGGTACTGAAGAGGAGAACATGGCAGGAAGGAACAGTTCCACTGGACACTGTCCATTACACACATTCACACCCTAGAAAAGTAAGGTACACAGTCAAGACTAGGAATCCCACCACTGGGGCTTGACACAATGACAGCTACCACTCCATTTTCCCCCTAAGGCTGATGCCATCTACAATAATGAGAATCACATTAAGGTTTAAAGTTATTACTCGGACCACTTGTCTTTCCTACTCTTTGCTCTCATAGGTAGCCCAGACAAATTGCCATTTAAGCTACTTTATCTGTGTCCTACCTTGGATATTATTAAGTTATTCCCTCATGCTCTACCTGCCTGATATCTTCCTTCATGGCACCTTCAAGATGATTTCGTCCATCCTTCAACACGTATTTCGCATGCACCTTATATGCATTACACTGTTCTAGGTGAGGATGTTCTAGGGAATAAAACAGCCCAAATCCCTGTTCTTGTATAACTTATATTCTGTTTAAATCTCCCTTCTAAGACATAGATAGTCTTCCAATTAAGTAGCAAAGGCAGCCATTAATATATAAAATCCCTGCTGACTTTTATTGAGCATTAACTACACTTGAGATAGTGCTGAATGCTCATTTACTCCTCATGATCATTTTAGGTGGAAGGTTCTATTAAGAAGCATTTTAAAAAACCCTCTTATTTTGAAATAATTATTGAGTCACAGGTAGTTGTGAAAAACGTACAGAGGAGTGCTGTGTACACTTTCCTCAGCCTCCCCCAAAGATAGCATTTTATACAACCATAGTACGGCATCAAACCCAGAAAGCTGGCATGGCCAATCTACTGGGTTCGCTCAAATTTTGCCACTCTTGTGTACATTTACTTGTGATTGTATATAGTGTGTATGGTGTTTGTGTTGCTCCATGCAGCTCAATCACATGTGTGAAGTGAAGTCGCTCAGTCGTGTCCGACTCTTTGCGACCCCATGGACTGTAGCCTACCAGGCTCCTCCCTCCATGGAATTCTCCAGGCAAGAAGAGTACTGGAGTGGGTTGCCATTTTCCTTCTCCAGGGGATCTTCCCTATCCAGGGATCGAACCCTGGGTCTCCCGCATTCTAGGTGGATGCTTTAACCTCTAAACCAACATGTGAAGCTTCCTGTAATCATCACTGCAATCAAGATACTTAACTTTACCATTACCATAACATTCCTTTGTGGTACCCTTTAATATTCACATCCATTTCTCTCTTCATCCCTCTCCCCTGGTACTCACTAATCTGTTACCTATCTTTATAATTATTTCATGATGGTTATATAAGTGGAATCATGAAGTATATATGCTTTTGAGACTTACTTTTTCTACTTAATTTCCTTAAGGGTTATCCACGCTGTAACAGATATCAATAGTTATCAATAGTTTGCTCCCTTTATTGCTGAGTAGTATTCTATGATATGGATCAACCACATTCATCTACTGAGAAACATCTGCATAATTTCCAGTTTGGGGTTACAGTGAATAAAGATGATAAGAACACTTATGTACAAGTTTCTGCAAAAAAAAGTTTCATTTCTTTGATATATATGCATAAAGATTATAATTTCTTGGTTATAAACCCATCTATAGTTTTAAAAGTAACTGCCAAACTATTTTCCAGAGTGGTGGTACCATTTTACATTCCCATCAGCAATGTTTGAGGGACCCAGTTTTTTCTGCAGTCTTGCTAGCATTTGGTATTACTGCTACTTCTTATTTTAGCCGTCCTAATAGATATACTTCATTGTGGTATTAATGTGCATTTCTCTAATGGCCTATGATGTTGAACATTTTGTCATGTACTTATTTGCTGTTTGTATATCTTTATCAGTGACATGTTTGGCCTCTCTTTTGTTCACTTCCTAACTGAAATGTTGTGTTTCAAGAGTTCTTTGGCTCAGACAGTTCTTTGGCTCAGACATTGCCTGCAATGGAGGAGACCCAGGTTCGATCCCTGGGTCAAGAATATCCCCTGGAGAAGGGAATGGCTACCCACTCCAGTACTCTTGCCTGGAGAATTCCACGGTCAGAGAATCCTGGTGGGCTACAGTCCATGGGGTTGCAAGGAGTCGGACATGACTGAGTGACATTCACTTTCAAGAGTTCTTTACATATTCTAGATACAAGTCCTTTGCCAGATATGTGGTTTGCAAATATTATTTTCCCATGTGTAATTAGTACTTTCATCTCTTTAACACTGTCTTTCACAGAGCAAAAGTTTTTAATTTTGATGAGGTCTAATTTATCCATTTTTTTCCTCTGACACATCAGGTTTGATAGCACATTTAAGAATTCTCTGCCTGGTCCTCAGTCCTGAAGATTTTATTTCTATTTATTTCCTAAACATTTTTAGTTTTATGTTTCACATCTAAGTCCCTGATCCATTTTTTTTTTTAATTGGAGTATACCTGATTTACAGTGTTGTGTTAGTTTTACGTGTATAGTCAAGTGAGTCAGTTACACATATACATAGATCCATTCTTTTTAAGATTCTTTCCCCATACAGGCTATTACAGAGTATTGAGTGGTGTTTTTTTTTTGAGTTAATTTTTGTATAAAATATGTATTTTGGTCATGATCCAATTTTCCTATGGATGTCTAATTGCTATTATATCCATTTTAAAGATTAGGTGTGGAAGGTCTAGTGAAGTTAACTGAGTTGCTCAGAGTCATACAGGTAGTAAATGAAGGCACTGGGGTTGAAATACAGGAAATCTAACTTGAAACTATGTGCTCTTAAGGCTATACTTCTCTAGGTCCAAGGCATCACTCTCTGCATTCCCCAAGTAAACATAAAACACACTCTGAATTCACCTTCCATGTGGGACTGAAGGAAACTTATTCAGAAAATAGAAGCCCTCTAACCTTCCTAGAGTTATTCAAGAAAATCTGGAGCTTTATTCATTAGCCTTGCTTTGAACAAAAAGTACACAATTAAAAAAATAAGCTATTATTTCCAACATCGTATATCCTTTCAATCATACAAAGTGCAAACCAGAAAAATGGAGATGAAATTGAGATCCGTCATGAAGTAAGGACAGCTCTATTTTTGCTAATGAAGTACTAATGGACTGATGAGTTTGGCTTAGGCCTTAAAATAAAATTTCTGGATCCACCTAGTGGCTGCGGTCTCCAAAGGCATATCTTATCTGCTATCTGTCAATAGCACAACGGAAGCAGTGTACCACTGAGAACAGACATAGCCTTGCAGTAACAGAAATGGAAAAAGATATGCTCTGGGAATCCTAACTGCATTAGTGTCAAATGGAGCCAGGAAGATCTGACGTTACAGACAGTACCCTCTTCTTGGCCAAATACTCAGCACTATTTTCAGTATTGGAATTAAAAATCTGTTGCAGAAGCAGGAGAAAATGACATGAGGAATATCCTGTAGAAATAGCTTTCTTTCTAATTGCTCCTGGCTCTGAAGCCTTGGATTTATACACTGAGAACTTCTTGATAGTTCCGGAGACTTCATTTTGCAGCAGATTCCAGGGCACAAGCTTACTGCCCAGTGTGTGTATGTGTGTGCGTGTGCATGCTCCCTCGCTTCAGTCATGTTCAACTCATTGTGACCCTGTGGACTGTAGCCCGCCAGGCTCCTCAATCCCTGGGATTCACCAGACAAGAATCCTAGAGTGGGTTGCCATGTCCTTCCTAACCCAGGGATCAAACCTGGGTCTCCTGCATTGCAGGAGGATTCTTTGCCACTGAGCCATCAGAGAGCATCTTAAATGCTGATGATCTATCATACAATGTTGTATAATATTACCAATGAAAGATTACTATTTACTCAGCTATAGAAATGCTGGACACCTTAGGACAGGATTCTAATACAGCAAAAGGATGTTCCTGTGGGAAAATGATGCTCACTGATTGAATGAAGAGAATCCAGTCCAAGAGTGAAAGAGTGTGCTTATGTCGACATTTCTCCCAAAATAATGCATGTTTATTCTTTAAGGACCTATAATGAAAAATATCAAATATCGATAAAGCCTGAAGAGTGTACAATGAAATGCCACTTACATTCAGTAATAATTAGCATTTTCTATAGTTGCTTTATAAATATATGTATAAGTTTATATTTTTTTCTGAATCATTTTAAAGTAAGTGGCAGGTATCATGCTAACATTTCACATGTTATCTTCTAAGGACATGGTCATTCTCCTACATAATCATTAATATATTATGTGTGTGAATTTTGTCTGTATGTAATAGGTGGCATGTTGTCTTAACTGGCTAATACTACTAAGATGTTTTCCTGGGAAACATGATCAACTATTATTATATTTATAATTTTGTCCCCAAGGCTGATTAGTCATTAAGTGTATGTAAAATAAAGCATCTATTTTATTTGTTATGACTTCCTTCTTTCCTATTTATCCCACAAACCCATGAGAACAGATCAGTAAAAATCATTTGGTTCATTAAAAAATTGCTCTGGACACAAAATTCATTTCCTGACTTTGGTATCAGCTCATTGTTAGACAATACTGACCACACAGATATGTATAAATGTAAAAAAAAAAAATACTATTTAGTACTAGAATCCATAGTCTGGATTTAAGAAGGTTATGTTAAAAAAAAAATACTATTTAGTACTAGGATCCATAGTCTGGTCAGGGGGAGCGGCCGAGAGGAGATACCCAGCGTCCGAGGTCAGGGGCAGTGGCGAGAGGAGTTACCCTGCGTCCAAGGTCAGGGGTGGCGGCTGGGAGGAGATACCCCATGCCCCTAAGCCCGAGGCCAGGGGCAGTGGGTGGGAGGAGCTACCCCATGCCCCCACGCCCAAGGCCGGGGGTGGCGGCCGGGAGGACCAACCCCACGTCCAAGGAGCCGTGGCTGTGCGGGCGCAGGAGGGCCTAGAGGAGCTACTCCACGTTCAAGGTCAGGAGGGGTGGCTGTGAGGAGATACCCCTCGTCCAAGGTAAGGAGCAATGGCTGCGCTTTGCTGGAGCAGCCGTGAAGGGATACCCCATGCCCAAGGTAAGAGAAACCCAAGTAAGACGGTAGGTGTTGAAAGAGGGCATCAGAGGGCAAACACACTGAAACCATACGCACAGAAAATTAGTCAGTCTAATCACACTAGGACCACAGCCTTGTCTAACTCAATGAAACTAAGCCATGCCCGTGGGGCAACCCAAGATTGGCGGGTCATGGTGGAGAGGTCTGACAGAATGTGGTCCACTGGAGAAGGGAATGGCAAACCACTTCAGTATTCTTGCCTTGAGAACCCCATGAACAGTATGAAAAGGCAAAATGATAGGATACTGAAAGAGACACTCCCCAGGTCAGTAGGTGCCCAATATGCTACTGGAGATCAGTGGAGAAATAACTCCAGAAAGAATAAGGGGATGGAGCCAAAGCAAAAAGAATACCCAGCTGTGGATGTGACTGGTGACAGAAGCAAGGTCCGATGCTGTAAAGAGCAATATTGCATAGGAACCTGGAATGTCAGGTCTATGAATCAAGGCAAATTGGAAGTGGTCAAACAAGAGATGGCAAGAGTGAATGTCGACATTCTAGGAATCAGCAAACTGAAATGGACTGGAATGGGTGAATTTAACTCAGTTGACCATTATATCTACTACTGCGGGCAGGAATCCCTCAGAAGAAATGGAGTAGCCATCATGGTCAACAAAAGAGTCCGAAATGCAGTACTTGGATGCAATCTCAAAAACGACAGAATGATCTCTGTTTGTTTCCAAGGCAAACCATTCAATATCACAGTAATCCAAGTCTATGCCCCAACCAGTAACACTGAAGTAGCTGAAGTTGAATGGTTCTATGAAGACCTACAAGACCTTTTAGAACTAACACCCCAAAAAGATGTCCTTTTCATTATAGGGGACTGGAATGCAAAAGTAGGAAGTCATGAAATACCTGGAGTAACAGGCAAATTTGGCCTTGGAATACAGAATGAAGCAGGGCAAAGACTAATAGTTTTGCCAAGAAAATGCACTGGTCATAACAAACACCCTCTTCCAACAACACAAGAGACGACTCTACACATGGACATCACCAGCTGGTCAACACCAAAATCAGATTGATTATATTCTTTGCAGCCAAAGATGGAGAAGCTCTATACAGTCGGCAAAAACAAAACCAGGAGCTGACTATGGCTCAGACTATGAACTCCTTATTGCCAAATTCAGACTTAAATTGAAGAAAGTAGGGAAAACCACTAGACCATTCAGGTATGACTTAAATCAAATTCCTTATGATTATACAGTGGAAGTGAGAAATAGATTTAAGGGCCTAGATCTGATAGATAGAGTGCCTGATGAACTATGGAATGAGGTTCATGACATTGTACAGGAGACAGGGATCAAGACCATCCCCATGGAAAAGAAATGCAAAAAAGCAAAATGGCTGTCTGGCGAGGCCTTACAAATAGCTGTGAAAAGAAGAGAAGCGAAAAGCAAAGGAGAAAAGGAAAGATATAAACATCTGAATGCAGAGTTCCGAAGAATAGCAAGAAGAGATAAGAAAGCCTTCTTCAGTGATCAATGCAAAGAAATAAGAGGAAAACAACAGAATGGGAAAGACTAGAGATCTCTTCAAGAAAATCAGAGATACCAAGGGAACATTTCATGCAAAGATGGGCTCGATAAAGGACAGAAATGGTATGGACCTAACAGAAGCAGAAGATATTAAGAAGAGATGGCAAGAATACACAGAAGAACTGTACAAAAAAGATCTTCACGACCCAGATAATCATGATGGTGTGATCACTGACCTAGAGCCAGACATCCTGGAATGTGAAGTCAAGTGGGCCTTGGAAAGCATCACTGCGAACAAAGCTAGTGGAGGTGATAGAATTCCAGTTGAGCTATTCCAAATCCTGAAAGATGATGCTGTGAAAGTGCTGCACTTAATATGCCAGCAAATTTGGAAAACTCAGCAGTGGCCACAGGACTGGAAAAGGTCAGTTTTCATTCCAATCCCAAAGAAAGGCAATGCCAAAGAATGCTCAAACTACTGCACAATTGCACTCATCTCACATGCTAGTAAAGTAATACTCAAAATTCTCCAAGCCAGGCTTCAGCAATATGTGAACCGTGAACTTCCTGATGTTTAAGCTGGTTTTAGAAAAGGCAGAGGAACCAGAGATCAAATTGCCAACATCCGCTGGATCATGGAAAAAGGAAGAGAGTTCCAGAAAAACATCTATTTCTGCTTTATTGACTATGCCAAAGCCTTTGACTGTGTGGATCACACAGTCAAGAAATACAAGTCAATACAAAGAAATTTGTATGCAGTTCAGGAAGCAACAGTTAGAACTGGACATGGAACAACAGGCTGGTTCCAAATAGGAAAAGGAGTTCGTCAAGGCTGTATACTGTCACCCTGTTTATTTAACTTATATGCAGAGTACATCATGAGAAACGCTGGACTGGAAGAAACACAGGCTGGAGTCAAGATTGCCGGGAGAAATATCAATAACCTCACATATGCAGATGACACCACCCTTATGGCAGAGAGTGAAGAGGAACTAAAAAGCCTCTTGATGAAGGTTAAAGTGGAGAGTGAAAAAGTTGGCTTAAGGCTCAACGTTCAGAAGACGAAGATCATGGCATCCGGTCCCATCACTTCATGGGAAATATATGGGGAAACAGTGTCAGACTTTATTTTTCTGGGCTCCAAAATCACTACAGATGGTGAGTGCAGCCATGAAATTAAAAGACGCTTGCTCCTTGGAAGGAAAGTTATGACCAACCTAGATAGCATATTCAAAAGCAGAGACATTACTTTGCCAACAAAGGTTCGTCTAGTCAAGGCTATGGTTTTTCCTGTGGTCATGTATGGATGCGAGAGTTGGACTGTGAAGAAGGCTGAGCACTGAGGAATTGATGCTTTTGAACTGTGGTGTTGGAGAAGAGTCTTGAGAGTCCCTTGGACTGCAAGGAGATCCAACCAGTCCATTCTGAAGGAGATCAGCCCTGGGATTTCTTTGGAAGGAATGATGCTAAAGCTGAAACTCCAGTACTTTGGCCACCTCATGCCAAGAGTTGACTCATTGGAAAAGACTCTGATGCTGGGAGGGATTGGGGGCAGGAGGAGAAGGGGACAACAGAGGATGAGATGGCTGGATGGCATCACTGACTTGATGGACGTGGGTCTCAGTGAACTCCGGGAGTTGGTGATGGACAGGGAGACCTGGTGTGCTGTGATTCATGGGGTCGCAAAGAGTCGGACACGACTGAGCGACTGATCTGATCTGATCTGATCCATAGTCTGGATTTAAGAAGGTAGTTTATGAAAGCTCTGAAACTATGTATAACATTTGGTGTGCACATGAATTTTCAAGGGTGGGGAAATATCTATAGCTTCCATCAGATTCTTCAAAGTGTTTATGACCCTAGAAAGGTTATGAATCACTCATCTAAGGCTTTCACAACACCCTTTTTACAGGACCTTATTACAAAGGGCACAAATGATCAACTGCTAATGATAGAAAGGAGGAATGCTGAAAGGAGCCATCTAGTTTACTCAATGAGTGACAGCCCAATGCCACCCGAGCGGTTCTGGCAGGGGCAAGCACAAAGCATGTTACACACACTGACAAGTTCTCCATTAGTTCAAACTCTTCAGGAGAAAGATCCGAAAGTCACTGCAGATGATCCAATTGTATTCAGTTGGCAGAGACTGGGCAGAGTGCCAAAGGACAGCTCTGGGGACCAGGCACTCCTCTTATCCAACTGTGTTTGTTCCAAATGGGCCCCCTCCTCTGCAGGTTTTGGCAACCTTTAGGGTGACTTAAACCATGACTGTGTTCACCTTGAAGAAACACAGAAGGGGGAAGCAGAGGAACCCAAAGTAGACAAGTAAGAAAAAGGAAAATGTCTCCTCTTTTACCTGCCAGTCCATTTTGGAGAAAGAATGCCAAAGGGAATAAAACAGGAGCATTAAGACACACTAGAACTGTGCTAGGTGTTCTCATAAGGCTATCTCAGGGCATTAGCAGAACTACAAGTATCTCCCTTGCACCGTTGTTTGGTAGCTGGAAGGAAGTGTAGCTCAGATGGATGAAGCAACTGGATGGAGAAAAGACAACTAGACCCAGTGAGTGAGATGAACGTGATAACCACTACACTATGGAAACGGGACTCCAGTGATTAGGGTTAGAACTTATGTCTTTTTTCTAATGTTATGATTGAGGGATTTTATATTTATTTATTACAGTTTTACTGAGATATAATTGATGTACAGCACCATAAGTATAGTTCAATCTATTATCTAGTATAGACACAAATTTCTTTTTATGTCTTTTTGCCCCTGTGATGAAAACTCTTTGGATCTGCTCTCTTAATAACAGAACCCATGTCTTTGAATGCCATTTCCCATCATAAATATTTAGTGTGGGGGACAGGTGTGAACACAAATGATAAAGAATAATAAACAAGTAAAGTCCCTTGGTTCTGTGGTATTGTTCACTTACTGTGCTTTGTTTTATGTTAGTTTATATTGAAAAAATGCAGGAGAGAGACAAATCAATAGCACTTAGCTTCTGAACGAACTGATTTAGATGTATTATCCCATTTAACATGTATAGCTCCATACGCAGTAACAATCCCATTTTACTGCTGGAAAAAGTGAGGCTCAATGAGGCTGAGCAAATAGCCCAAAGCTGCAGAGGGAGATAAAGCTGGGGTTCATGCCAGCACTGTTTGGTCAGAAAGGAGTTCTTCTCTGCAGACTTGAGGCTATGGGGTCAGGAAGTATACACCATTTGAGAGGGCACAGACTTTCAGGCCACTAGAGAGCACTCAGTTGAATATGGAAAGGTTGTTTTCTCCAAATAAACCCCCCTCCCTTTTATCCAATACATACATTCTTGAGAAGTTCTTCAGGAAATCAAGTTTTAGTAAATTGAATTTATCATTATGGCCAATGAATATTCATTAGGCAGATGATTCTAATACTTTCCTTTTATTTGTTCCTTCTCTTTAACTGGAGAGTCACAAGCATTTAAATATCTTGGGATATCTGTTTTTGCTTTCTGTCATGGAACAATTGTATCCCAGTGAGTTAGACCGTGACATCTGTATTTCTAACATCAAGCATTAAAAACAAGTACGATTGAAGGAGATAAAGCCATGGAATGACACTGCAGAATAACGGAAAGTGTTTTAAAAGTTCCTGGCTTGCCAGGTGCTAGTACCGTGGCCTCTACCTAGCTGCTGGGGGGTTCTAAACCTCCATTCCTATACATGTAAAATGTAGATGACAGCTGTATAAGAAGACTGTTTAATATCAAATTGAATGACATATGCAAAATTTCTAAATCACCTCATAAACATGCATGAAAATACAAAACTACAAGAAGTTACAACTGGAAGAATTAAATATCTAACCCAGAGATGGCAGATAGCCAGGTTGAAATTCATAACCCTGAACAAATCCAGAATCTCTCAGAAGCTTTGGCCAAGAATTTCAATTTCATGGAACCACAGAGAACTGGGGAAGTCAGTCATTCTCATCCTAGATAGATGGGAAGGGAATCTGCTTCAATTTTTTTCATTTTCTCATCCAATAATTGTCATTTTGCATTTGCAAATGGTTCATTTTGCATTTGCAACAAAGATTCTCGCTTACTCTCTCATAATGAGATCCCTCTCTCATAACCTTGTTAGAAAGTAATCAGGTAAAAAAAAAAGTAACCAGATGAAACCACTATACTATAGGTAATTGTGTGGGCTTTTACACGGTGGTTTACACTTTTACATGGTGGTTAATTTGCAAAATGGCTGCAATTATTCTCTTCCCTTTATCGATGTACCTTTGCAAGAGTGACTGTATTTCCCCTGCATCAGGAGGTGGAGTTGGTTTCCATTCCCCTTGATCTGGGCTGGTTTTGTGACTTGCTTTGTCCAAGAGAATGTGGTGGAAGTGACGGGGTGACAGACTAGGTCTCAAAGGCCCTTGCATGCAAGTAGACATTGCCTTAGAATTCTGCCCAGCCTCCACGTGAACCAGCCCAGGCTAGCTGGCTAGTTATCCCCTGTCACGCCAGCCATCATCTAGCCAGATGACAGATATTACCACTAAACAATGGAGTAAATACTCTGGAGACATGTATGTGTGTGGGGCATACCTACATGTGTGTGTGTTTCTCACCAAGGACCTTGTTTGGATATGGGGTCATATTGGCAATATCTGGATAATGAATTTCCAGCATAATGATAATGATATTTCACATCATCAGATTCTCAGATCTCCAATATGAAAACTGATAGACACATCTCCTTTAATATAAGAGCCTAAGATGAGAGCCAATAGCTTTTAGGTCCTACAGAATCCATTTATCCACAGTTATTCAAGGGAAGTAAACCAACTTTTAAAACATAAGGCATAGTGATGAGGGAAGAGGTAGGGAGAGGCTAACAAGAAAGAAAATATTTCTTATTAACTTGGAAAACCTACAAATATTTATTCTATTAATCAAACCTCAAGCCATATGCACTTCTAAAAATATGTTTGTTAAAAGCTTTCTAAAATCATTTATGCTCCAGAATAGTGACTTGAATTTATTTGAGAAATGGAGAAATTAAAACTTCTTAGTTTTTCTGGTTGATAATCTGGTAAATAAGAAAACCTCCCTTTCTCTCTGATGAAGAGGTCACAAAATAAAATTATGATCATAGCCTATTTAGGCAGTCAAAAAGCATTATGTCTTATATGACTTTAATCTGCCTGGAACCTTTCCACGAAAGCATCATCAGTTCTATCTAAAAATGGCTCTCCTGCTGTTATTAATCCCTGTGGCTTGCTGAGTACTCACTGTATAAGTGAGATCAGATCCATTTGGAAAATAAGAAGTTGAATCTTTACCTTCTTTAGACATTAGAGTTAGGTGCCTTTCTCTCTGTACTGTTGGGTAAAGCATCTCCCTATGTCTAGGGTTTATTTTAGGTTGCCTCAACATTAAAAAAAAATATTTATATCATTCACAATAAAAACAATACATATTCACTGGAAGGTATAGGTCTTGATGTGGGGTTTGCAGGACCAGGACAAGGGTGAGGGAAATGTCTCACTGGTATCTTGCACAAAATTTAAGGGGGCATCAAAAAAACTCAGTAATGTAAATGATATGAAGCCTGTCTTTCAAAAATCAAAATTAATGCACAGATTGGATGATGCACAAAAAATCAAAATTTTAAATAAAGATAGGCTTGAACCCTGTACTTGCATAACCCTTTCTCATGTACCTTATCTTAATCCTGGCCCTGGTTCTAATAAAACTTGATTCATAAAAATAATCATCTGGTCCATGGGCTACAGTTCCTCAATGTGATTTTTTTAAAAAGTACTGCATTAAAATATGATATATCTTGAACTTGGATTTGGGATGCCTGCTTAAATTTTATACATCACTCACTGTACCCCAGTTTCTGCCCTGGGAGTTCAGATTTAAGTTGAGATGATAAGTTAATGAAAGTTTTCAACCAGGGGCTTGATGGGATTGAAGTTTCAAAGAGATGGCTTTGCCTGCTGTATAGATTGGAAAGTGAAAGTGAAAAGTGAAAGTTGCTCAGTCAAGTCTGACTCTTTGTGACCCCATGGACTCATACAGTCCATGGAATTCTCCAGACCAGAATACTGGAATGGGTAGCCTTTCCCTTCTCCAGGGGATCTTCCCAACCCAGGGATCAAACCCAGGTCTCCCACATTGCAGGCAGATTCTTTAACAGCTGAGCCACAAGGGAAGCCTAAGAATACTGGAGTGGGTAGCCTATCCCTTCTCCAGGGGAATCTTCCTGACCCAGGAATTGAACCGGGATCTCCTGAATTGCAGGTGGATTCTTTACCAACTGAGCGATCAGGTATAGATTGGATGGAGGTCAAATGAGGAAACTAGGAGACTTGTAAGGAGGCTGATGCTCTCGTCTAGTGATTCTGTTCTTACCTAAGTCATCAAAGGCCACTCTGGTGTAAAGACAGTGGCCACGTGCCTGTCCCCACATCTCACCGGACATCTCAGCTTCTGTCTTCCTCCTGACATTCTCTCCTGGTTCTCCTCCTGCCTCACTGACTCCTCCTCCCCAGTCTTGAGGACTCTGCCCTCTTCTGCCCTTGAACAACCCCTTGGCCTTAAGTTCCATCAACAGACACCTCTAGTCCTGACTTGTCCTCTCAAAACGTGCACATCCAACTGTCCATCTGCCATTTTCCATTCGATTTCCAGTGGGTAGACCTCACAAAGCCAAAGTTCGTGTCCATTGATATTTCTCTCTGCACTGTTGGAATCAGTCCAATGACAAACTTAGATGTTACAAAACATCTTCATATTTCTTTGGTTTATTTTAGGTTGTTTAAATATTTTTTTAACACTTAACATGTACGTGTTTGGACTATAAAATCAACACATGTTCACTGGAAATTCTTATTTCTGCTCCCCAAACCTGTTAATCCTCCCCATCTTTCAGTAGAGGAAGGCACTGTCATCTACGCAGCTATTCAAGCCTCAAAATTAGCTGTCTTGCTGCATTTTTCTCGTTCTCCTTTCTCCTACATCCACTCTACCAGCAAATTCCATCAATTCTATTGCTCAAATAGGTCTCCATTTTTCTTTTACTAACATCAGCACCAACTTTAGTAGGCCTCCTGAGCACCTGGCACCCATGTACTCAGGATAGGGTCTGCCCTGGATGGAAGATGCTGGAATGGCAGGGTTGTGGGGGGATAGTGTTTTAAATATCCAGCACAGGTGGTAGGGAGGGAGACTGGCTTGGCTTTTGGGAGGGGGAAGATGCAGGCTGAGGGGGACTGGTTCCTTATGTGCCTGGGTGTCTCCAGGTAGCACAGAGGCTAGGCGGCATCCCAGCTTTAGGCCCACTGCACACACTCCCTCAGGCTTCCCTGGGGGCTCAGTGGTAACGAATGCCGGCCAAGGTGGGAGATGCGGGTTTGATCCCTGGGTCGGGAAGGTCCCCTGGAGAAGGAAATGGCAACTCACTCCAGTAATCCTATGGACAGAGCAGCCTGGTGGGCTACAGTCCATGGAGTCGCAAACAGTCAGACACGGCTGAACGACTAAGCACACACACGCTCCCTCACGTTCTGTACTGGGTCCACACATCTGGATCCAGGGCCAGAGGGAGAGATACTCCAGCAGGCCCCGGGAGGTGCCTCTGGTCGATCTTGGAGGGAGCAGGGTGATCTCAGTGAAGATGTGTCCAGTTACCATCTGGGAGGCTGCCCAATGGGAGAGCGTTGGTGACAATGCTCAGCCAGAGCTCAGTCTGTAGGGCTCAGAATCCATAGCCTGGCATAGGGTTGCCACTAGGTGGCAGTATACCAAACCACAGGGTCCACGTGCCAAGCTGACCCCTTGGGGAGCCCAGTTCACTAACGTGGAGGAAACTTAACTAGCAGTACATCGATGAGTCCTGCTCACACAGACTGGATGAAGGTTGTTCACCTGATCTGCTGTTGTTAGATCTGACTCTGAGGGTGGCTTATATGGGGCTATGATGCTATGACTTTTCATGTTTCGTGATCTTAAGATCCTTTTTTTTTTCCTTACAGATCTGAATGAATTCATTAATCATCTGCCCACTTAACAAAAATCAGCAGATTTGATTTAGTAACTACTGATCTTGACTGCTCTTTTTTTTTGCATATCAAATGTAAGCTATTCTGACTTTATTAAGATGAAGGGTTTTTGTCTTAATGTTAAATATTGAAAAGTTATAAATACCTGATTTACTTATACCTGCATTTTACTAAATTCAGTGGCTATTATAGTATTAAAATGTTAATTTTAATAGCTCTTTTCTACTAAATTGTCTGTTTCCAGGATCAAAGGACCAGGTCAGTTGTTATGTTTTCATTGATCTTTTCTGTTTGAAGTATCTCTAGCTTATTTTTTGACATGTTGCTGCTTCTCCACACTTGCCACTACCATTACTGGTGGAAATGTCCCTGCTTCTGCTAAGTTGCTTCAGTCGTGTCCGACTCTGTGCGACCCCATAGACAGCAGCCCATCAGGCTCCGCCGTCCCTGGGATTCTCCAGGCAAGAACACTGGAGTGGGCCGCCATTTCCTTCTCCAATGCATGAAAATGAAAAGTGAAAGTGAAGTCGCTCAGTAAGCGTCTAAGTCTTCGTGACCCCATGGACTGCAGCCTACCAGGCTCCTCCATCCATGGGATTTTCCAGGCAAGAGTACTGGAGTGGGTTGCCATTGCCTTCTCCGGGAAATGTCCCTAAAAGGTAGCAATTGAGCATGGAATCTTTGGGGTGTATTTCTGTGTATGTGGAGTGTTTGGTACTGATGGGCCAGCAGGCAAGCCTAATCCAGATATGCTCCAGAGGATGGGTAAGAAAGGCTCATTGTCACAGACACCATGTCTCAGGACAACTGTCCCAAACACTCTCTCATGCTTTGGAAAGAGCAGACGTGTCATGTCTGAGCCTTCTCTCTATAACATATACTTACCAAAAATGATGATGAACATCTGTGTATGCTGTTCCAATTTGCAAAGCACTGGCAATACGTCACTGTTAGCATGTCGCTTAGGACAGCAGTTCTCAACACTAACTGTTCCTGCAGCACGTGAGTATGATACTGTAGTGTATGACACTCACACATGCAATGTGCCAGGAATGTGCTTAATCCACAGAGGGCAGGATTTCCCATAACTTTACATCTTTGCCCCCTTCTTCCCGGTGGAAGCTTGTTGGAACTCAATTGAGTGAGGCTGAGTTTATTGAGATTACTGAAACTAATCAGTGAAAGTAAATTTATGAATCTGGGTACTTAGTCATTATGAATATAAACTACATATGACATGCTGCCCACCTGAAAACACACACTAGTCCCTTTCCACATGGGAGTTGTGAGCTTAGGGAGGGAGTTGGAGCTTAGGGAGGAAGAGGATCTCTCACCTCAAGTTCAAAGATTTATGCAAAATGAAAATAAGGTGAAGTGTTGGAGATACTGATGATAAAAGTACTGGTATTATTGATGGTGGGGAGAGATAGTGCTTAGAATTGTTGATTTCTGTTCTCTTCTGGAAATAGAGTATTAGGACAACAAGATTCAAATGAATGTGGGTGCAAGACTGGCTTCTGAGGAATAAGGGCATTCAGCCTCAATTAACATGTATGTAATTTTTAAAGTTGACACTTAACTGTGTGCTTACTATGCCAGGAAGGGTCTACATATTTCATATAGATTCACTCATTGAATCCTTATAACAGCCTGTGAGATAAGTTCTGTTTTTATCTCCATGGTTTAGAAGGGCAAAACTGAGGAAACTGAGGAAGGGGAAAATTAAATTACTTGCCTAAAGCTTCCTGTAGTAAATGAAAGAGCTGAGTCTGAATCCAGGCAGTCTACCAAAGGTCTGTGTCCTTAATCATCACGCTATTCTCTACCTCCAATTCTAGCTTCTTTAATTTCAAATTACAGTTCTGTTTTCCTCATTTGACCTTAGCTTAAGTAAAATTTCTCTATATTTTTACACAATATGCTTAATATATATAGTCCATGTTTATTAAAAAATCATGCCATTTTCACATTTTGCTTAAGGGATACTTGTATATATGGGAAATTAGGATTCTTCATTAGGAATATTTGTCATCATTAATGCTACTTGTTCACATTGAAAATTTTGTAGGTAAATGATTACATTAGTAATTCTTATTCTTTAATCACTAAGTCTAAAAGTGTATTTACTTAAATAGGGCCTTTGTCCTGAACATATCTTTGATTGAAACGTCCAGAACAGACTTTGACCAGGAATGAAACTGCACAAGGAGGATAAGAAGCACACAATACTTAAGAATGACACAGGGAGAATTCGGCGTGGCGTGTGTTGGAGGGTGTGTCTCTATCAGATGGTCAGTGCCTGTTTGTCCTCTGTGTCAAGAGGTCCGTGAGTGTGTCTGTGTGTTGGGCTGTCCATCACTTGATGACTGTGTTTCTGTGTGTCTGCCTGGATGTCATGTTGTCAATGGGCACCTCTGTGCCTGTGTGTCCCTGTTGTCAGCTTGATTTCGTGGGTCTCTGTGTCCATGTGTGATAGCTCAGTTGGTAAAGAATCTGCCTGCAATGCAGAAGACCCCAGTTCAATGCCTGGGTTGGGAAGATCCACCGGAGAAGGGATAGGCTACCCACTCCAGTATTCTTGGGTTTTCCTTATGGCTCAGCTGGTAAAGAATCTGCTTGCAATACGGGAGACCTGGGTTCGATCCCTGGGTTGTGAAGATCCCCTGGAGAAGGGAACAGCTATCCACTCCAGTATTCTGGTCTCTGGAATTCATGGAATTTCACAGAATTCCATGGACTGTATAGTCCATGGGGTCGCAAAGAGTAGGACACGACTGAGTGACTTTCACTTTCAAAGGTGAGAAAAGACGTCCTATTCTATTACATTCTATTTTGTATAGTTTCCCTAGATGCTCATAATCCCCATTGGTGAAAAGAATAATTTTAGTATTCCAGCTATACACTGTAAAAATACAGACAGAGGGGGCATATAACCAAGGACATAAAAGATGCTTGGATGTTATAATACATCCAAGTCCCATGAGATTACCTGAGCTACTGTATTAACGTAATTTTATTCCTATTCATTTCTAATTCCATGATATTGGGAACTGCCATCGTTTAAGGAATATTTTATACTGGTGGTTGACTATAAAGTGACATTATTTTTTTCAACCTTAAAAAATGTCTTTGTTCCTCACAGCCTGTGCTGCACTGCTATAATTAATTATTCAGGACTCTGATTTAGCATATTTTATTTTGTGAGCTTGTGGCTGTTAAGAGCAAAGTAAGGACATATTTTGTACTTCAGAGTGAAATTTCCACAAATAACAAAATAAATGTGGTATATTTTAAAAGAAAAAAATGAAAGGGTTACTCACTCAGTTGAGTCCAACTCTTTGTGATCCCATGCACTTTAGCCCACCAGTCTCCTCTGTCCATGGAATTCTCCAGGTGAGAATGCTGGAGTGGCCATTCCCATCTCCAGGGGATGATTCTGACCCAGGGATTGAACCCTGGTCTGTGCATTACAAGCAAATTCTTTATCATCTGAGCCCACCAACATGGTGGCAAAACATAAATGTGTGTTTTTACTGCATGATGGCAAAGAGGAGTGTGGAACAAGTGGGGCTCAGGAGAGAATGTGAAAGGATGAGCATTTTCCAGATGGATCTCAAAGACAGTGGGTCTGAGGTCAAGAGCAGCATTGGGGGGTGATAATGAGGGCGTCTCCAGTAGCCCAAGCACCAAGGGGCTCTGGCCCGCCCCGCACCTCAATTTTGGGCTCCCTACATTGGTTCTGCAAGAAAGAAGACCTTACACTAATTTTTCACTATGAATCACAAACATAAACGTTTTAGGTTTGTAAGGAACCTCTGAGAATTGTTCTTGTCGGGTCCTGTCTTTTTAAAGAGAAAGAAGGCCATCCTTAGAGAAGCAGTTCTGTTTGAAACACAAAGGGCACTGGATCTGGGGTTGGTCCAGCATCTTTGCACTTGTGTGATCTTGGGAACGCTATCAGCCTCTCTGGCTGCAGCCTCCCTGGCTGTAACACTATGATAATCCTTTCTAGGAGTGCTAGGAAGACTGAATTGGAACATGTCTATGATATCACTTAGGAAATTATGTAAAGCAACTCAATCATTGCCATTAAGGAACTCACGTTAGGCGCACAGTTGAGCAGGATCTGAGCTTTAGACAGAATGCAAGGAACCCTCGCCATTTTGTACAACTAAGCATCAAACAGGTATATTTTGGTGCATAGAAATCTGACATGTCTTTTTTCCCTCACCAAGTAAAACATAAACTATTTGAGTTTCTTGCTTGTTGTCAGACTCCTGTTGAAGAAGATCTGAAGAGAAATTGTGCTTTCACCAACAGATCATTTCTCAGCTCTGAAATTGCCCTTGCCACTGATTATCACAAAAACCAGTATCGTTCTCCGCAGCAAGCAGGGGGCTGTCACTTTAGGGCTGACACACTTTCTTTCCTTCAGAAAGAGATCCCTCCAAAGCTTTGACTGCTGAATTCAAAACATCAGTGATGTCAGGCCAGGTTTGCCTTTTAAAGAAAGGTCATGGCTGTGAGGAACAGACCTGTGTTCGGGGCTTCAAATTGGGTGGGATAAGATTGACAGACACAATTCCACCAGAAAGATTCTGATAGATAATAAAAAGCTTTCCCTTTTCAAAGGAAAAATCAGACAGGAATGAGATATAAACACACTTGTCCCCAATTCTCTCCTTCCCTCCCTACCTGATATTATCTTTCTGAGCTTGTTTAGAATGAAAGTAAGTTTTTGTAGCTTTTACAGCTGTAAAACCATGGTGGCAACCAATTTTCCCAAGCATGTACTTGCCACTGCAATTCTTTCTTTTATTACACATTTTTGTACACACACATACACACACAGTCACTCTGAGGGAAAGGAGTCACCAGTTGTTTAGCTATATCCCTTGTATGGAATACTATCCTTGGCTCATCCTACTGAAGAAGTCTGTTGAATTTCCATTTATCCTTTGACCCCCACCTCTTCCATGAAGCCTTCCAAGATTTTCCCAGATAAAATTAATCTCCTTTTTCTTCTTATCATGAGGATTCCTCTGTTACAGTAGTATTGACAGTCTGCCTTGATTTAGCAGGTTATTTTTATTTGTTTCCCTCCTATGTGTGAACTCATCCCTGACAAGGAATCTCACAGTCATCTAAGCGTCTCTTCTCTCACTGAAACTAAAACTTTAATAAAGGTATTTACAGGAACATTTAGCTGTCAAAACTGGTTCAAAGTCATCATTTTTTATCTCAGGGAACTTAACAGATGGTCTATATTGGGATTTCCTAAAACTCCTTTACTGGAAATTTTTGTCAAAGAGGAAAAGATCCCAAAGAGGTCTCTAACATTAGAGAAATAGGAGCAGTGGGAATGATGGGAAAGAGGTGGCTAGTCATGGCTGTATTTTCACGTGACAGATGTCCCCAAGACAAGGGAGACAGCAAGCACTGCTCAGAATAGCACTCCTGATCAAGAAGCACCACGGAAGGGCCAGGAAATGGAGCATAAAAGGTAATTTCACATGAATGTATACAAAAGAAAAACATTTTTGCATTGAGATGAAAGGTGGAATAAACAAGATTCATTCTCAGCAGGAAAGACTGCTTACCAAATGAATCACCTGGGTACCACTGATATCTCTACCATTAACCCAAATCTTTCAAGGGAATTTAGGTTCTTACCTTTACAAGAATTATTACCTTCTATCAGTAGACAGGAAAATGCTTGATATCACAAGTAGCACAAAGGGAAGGCCTGTGAAAAACGCAGTCACAGGGCATCTCACTTAAGCTGGCCAACATCCATTTAACAGTGGATATTCAGATAAGGACTGTGAACTCTTGGTTTGAAACCACTCTCTCCTCCTATTGGTAATGAGGATGTTGTGAAAGGTGACAAAGGAGAATAAAAGGTGGAAAGCCCATGAGCAGAGACAACTCTATGAACTAGTTCTCATAAGTAAAAGTGGTGCTAACGTTGACTGAAGTGCCATAAGCCATCTTATGCAGTGCGGAGTCATTAGTTAATAAAACCGACAGGACAATCCCGAAAATTAGGTACTACGACCTTCATTCTCCAGGTGGACAGCAAGGTCCAGCAAGTCATAAGGCATCCAATTAATAACTGGTAGTACCATGCCTGATTCTAATGAAGAATAAAAACCTGCCAAATAAGGATAACACATTAGATTCAGGAGAATCTAATACATTATTTCAAACACAAATTAGATTTCAGGAGACTAGGTGGGCAAATTAGAAAACAAAAACTAAACACCCCTCTCCCCCCGGCAAAGAGTTGGATGCTACATGGGGAAAGAACTTCAGAACACAAGAGAAAAAGTTAAGGTAAGGAAAGGAATCAAATTGACTAAAGTTAGCCCCTGGACCAACATAAGAGAATGCTACAAAACAAGGAAGTTAAACCAGACTGTTTAAGGAGAAGTGAAGGAAATAAAATTCACCTGTAGAAAGAAAGCCCAAACCAGGAAACAATTTGTAAGGGTATTTTGTGGAATAGGGAAAGCAATATTTAATTCTATTGGGCAGAAGGGATCTGGGTAGATACTGAGCCACCGACAAGGAGGGACATCAAATGCAAGAGGATTTAAGGGGTTAGGATCAGTTATTGGGTTTTATGTTTATAAAACAATCTCTGAAAGGGGTCAGACTATATTCAGTTTCACAGACTCTGTACCACCCACGTGTACTGTCAGGCTGAGAAAGCTAGACCAGGAGGAAATGACTCAAAGTTATTTAATAAAATTGGCTTTAGTGAAATTGTCTGGGTCTAAAGATACTCATTCCAAAATAAGAAGACTTAGTGAATTTTACCAATGTTGATTAAAAACAAACTATAACCCCCTGCCTCCAATCCCCCCAGCAATTCTTCAGAAGATGTGTATGATGGAAAATACAGAAGTCATCAAGAAGAGTTCAAGATCAAAGATCACTCAGACACCATTTAGATACTGAAAAGGAATCAGGGTCAAATATTAGCCAACTTGTAAACACTGTAAACGGACTTCCCAGGTGGCTCAGGGGTAAAGAATCTGTCTGCCAAGCAGGAGACGTGGATTCAATCTCTGGGAAGATCCCCTGGAGAAGGGAATGGCGACCCACTGCAGTATTGTTGCCTGGGAGATCCCGTGGACAGAGCAGCCTAGAGGGCTACAGTCCATGGGATCTCAAAGAGCTGGACAGGACTGAGCGACTAAAGAGCAGAAGTTTGAAGTAACAACTAAATAGTTTCAAGGATCAAGGTGTAAAAACTTTTGTTTCTTGAGATGAGGCTCTAGGCATTTTGTATTCACTTTTATTACAAGAATGGAGAAATTTTAAACTTTTTCTTTTAAGATAATATTTGTTGATCTACAGCTTGAGTTGTCCTACTCAAAAATGTTATGAGGTATTTCAAAAGCGACAGGGAGATATGAAATATTAGTGCATTTAAAAAAAACCCACTGATGTTTTACTATTCAGCTTCTTAAGCTACCAGAACCTATCTTCGTGGTAAAGGTTGGGGGTGTGAGCCATCAGGGAGAACACTATACTTGGACTTTAACATGGAGTTTCTTGCAGTATTGACAATCACTTCCCAAAATTGACCTATGGAGAGAGTACACGTGAGTCAACGTTTGCCTCAAATACAGGTGTCATTTGGTCACAAGTAGTAGGGTGTTTAAATACCTCTGTCCAATACAATATTTCGGAGATCCAGATAATAGCCCACCCACACTGAGTGGCATGCGCTTCAACTAAGAAAGATGACAGTGCACAGGAAAAAGATTTAACTGCTGGCACAGAAAGAGCTTTTCCAGTTTGCACAGTTGCCAGGTGGCTATCTGGGATCTAGCTCCAACCAGGGTGACATAATGAAGAGGTGCTGTTGTTGCTGTTCAGTCGCTAAGTCGTGTCTGACTCTGCGATCCCACGGACTGCAGCACGCCAGGCCTCCTGTCCATCACCATCTCCCTCACTATCTCCCAGAGTTTGCCCAAATTCATGTCCATTGAAATGGTGATGCTATCCAACCATCTTATCCTCTGCCACCCTCTTCTCCTTTTGCCTGCAATCTCGCCCAGCATCAGAGGTCTTTCCAATGAGTCAGTTGTTCGCATCAGGTGGCCAAAGTATTGGAGCTTCAACTTCAGCTTCAGCATCATTTACCTTCCAATGAATAATCAGGGTTGATCTCCTTTAGGATTGACTGGTTTGATTTCCCTGCTATCCCAGGGACTCTCAAGAGTCTTCTCCAGCACCACAATTTGAAAGCATTAATTCTTTGGTGCTCAGCTTTTTTATGTTCCAACTCTCACATCTGTACACTGGATCCATACCTCCACTGAAAAGATCATAGATTTGACTATATGAACCTTTGTCAGCAGGTGATGTCTTCACTTTTTAACACGCTGTCTAGGTTTCTCAAAGCCTTCCTAAAGGGTACCCTCATCTAAGTGAGTGAAGTTGCTCAGTCGTGTCTGACTCTTTGCGACCCCATGGACTGTAGCCTACCAGGCTCCTCTGTCCATGGGATTTTCCAGGCAAGAGTACTGGAGTGGGTTGCCATTTTCTTTTCCACAGGATCTTCCCAACCCAGGGATCGAACCCTGGTCTCCCACATTGTAGGCAGACACTTTACCTTCTGAGCCACCAGGGAATTCCTCCTCTAAATCAGTATCAACTCAGAGCAGTGTAAATCTGCAATAATCACTCAATTTCTAGGTCTTCTGGCCACACTGTCATATTTGCAGGGAAGAGTCCTGACGGTGTCTGAAGAGCACGGGATCTGGAAGCAGACTGCAGGAGTCTGAATCCCAACTTTGTGAACACCTGGCAATGTAACTGTTCTATACCTTGGTCCTCATTGGAAAAAAGGAACAGTGTGTTCTATCTCAAAAGCCATTTTGAGGATTAAAGGATATAATTCATGTAGAAGGCCTTGGCATAGAGGAAGTACTCAATAAATGTTAGCTCTTGTTAGCAGATTCTTTGGCAACAGATTCAAGAGCTGAAAATGTAAGAAACAAGAGATGCAATACCTTCCAAAGACCAAAAATAATGGTACTAATTGGGTCCCAGGAGTCTACTCTGGTGGTAAAGAGAATGGATGCTGAAATAATCTAGTCTACTGGTTAAGAGAACAGAGCTTAAAACAGATTTCTTCAGGGACCCAACCCAAAGAAAATTAAGAAGTGGTTCATGTGAAGACAAAGAACAACCTGATGAATGATCATAGCCAATATTTCTAGAGGCCTCTGGCTGACCATAAGCTAGAACTGCAGCTGAGGACCAGCCCTGATAATCTGCCTTTCCCCTTATTCTCCCATCCCATGGGAGGCAGCTGGATGTGATGATTAGGGAGCAGCCTCTGGCTACAAAAGGAAGCAGAGAGCAAAGCTAACTGGCCAAATGGGAACTGAAGCCATGACGCTGGCCTCATTAAAAAGAGTCAGCAATGTCCTTGAGTAGGCCAATTTTTCACAGACAGCCAAGCCATCTGCAACGAAAACAAAGTATGGTACACACAGGCAGATACGCAAACACACAAGCACAAATAAAAACACAAAAGCAAACAACAAACAGGATTTACAACTAAAACAGGCATTAATTCACAGATATTTTTACACATCGGCTTCTATTTTTTTTCTGGTGCCAACATCAATAGCCTTCTATAAAGTCAGTTCTGTGGACAGGGTTGAAAGACTTCTGAAGGGGAGAACTATATGCTCTAACTTCCATGTGAAGAGACCTCATAGAGTGGTCAACTTGCATTGATGGAACATCAACCTGCTTCAAAGACAAATAATGTGCTACCTTCTAAAATGTGAAAACTAAAAATGAAGTACCCCTTCAGAAACAAGCTCAGAGGTGGACCTAACAGTCACAGGCAGCACAGATCTGAAGGTCTGATGACCTCATTTGCTTCTACAATATGGTGTGACATGACCTGCCCCTTCTGCTTCTGCTCCAGCCACTCTTCCCACCTTTCATGCACCATCTTAGTATCTGCCAGGAAAAATTCAACTAGTCTGACAAGCCAACTCACAGCTTGGCTTCACCTTCACCGTTCCACTTGATGACCTCGAAACTGGTGATAAACTTAACCTATCTCAGAATGCCTCCTGTTCATCTCCCAGTCTTGGTTACGACAGCTAAATTGTGAATCTGCTTCCCTGAGGATAAAGGCCTTTCACTTTCAGGGCCCAGCCTCAGATATTAAATGAGCCAAGTGCAAACAAGATCTGTCATGGAAATGCCCCTCCACAGCCTGAAGAAGTGGGCACAGGCTCTTCTGAGCACTGTAGCACACTGATGTTCTCCTAGGATACTTGATCGCATGCCACCTTGGTTATGATCAGAGTAGTAAGACAGTCTTCTCTCTTCTTCTAGTTTATAATCCTCTTGAGAATGCGGATTCATTCATATGCATGTCTTTTTCCATGCCTAACACGTGCTAGGTGCTCAAGAAATATGCTGAATGAACACAACGACAAGCTAGCACTCATCATGAAGAAATATCTCTGCCAGAGGGGATTAGTGTCCTCATCCTTTGTCAACACTGATGAATATTCTTCATTATGAAAGCATCATTCCCAGCTGAAAAGTTAATCTAAAGTCATTTCAGTAGCCATGCTGTGATGAGCTTACTTATCAGTCAAAATTCAGTAGACTGTTGAGCCTGGAGTCGAGTTTGGAGTTTTATCCCAAGTTCCAAATTGAACTCTGTGATTCCTCCATCATCACTTCATACTGGGGGCCTAGTCCAGTGCCTGGCATGTAGTAGATGTGCAATGTATGTTTGCAGAAAAAAAACACACCCCAGTCTAACACCCAGTGCAGGTACATTTGTACTGGCATCTGTACTGGCATCCCCTGTCTTGTGCCCAGTCTCATATGCTGGGCCTCAGAGCTGCTGCCTCAGCGTCAAGGTCTTATGTGATTGATTCCACCTCTAGGCCAGTCTACACACCTGATTTTTAAAAGCAGCTTTCCTCATAGCTCAGTTGGTAAAGAATCTGCCTGCAATGCAGGAGACCCTGGTTTGATTCCTGGGTCAGGAAGATCTGCTGGAGAAGGGATAGGATACCCACTCCAATATTCTTGAGCTTCCCTTGTGGCTCAGTGAGTAAAGAATCCTCCTGCAATGTGGGAGACCTGGGTTCAATCCCTGGGTTGGGAAGATCCCCTGAAGGGAAAGGCTACCCACTCCAGTATTCTGGCCTGGAGAATTTCATGGACTGTATAGCCATGGGGTCGCAAAGAGTTGGACACAACTGAAGCATCATTTGTTTGTAATTTATCCATGTTAAGTGCACAGTTCGATGAGTTTTGGCCAATGTTAACATCGTGGACCACCAGCACATTCATGGTACAGAACACTTTCATCATCTTGAAAGTTCCTTAATGCCCATCTGCAGTCAATCCCGTTTCCAACCCCCAGTCCCAAGCAACCACTGATCTGCTTTCAGTTATTAGAGTTTTGCCTCTTCTAGACATTCATATAAATGGAATCACACAGAATGTAGTCTTTTGTATCTGGCTCCTTCACATGTTCCTGAGATTCGTCCATCCTGCCACATGCATCCGTAAGCACATGCTTGTCTTCAGTCTTGCCTGGGCCTTTGGCTTTGGTGCATTCCTGACACTTGGCCTGGATGCCTTGCCCTGCAGATCTGTGTGCTTCCAGGAAAGTGAGGCTTCCTAAGTCGTGTGTTCTTCTCCTGAGTGACACACTACTGTTTCCAACCACCTGGAGAACCAGCCCTTCTCCTTACCTGATTAATAGCCCCCCTTTTCTGACCACTCACTGCCTTGGTGAGGAACCCAGAGGCTATCTTCCATCTTCCCTCTCACTTAGGTTTATTACCTGTCAATTTCATTCCAGGTAAAGAAAGGAGGCATTGCAAAATATGATGTTTAATACTGTCCTAAAAATAATCTCTGACAGGTCTGAGAACCTCACACCAGCTGTATACAATTCTTTAAGAACAACTTGAAGGCAGAGATTCTTTCTCTTTCAGTGATGAATATCCTCTGTACCTGCCCTCACCATCCTCAAGCCAGCTCATCACCCCAGTTTCATGATTTCGTGGCTGTTCAGCTGCTTTGCTCAGCTCAGACGTGTTCTCTTTGGCCACCTTAACAACTTGTGCAGACTCATGTCCATCATTCTCCATCATTGGAGAGTTTTTCTTGTGCTTTCTTAGAAGGCATTTATGTGACTGGAATTCATATAACTGCAGAGATTTATAAATTTGTAGTGAAGAAAACCCTTCACTAATTAATGCAGTTCGCTAGCCACAACATCAAATGAGAATTACGAACAAATTCATCTTCCAAATAACAGAATCCTGTATCATTTCTGATGGAAACCTTTTTAAGAAACACTCATTACATCCTTCTTTGCTTGGGAAACAGTATACTAGACACAATTTAATTTTTTCTTAATTTAGCCCTTCATGTCTGGAACATATTTAAAAATATTTTGCGTACTTCTAGAGATGGAGCAGAAGACATATTCTCTTCCTATCAGCTTCTACATCTCTAGAACATTGTTGGTCAGCTTCTGGTGGTCTCACGGTCTTCCAGTTTTCTGCCTGAGTCTACACAGACGGTCTACAAGATTATTAAAGACCCTGCGTAACTAAGAACATTAAATCATTAACTCATTTTCTACATATCGCTACAGTGAGGTATATGGACTTCATGAGGAATTTTTCTCCTCTGAAGTGATGGATACCTCTTTTATATAGGTCTGAATTTGAGGCTGTGTTACAGATGGGGGAGGCCCTGGGGTTTTAATTTCAAGATGAATGGACTACTTTGGCATTGCTGCTGTTGTTCAGTCGCTAAGTCACATCTAACTCTTTGCGACCCCATGAACTACAGCGCTCCAGATTCCCTGTCCTTCACTATCTCCCGGAGTTCACTCAAACTCATGGCCATGGAGTCAGTGATGCCATCCAACTATCTCAGCTTCTGTCGCCCCCTTCCCCTCTTGCCTTCAATCTTTCCTAGCACCTGAAAATTATTTTTCTTTTGTTTTGTTACTTGTTTTATCTAAAACTAGCTAATACGAATCACAGGTTATAGACCACAAGCTATGAAAATCTATAAGAAGAGTGGCTGGTGGCAGATGAGTCTCAAGTCCCCTGGCAGTTACAGCTGGTGGGTGGAAGTTTGCCTGGAGAGCTGAGCTGAGGACAATTTTGAGTTCCTATCTGGCTGAGCTCACTGGGAAGGGCTGCTGAGATTGACTAGTGATGACTTCTATGTGCATGGGAGGACACAGAGGCTTGAAAACTGTGTTTAACTTTCCAATCCAAAGGTGCCACAGTTGATTGTGAAAGAGGATCACGGGAGGCCACATGTTCTAACTGCCCCTGCAGAGCCTGAGTCACTTTCTCCCGGCTGGACTTCTGAAACTTGGTCGGCAATTATGACAAGTGGGCCCTTTCAGAATTGTTTGTGCAAATCGCAGACTGTCAGCTTCAATGCTGTGAACCAGATTGTGTTTCTCTCTGAAACCAGGGAATGGATCATTTCCATAGACAGAACTTCCATTTAAGTCAAACTGTGTAAGATACCACAATGAACAGAATACAAAGTTTCTGCAGTTGCCAAGACTACAACCAACATAAAAGAAAATCAAAGTAGAAATACGAAAAACACCTTAGAAAATCAGGATTGTTCTGTGTGGGTGTGTGCTAAGTCGCTTCAGTCGTGTCCGACTCTGTGCGACCCTATGGACTGTCGCCCTCCAGATTCCCCTGTCTGTGGAATTCTCCAGGCAAGAATATTGGAGTCGGTTGCCATTTCCTCCTCCAGGGGATCCTCCCCACCCAGAGATCGAACCTGCGTCTCATGTCTCCTGCGTTGGAAGTCTGGTTCTTTACCACTAGTGCCACCTGGGAAGCCCTGTGGGGTTAATTCTGTTGAATTTTTATCAATCTGATTTTCTCCCCTATTTTTGGTTAGCATGGCCTATGTTATTTTGGCCTTCAGAACTCTAGAGTGATATCCGCTTGTTTGAGGCCAATCTAAGAATCTTTAGTGTTTCCCTTTCCTTTTCAAGTCTCTCCTTTTTCATTCACCTCTCATAACTGCAGGATTCCAAACACGCTCTCTGAAATCCTCATGGGTTCATCTGCCTTCACTCTCTTTCCCAGAGTCTCACTTTTCCTATTTGGAAGATTCCTGCTTTTTATTCCCACCTTCAGAGCCCAGGCTCCCCCAGCTCCCATGTTCCTTGTTCTTATCTCTCTACATATTCTTTCCAGCTCCGCTGCCCCCTAAGGACCCACATGCACCTGGGGTCTCTCTATACCTCCCACTACCTTCTCCTCCCATTTCTTTGCAGTTGCGGTAGCTGAAATACCCCAATTTTGTTTTGCCACCTGCTTCCTCACCTTAAATTCTTTTTTTTTCTTTTTTTAACTATGGAAGATTATAATCATACAGTATTGAGTAGTATAGAACAAAATACAATTGCTGGAGGACAACTGCTCTACAGTATTGTGTTGGTCTCTGCCATACATCACCGTGAAGCAGTCACAGGTTATGTCCCCTCCCTCCTGAGGCGCCCTCCCATCTGTCACCCCAACCCACCCCTCTAGGTTGTCACAGAACACTAGGTTGAGCTCCCTGTTTTTGCACGGCAAATTCTCACTTGCTATCTATCTTACATGTTTGTGAGGGCAGCAGTGGAGATGCAGGCATAGAAAACAGACGTGTGGACACAGTGGGAAAGGAGAGAGTGGGACGCATTAGGAGAGTAGCATGGAAACATATATAGTACCCTTAAGTTTCTTTTGGGTCTGGTCCAGTGGGATCTCTCATCCACCATGCAAAGCCCAATCCCTTCCTCGGTTCCACCATACAGCTCCTCAGGGGTCTTACCCCCAGCAATCTGTGGGGGCCTCTTTGTGTCCCAGGATTCCTTTCACCAGGGTGACTCTCGCTCCAGCCCTCCTGAAAATCCTGGGGATCTGCCTTCTGCGTGTTACACTTTGTTGGCTGGTAGCTCTGGGTTTCCTACTTTGCAGCTCTCCACTTCTGGCTTCTAGAAGTCGCCTCTTTCAACCCCAGGCTATAGTCTCAAGTCAATCTCAGAAGGACCTAGAAACAACTGTATATACTTAGGAGAGGGGGCTCATTTGTCATAGTTGCAGGCCTAGTTTCAGAAATCCAGCCTGGAGAAAGTGGCCCAAGCTCTGCAGGAGCAGTTCGAACTTGTGGCCTCCTGTGATCCCTTTAAAAATTAAAAAAAAAAAAAAAAAATTAATTGAAGGCTAATTGCCTTACAATGTTGTGTTGGTTTCTGCCATACATCAACATAAATCAGTCTTGGGTATACATATGTCCCCTCCCTCTTGAACCTCTCTCCCACCTCCCACCCATCCCACCCCTCTAGGTCACAGAGCATGGGTTTGAGCTCCCTGAGTCGTACAGTAAATTCCCACTGGCTATCTGTTTTACGTATGGTAGTGGATGTGTTTCCATGCTGCTCTCTCCATTCGTCCCACCCTCTCCTTCCCCACTGTGTCTACAAGCCTGTTCTCCGTGTCTGTCTCCACTGCTGCCCTGCAAACAGGTTCATTGGTACCATCTTCCTAGATTTCATATATACGCATTGATATACGACTTTTTTCTCTTTCTGACTTACTTCACTCTGTATAATAATCAACTGGCACCTTCAGATTGGAAAGTTAAACATATGGTTTTCAAGCCTCTGTGCCTGCCTCCAATTCCCACAGATGACATCACTAGTCAATCTCAGCAGCCTCTTCCAGTGACCTCAGCCAGATAGGAACTCAAAATTGTTCTCACCTCAGCTCTTCAGACAATCTCCACTGTTCTCCTAAGGAGAGAAGAGCCAGTTTATATTCAAAACGTAACAGACAAACTGCTATGACCTAGACAGTCAGAGGGGACCTCACGTGCCATGCTTTTGGTGGAGACAGCCAGGCATTCTGGATCCTTCAGCGTTATTACTCCCCAGACCTTATTGTAGGCTTATGCCTTTTCTTCCATGCTCATTGATGCCACCACATGCATTCCTGTCCTGCTTGGTCTTCGTGTGGTCCACTCTATCTTGGCTTATGCTGTTGCCTCCCCCGCCTGTTCTCCATATGCCCAAATCCTGCTTTCTCCAGGTTCAGCCCCAATACTATCTTTCCACAATATCCTCTCTGATGAAAAAAAAAAAATTCTCCTAGATGTCCCATTGCATAACTATTGGTCTCCTTCTCAGTCTGAAACCTTCATGAGTTCTAGCTGTTGTGAGAATTAGTTGTGTCCTGCTCTTGAGAGCATTAGTCATAGTGTCTCCTAAACAATGTGTTGTGGGCACTGGATTGATCCCACCTCAGCTATGGAAATTACCCCTGCTTTTGCCCAAGCTGCCATCTGGCCAGGACAGGTTCCAGGTGTTGAAGCACATTCACTCAGGTTTATGGCTCTGAAAAGCAGAGAAGACTGCAGGGAAATAGGCCTGTGTGCATATCTGTGCTCGTTCACAAACATGACTCCTATACCTCTAACAGTCATCAGATGCATAAGGTAGTGGCATAGCAGCTGGGTCATTGGAGGATGACCAGAACTCATCATAACACAACAGCTAACATTGATGATGATTATATGCTGGGTGCCAAGCTCATAATTCTATGAGGCAGCACTATTATTATTCCTAATTTACAGACAGGTAAACTGAGGCTTGGAGAAGTTAACAGGCTATGCTAAATATTCCCTGTTTGCCCCTCCAGTCTTCGCCCTGCCCAGTGCATGCGGAGGCCAAGTTTTCAGGCCTGCAGGAGCTGGCTCCTCCTCTTGGGCTTCCTGTTGGATGCCAGCACTGGGAGGTGGCAGCAGGAGATTGGCAGCTTGAGGAGAGAGAGGTCATAATGTGTATTTCCCTAGCTCCCTCCCTGCCTGGCTGTCTATTGCCAGTGGCTGTAGTTCTCTCCCCAAGTTACAGTGCTGCCTGCCAGGCACCATTTCCTATAACCACAGGTATCAGAGGGCTCCAGTAACTCTATGTCCTTTGCACTTTCAGGCAAGAGACAGACCCAGGTACCACAGGGACCTTTTTTCGCTTTCCTGAATCCCGCTGTTATGAGTTGACTTGTATCCCCCGTTGACTAACACCCAGTACCTCAGAATGTGACCTTATTTGGAAATAAGGTTATTGCAGATGTAATGAGTTGATAAGGAGTAAGGGAATTCTAATCCACTATGACTGGTGTCCTTATAAGAAGACCTCCATGTGAAGACAGACACGGGGAGAATGAAGGCAGAGATTAGAGATAGGCAGCTGCAAGTGAAATGATGCTAAAGATGGCTGGCCAGAACTAGAAGTGAGGGAGAGACAAGGGTGGAGTCCCCAGGTTTTGGATCAGAGCTCTGCCAACACCCTGACTTCAGATTTCCAGCCTCTGGAACTGTGGGATGAGAGATTTCTGGTTTTTGAAATCATTTAGTTCGTGGTACTTTGTTACAGTGGCCCTAAGAAACTAATCCAATGCCTTGTACTTTGAAAACAGTCCTTTCACTACATTCTCTTTAATTACTGATTTTGAATGTACTGCATGTTTTCTGCTGGGTCCCTGACTTTCCTAAGGGGAAAAAGCTAGGAACTGGATCTAGGGTTCTGATGGCAAAGCACAAGTGCTTACCTCTGAAATAATACTAATAGCAACATGGGTTAAACCAAGGCAATGCTTTAATTAACTTCCGTAATGCCACTTGGCCTGAACATAGTGTTGCAGATTGTACTTTTAGTGTTAATGACATGCCTGATTTTTCATTATGAGCCCAGCTGGGCCTGTGTTAAATGGCAGAGCGGTGATGAAGAGTAAGCGCTTGAGGAAGCTGATTTTCTGAAGAGGCACAAATACACTCAGAATGGGACAAATGGAAACCAGGGTCCATGGGGGTCAGGATTTTCAAATATGTCACAAACTTCTCATGAATACCATCAAAGCCTAAAACTATAGGACTCTTGCTTCATTTTTAAGGTGAACAGGCAGGGAATTGTGAGGGGACCAAGTCCTTTTTAAATGCAAATAGGCTGGCTACTGGGCAAGCTGCAATTCTTCTGGATAAAAGAGAACTAAAAAGCAAAGAGATGAAAGGTATATAGACCTGAAAGCCTTCCTTTGTCACAGAGGATCCCCTGATTGTTCTATCCCCTGGATCATCCCTAGCCTCTATCTTTACATCCCCTGGTTCCTGCCTCAGGGAAGCAGGTGGAGGAAGCTGCTGTCTAAGTAATTACTGCTCTACCATTTCTTCTTAAGTATGTCACTATTTTTAGAAGTGACTCATTCATATAAGTAGGTACACCGGTGGTGGTGGGAAGTTCTTAATGATGACTTAACCCTTAACAGTCTCAGTGTATTTGTATTTATTCTTATACCTTATCCCTTCTCTTGATGATAATCACAGGCGAGTTTTGATTCAGGGCACCAATAAAAATACCTACACCTGCCCCCCCACTTCAGAATAATTTAAAGTGTTCTCCTCACAGATACCTAAGAAATGGAAAAGTTCTTCAAAATCTCTAAAGCTAGGAGTGAGGGCAAGAAAGGGGAGATGGCTCCAAGTCTTCCTAAGAAGAGGCAGCAGGTGAGGGAGAGGCCAGGAAGTGGGTAGAAAGATTGAAACACTGTGACTTCAGAGTGTCTCTCACTTTACTACTGGAGCACCCAAAGTCCTATGTTAGGAACTGGCAGATTTCAAAGCCTTGGGGCAAAAGCAATTCATTCTGGAAAGGCAGTTTCCTGATTCCTCTCACAAAAGGAAAGCCTATACTAGAACTTCCAGCACAACCACTACCCCCACCAAGCTTGCAAACCTTTAGCACTGGGCACTTTACACACCTACTCTCCTGTATTCCTCAGGATACTTATAAGACAGGTAGTGTTACTATCCCATTTTATAGATAAGTAAACTGAGGCTTAGAAAGGTTTTGCATTTTTCTCAAGTTAACACACTAATAAATGGTAAAGTCAAACTAGGGACTCAGGTCTGGCTGAGCTCAGACATGTGGTAATTTTGGCCCACTGGGGTGCTGCCTGAGGCTATCAGCTAGTGATCCTGCTTAAAAGATAGTTTTTGAATATTTTGACAGAACTTCTCATTCGGGGATGAACTGTCTTCCCCTGTCATAAGAAAGTCTACTTGTGTGATTCTGTGGGTTTGCTGGATAAGAGAAACAGGGTAAACATCTTGCCATTAGGAGTTCTTTGTTTAAATAATCTTTTTTTGTAATTCCTTTTCATCCAATACAACAATGTTGTTTGCTCATATTTATGTATTTTCATATCCAAGTCTATGGTATATTTATTATTTAACTGACACTAATTATGTAACTCACAAGTTCTCACCACACTGCCTCTGGTATAGTCTTTCTGTGTGTGTGCTCATTTGTGTTCTACTCTTTGCAATCCCATGGACTGTAGCCCGTCATACTCCTCTGTCCATGGAATTTTCTAGGCAAGAATACTGGAGTAGGTTGCCATTTCCTATTGCAGGGGATCTTCCCAACCCAGGGATCGAACCGACATCTCTTGCATCTCCTGCTTGGGCAGGCAGATTCTTTACCACTGTGCCACCTGGGAAGCCCCTATAGTAGAGTATGAAGCCCCAGATATCATGGCCATTTCTGTAAAAAATACTGGATAACACACCCAACACAATATCAAGGCAGGATCTTGCTTTATTATCTCTTGGATGTTTGAAGAAGAGTGAGCAATTATTGTTAAATCATCATGTCCAGGGATCTTGCTTATAAATACAAGAATAAAAAAAAAAATACTATGTCACATCAAGTCAGCTCAGTATCTCTTGTTGCAGAGGGCCCTTGTGGGGCATTTCTAGTATTGTTCCACAGGATGTCATCATGAAAGATTAAGGACATTTCTTAATTCTCTTGTTAAGAGCCTCATGTAGGGGTCTGTCTCCTGTGCCTACATCCATATCTTTCTTGAGCACATTTATATTTATAACTCCAAGAAGTCACAGGGTTGAGGAAGTTCAAATAAAGGGCATGACAAGACTCATCAACCCTTTCATTTTTTCTGAAACTTTAATCGAGATAGCATTTGAATATTCTCTAGGACTATCATTGACTGCAAAACATGCAAAGTGAAAAACCAGGGACTCTCTGTAAATTCATTGTTACCTCCAGTGATAGAGACCTCTTTCTGCTTATCATTCATATGAAGCCTAATAGCATATCTGAGTGTGCATGACCAACATATGTCATTTTATCAAAATACCACAGAGAGTTTTTCACTTGTTCCATACGGACAACTTACTCAGGATTCCCTAAATAACCTTGCACATTCCTCCTTGGTGTTTACACAACCATCATTCTCCTGGAAAATCCTTCTTTTTGTGCACCTGCTGCTGCCGCTAAGTCGCTTCAGTTGTGTTTGACTCTGTGCGACCCCAGAGACGGCAGCCCACCAGGCTCCCCCGTCCCTGGGATTCTCCAGGCAAGAACACTGGAGTGGGTTGCCATTTCCTTCTCCAATGCATGAAAGTGAAAAGTGAAAATGAAGTCGCTCAGTCGTGTCTGACCCTCAGCGACCCCATGGACTGCAGCCTACCAGGCTCCTCCATCCATGGGATTTTCCAGGCAAGAGCACTGGAGTGGGGTGCCGTTGCCTTCTCTGTTGTGCACCTGAGCCCCACTCATTTTCCACAGTATTGTTCAAGCTCCATGTCCTTCCCTGCTACCCCAGGTCAAGACCTTTTAATGTCAAGATCCAAGCTCTCCAATAGAAATATAAAGCCACACTTGCAACTGTGAATCTTCTAGTAGGCACATTAAACAAGTAGCAAGAACAGGCATATAGTTAAAAGTATTGTATTAATTCTTGGAAATATGCTTAGGATAGATTTCAGGAACTCTGATCACATTAAAAAATAATAACTATGTGAAGAGATAATATGTTACTTAGTTTAACTGTAGTAGCCATTCACAGCGTTTGTGTATATGCAGTGTTGCAGGTCGCACACCACGGGCTCAGTCGCGTCTGACAATTTGCAACCCTATGGATTGTAGCCTGCCAGTCTCCTCTGTCCATGGGATTTTACATCAAATACATTATCTTATATATATTAACTATGTATGACTTTAATCAAAATATGTGCTCAGTCACTTTAGTCATGTCCAACTCTTTGAGACCCTACCAACTGCATCCCGCCAGGCTCCTCAGTCCATAGGATTCATCAGGCAAGAATACTGGAGTGGGTTGCCATGCCCTTCTCCAGGGGATCTTCCAGACCCAGGGATCGAACCCGTGTCTCTGGCATTGCAGGTAGATACTTTACTGCTGAGCCACTGGGAAAGACAGTCAAAACATATATAAATTTAGAAAGATAATTCACAAAAGAAAGTAAAAAGAAATAAAATTAGTTATAATAATTTATTTTACTTAACCCAATATATCCATATTAATATAATCTCAACATGTAATCAATATAAAAATTAGCCAGGAGATAAAAGATATTTACATTTTTTGTACAAAGTCTTTGAAAACTAGCATATATTTTATTCTTACAGCACATCTAGATTGGATTTGCCACCTTTCAAGGACTCAGGAGAGACCTGAACAGGTCTCATGCAGCACGAGACTGTATGATTCTTAAGGACACAGAAGGAGCCATGCTGGTTGTTCAAAGTTTTCACTCCTCAAGTCACACTTCTGTCTTCTCTGCTCAGTCTGCCGTGATCATGGTGCCCTGTGTTGCTAACTCTCCACGGTATGTACATGTCCCTCAACTAACCTACCAGCCCTTGGGAAGAGACCAAGGCTCACATTTCAATTCTCCCATGGACCACACCGAGCCACCTGTAGTCCCTGAACCTGGAGACCCACTCCTTATCGCCTCATCTCCATATGGGCTGTCACTCCTTCCAGGAATATTCCTTCCACCTCTCCTTAAAAAGTAACACCATTCTCAAACAGCACCCTGTCCACAGCCACTTCTTCATGTGACTTAACGCTTATTTTCTGAACATCTTTTTTCAGGATTTATGTTGCACTCTCATAGTTAACTTGCTCATTGATCTCACCTACTGCCCTATGAGTTGTGTTGTGTGTGTGTGTGGATTCTGGGTCCTACTGGTTTTAGATTACTAATAATCAAGTGTGTGTGCTAAGTCACTTCAGTCGTGTCTGACTCTGTGACCCTGTGGACTGTAGCCCAAGAGGCTCCTCTGTCTATAGGATTCTCTAGGCAAGAATACTGGAGTGGTTTGCCATGCCCTCCCCTCCAGGGGATCTTCCTGACCCAGGGATTGAACTTGTGTCTCCTGCATTGCAGGTGGTTTCTTTACTGCTGAGCCATCAGGGAAGCGCCACACCTATAAAATGAATGCAAGCACAGTACACAGTATATGCTAAACAAATATTAATTCATCTTCCTAATTTTGAAAGAAAACTGGTTTCTAACTTAAGATATACTCTGCATTTATCATCTGCAAAGCAGGTAAATGGTTAAGTGTTCAATACATTGATCCATTCCCTGGATTGGGACAGGGAAAAGTGGAATCGAACATTAACCAAGCACTTTTTTTACTTATTTCTGCCATCTCACGACAACCCTGTAAGGAAAGTATCATTATCCTAATTTCACAGGTGAGAAAACAGAGGCTCAGGGAGGGCAAGAGACTTGTCCAAGACCACACACCTCCGGAGTGCCCAAAGAGGAAAGCGTATCTCTGAGGCTGATCTTTGTGCTAGTATCCCAGTTACAACAAAGTTCCAGAGCAGTAGCCTTCTGATGGCTTCAAACAAACCTGAGCTCAGGTGGCCTCCTTTCAAAGATAATGGATTCAGCACAATGCACAGGCAGGCATCTCTTCCATCTCTATTTCCCCCAGGATAATCTGCTCCTCTCCCCACCCTGTTGAACATAAAGGATAGTGACAGAAGATGCTTCCTGACTTGGCAGCAGAATAGACTCTTGGGGACACGGGAATGGATCAGAACAGTAGGAAAAGCCCTGGGTCTATATCCCACAAGCTGTCAGAGGGCAGGGGTCAACTCCAGCTTCTGAGTGTGAGAAACAGCTCTACTGTGCCCATCGTGCTTTCCAACAAGGCTCTCATTTTTTCTCTCATTAAGTATTTCTGCCATCCTCTGGACTGCAGTCTGCTGAAACCTCACCCAATTGCACTGATTAAACTGTATGCCCCTATGCTTGGCACTGTGGTTGGTGCTGTCATGGGCAACCCCAGGGCTGCTGAGGTCTCCTGCAAGACACTGGAGTCTCTAGAAACAATCCCTGGTGGCGAACAGAGCACCGGTGTGCAGGTCTGAATCTGCAGGCAAGAATGATTTTCCCTCCAATCTCCCATCTCTTTCTAATAAGCAGCTGGACAGCTGGAAGCAAGAGATTGGCAGGGCTGCTCTTGGAAGCTTTTGCTGCCCTGAGCACTGATGGGTCGTGACCCCACAGTGGGATGGATGTGTGCTGTGTTATGTGTGTGTGTGTGCTCGGTCACTCAGTTGACTCTTTGTGACCCTATGGACTGTATCCCGCCAGGCTCCTCTGTCCACGGGATTCACCAGGCAAGAATACTGGAGTGGGTTGCCATTCCCTTCTCCAGGGGATTGAACTTGCATCTCCTGTATCTCCTGTGTTGGCAGGCAGATTCTTTACCACTATCCCTACCCGGGAAGCCCCAGGGGGATGGGTGGATTTCCTCAACCAGTTTCTCTGCAGACTTAACGTCTGAATTCACATCACACGTAGATTAGCACTCTTGGGTAAACCTTGGGTTTGAGTTTAAATTTTGGTTTGTTTTATGAAAGTTCATGTATCTATCCATGTATAAGAAAAGTCCATGTATAAGGAGACTCAAATACAGAAATCAGAATAAAAACATTAAATTAGAGACAATTATTTGCTTTGTTTCACAGGATACTGGATGCATGGTTTCTTTAAATGTTGTTTCCTTGATGCACATAGAATGGGGGGTAGTTTATAGATAATTTTTTAAGGGGAAAAATATGGCAATAAATCATAGCTGCCATTTACCGAGTGGTCTCTATGAGACAGACTGTGATAAACACTTTATGTGTAGTATCTCAATTACTGTTCACAGTAATTCTTTGGAGAAATCCAAAGTTCAAAGAAGTTCAAGGCAAGGGGGCAAACCTTGGTATAGTGGGTTGAATTATGTCCCCCCACCTCCAACAAAAGGCATGCTCAAGTCCTAGTCCCTGGTACCTGTGAACGTGACCTTATTTGCGATGGGGTCTTTGCAGATGTACTCAGGTTAAGGTGAAGTCATACTGGCTTAAGGTGGGCCCTAAATCCGAAGACTGATGTTCTCATAAGTAAAGATATTTGGACCCAGAGGACCACATGCATGCATGCGTGTGCACACACACACACACACACAAGGTGGCCATATGATGACAATGGCAGAGACTGAAGTAATGTGAATGCCAGGTAAGGGACATCACGAATTGCCAACAATCACCAGAAGTTAGAGGCAAGGACACATCCCTAGAATCTTCAGAGGGAGTATGGTCCTGCCAATGCCTTGATCTCAGACTCCTGGCCTCTAGAACTGTGAGAGAATACATTTTGGTTGTTTCAAGCCACCCCGTTTGTGGTACTTCGCTATGGCAGCCCTAGGAAACCAGCACACTTGGGATGAAACCTCAGCTTTCTGATTCTGCAGATACGCGGTCTTCTTCCCAAGACCATCAGGCTGCCTGGAGTGTGGTCAGTGACATCACAGGTCCTCACTCTTACCTAGACAGATTGCCTGTTCTGGAGGAAAGCCTGTGAGAGGCCTCAGGCAGGAGAAAGATACAAACTATCAGAGTGAGTTTCCCAAACATGGCTCTGGGGAAAGGGAGTTGAAGTGGTGCAAGGACAGATGGAGAGGAGACTGTCCAGAAGGGATGCTACTGTCCAAGAAGAAATGCAGACAGCTTGGCAGTGGGGATGAGAAGAGACTGATGACTTTGAGAGGTGCTGGGTGGGCAGGCTTGTGGAAGTGCCAACATGCTGGATTTGGGGCAAGTCTGAGAGAGTATTAGCTGGGAAGCCCAGGTTTTTGGCATGAGTAACTGGGTGGCTGGTGGTTCCATAGAGAGAAGAAGAGAACAGTTCACTGTGAGCAATCTAACTTGACCGATGCAAACTGAAATGGATTGGTTGTAGAATTCTGCAAGGGCATCAGGCAAAAGTAAGTATGAACATGGGAACGGCAACATACTAGCTATGAGATATTGAATAAATCATTTAACCTCGTTAGGCTACTAGTTCCTCATCTGTAAAAATGTGAGGATAATGATATGAGTTAATATATGTAAAATGAAATGGAAAGCACATGATGAACGGTTCACTTTGATAAAATATTTTATAACTAATAGAATGCTTTCTTCTTAGAATGCTTCAGTGACACACTCTTATTATTTCCAAATGAGGTACAGGGACCTGTTTTTCATCTCCTCAACTAAACGGGAGAAAAATAAGAGTTAATTCAGGTGGTATAGAGTGGTTAAGGACCATTGCAAGCACCCTCTAATGTCATAAGAAAATAAAAATTATTTCTAGGTCTATTAGTCCATGCAACTACAAAATATCCATCATTTTTACTGCAGAGACTGAAAAAATTTTCATTAAAAAGGGAATGTAAATGAATCAAAGTCAAGCAGTGCAGAGAGCATATATTTATTTCCAACAATTCATGGGAACAGCATGTACCAGTAATAAAATAGCACTTTCTCTTCCTTAAAAGATTTTTTTCCACTCTAAAGGGTTACTAAAACCATTAAGTTTTGTTCAATGCAGGACATCTTGTCCTTTTCCCTGAGGTTACATTACTTGGTGCCTTTCATGATTTCAGACAGTAAACTGCTCCCTAAGTGGGACTCTGTTCTTTGTCCAGAACATTTTATCTATTATAAAGCACAGTGTGTCCACCACGACAGGTGCTATTTATGTGCACACTTGCAGAGCTACACAAACAATCCACTCTTCTCTTAAAATATCTGAAATGAAACACTCAGTACAAATTAATAAAGATCAGGCACTTTTGTATTTGTATAACTGGACTCTGTTCTTCCAGCTGAGTTACTGATAAATCTAGATGCCTCCACCAGAGAGACATAACTCGATTTCCCTGCTATTTAAAAACATAACCTAAATGAATTATCATATAAAAAGACAAAATAACATCTCAAGAATCATAATGAAAGGAAGAAGCTGCTAAAATAATAAGGACAGAAATCTTGCCAAAGCCATTCCTTCTCCAATCTGATTATTTCCCTCAGGTGTCTCAAGATGAAAATGTTCAGAAGTGAACCTGCTGTGAGTTACTGTCTCTACTCCCCTACCCAGACCCTTCTTTCCCCTTCATTCCCTTCCTGGGTTAATGATTCCAGAATCTAGCCAGAGGCCTGGAGTTGCACTGGGCCTCCACACTCCCTGCCCAGGTCTGACTGGTCCCCACATCCTGGAGATACCCTCCTGATCACTGGTTCACCTCTTTCCTTCTCTCCATTCCTCAGTCTGCCCCCTGGGCCAAGTGTTTCAAGACTTCTCTAACAGCCACATCACAGGTGTTCTTGCTTTTCATTTTGGAGCTCTTCACTCTCCACTGTGGTCCGAGGAGCTTTCTAAACTGCCTTCTCTCTCTTCTTGGGTGAAGCCTTTCTGTGGACCAACAGACCGGAGTGTCAGCTCCTTGGAAGGGCCTGGAAAGACTGCCAGAATGAGCTCTTCCTCCGTGGAGCCTCCTATCAGGCTTCTCTCAGCCTAGCCAGCACCTGACACATCAGCTGTTTCACGCTGCCTGTGCTCTACCAACCACATCATGCAGTTCTCTCTGCCTGGAAATGTTCCTCTCCACCTTGTGACCCTGGACAACTATCCTTAACCCCAGTGCTTCCTCCAGGAAGCCTACTGGGACCTTTCCTCTCACCCACTGCCACCTCAGTATCCTTGAGGTACTCTGACCCCTATTCTATTCTTGTACATTCCCCACTGTATTCATATTTTATTTAAGACTGTTTGATGTGGACCATTTTTAAAAACTGTTTATTGAATTTGTTACACTATTGGTTCTGTTTTACATTTTGTTATTTGGCCACAAGGCACATGGGAATCTTAGTTTCCCCAGCTAGGGATCAAACTTGCAACCCTTGCATTGGAAGGAGAAGTCTTAAACACTGGACTGTCAGGGAAGTCCCTCCCACTGTATTTATACTGTTTTAATTGACACGTCTGTCTTCCTGGCCACAGTGGTAGCTCCCTGGATGTGGAGACAGCCCCTGGTACATCTTCGCCCGCCACGCACCACCCCCGCCCCCCACCCTAGCCCCAGTCTGCAGTGCAGTGCCTGGATATATATACCCATCAACTACTAAAGTGATTTATGATTCCAGTTGCTCACTGCCAGCATCCTTTTGGGATGGCTTTTCAGTATCATCTCCTACCACTTCACATCCTCCCAGCCTATTTTATTTTTCAATCTTATCAGACTCTTAACTTCATTTTATAGTCAAGGAGAGCAAGGCTCAGAGCACGTACATCATTCCTTACGTCACAGTGCTAGTAAGTAAGAGTCAGGATTTGACCCCAGGGCTGTGTGAGATTATTCAGCCCAGATGCTTCAGTGTGACCCTTGACTACTTTACTGGGCTATACACGGTAGATCAGGAGACGTTTCTTTAAAACACTGAACATTTCATATCTCTATGTTTGTGCTCATTCTTTGCCTTCTCCCTAAAAGGTCCTTCTCTCCTCTACCTGTGAGAGTCCTACTTCCCCTTTAAGGTCTAGTTCAAATGCCATTGGCTTTAATAAACATTTATTGTTCTTGCCAGTTAGAAATAATGGTTCCCTTCCTGTGCAACCCATGGTATCTTCACACACCCACAAACACACACACACATATGCATGCCTGCACATACCCAGTCCGATACCTTCTCTTTCATGGCCTCAGTTACTTTCAAATTCCTATTAGGATTATTTCTGCAAAACCTTATCCTTCATTAAGCTAGAGTGCCTTTAGTGTAAGGACCAAGTCTTTTCCATCTTTGTATGGCCTCAGCCTCAATACAATTCAGTACACATAAAAAGAGGCTTAGTAAATTTTGGCTGAATGAATAAATGAACGAGTGTCACATTTTATTGGTCTATCTCTAAGATTGTGGGGCTTTCTAAACATCCTTATCCTGGTAACCTGAAAATAAATATCCTATCTTATTTGGCTCAATTGTATTATTACATCTTATACAGTATTATTTCTCTTCATAGTGTGAGAAAAGGGAATAGAATAGGAAGGCGAAGGCATTTTAATATGACAATATCCTGTGGAGTTTATTCCCATTTTATGGATGGGAAAATTGAGGCACAGAGAGATTATATCATTTATCCAAGAACTCACAGCTAGTAAGCACAGCCAGAATGTGCTCCCAGATCTGTCAGCCTCTAGAGCACATCCAGGCCCATAAAAGTGTTTTGAGGGGAGGGCAGAAGGGGCAGACGTTGCCCAGACTCTTGCATGTCTCAGAATGAGAATAACTGTTCTGTGTGCCTCTTAAGTCGTCTTTCCCTGCCCAGGTCACCAGGTGGTAGAGCCTAGCCTGCTTTATCTGCAGTGAACAAACTTTATGGTGTTCTAAGGCACATTTCTGATATCCCTGATGAAAACTGTTCATCTACACCTCAGCATAGAGACCTCAAGCTAATTAGCCCAAAGCAGTCAGAGTAGAATGGGTTAATTCTGCAAGCATTAGAAGCTGTTGGGATCGACATATATACACCAGTATGTATAAAATATATTACTAATGAGAACCTACTGTATAGCTCAGGGAACTCTACTCAGTGCTCTATGATGACCTAAATGGGAAGGAAATCCAAAAAAGAGGGGATATATGCATACATATACCTGATACACTTTGCTGTACAGCAGAAATTAACACATTATAAAGCAACTATGCTCCAATAAAAATTAATAAAAAAGAAAAAAGTTGTTTACTGTTTCATGAGAGTTTTGATGATAAAAAGAAACTTTGACTTTTGTTTTAAGAAGTTTTCCTAAACAACAGCATTTACTAATTATCGTACTCAGTAATTATTTGTTGAATGCATAAATAAGTGAAAATAGCATTTAAAAATTAGATTCTTTAAATAACCTGGACTTTATACACTTTAATATTAGCGATGATCCTCTCTGGGTAGTAAAATCATAGGTGATTTTTGTTTGATTATCTGTATTTTCCATCCCCCGCCCCCACCCCTACATTGTAGGCTCTTTTTCCACATGCAAACCTTACATAGTGGAAAACATTTTTAAAAAGAATTTTTCATTAGAAATTAGGTTAGTAAGATAAAGACTAAAGACAGCAAATGAAACAAGATAAATGAACTCTTGATTATTTGACATTTTAACTATCGGCAATCCCATTCAGGTTGATATGTCACATAAAACAGATAAAACTTTGTCCTCTCTTGAGGTACGTATTAGAAAGGACAGATTTGGCTTTGGAGAGAAATAATTTTATTATTTAATATTCATTTCTTAACCTAAGGGATTTCTTTATAAACATTCCAACAACAAAATAGTTTTTTATTAGAAAAATCCAAAATAAAGTGAATAAAACCTTCAAGTCTCATGTATTTTGGCAATTATTTATGTAAATATATTTATGTGTATATAAATACTATATTCAGTTATATGTGGTATAAATATAATACACATTTTAGACTGCATGGTATCTGCTATATCCTGCATTATAAATTTATATAAATAGATACAATACGAATACTTATGTATATATACATATAATTATACTATATATTTATGTAAACAAATGCATACATATAATAGAAATGTATGTAAAGTGTGAAAGTGTTAGTCGCTCAGTCCTGTCGGACTCTTTGGGATCCCATGGACAGTAGCCTGCCAGGCTCCTCTGTCTGTGGAATGCTCCAGGCAAGAATGCTGGAGTGGGTTGCCAATCCCTTCTCCAGGAAATCTTCCTGACCCAGGGATCGAATGACGGTCTCCTGTACTGCAGGCAGATACTTCACCAACTGAACCACCGGGGAAGAGCAAAAAAAAAAAGTATGTAAACAAATATGTAAAAATACAAACATAAAATATAAAAACACACATAAGCACATAAATAATAATAATAAAAAGAAACAATGAACAATGATGACAGAGCCAGGTCCCCGGCAGTAAAGCGCCATAGAAAGAAAGAAATGTATCTGTAGACGCCAATACCTCCTAAGCAGCCTGGGCAGATAAACCTATGAAGTGATTAAGAAAACCAAGTAAAGTCCTTGCCTTCTGATTTCTCTCTGGTTTTGCTGTCTGATGTGATACTTTATTTCTATTTAATAAACATTGAAGGATCTTTTTCTGGTCCTCCGTACTTGAATTTTATTTTTCACCCAAGGGAAATCAAAGGTATTACCATAGCACGTCAAGGAGACATCTAAAGATCTCCTTATGATGAACAAATACACATATTTTGTCCTTTCAACCAATTCCTGCTAAATAGCTCATATTTGCCTGCATTAAAATAAAACTTGCAAAAATGTCTGGAATTAGGAGATTGCCTATCTGGTATATTATATAATGGTATATAAGAAGGTATACCTTCTTACTCTTGATAGAATCGATAGGAATTGACTAGACACTGAACTCCACTGAACTGAACTGCAAATTCATGGGGCTTCCCACGTGGTGCTAGAGGTAAAGAACCTGTCTGCCAATGCAGGAGACCTAAGAGACGGGGTTTGATCCCTGGGTCAGGAAAATTCCCCTGGAGGAGAGCATGGCAACCCACTCCAGTATTTTGCCTGAAGAATCCCATGGACAGAGAAGCCTGGTGGACTACAGTCCATAGGGTCACAAAGAGCTGGACATGACTGAAGTGACTTTGCATGCATGCAAAGCAAATTCATATAGCTCTTGAAAGTAACTGAATACAGAAACACCCCATCATAATATGATAACTGGGATAAGAGAATCAATTATGTAAAACATGGAAATGTAAATTAGGAGATTAAAGAAAAATAATAGATTTTAGTCAGTCTGTGCTGTCAGAAACCTCATAGAAGGTAGTAAGCCTTGTACAAAGGGAAGTACACTGAGTTGAAGGAGCTGCCAGGCAATCATGCTCTAATTCCACTGTGATGCCCTTAGGGCAAGAGTGTAGCCCTCCCACTGAGAACAGGAACCAGCAGAGCATGGGAGGCAGTCAACCACCCTGTCACCTGACTTTGTGTTATCATAGGCCAGATTATGGCAGGTTTTTACCCAACAATCTGTAGATTGCCAGCACACTTATCTACATGTCAAAGAGAAATAGTATCCCAAGAGTCCCTAAATTGTCACTTCTAAGGTTGCATGAAGATGGTGGTGGTTTAGTTGCTGAGTCATGTCCAACCCTTGCTTCCCTAAGAACCATAGCCTGCCAGGCTCCTCAGTCCATTGGATTTTTCAGGCAAGGATTCTGGAGTGGATTACCATTTCCTTCTCTGAAGGATCTTCCCCAAACAGGGATTGAACCCATATCTCCTGCACTGCACTCAGATGCTTTACCGCTGAGCCACCAGGGAAGCCCGTATAAAGATATATATACTAAAAGGAAAGATATACGTTAGTTCCTTGCCCTTCTGGACCTTAGTTGCAGTGGGATAAAAATGCCTTCCTCACAGGGTCGCTGGAGGCTTCAGTGAAATCACGTGTGTTATGTGCCTCACTCAGTACCAGGGATGCTGCAAAGTCGGAATAAACAGTTGTCATCACCAGAGGAAGGAATCTTAATTGGTTCCTGCAAATGCAACTATCTAACATATGACAATAGGACTCTTTCAAACAAACATCAATTCCACACATTGGCGCTGGGCGATGTTATTTTACAAAGAGGACTACAAACAGAGTCCTTGCCCTCAGGGAATTCACAGTCTAGAGGGAAAGACAGATACAGAAATCCATTAACACTGAGAAGTACTCAATGAGGGGGGCAGTGGTGGGAGAAATGGAAGTGACAGGATGAACACTTAGCCTGTCAGAAAGCAGTGGCGGGGGTGGGGGTGTTGCTGGGCTGAGTTTTGAAGGCTGGTGGTGGGGGAGGAGAGCCGGACGCTCTAGATGAAGCCACAGATATGCAAAGGCAAGGACGGGTGCCGAAAGTGTCAGGGCACACTGACAGCAGAGTGTGGTTCAGATGGCCCAAACCAGGCGAATCCACTGCCCGAAGGTGGGGGCCAGGGATGAAACTGAAAAAGCAGACTACCTAGGAGTGATGCTGCTGCAGCGGCTTCCCCACAGGTGACGAGGTTCTGCTGAAAAGCCTAGCGCTTATGTCCAACTTTCGTCCACTGAAATGGCTGCGTGAGCAGTAACAGTGCTTTAATTGCACCTTCTTTTTGTTTTTTTTTTGATTAGAGGATATTACTTTACAACACTGTGATGGTTTTCTACCATGTATCAACATGAATGGGCATTAGGTATACATATGTCCTCTCCCTCTTGAACCCCTCTCCCTCCCCATCCCACCCCTCTAGGTGGTCACAGGGCACTGGCTGTCTGTTCCCTGTGTCATACATTGAACCCCTGCTGGCTATCTATTTTACTAATTGCACTTTCTTAAACATTATGGGCTGGGAGGGGTTGGGGGCAGGAGGAGAAAGGGACGACAGAGAATGAGATGGCTGGATGGCATCACCGACTTGATGGACGTGAGTTTGGGTAAACTCCGGGAGTTGGGGATGGACAGGGAGGCCTGGAGTGCTGCAATTCACGGGGGTCGAAAAGAGTCGGACCTAACTGAGCAACTGAACTGAACTGAACTGAAACATTATGGGAAATGAAGACAGTTCCTCATATATAATTTTCACAGTGAAAATTATGAGAATATAAATTTCACTTTGGGGGTTCCCTTATCCCTATGATCTTTCACATGATACAAATTTACTTAAGGCAAAGAGTCATAGCTTCAAAGCCTTTGAAAACTCCTCAATTTCACAATGTTGAGAAGCTCATAAATACAACTAGTGACAGATTTCTTTCCTGTCAAGAGCTGACATAAATAAATGCTCTGACATTTTTGCTGACTTGAAACACTCTGAATATTTATCAGGTGTGTGTGTGTGTGTGTGCATCTAGAATTTGACTTTTTCTTGAGGCCCTTACTGCTACTACTGGGCCCATCACTTTCTGCCTAAGTGCAATAATCTCTGAATTATTTATTGGTCTCTCTGTCTCCTCCTCCTGCCCCATTTAGCTGGTTATCAGCAGAGTAGGCAGGGCGACCCTGTACAGAATGCTGTCAGAACATGCCTATCTTTTGCTGGAAACCTTCCAGATGGCTGCCTGTCTCAGACCAGAAGCCAAAGCCCTCCCAGAGAGCCTCCAGGTGTATGAGGGCCCCCACTCACCCTTCCTCTCTGCTCAAGTTTCTCCAGCTACACTTCAGGGTCTTGACCTTGCTCTTCCTCCCTGGAATGCCTTTCACGCCAGATATCCAAAAGCCCTCATGTCTTCAAATCTCCCTTCCTTCGAATCTTTGCTCAAATGTTACTTTTTCCAAGGAGGCCTTCCCACCTCATTTCAAATGGAGGCTCCTTGCCCTCCAGCATTCCCTGTCTCTCTTTTCTGCTTCACGTGTTTCCATTGTACTTCTCAACTGGCTAATTAATTTTTTTTTAATTTTTAACATTAAAAAATTTATTTCATTGAAGTGTAGTTGATATATTGAAGTATAGTTGATATAGCGTCCCTGTAGCTCAGATGGTAAAGAATCTTCTTGCAATGCAGGAAACCCAGGTTCGATCCCTGGGTTGGGAAGATTCCTAGGAGAAGGGTATTCTTGCCTGGAGAATTCCATGAACAGAGGAGCCTGATGGACCACAGTCCATGGGGTCACAAAGAGTCGGATAGGACAAAGCGACTAACACTCTATTTCAGTTTATAGTTGATTTACAATGTTGTGTTAGTTTCTGAGGTACAGCATAGTGATTCAGTTATAAACACACACACACACACACACACACGCGCGCGCGTTAGTCACTCAGTAGTGTCTGACTCTTTGTGACCCCATGGACTATAGCCTGTCAGGCTCCTCTGTCCACGGGATTCTCAAGGCAGGAATACTGGAGTGGGTAACCAGTCCCTTCTCCAGAGGATATTCCCAACACAGGGATGGAACCTGGGTCTCCTGCACTGCAGGCAGATTCTTTACCACTGCACCACCTGGGAAGCTATATATATATAGCTTTTCTTTTTCATATTCTTTTCCATTCTGGTTTATTATAGATATTGAATTCTATTCCCTGGGTGGTACAGTAGGACCCTGTTTATCCATCCTACATATGACAGTTCAAATATGCTAATTCCAAACTTCCAATTCTCCCTCCTCCACACCCCTCCTGCTCGGCAACCCGAAGTCTGTTCTCTACGTCTGAGTCTGTCTCTGTTTCACAGATAGGCTCATTTGCGTCATATCTTAGACTCCACATAAAGTAACATCACATGGTATTTGTCTTTCTCTTTCTGACTCACTTCACTTAGTATGATCATCTTTAGGTCCATCCATGTTGCTGCAAATTCACCTGCTAAATTATATATTTTCTGGCTTCCTCCTCTAGAAGGTAATCTCAAGCGGGCAGGAGTACTGGCTCTCTTGTTCACTGCAGTATCTCTCAGCTTGGCCCAGTTGAGGTCTGGGGCACCGAGCAGGAAGCAAACCATCTGTGGTCCCGTGGAGAAATGGGGTCTCACTGGCATTTTGGTGTTTCCATTCCCTTTGTCTCTAGTTCATCTTGCTCAGTTAAAAATAGTTTTTGAGTCAAGACACTCTCTCTGTAGCACAACCACAGACTCTAAAGCAGTGGGCAGTAACACAGCCTGCTAATAGAGCAGCAACAGGTTTGGCCATGATCTTTGTTCTCAGTTAGCATGAGCATCACAAACACATTCTCAGGAGCTACAGATTAATGACTGGGGAGATGGTTTACTTTTACTCTCTAGTGACTTATTCAGTCAACCTGTGTCTGGGAAACAGTATATTATGTTTGCAGAATATTTGACAGGGGAGTGACAAACACTTGTTTGCAAAAACAATTCCTTCATGCCACCGAAACAGGCACCGATGGATGGCTTCCACTGGGCTGATTTATCATCATTTCTCCTGCCCAAATCCACCCGCTTCATCTTCCTGTTGGCATTTCCTAAGCAGATCTCTGTGCCGCAGGTTAACTGGAATTGGGACCTAGTTAGGGGCCTCTGAAATTCATTATCCTGCATCATGGATATGCTTTACGTGAGCATTTACTGAAGTGAGATTCTAATTTTAAAAGTGCTGACTCGCAGTGATGAACATTCGGAAATGTTCCCTGGGCCAGCAGTAAGATTCTCAATGGCTGAGGCAGCACCCACAAAATTATGTTTAGTAACTTCCTTTTGGCATTGGTAGTAGATAGGTACATATAGGACTAAGGTGGCTGAGTGCAAAACGTAGGCCATTCTGTCAGCCCAAATGGGAGAGACGGTACCTTAAATTGCTAATAAGTACTAGAAGGAATAAAAATGTCTGTTTCCTGTAATAGTAAACCTTTTTTAGAGCTGTTTCCCTTCCTATAAATTTTAACAAAAATGTCAAAAGCAGAAAAAACTTTAATACTGAGCCCCAGGAGTGGAATAGTCTCAATTCAGTGGCCATGGTACGTGGAAAACCCCAAAGGAGAGGCCTGTTTCCATGGCAAAGTCTAATCAGTACATTATCTTGTGTGACACAGCAGCAGTACAGGGAACAGGAGAAACACAGTGTGAGGAAACACAGGAATGCATGGCAAGAAATAGCACAGCATCTTTAATTTGGGATCAAAGATATATATCTATAGTTGATCTTAAAATACGTAATTATTGGAACTAATTTTGTGTACTCCTTCTAGCCAGTGATGGAAGATGTGGAAGATTTTTGAAGGTAGGGCCCAAAGGGAGCCTCCGGAAAAAGGAATGGCTTTCATCCATTTTCCATTCTTTTTTTTTTTAATGTATTGATTGGCTCTACTGCCTTGGAGTGAGATGGATTAAAAAACAAAACAAAACAGATAGCAGTGGTTTTTAAAAAGAAAAAGACTTACAGTAAAAAAAGATGCAAACTAAGGTTGCAGTAAAGTCATGAGCCCACAATAAGTATTTAGCTTCACAAATCTCATTCCTAGCAAAACGCTGATGTAAAATTCTAGTGCAGGAAACTCGGCAAAGAGAGGACAGCAAATCCCTTTAAAGAATGTTAGCCGAGTGTTTACTAGTTATTACAGTTTAGACACCATAATGAGCGCTGTGGGAAAATCACTGAAGGCAAAACCCCTACAGGTAAGGAATTCACAGATTAGTGGGAGAGAGGGATGGCTGAAACAAGTACAAAGCTGGCCAATGGGCATCAGAGAAAGGCAAAGAGTGATTGCCTTAGCAGAGGGAATGCAGAGGGTTCCAGGGAGATGACCTGGATGCTGAAATGTATTTTCAAGGCTGCAGATGAGCTCACTGTCCTTCTAGAAATGGAAGGGTCTGGAAGAGGTGACGGCCATTTGGTCTGGTCGCACACAGCCATTCTGATCAAGTGACCTACATTACATACTCAGTAGCCAGCATCTTGCTTGCAAATTGTGCTCTGAACTATTAAAAAATCTCTTTGAAACATCATATTTTTTTATGAAAGATGCGGTCAACCAAACTTCATTAATTAAACAACGTTCAGTTCATTTACCCACTTCTATTAATTGGAGGCTTCCAATTAGAGCTGCTGCTGAAGTAGCAAGGATTATTACAATGGGTGATGGAAATCTAGCTGAGAGCAAACAACTGAATACAGACAGGGTAGCTTTTCTGTGGTTAAATGGGAGGATTCCCCAGTGGCTCAGCAGTAAAGAATCTGCCTGCAATGCACGGGACATGGGTTTGATCCCTGGGTGGAGAAGATCCCCTGGAGAAGGGCATGGCAACCCACTCCAGTATTGTTATTGGGAAAATCCCATGGACAAAGGAGCCTGACGGGGTACAGTCCATAGGGTCACAAAAAGTTGGACATGGCCAAAGAAAACAGCATGCAAGAAGCAGTTTGGGGGAGTCATTTAAGAACACTGTTGGTGATCTGATGTCCAGGACTCTAGGTGAGGAGCCACCAGCCCTGGGGACCTGAGCTCTATACACTCTCTTTGTTTTCTGATGTTTCCTGGCAATTCCTCTCTGGCTCCTTTACCATTTCCCTCTTGGGGGCTAGCCCTTAGGAGTCTATGGTTGCAAGCAAAAAAGAAACTTTCTGTTAACATGGAAAAGGGAATTTATTGGAGAGAAATGGGAGAATTCAGTGGATTGAAAGAAAATCAGGAATCAAGTTTAGAAACAATAGGCATAGCGTTCTCTGGGATTCTGGGCAGTGGAAACTGATGGGTGTCTCCCTACAGGGCAATTGGCCCCAACTTTAAAACTTTTTTTTTCTGTTTTTTTTTTTTGTATCATTTTACTTGAATGTCTAAGGCCCAGGATACAGACAGGGAGGCTTCCTTTAGCTGCATAGCTGGTGCTAGAAGAACAGATCCCTTCCCGAAGTAGACCTCAGGATGCTGAAACTGAGGGAAAGAGAGGACCGTGCCCCACCCACTGGGGTCTCCCTCTAGAACCCGGGTGACATCGTTAGAGCAGAGGTCCACTCAAGAAGCACTGATGACTGACGATGCCTTTGGACAGGAAGGTCAAAACCAGTGTCTGTGATAATCAAGGGGAGACAGTACACATGTCCTCCAGCAGTTAGTACATGTGGCTGGGGAGGGTCACACTTCCACACTGTAACTGAGCACGACAACACTGGAAAAATGAAGGAAGATGAAACCTGGAGCGCATCTGATGGGCAAACATTAGGAGGTCTGTTTTCATTTGGGAGGCTCCCCTTGTTGAAGAAGAAATGAAGTTTAGAATATGGTTCTTCCCATGACGGGAGCCTAAAGGGGAGAAGAGTAGGTATATTATATAAGAAAACTGGAAAAAGCCATCTCTGAAGATGATAAGACAGTGGCATTGCAGAGCTGAGTCCTAACCCAGTTACACATTGACTCTGTCATGGTAGCCAGCACGAGTTATCCTTAAAAACCTGGAAATAGAACTGCCTTATGATCCAGCAATCCCACTGCTGGGCATACACACTGAGGAAACCAGAAGGGAAAGAGACACGTGTACCCCAATGTTCATCGCAGCACTGTTTATAATAGCCAGGACATGGAAGCAACCTAGATGTCCATCAGCAGATGAATGGATAAGAAAACTATGGTACATATACACAATGGAGTATTACTCAGCCATTAAAAAGAATACATTTGAATCAGTTCAAATGAGGTGGATGAAACTGGAGCCTATTATACAGAGTGAAGTAAGCCAGAAAGAAAAACACCAATACAGTATACTAACACATATATACGGAATTTAGAAAGATGGTAACAATAACCCTGTATACGAGACAGCAAAAGAGACACTGATGTATAGAACAGTCTTTTGGACTCTGTGGGAGAGGGAGAGGGTGGAATGATTTGGGAGAATGGCATTGAAATACGTATAATATATATGAAACAAGTTGCTAGTCCAGGTTCGATGCACGATACTGGATGCTTGGGGCTGGTGCACTGGGACAACCCAGAGGGAGGGTATGGGGAGGGAAGAGGGAGGAGGGTTCAGGATGGGGAACACATGTATACCTGTGGCGGATTCATTTCGATATTTGGCAAAACCAATACAATATTGTAAAGTTTAAAAAAAAAAAAAAACAATTCACTGTGTTTTGGGAATGTGTTAAAATGGGCCATGACTTACTCCTGCGTGCCTAGTGCTAAGTAAATTAAAATGTTACATGTCATTAGGAAGCTCTGTGGGAATTCATGTGAAGACTTGAAGGTGGCCTGCACCTGGGAGCAAGTAGCAAAGTCAATGCCTTTTGCCCAGGCAGGTGGCCCCACACATTGGGCGGTGGGTGTGACAGAAAAGGGCTTCTGACTTTCTTCTGCTGGCCATGTTCTTCATTCTGAAACAATTGTTCCAACGTGCCCCACACCTCGGTTCTCAACTTGTTTCGGAGCTTCCGAGTTTTGCAGCTCATGGCTTACTTCTGGTTTGCGGTTCTACCTTCCCCATTCATGTGACTTCAGGACTGGTTCTCTGGCTTTGATCTTTGCTTTTTGCCTTGAGTCTGCCTCAGTTTCCCACCAGTTACTACTTTCCACTGTCTTGGTAAATACTCCAAGTTAGAGGACTGATTGTGGACCCAGTAATTTGAGTGATATATTCTCCAGTCAGAATATATTTGAGTGATATATTCTCCCTGACCCCTTGAGAAGACCTGGGCAGTGATCAAAAAAGCCCGTGTTAATGAAATGTTCCTCAGCCTTGGCAATTCCATGTGGAATCATCCCTATGCTCCATATGTATATCTTCCTGTGTTTATGCATCAACTCTTGGTAGTTTCTAATAATTTATCTCTCCTTTTTCCATTTCATTAACCTGCTAGGCAATATTTCTGCATGCTTGGAGAAAAGCTCTGTGAAGGCTGCTTTCAGTGATGGGTGAAATGATTTCTATAAATAATTTGCAAATCAATTGTTCAGCTTGTAGAAATCTTGATGAAGAAAGGTGCTATTAAATGCGAAACACATTTAATAAAACTTCATTTAAAAACTTCATTTGAGTGTGGAGCATGCTACTAATAGGGCTTCCCTACAGGCTCTGAGGTAAAGAATTTGCCTGCGATGCAGAAGACATGGGTTCGATTGCTGGGTCAGGAAAACCCCCTGGAGGAGGAAATGGCAACCCACTTCAGTATTCTTGCCTGGAGAATCCCATGGACTGAGGAGCCTGGCGGGCTACAGTCTATGGGGTTTGCAAAGAGTCGGACATGACTAAAGTGACTGAGCACAGCATACAGCACACATGCTACTCATATTCTGTAAAGGGATCCCTGGGCTTAGAGTAGGGCAAACTTGGGCTTGATAATCTGGGTTTGCTGGCTCCCTGCCTGTGTGACTTTAGGCAAATCATGTAACTTCTCCAGAACCTCAGTGTTTTTTTTTTTTTTTCCTTTCTGCAAAATGAGGGAATAATGTCTCCCTCATTGTATGATGGCAAAACCAAAACAAGAAAACACATGTAATTGTTGCTAATAAGACACTAGATATTCTTCAGTAGGCAGATTACATTTTTGTTAAATCTGAATTTGAAAACTGAACCTAAAGGTGACTACAAATAGAGGTTGAGGTCTATGAGAAATTGCTGGGGATTTTTCCTGTTTTTTTAAAAAAAGAGTTGTACTTCAGTTGACTAGAGATCAGATTTCCTTAGAATGAATTTTGTTTTTCCCTTCATTTTAAGAAACAAATCAGATGTGTTCCTGGTGAATAACTTTCACTGAGAAAATACACTAGGAGTGCACTTGTAGAAATTAAAAAAAAAACATTTCACTGATTCTGGGTTTCTTAAGTGTCCCCAGCATACATGGCCTTCTCTAAGCCACAGGCATATTTCTTATTTTGCATGTTCCAATGCTATGCTCAAAACCCTCAGAATTTAAATTCTCTTAGTGTGTTATTTTGAGTAAATATAATGTCTCATAAGGTTAAGCTACAAATCGCTAGTGCTACATCTGAGTGCATAAGATAAACTATAGTTGACCCTTGAACTACATGCAAGTTAGGGATTTGGACCCTCCACATGACTGAAGATCTGTGTATAACTTACAGCTGCTCAGTCGAACAGTTGTGTCTGACTCTGTGACCCCATGGACTGTAGCCCACTAGACTCCTCTCTGTCCATGGGATTTTCCAGGCAAGAATACTGGAGTGGGTTGCCATTTCCTCCTCCAGAGGATCTTCCCCATCCAGGGATCAAACTTGTGTTTCCTGCACTGCAGGCAGATTCTTTATTGCTAAGGCACTGGGGAAGCCTGTAACTTATAGTTGGCCATCCACATGTGTTTCCATATATGTGGTTCTTCTGTATCAGTAGTTTCTCCACACCTGTGGTTCCAACCAACCTTCGATTCTGTCATTACTGCAGCATTTACTGTTGAAAAATATCCACGTATAAGTGGACCTGCAGAGTTCAAAGCTGTGTGGTTCAAAGGATCAACTGTAATTTGGTTTAAATCTTACATAAATCTGAGATTTTAAATTCTATGGAAGAAATTAATGGACATTTATTAAAACAATAAATCTTTAATGAAAGAGCCCTTTACTGAGATGGAGAAAGAACATATATTAAGGACTGCATTGATAACAACTATTTTCTTAGTCATATTACTTATCATTACTTCATCACATTTTCAATACAACCTAACAAATCAATCATCATTATTGCCATTTTATCGATGAGGCTCATTACGTGGTCTAAGTACATGAGCTCATTAAGTGGTTGAAGCCATAAATGGTACAGCTTTTCAGACTCCCTAGCTAGTGCCCTTTTATACTAGGGCTTCCCATAGAGGGAAAAATTGCAGCTAAATCAGTCACTTGTCCTACAATTTTTTATAAAGGTTTGAGCTTTCCACAAAAGGTCAGCTTCTGAGATTACTCAATTTGTGTCAACAAGATTGCTACAGCTCTGATGATCTGATATTCTCACTAGTAAGGGGAGCTAGTGAGAGACATCTGGATGTTAAGGCACTTCTTTCAACATAACTAATGCTCAGAATATTCATTCTATTATAGGGTATGGTAATGAGATCCATGACATCATGTTTATGAGACTTTTCAAGGAGTATTTTAAATGCCACAGACCAGTTGATATGAAAGGGAAAGGTCTTGTCACTATAGCACAACTAATGTAATTTTCATCATAAGCAAAAGGCTTCCACTGCTGGCCACCTCTCATGTGTAAGGCCCTACATTAGCGCTGATGTTTTCTCCCACCAGTATCTACTGCTCCTCTGTTTGGATACAGCACCTCAGCTGTCATGGAGGACCATTTCTCTGCTACTGTGTGTCCATTTGATGGAGGGAGGACTGGATCCCATCCTTAGCTTCATGGGACCAGGTGACTTGGTCTGGTTCAGTTGCTGCATTTTACTTCCTGGCCACAGCTGCAAGCTGGTTAAATGTTGGAATTGATGGAAGAACCACTGGGAAAGAGGACTGGGCTCTCCTTCGGGGGTTTCTATCTTCTGCACGTTTGTGCCAAATTCACATGTTGGAATTCTAATGCGTGACGTGATGGTATTAGGAGGCAGGGCCTTTGGGAGGTGCTCAGGTCACAAGGGTGCAGCCCTCATGAATTAGTGTTTTGTAAAAGAGACCTCACACAGCTCCCTAGCCTCTGGTACCATGGGAGGAAAAAGCAAAAAGATGCTGTCAGTGAATTAGGACGCGAGTTTTCACCAGACACTGAACTGACCAGCACCTTGATCTTCAACTTCCAGAACTGTGACAAATAAACTTATAAGCTATCCAGTCTCTGGTATTTTGTTACAGCTGTCTGAATGAACCAAGACATGGATGCTCGGCTGATGCAATGAAAACAGAGTTGGTGGTGCCTTTCTTGTTTATTGTACAAAGAGCTTAAGTCAGAAGACAACGGAGAGAAAAACAATGTTGAAGGCAAGAGAAACACAGAAAGAAGCAATGCTCGATTCCTCCCTAGATTCAGCCATGCCTGAAGCTGCTAGACAACTCATTTTCTAAGTTACTGCATTTCCTTTTTCTTTTTATTTACTGTCATTTAAAAAAGTACAGATAATTCTATACACTAGGTTTTTATACACTATCACCTAATCCTTTTACTTATCTTATCAGTTCAGTTCAGTCACTCAGTCATGTCTGATTCTTTGTGACCCCATGAATCGCAGCATGCCAGGCCTCCCTGTCCATCAGCAACTCCCGGAGTTCACTCAGACTCATGTCCATCGAGTTGGTGATGCCATCCAGCCATCTCATCCTCTGTTGTCTCCTTCTCCTCCCAGCATCAGGGTCTTTTCCAATGAGTCAACTCTTTGCATCAGGTGGCCAAAATATTGGAGTTTCAGCTTTAGCATCAGTCCTTCCAATGAACACCCAGGACTGATCTCCTTTAGAATGGACTGGTTGGATCTCCTTGCAGTCCAAGGGACCCTCAAGAGTGTTCTCCAACACCACAGTTCAAAAGCATCAATTCTTCGGCACTCAGCTTTCTTCACAGTCCAACACTCACATCCATACATGACCACAGGAAAAACCATAGCCTTGACTAGATGGACCTTTGTTGGCAAAGTAATGTCTCTGCTTTTCAATATGCTATCTAGGTTGGTCATAACTTTCCTTCTAAGGAGTAAGTGTCTTTTAATTTCATGGCTGCAATCACCATCTGCAGTGATTTTGGAGCCCCCCAAAATAAAGTCTGCCACTGTTTCCACTGTTTCCCCATCTATTTCCCATGAAGTGATGGGACCAGATGCCATGATCTTAGTTTTCTAAATGTTGAGCTTTAGGCCAACTTTTTCACTCCTCTTTCACTTTCATAAGACGCTTTTTAGTTCTTCTTCATTTTCTGCCATAAGGGTGGTGTCATCTGCATATCTGAGGTTACTGATATTTCTCCTGGCAATTTTGATTCCAGTTTGTGCTTCTTCCAGCCCAGCATTTCTCATGATGTAATCTGCATATAAGTTAAATAAGCAGGGTGACAATATACAGCCTTGATGTACTCCTTTTCCTATTTGGAACCAGTCTATTGTTCCATGTTCAGTTCTAACTGTTGCTTCCTGACCTGCATGTAGGTTTCTCAAGAGGCAGGTCAGGTGGTCTGGTAGTCCCATCTCTTTAAGAATTTTCCACAGTTCATTGTGATCCACACAGTCAAAGGCTTTGGCATAGTCAATAAAGCAGAAATAGATGTTTTTCTGGAACTCTCTTGCTTTTTCCCATGATCCAGCGGATGTGGCAATTTGATCTCTGGTTCCTCTGCCTTTTCTAAAACCAGCTTGAACATCTGGAAGTTCACAGTTCATGTATTGCTGAAGCCTGGCTTGGAGAATTTTGAGCATGACTTTACTAGCATGTGAGATGAGTGCAATTGTGCGGTAGTTTGAGCATTCTTTGGCATTGCCTTTCTTTGGGATTGGATAAGTGTAATTTCTCCCATTTTAAAGAAAATTCAGTCCCAAAGTCCTAAATTGTTTTCCTCTATGGTTCATAGGGTAACAGCTGGTGCTCAACAATGGATGTGCACAGTGCACAGCAGATCCTGGGAGGACTGAAAAGGAGGGATTGGCTGAAGTATATTCACCACCAAAGAGGTCTACTTCCTTTCTTCGTGTGTGCGTGTGTGTGCACCAGCTAAAGAGAAAAAACAGCATTGCACTGAAGCAAAAGAATCATAGATGTGTACACAAATCTCTACATAATAAACACCTTTGATGCTGCCCAAGATAATTTCAGAAGTGTAACACCAGAAGTCTAACTCAAGGAGATGTTTTATTCAAGTTTAGTCCACTGGCAACACTGCCATATTATATGGCAGTGTTGAAGATATAACCAAGACAGAATAAGAGGAACCCCCACAAACATAGGATGCCCATGCCTGTAAGAGAGATTCTGGAAGGGTGTTTGATCAAGAGCCAGAGGTCTCAGGATGGAATAATGTTCAGCGTGGTGCCTGTTGACCCCTGCAACTTACATTGATGTGGTGACCACAAGGAAGGCCAAGCTGTGAAATACACAGCCAAGGAAGAGAAGAATATTTCATGGGTACAGAGAGGTGGGAGCAGAGGAGGTTATTTAGAAAACTAAGAAAAGAACTCCTGGGAGCCAGTCTTCACAGAGCTTGGGGGTGCTGAGGAGCACAGGGAGGGCTCTGTTCCTGCTGACTCGGTCCTCCCTGTGCTGCTGTCATGCCTGTGCCACATCTGTGTACAATGTGTACATTACTAACCTGCGACTTTCCTTGAAGTGGACTTACTTTTCTTCTACTTAAATATATCCTTGCTGATTCTAGGTAACACATTTAGAGAAAGCATGGGTTTAGTGTACCAGTTACATACTTTCTCTACTCTATGTTAAAATAAGCATATAATCATTAAAAACGTTTGTTGTACCACCTAAAATCTTTTCAAGAGCCCCAGTGATGTTTACGCTACTCACTGCAAAATACTAGTTCTGTATGGAATAAGTTCTGGTGTTCAAGGCAGGAGGATGTGAGGATGTCAGATCCTCCCCTGAGAAGCTGTGTTACTCACAGAGCCTGTGTTTCAGTGCTGCTCTCATGAGCCCCCTCTATCCCCTTCCCTCTGCTCTGACCCCTCCAAGTGTGTGCATCCTCAGTTATGTTCGACTCTTTGTGACCCTATGGACAGTAGCCTGCCAGGTTCCTCTGCCCATGATATTCTCCAGGCAAGAATACTGGTGTGGGTTGCCATTTCCTCCTCCAGGGGATCTTCCCAACCCAGGGACTGAACCTGCATCTCCTGTGTCTCCTGCTTTGGCAGGTGGATTCTCTACCACTGCGTCAGCCAGGAAGCCCCCTGACCCCTCCAAAGTCTCAGCTTTATACTCCAAGGCAGAAGGTGTGTGCAGGCAAATACTGGCATTAGAAAGATGAGTATAAAGTCAAACGTGGGACTTTTGCAAGAGCTTGAGTACATGATTACTACCTTCTGTCCAAAGAAAAGGGTAAAGAATGACTGAGAAGTTCACTGCCTTGTCCCATATCCAAAAGCAAGGACCACCAAATAACACACTTATAAATGACTGGTAACTATGTACACATAATTAAAATGTAATTTTGAAATTTTTTCAAACCTTAGTAGGAAGCCATATTAAGTAGAAACAAGTCATGTATCTGTAAAAGTCACAAGAGAGTCACTACCCGAACTTTGGGAACAGACTTCCAAAGACATTTTGAGAATGCTTTTTCCCATCTGAATCTTATAGACACTAACAATGATCTGACCAGATTTTTTCTGAGCCATACCTGAAGAAGACTTCAATTTAGATGTTGATGAACTAGAGCACTGCAAGATGAAATGGAAGCCCCCTTATTAGGACCTTTCTTTCTTATGCTTTTAATTACGTGTTTCAGCTTCTCTGTGGATAAAATATGCCAGTAGTAAAATACAAAACGTGGTTTTCTTTCTGGATTGTAGGGAAAAAGATGCTTTATACATTTGGTGAATTCAGATGTAGTAATGGCTCCTCATCCTTTGAATAATTATTCTTTATTCACTCAATCTGCTTTGTTTTTCTTTCAAATACTTGTTACTATATTTCAGTATTTCATTTGATGTGTTTAGTGTCACTTTGCTCAAGACTATAAGCTTTATGAGGGCAAGGACTTTGTGTTCTTTATGGAGTCTGCCTAGAACCTAACAAAACGCCCAGCACATAGTAGGTACTCAATAAAAGTTTGTTGAATGAATGAATCCTGGTTAATAATCAAATGTTTACAATTAGCAAATCCTCCTATTTTTTCAAGATCTTAAAAGCACACACTTGTTAGTCATTTGACCTTTGTCAAGTCACTTAATCACCTCTCTTATGCAGATACCATCAACTCACTGGGAAATTGTGGAATAAAATGAAGGAATATTCATGAAAGTGTGTAGGCCCCTCTATTCATGTGTGTATGTATGTGTGTATATATATATGTGCATGTATGTATATATGTGTGTGTGTGTATGTGTGTGTGTGTGTGTGTATATATATATATATATATATATACACATATATATATATGGTTGAAACTCTTTGGCCCAGGATCAAGCTCACAGTCGGTTCACCATAAATGTCTATTATTCATATTATTCATTGATTTTTCTACAGAATATATTTATTTCCCAGTTGTTAGTATCCCTGTTCCAAGCCAAGAAATCAACAGATGAAAGCATAGTTCACATGCATAGTTCACAATAGTTATACATCTTAACTATTACTCTTTATATATCTATAATATGAAGGGGCTTCCAAGCTCTTCTCAGTGAAGTACATTCAGAGGATAAAAACAGAACAGGACGTTGGCAAGACTGATACACACTAAAGTTGTTTTTTCTGTCCCTTCTAAAAGGTCAGTTTTGTTTTTAAGATACTTCTTACAGATAGAAAACAGTGTCAGGGAAAGGAGGAATGTGAATTTTAAAAAGGTAACTTCTTTGGCAATTTTTCTTCCTTCCTTCCTTCCTTTCACCTTCCTCCTTCCCTTCCTTCCTGTTTCCACCTCTCTCTCCGTTTATGACTCTCTCTCTCTCTCTCAGTTGTCTTAATCCATTAATTAGAATTAAAATTTTTTTGTTATATTCTTCATATAAGATAAATATCTAAAAAAATAAGTAGATAAGGAGTAATGCTTGCTCTTTGGAAGAAAAGCTATGACCAACCCAGACAGCGTATTAAAATTAGAGATATTAGGCCAACAAATGTCCATATAGTCAAAGCTATGATATTTTTAGTAGTCATGTACAGATGTGAGAGTTGAATCATAAAAAAGGCTGAGCATGGAGAATTGATGCTTTTGAACTGTAGGGCTGGAGAAGACTCTTGAGAGTCCCTTGGACAGCAAGGAGATCAAACTAGTCAATCCAAAAGGAAATCAATCCTGAATATTCACTGGAAGGACTGATGGTGAAGATGCTGAAGCACCAATACTTTGGCCACCTGATGCAAAGAGCCAATTCATTGGAAAAGACCCTGATGGTGGGGAAGATTGAAGGCGGAAGGAGAAGAGGATGACAGAGGATGAGATGGTTGGATGGCATCACCGACTCAATGGACATGAATTTGAGCAAACTCCAGGAGATAGTAAAGGATAGGGAAGCCTGGTGTGCTGCAGTCCGTGGGTCACAAAGAGCTGGACACAACTTAGTGACTAAACAACAACTAGAACTGATTTGTTATTCAGGTTGTGGGGAACAAAGTATATTTCTATCTCAAGACCTTTACAATTTACTTTACTTTTATTCTCTGATTAAGAGAAGGCTACAGGGTAAGTAACAGGTTAAAGACTTTTTAAAGGTGAATGCTGATCAAAGGAAAGATAAGAACTGTTATTAGACGAACATGCATTACATGTTTCAAGGGTTGAAAATGCCATGCTGAGAAATGTACTTTAAAGTGCATATAAGTTTCAGTATCACCTGTAGGGATTAATCATAAAGAATTCAGATATGCACAAAGATACACGGACAAGGACACTAGGCAAGGATAATGATGCCAGCATTGGTTCTGGAGGTAAGAAATTGCAAATCCTAGTTTCTCACACCTTCAGGCAAGTGAGACTACCCTATGGAGACAGGAGGCTTACTGCCAGAGGAAAGTTAACCTCAGAAGCTTTGGACTCAGAGATACCAAACACAGGCAAGGGTGGGCAGAGTGCAGAGTGAAAATGACTGATTAAGTGGCTGTACCAGGCTCCTCTTGTCTGATTCTCCTCTATCAAGGATAGGAGACTGGAGGAGTCCTTCTGTAGAAAGGGGATGAGCCCAGAGAAAATGCTTTTAGAGACTTAAACTTGAAGCAAATAAAAAGCCCAGTCTATCCTTTATTTACTCTAGAGCAGTGGTTCTCAACTTGGCAGATAGAGGGGGGAAGAACTGTCTCTAAGGGACAACTGGAGACAGTTTCGATTGTCCTGACTAGAGACGAGCAGTGCCACTGGCATCTAGTGGGTACAGACCAGAGAAATCACTAAAGATCCTACCAAACACATAACAGGCCCCACAACAATGACTTATTCAGCTCCAAATTTCAATAACGCTGCTGTTGAACCTTGGCTTAGAGTAAAGCCCACAGTTAATGCCTGTCCCTGCCTGGAATCACTCACAGAGGACTTCAGCTGGCTTCAAAGCATGGACTTTTGGATTTCTTCTCAAATATGAATGGCTGGTCCTTCCACCACACATCTGACAAAAGCCCCATAATGAATGGCAGAGACAAAAACAAATAAACACCCATCTAATAAGAAAAACCACCTAATAACATAAAATGATAGGCAGGAACACAGACTATGCAAAAAACTTAAAAAAACAACAAAACACCTGTTGGTACAATTGGTACAATCAGTCCTGAAATGTAATTTGGTGCTATCTAGCTGGCACCCAACTCCAGTACTCTTGCCTGGAAAATCCCATGGACCAAGGGCCTGGTGGGCTGCAGTCCACGGGGTCGAGAAGAGTCGGACTCGATTGAGTGACTTCACTTTCACTTTTCACTTTCATGCATTGGAGAAGGAAACGGCAACCCACTCCAGTGTCCTAGTCTGGAGAATCCCAGGGACGGGGGAGCCTGGTGGGCTGCCGTCTATGGGGTCGCACAGAGTCGGACACGACTGAAGTGACTTAGCATATGTTCCAAATTACATTACATAAAAAGTATCTTAATATTTTCAAAAAGAGAAAATAAAATACTGTATTCAGTAAAAAGTAATATTCTCATTCATAAAGTAGGAATTCTAAAAATACAGTTGTTCTAAGAAAATTTAATGTTCAGTCAAGTTATTACATGTTTTAAAATAGAAAATTAAAATGTATGTATAGGGTTTAAAAAAATAAATCTATAGTTTAATTCCAAACACATACTTTAAATTAAACCTCAATAGCATCACTCTAAAATGAACTGATTTTTTCTTTTCTAATAAAGGCATATAAAAAGACTGAATCATGTACCCATTTGGAGCATCTTGACGAAGGTGAAAGAGGAGGGTGAAAATTCTGGCTTGAAACTCAGCATTAAAAAACTAAGATCATGGCATCCAGTCCCATCATTCCAGGCAAACGGAAGGGAAAAAGTGGAAGCAGTGACAGATTTTATTTTCTCAGGCTCCGAAGTCACTTCGGACTCCAAAGTTGACTGCAGCCATGAAATTAAAATACTTTTGCTTGCTCCTTGGAAGGAAAGTTATGACAAACCTAGACAGTATATTAAAAAGTAGAGACATCATTTTGCTGATAAAGGTCCGTATAGTCAAAGCTATGCTTTTTCCAGTAGTCACGCATGGATGTGAGAACTGGATCATAAAGAAGGCTGAGTGCTGAAGAATTGATGCTTTCAAATTGTGCTGGAGAAGACCTAAGAGTCACTGAGACAGCAAAGAGATCAAACCAGTCTATCCTAAAAGAAATCAACCCTGAAATTCATTGGAAGTACTGTTGCTGAAGCTCTAATACTTTGGCCACTTAATGTGAAGAGCCAACTCACTGGAAAAGACCCCGATGCTGGGAAAGACTGCAGGCAAAAGGAGAAAGGGGCAGCAGAGGATGAGATGTTTAAATGCCCTCACCGACTTAATGGACATGAATTTGAGCAAACTCTGGGAGGTAGTGAGTGACAGAGGAGCCTGGTGGGCTGCAATCCATGGGGTTGCAGAGCTGGACATGACTTAGGGACTAAACAACAACACAGATGCATCTCAGAAGTCGTGGCCCATGTCCAGCTGCTGCTGCTGCTAAGTCGCGTCAGTCGTGTCCGACTCTGTGCGACCCCATAGACGGCAGCCCACCAGGCTCCCCCATCCCTGGGATTCTCCAGGCAAGAACACTGGAGTGGGTTGCCATTTCCTTCTCCAATGCATGAAAGGGAAAAGTGAAAGTGAAGTCGCTCAGTCGTGTCCAACTCTTCGCAACCCCATGGACTGCAGCTACCAGACTCCTCCGTCCATGGGATTCTCCAGGCAAGAGTACTGGAGTGGGGTGCCATTGCCTTCTCCCCATGTCCAGCTATTTTCTACTAAATGTTGTCCATATCAAGTATGGGGGAAAATTACTAAATTTTAATTTTAAAATTGCTAAAGAAAAAAAAGCTGATTATATTATAAAAACATTTAGCAGTTATGTTCCAAAATAAAAAATTTAAGAAACTAAAAACCAACATGTTTGTCAATGCTTTAAGATCTCATCAGTAAATTAAGTCCCTCAGATAAGTGGCTACATCAAAAGCTTTTAAAATTGTAATAATAACTTCTGCAATTATGTAACAAATGCCTTTCTCTTTGGCACTAATTTGTTCTAACTAAAGAAATCATTTGGGAATTGAGAAAAGCACAAAAAGCCTGTCATTTTTAATCATATAAATAAGTGATACAAGTAAAACTGAGTGGATTCATTTTAATTTCCTTATACTAGCTTTGCTAAAAGTATTTTGTCATTTTAGAAATATTATATACCAAGAAGTAAAACATTAAAAAATATACACATTTAACAACTTAAACATGTTCATTATTTGGGAAAAAAAGATCCTCAAAGACATAATTTACATTTTCCAGTTTCACTGGCTTCATAAGTACTCAATAAATTAGCTTTGGAAACTGAAGTGATAACTTCATCCTTTTTTGGGAACATGTTTAAAAAATTCATATAAAATACATTTGTAATCTACTCATTGTTTCATATATGGTGTGCTTCCACTAAACATGAAAAATCTATATGTTTCGATTAGTAAATACATATGTAGACATGGCCTGTAATGAAACAAAAGACAAAGAAACAAAAGTGTTTTAATATGGAAAGTTTTTATCTGATTAAAATTCCCTGGCTAGTTATTTAAATTTATCCTAGCAAGTGTCTATAAGGCAGGATGCTAATGTAGCTGTGTTTACAAAAATAAAACGGTAACCAAGAAGATCTTGAAAATGAGATCTGTAAGATCTCCTCCATCTCTGATATTTCACCCATTCATCTTGTCATCATTTGTGACTTCCTGCTTTCCTTTCTTCCTTCCTCCCTTCCAGATACTTCCTTTGTGCCATGCACTGTGCTAGACTCTGAGAGTAGAAAGATAAATAAAATGAAACAGGCTCCAGCTACAGTGCATCAGCATGAATGATGGGAGGGAACTACAAACCCAAGTCTGTAATATACACAGAATTCTCCACATTTTGTGGGAGAAGGAAAAGAAGCTTGCTCAGGGCACACACACATAGAATCCTCTGTATAGAAGATGCTTAGCTCACATAGCGTATCATATGACATTTCCATCCACTTACTGTTGAACACAGGGAGACACAGAGAGGCGACCTAACTTGCTGAAAGTCACAGAGCAAGTAAGAAGGCCAACATTAGAACATATGTTCTGCTGCAATGTTCTCAACAAATATGCTGAGAACCTGCCAGGTGTCTGGCTCAGAGCCAGGAGCTGGGGACCAGAAAGATGATTAAGAATTGGTTCCTACCCAGAGGCGTTTAACACTCTCCTGCTGGCACTGACTTGACGTGGGAGTTTGGGGAATCATTTTAATATTGGATTGTCTTGGTATCTACTGCTGGGTCTTTGAGGATTGAAGCTGCATGGAAATGCACCTGGTACTGTGTGTGGATTAGAACACCTGATACAGTACACATGGGGAAGCCAGTTCAGCTTGGCTGTCTTCTGTAAAATGCAAATTAGGAGAATTTTTTTCACCTATCAGTCTTGCAAAAGTTTAAAAATAACAACACTCAAGATGTAGAAATTGGCTGCCTTACCTACTGCTATTGGAAATGTAAATTTTATGTTTAAATGTCAAAATTGCTGCATCCTGTGTAATAGTTTACAACCAGGAATGATTATTATGTTCAATAGTCAGTGATATTTAAATAAATTAGGCTTACATTCATGCAATGCTATGATATATATGGCAGTTTCTTTCTTTCTTTTAAACTTTTATCCTATATTTGAGAACAGTTGATTTACAGTGTTGTGTTCAGTTCAGTCACTCAGTCGTGTTTTTTGCGACCCCATGGACAACAGCATGCCAGGCTTCCCTGTCCATCACCAATTCCCAGAGCTTGCTCAAACTCATGTTGATTGAGTCTGTGATGCCATCCAACCAGCTCATCCTCTGTCATCCCCTTCTCCTCCCGCCTTCAATCTGTCCCAGCATCAGGGTCTTTTCCAATGAACTGGCTCTTTGCATCAGGTGGCCAAAGTATTGGAGCTTCAGTTTCAGCATCAGTCCTTCCAATGAATATTCAGGACTGATTTCCTTTAGGATTGACTGGTTGGATCTCCTTGCAGTCCAGGGGACTCTCAAGAGTCTTCTCCAACACCACACTTCAAAAGCATCAGTTCTTCGGTGCTCAGATTTCTTAATGGTCCAACTCATATCCATACATGTCTACTGGAAAAACCAGAGCTTTGACTACAGAGCTTTGTTTGTCAATGTCTTTGCTTTTTAATATGCTATCTAGGTTGGTAATAACTTTTCTTCCAAGGAGCAAGTGCCTTTTAATTTCATGGTTTCAGTTACCATCTGCAGTGATTTTGGAGCCCAAGAAAATAAAGTTTCTGACTGTTTCCATTGTTTCCCCATCTGTTTGCCCCGAAGTCATGGGACCAGATGCCATGATCTTTGTTTTTTGAATGTTGAGTTTTAAGCCAACTTTTTTACTCTCCTCTTTCCCTTTCATCAAGAGGCTCTTCAGTCCCTCTTTGCTTTCTGCCATTAGGGTGGTGTCATCTGCACATCTGAGGTTATTGTTATTTCTCCCGGCAATCTTGATTCCAGCTTATGCTTCATCCAGCCCGGCATTTTGCATGATGTACTCTGCAGGGAAGTTAAGTAAGCAGGGTGACAATACACACCTTTGACTACTCCCTTCCCAATCTGGAACCAGTCCGTTGTTCCATGTCTGATTCTAACTGCTGCTTCTTGATCTGCATACAGATTTCTCAGGAGGCAGGTAGGGTGGTCTGGTACTCCCATCTCTTTAAACTCACAGTTTGTTGTGATCCACACAGTCAAAAGTTTTAGCATAGTCAATGAAGCAGATGTTTTTCTGGAACTCTCTTGCTTTTTTGATGATTGAACGGATGTTGGCAATTTGATCTCTGGTTCCTCTGCCTTTTTATAACCCAGCTTGAATATCTGGAAGTCCTCAGTTCATGTACTGTTGAAGCCTAGCTTGGAGAATTTTGAGCATTACTTTGCTAGCATGTGAGATGAGTGCACTTGTGTGGTAGTTTGAGCATTCTTTGGCATTGCCTTTCTATGGGATTGGAATGAAAACTGACCTTTTCCAGTCCTATGGCCACTGCTTAATTTTCCAAATTTGCTGGCATATTGAGTGCAGCACTTAACAGCATCCTCTTTTAGGATTTGGAATAGCTCAGCTGGAATTCCATCACTTCCACTAGCTTTGTTCTTAGTGATGCTTCCTAAGGCCCCTTGAGTTTGCACTCTAAGACATCTGGCTCTACATGAGTGATCACACCATTGTGGTTATCTGGGTCATTAAGATATTTTTTGTATAGTTCTTCTGTGTATTCTTGCCACTTTTTCTTCATATCTTATGCTTCTGTTAGGTCCATACCATTTCTGTTATGTTAGTTTCAGGTATACAGCAAGATTCAGTTATACATGTATGTTAGATTCAGTTATACATATATCTATTCTTTTTCAGATTCTTTTCCCATATAGGTTATTACAGAATACTGAGTAGAGTTCCCTGGGCTATACAAGTAGACCTTTGTTAATTATTTATATATGAGACAATTTCTGAAGATTATTTAATGATCTGGGAAAACACTCATCATCTAATAGCAACTAGAAAACCAGCACATTAAATATATATGGTATTAAGCTACTTTTCTAAAATTACAGTGTACATACATGCAATGGATATATGTACACTGTATTACACGCAATGGAAGGAAATATATTTCTGGGTGATGATATTACAGGTGATTTCTATTTTCTTTTTTTCTGTATTGTCCAAATTTTCTGTAAGCTGATTCCATTAATTTAATAATTAGGAACAAAAGAACATTAAGTGTGAAGCTAACTTTTTTCTGACAAGATTGAGTCTCTGAAATGAACGGTCTACTATCAACTGGTATCAGGCCACCATGACTCAGCCCCTTCTGGGCTGGATACCACAATGGTCTGGAAAAGCCCCGTGACCCAGACCTGTTTCCTTGCTTACTAGCTGAATATTTGGGGAAAACAATTGGCTCAGTGGGTAAAGAATATGCCTGCATTATAGGAGACAAAGGAGATGTGGGTTCAGTCCCTGGGTCAGGAAGATCTCCTGGAGAAGGAAATGGCAACCCACTCCAGTATTCTTGCCTGAAAACTCCCACGACAGAGGACCTGGCGGGATACAGTCCATGGCATCACAAAAGAGCTGGACACGACTGAGCACACATATTGAAAGATGCTAGAAACAGACTGAGGCTCAAATCCCAAGTGACCGGCTTTTTAGTTTTATGACATCAGTCAAAGTACATACATAACCTTGTAGATCTTCCCCTCATCATCAGTAAAGTGGAGCTATTAACGCCTTCTTCAGAAGGTCACTGTGAACTGAACACCTTGTGTAAATGCTAGTAAAAGTTGGTTTCCTTCCTTTCTTAGGCTTGACTATTCACCACCCCACCCTGACTCTGAAACAAGGATGGAAAAAAAAAAAAAAACCAAAAAACCCTCCATCACCAGCACTATCTGTTCTCATTTTAAAGCATACTTATTTTTGATATGTCAAAAATGTATAGACTCTCATTTATCTACCATTTAATGGTCTGGACCTATAGGGAGTCAGCACAGCTTGGGTAAGGCAATGCGAGGACTGTGGACACATTTTAAGGGAGTCTTTAATCTGAGCTGACATCTGCCATACAAAGGCTCTGAAACTTGAAGCATTTCTCATCAAGGCAGGCAGAGTAGGCAAAGTAGGAGGGGTGAATGTCCTTGCTCTGATGTCCTGAAGTGATTTCAGCATATTACGTCTTCCTGGATCCTGAGTTTATCTAAATAGATGCATGACATTCTCTAAATGTGTAGAACTCAGAATTTCTCAGGCTCAGTGTCTCTAGTGTCAACTGACAGCCGCACGTCTTCAGTGTTTCCTTTAATTAACCTTCTCCATTTTCAAATCAATTTTCTCACTTCCTCATGGTGTGACTGCTATTCTAAGGAATGCAGACCTAAGGGATCCACATTTCAAGGTTCCAGGGGTTCATATGCCAAGTCTGGAACTCTGTCCACAAATAGATATCCAAGCACATCTGCTGTCTCTTCTGTGCACCCGAAAAAGTTCAAGGACCAAAATCCAAGTATCAGGGGAGCCAGCCCTGTTTTATTTTCTGACCTCTGAGCTTCCTTTGTGAGGATCTTACATTATGAAGGCATTGTGGATGTGTGAGAAAGGGGGCAAATCCCCTCAAGGCCCTCCTTGTTCCAGGAAGATTAATCTGTCAAATGCTGGAAGAATGCCTGGAAGGGCTCGGCGGCAGGGGAGATGACGATGGAGGCAGACTGGATGGGAAGAACAGATGAAGGCACATAATGCAGACTCCGTGGGTGCCCCATCCATTTCCCTGGAGTCTCAGCACTTCACTGTGCTCTGCCCGACTTGGCACCACTGGCATCTTTGTTGCTGTAGTTCAGTCACTCAGTTGTGTCTGATCTTTTGCGACCTCATGGACTGCAGCACATCACATGCAGCCTGATGTGTCCTGTCCTTCACTATCTCCTGGAGTTTGCTCAAACTCATGTCCATTGAGTCTATGATGCCATTCAACCATCTCATCCTCTGTCAGCCCCTTCTCCGCCTGCCCTCAAATTTCCCCAGCATCAGGGTCTTCTCCAATGAGTCAGCTCTTCAGATCAGGTGGCCAAAATATTAGAGCTTCAGCATCAGTCCTTCCAATGAATATTCAGGGTTGATTTCCTTTAGGATTGACTGGTTTGATCTCCCTGCAGTTCAACAGACTCTCAGTTCAAAAAATGGTCCAACTCTCACATCTGTACATGACTACTGGAAAAACCAGAGCTTTAACTATATGGACCTTTGTTGGCAAAGTGATATCTCTGCATTTTAATATGCTGTCTAGGTTTTTCATAGCTTTTCTTCCAAGGAGCAAGCATCTTTTAACTGCATGGCTGCAGTTACCATCCACAATGATTTTGGAGACCAAGAAAATAAAGACTTGTGTCTACCTCCCTTTACTAAAGAGCTGAGGAATTAACACCATCACCCCTAGTAGCCCTCACCCAATGAGTGATAGGAACCAGTATATAAACACCTTACCCTTTGGGTAGAAGACCTCTAAAGTATGTTGTATTTATTTCCTATTGCTACTATAAAAAATTACCAAAACATAGAGGCTTAAAGCAACATACATTTATTATCTATTAGTTCTGGAGGTCAGAACCAAAATGGGCTAAAATCAAGGTGTCAGCAGAGACAGGTTATTTCTGGAGGGTCAGGGGAGAATGATTGCCTTGCCATTTCAGCTCCTAGATGCTGCCCACACTCCATGGCTCTCGGTCCCTTCCTCCATCTTCGAAGCCAGCAATTTAACAACTTTGAGTCTCTTTCTGACTCTGACCCTGCTGCCTCCTTCTCATTAGGGCCATTTAGATTACTTTGGGCCCACTAGGATGATCAGGGTAATCTTCCCATCTCAAGATCCTTAATTTAGTCACATCTGCAAAGCCACTTTTAAGATGTAATATATTCACAGGTTCTAGAGATTAGGACATGGATCTCTTTGTTGGGGAACACTGTTTGGGTTGCCACATGTGTGTTTTACACCATCTCCTCAAGGAATAAGCTCTAATCAGCCTAGTGGTGGTGGTTTAATCCTTCACTATTATTTGCCTGCTTCCCCTTCCTGGCTTACTCCCCTGATCTCCTATCAGTGTTTTCTGAACCTCCCAAGTAAACTATACGTACTCAAAGTCAGGCTGTGGGGTCTGCTTCTAGGGGAACCCAAACTTAAATATTATGATGGGAGGAGCCTGCAGTAGTGGAGGCAAAGGAAAGAGTCAAGAAGGACAGACTGGACCAGCAGGGGAGAATGACAACAATGGGGAGGCAGAAAGGGGTCTGAATTTGAGGAAATGACATTAGGACAACAAAGTAGAAATGCCAGTTAAAGGGGTAGGGTGTCTCCTATGAGCTGAAGGCTTCAAGACATGATGGAAAATGTTGCACTCAGAACTTTTGGGAAAATAACAATTTATTAATGAAATAAACAAGAGATGTAAAGGGCATGGCCATCATCTGAAGTAATTTCCATCCCAGAGGCAGGACTGTGAACCTCAGAAGAGCCTAAAATATCTAAAACATGAGCTCATACTTTCCTTTCAGGGATCTTTTCATCTTCTTAGCGAGTGCTTTCCATACCAGGAAGGCAGGGTTCTAAACCCATTCTTTGTATCACATTAAATCCTTCTTGTGAGCACACGAGGTAATTATCATTATTCTTCCCATTTTATATTTGGACTAAAGATCACAGACATTAAGTAACTTGTCCAAGATTTTATGGACTATGGCAGAGGCAGATTTTGGAACCAGGCTGATTAAACTCCAGAGCCTCAGATTTTAATCACTGCTTTCTTCTGCTTCCTTCTCTCTCTCTCTCTCTCTCACTTTTTTAAGAACTCAAGATGGCTCCTTCAGGTCTCATGAAGATAAGCCACCCACAACTTGGTCCACTTGCATTAGGAGCTTGGTCAGCATCCTTCAAATTGAGGGTTCAATTCTCTCTGCTCTCATCAAACCAATATACCAGGGCTCATCTTAATTCCATGATTTAATTTAATACCATTTAACTGAACTCCACTATTGCACAATCCAAGTCAAGAACCACTGAGTCAAATCATCACTAATCCCCCTAGACCAGTAGGAAGATGTAGCATCCTAGAAGCCCACCCTAGATAGAAATAAATGGCAAAATTACAAGATCCACAGAGTCAGAATCTTTTCTTTTTCATTCTGGATACTAATAACTTTATGGCCTTAGTCTAATCACTTAACCTCTCTCTAATTTCATTTCTTTATGTAGAGGTAGAATTAATAGACCTGCCCCCTCCTTGGAAGATGTCACTGTGTTAACTGAAAAGTTCTACGTGAACTTGTTTTGAGTTTTAATACAATAGCAGCAATCATGTTAATTCAAAGCATAGTAAATCTTTTGTTTTTCTCCATGAATGCAGGCTTTAGTCCAATTTTGCCAAGCAAAGTATCCTCTGTACAATTGGTACTCCTCAAATATTTATTGTTTTTGAAAAGAGAAATTACTCATTGTCAAGTAACATAACTCTCTATTTTTTCTGAATTGTAACTGGTATACGTTGCACCATCCTAGTCACTTTGACCAACCCCCTCTTTGCATTTATGTCTCGCTTCTTGATTAGACACAATCTCTCTTCTCTATGTTCTTTGTTTTTTTCTGAAAGCTGAAATAGTGAAAAGTCATTATGTCAAATAAGAGAACACTTGACTATAGGGTCTATTTTTTTCCTTTTTAAGTTATTTTTAAATTGAAGGATAACTGATTTACAGAATTTTGCTGTTTTCTGTCAAACCTCAACATTAATCAGCCATACATATACATATATCCTCTCTTGTTTGAATCTCCCTCCCATCTCCCGCCCCATCCCATCCCTCTAGATTGATCAGAGCCCCTGTTTGAGTTTCCTGAGCCATACAGCAAATTCCTGTTGGTTATCTACCTTATATATGGTAATGTAAGTTTCCACGTTACTCTTTCCATACGTCTCACCCTCTCCTCCCCTCTCCCCATGTCTGTAAGTCTATTCTCTATGTCTGTTTCTCCACTGCTGCCCTGTAAATAAATTCTTCAGTACCATTTTTTCCAGATTCTGTATATATGTGTTAGAATACAATATTTATCTTTCTCTTTCTGACTCACCTTACTGTGTATAATAGGTTCTAGGTTTATCCACCTCATTAGAACTGACTCAAATGCATTCCTTTTTATGGCTGAGTAATATTCCATTGTATATATGTCCCACAACTTCTTTATCCATTCATCTGTCAATGGACATCTAGGTTGCTTCCATGTTCTAGCTATTGTAAATAGTGCTGCAATGAACAATGGGATACATGTGTCTTTTTCAATTTTGGTTTTCTTCAGGGTATTGCTGGGTCATATGGTGCTTTTATTCCTAGTTTTTTAAGGAATCTCCATACCATCTTCCATAGTGGCTGTATCAATTTACATTCTCACTGACAGTGCAAGAGTGTTCCCTTTTCTCTACACCCTCTCCAGCATTTATTGTTTGTAGACTTTTTGATCAAGGCCATTCTGATTGGTGTGAGGTGATATCTCATTGTGGTTTTGATTTGCACTTCTCTAATGAGTGAAGTTGAGCATCTTTTCATGTGTTTGTTAGCCATCTGTATGTTTTCTTCGGAGAAATGTCTGTTAGGTCTTTTTCCCACTTTTTGCCTGGGTTGTTTGTTTTTCTGGCATTGAGTTGTATAAACTGCTTGTATATTTTGGAAATTAATCCTTTGTCAGTTGTTTCATTTGCTATTATTTTCTCCCATTCTGAGGGTTGTCTTTTCACCTTGCTTAAAGTTTCCTTTGCTGTGCAAAAGCTTTTAAGTTTAATCAGGTCCCACTTGTTTACTTCTGTTTTTATTTCCATTACTCAAGGAGGTGGGTCATAGAGGATCTTGCTTTGATTTATGTCATTGAGTGTTCTGCCTATGTTTTCCTCTAAAATGTTTTAGTTTCTGGTCTTACATTTAGGTCTTTAACCCATTTTGCATTTATCTTTGTGTATGGTGTTAGGAGGTGTTCTAACTTCATTCTTTTACATGGAGCTGTCCAGTTTTCCCAGCACCATTTATTGAAGAGGCTATCTCTGCCCCATTGTATATTCTTGCCTCCTTTGTTAAAAATAAGGTACCCATAGGCGCATGAGTTTATTTCTGGGCTTTCTATCTTATTCCATTCGTCTATATTTCTGCTTTTGTGCCAGTACCATACTGTCTTGATGACTGTAACTTTGTGGTATAATCTGAAGTCAGGAAGGTTGATTCCTCCAGCTCCATTCTTCTTTCTCAAGGCTGCTTTGGCTATTCAGGGTCTTTTGTGTTTCCATATGAATTGTGAAATTTTTTGTTCTAGTTCTCTGAAAAATGCCATTGGTGTTTTGATAGGGATCATACTGAATCTGTAGATTGCATTTGGTAGTATAGTCATTTTCATTATAGATTGATTCACTAAAGATTGAGTCTTCCTACCCAGGAACATGGAATTTCTCTCCATCTGTTTATGTTGTCTTTGATTTTTTCATTAGTGTCTTATAATTTTCTGTGTACAGTTCTTTTGTCTCCTTCAGTTCATTTCAGTTCAGTCGCTCAGTCATGTCCGACTCTTTGTGACCCTATGAATCGCAGCACGCCAGGCCTCCCTGTCCATCACCAACTCCTGGAGTTCACTCAAACTCACGTCCATCGAGTCAGTGATGCTATCCAGCCATCTCATCCTCTGTCGTCCCCTTGTCCTCCTGCCCCCAATCCCTCCCAGCACCAGAGTCTTTTCCAATGAGTCAACTCTTCGCATGAGGTGGCCAAAGTATTGGAGCTTCAGCTTTAGCATCATTCTTTCCAAAGAACACCCAGGACTGATCTCCTTTAGAATGGACTGGTGGGATCTCCTTGCAGTCCAAGGGACTCTCAGGAGTCTTCTCCAACACCACACTTCAAAAGCATCAGTTCTTCGGCACTCAGCTTTCTTCACAGTCCAACTCTCACATCCATACATGACTACTGGAAAAACCATAGCCTTGACTAGATGGACCTTTGTTGGCAAAGTAATGTCTCTGCTTTTGAATATGCTATCTAAGTTGGTCATAACTTTCCTTCCAAGGAGTAAGCGTCTTTCAATTTCATGGCTGCAATCACTATCTGCAGTGATTTTGGAGCCCCCAAAAATAAAGTCTTAGGTAAGTTTATTTCTAGATATTTAATTTTTTGTTGCAATGATGAATGAGATTGATTCCTCAATTTCTCTTTCTGATTTTTCATTGTTAGTATATAGAAGTGCAAGTGATTTCTGGGTATTGATTTTGTATCCTGCAACTTTGCTAAATTCACTGATTAGCTCTAGTAATTTTCTGATACTATCTTTAGGGTTTTCTATGTACAGTATCATGTCATCTGCAAACTGTGAGAGCTTTACTTCTTTTATGATCTGGATTCCTTTTATTTCTTTTTCTTCTCTGATTGCTGTAGCTAGGACTTCCAGAACTATGTTGAATAACAGTGGCGAAAGTGGACACCCTTGTCTTGTTCCTGATCTTAGGGGAATGCTTTCAGTTTTTCACCATTGAGAATAATGTTTGCTATAGGCTTATCATATATGCCCTTTACTATGTTGAGGTAGGTTCCTTCTATGCCCATTTTTTGAAGAGTTTTAATCATAAATAGGTGCTGAATTTTGTCATAGACTTTTTCTGCATCTATTGAGATTATCATATGATTTTTATCTTTCAATTTGTTAATATGGTGTATCGTATTGATCGATTTGCATATATTGAAGAATCCTTGCATTCCTGGAATAAACCCAACTTGATCATGGTGTATGAGCTTTTTGATGTGTTTTTAATGTGTTTTTGATGTGTTCTAGCAAAATTCTGTTTGCTAGAATTTTGTTGAGGATTTTTGCATTTAGTTTATCAGTGATATTGGCCTGCAGTTTTCTTTTTTTGTGTGTTGTCTTTGTCTGCTTTTGGTATCAGGGTAATCATGGCCTCGTAGAATGAGTTTGGAAGTGTTCCTTCCTCTGAAATTTTCTGAAAGAGTTTTAGAAGGATAGGCATTAACTCTTCTCTAAATGTTTGACAGAATTATCCTGTGAAGCCATCTGGTCCTGGGCTTTTGTTTTTTGGGAGATTTTTTTTATTACAGATTCAATTTCAGTGCTTGTAATTGGGTTGTTCATAATTTCTAGTTCTTCCTGGTTCATTCTTGGAAGTTTGAACTTTTCTAAGAATCTGTCCATTTCTTCCAGGTTATCAATTTTATTGTTATATAGTTGTTCATAATAGTCTCTTATAATCCTTTGTATTTCTGCACTGTCTGTTGTAACCTCTCCTTTTTCATTTCTAATTTTGTTGATTTGATTCTTCTCTCTTTTATTCTTGGTGAGTCTGGCTAAAGGCTTGTCAATTTTGTTTATCTTCTCAAAGAACCAGCTTTCAGTTTTATTAATCTTTACTATTATTTCTTTCATTTTTTTCATTTATTTCTGCTTAGATCTTTATGATATCTTTCCTTCTACTAATTTTTTTTTTTGTTCTTCTTTTCCAACTGTTTTAGGTGTACAGTTAGGTTGTTTATTTGATGTTTTTATTGTTTCTTAAGGTAGGATTGTACTGCTATAAACTTCCCTCTTAGAACTGCTTTTGGCGCATCTCATAGATTTTGAGTTGTCGTGTTTTCATTGTCATTTGTCTCTAGGGATTTTTTGATTTCCATTTTGATTTCTTCAGTAACCTGTTGGTTATTTAGAAATGTGTTGTTTAATCTCCATGTGTTTGTGTTTCTTACAGTTTCTTTCTTGTAATTGATATCTAGTCTCATAGTGTTGCGGTCAGAGAAGATGCTTGATATGATTTCAATTCTCTTAAATTTACTGAGGTTGGATTCATGACCCAAGATGTGGTCTACCCTGGACAACGTTCCATGTGCACTTGAGAAGAAGGTGTATTCTTCTGCATTTGGATGGAATGTCCTGAAGATGTCAATGAGATACATCTCATCTAATGTATCATTTAAGACTTGTGTTTCCTTATTAACTTTCTGTTTTGATGATCTGTCCATTGCTGTGAGTGGGGTGTTAAAGTCTCCTACTATTATTGCATTACTGTCAATTTTTCCATTTATGTCTGTTAGTGTTTGTCTTGTGTATTGAGTGCACCTATGTTGGGTGCATACATATTTACAATTGTTATGTCTTCCTCTTGGATTGATCCCTTGATCATTATGTAGTGTCCTTCCTTATCTTTTGTAATCTTCTTTAAGGTCTATTTTGTCTGATATGAGGATTGCTACTCCAGCTTTCTTTTGCTTCCCATTTGTATGGAATATATTTTTCCATCTTCTCACTTTCAGTCTATATGTGTCTTTAGGTCTGAAGTGGGTTTCTTGTAGCCTATATATGGGTCTTGTTTTTTTAATCCATTCAGCCAGTCTGTGTCTTTTGGTTGGAGCATTTAATCTATTTACATTTAAAGTAATTGTTAATATATATGCTCCTATTGCCATTTTCTTAATTGTTTGGGGTTGATTTTGTAGATCTTTTTTCTTCTCTTGTATTTCTTGACTATATAAGTCCCTTTAACATTTGTTGTAAAGCTTGTTTGGTGGTACTGAATTCTCTTAACTTTTGCTTGTCTGAAATGCTTTTAATTTCTCCAACAATTTTGAATGGGATCCTTGCCAGGTACAGTAATCTAGGTTTAAGATTTTTCCCTTTCAGTACTTTAAGATATCCTGCCATTCCCTTCTGGGCCGCAGAGTTTCTGCTGAAAGATCAGCTGTTAAATGCATGGAGTTTCCCTTGTATGTTACTTGTTGCTTCTCCCTTGCTGCTTTTAATATTTTTTCTTTGTGTTTAGTCTTTGTTGGGAGAAGGAAATGGCAACCCACTCCAGTATTCTCACCTAGAGAGTCCTGTGAACAGAGGAGACTGGTGGGCTGCTGCCCACTGAGTCACACAGAGTCAGACAGGACTGAAGCAACTTAGCATGCATGCATGCATTGGAGAAGGAAATGGCAACCCACTCGAGAATTCTTGCCTGGAGAATCCCAGGGACAGAGGTGCCAGGTGGGCTGCTGTCTATGGGGTCGCACAGAGTCTGACGCAACTGAAGCAACTTAGCAGCAGCAGTAGCAGTCTTTTGTTAGTTTGATTAGTATGTGTCTTGGTGTGTTTCTCTTTGGGTTTATCCTATATGGGACTCCTTGTGCCTCTTGGACTTGACTATTTCCTTTTCCATGTTGGGGCAATTTTCAACTATAATCTCTTCAAAAATTTTCTCATACCCTTTCTTTTTATCTTTTTCTTCTGGGACCCCTATAATTTGGATGTTGGCACGTTTGATATTGTCCCAGAGGTCTCTGAGACTATCCTCAGTTCTTTTCATTCTTTTTACTTTATTCTGCTCTTCAGAAGTTATTTCTACCAGTTTATCTTCCAGCTCACTGTTTCGTTCTTTGACTTCAGATATTCTGCTATTGATTCCTTCTAGAGTATTTTTAATTTCAGTAATTGTGTTGTTTGTCTTTGTATGTTTATTCTTTAATTTTTCTAGGTCTTTTGTTAATTGCTTCTTGCATTTTCTCCATTTTGTTTTCAAGGTTTTTGATCATCTTTACTATCATTATTCTTAATTCTTTTTCAGGTAGTTTGCCTATTTCCTCTTCATTTATTTGGACTTCTGTGTTTCTAGTTTGTTCCTTCATTTGTGTAATATTTCTCTACCTTTTCATTTTTTTTTTTTTTAACTTATTGTGTTTGAGGTCTCCTTTTCCCAGGCTTCTGGAGAAGGAAATGGCAACCCACTCCAGTATTCTTGCCTGGAGAATCCCATGGACGGAGGAGCGTGGTAGGCTACAGTCCATGTGGTCGCAAAGAGCGACTGAGCGACTTCACTTTCACTTTTCCCAGGCTTCAAGGTTGAATTGTTTCTTCCTTTTGGTCTCTTCCCTCCTAAAATTGGTCCAGTGGTTTGTGTAAGCTTTGTGTAGGGTGAGATTTGTGCTGAGCTTTTGTTTGTTTGTTTGTTTTTCCTCTGATAGGCAAGGCTGAATGAGGTGGTAATCCTGTCTGCTGATGATTGGGTTTGTATTTTTGTTTTGTTTGTTGTTTAGATGAGGCATCCTGCACAGGGTGCTACTCGTGGTTGGGTGATGCTGGGTCTTGCATACAAGTGGTTTCCTTTGTGTGAGTTCTCACTATCTGATACTCCCTAGGGTTAGGTAGTCTAGTGTCTTAGAGACAGTGTTCCCACTCCAAAGGCTCAGGGCTTGCTCTCTGGTCCCGAACTAAGATTCCACAAGTGGATTGTTATGGCATTAAGGGAGAGTAAACAAATATCCAAAAATAAGAAACCAAGGATTAACCCCAGACAAATGGCAGTTATTAAATGAGGCAAATAATAATTAAAATAATGGAATATACACATATATATGTACACCCTTGAGCAAAGTCAAAACAGTCCAACAAAAATAAAGTATTGGCCCAGCAAACAAAGGAAACCAAAAATTATTATTTACCAATTAAGAACAAAAGTAACTAAAGCACAAATTGGAAAACAAAACTAAAGCAAGGTACCAACTGGGGAATAAAGCAATGAAAACAAAACTAACAAATATGTTGAGAGGAAAGGAAAGAAAGAAAATAAAGAAAGAATAGATAATGCAAAGTTAAATAAAGGTAGATGAAGATTTATATACATTAAAGATTAACTGCAAGGGGAAAAGAACAGTAGGAAAAGCAAACAAAGAAATAAATGTAGAAAAAATAATAATAGGTTTAAAAAATTAAAAATTAAAATTAAAAAAAGAAAAAGGAAAACTCCACAGAACTGCAAAAGCCCAACATAGAGGCAGAGGTTTATAACAACAATAAAAAATGTGACTGAGGAAAAAGAAAGCTCAAAAGCTTAATTAGATTTCATAGTGCCAATAAAATTGACAACTACAACAGAAGAGAAAAAAAAGGAAAAAGAAAAAAGAAATCCAAAAGAATCTAGAGAACAAGTCAAAACATAAGAATAATAAATGTGAAGTAAGCCAGAAGGAAAAACATAAATACAGTATACTAACGCATATATATGGAATTTAGAAAGATGGTAACAATAACCCGGTGTACGAGACAGCAAAAGAGACACTGATGTATAGAACAGTCTTATGGACTCTGTGGGAGAGGGAGAGGGTGGGAAGATTTGAGAGAATGGCAATGAAACATGTAAAATATCATGTAGGAAACGAGTTGCCAGTCCAGGTTCGATGCATGATGCTGGATGCTTGGGGCTGGTGCACTGGGACGGCCCGGAGGGATGGTATGGGGAGGGAGGAGGGAGGAGGGTTCGGGATGGGGAACACATGTATACCTGTGGCGGATTCATTTTGATATTTGGCAAAACTAATACAATTATGTAAAGTTTAAAAATAAAATAAAATTAGAGAAAAAATAAAAAAAAATGATGACATTAAAAAAAAAAAAAAGAATAATAAATGTTTTTCTTGAGTTGCTGCTGTCAGAGTCCTTTCCCTCCCTGGGAGTCACACTCCACCTCACCTCCCTAGGATGCCCTCCAACTATGTACTGATCTCTGACCTGCTGTGGGGGCAGCTCAGATTCTAATCTGGTCCTACTCCTGTGTGTTCTTGCCTCCAATGTCCACAGCTATCAGAACTAGTGTGTTTGCATTTGTGGGAACTCTCAATGATCGTTTATATATTCCATAGACACAGAGTCTGCCTAGTTGATCGTGTGGATTTAATTCGAAGGTTTTGGGTCTTCTTCTTTAGCCACACTGTCCCTGGGTTTCAGTTGTGGTTTTATTTCCACCTCTGCATGTGGGTCGTCCACTGGGGTTTGCTGTAGCTGCCTTGGAGGACTTGGGTTTGCCCCTGTGAGAGCCAGGTGTGGAGGTGGTGCAGCTGCTTGGGTCGCAGGGGTTCTGGCATCACTAGGTACTCAGGGGAGTTGGTGGCTAGGGCAGCAGGAAATACAGTGCTCTAAAAGGGTATGGCAACCAGTGTTGGCCGATATGCTCCAGTATTCTTGCCTGGAGAACCCACCTCCCTGACAGAGAAGTCTGGCAGGCCACAGTCTACAGGGTCACAAAGAGCTGGACACGACCGAAGCGACCCTGCACTCAGAGACACAAGACTTGTTTTGCCTGTTGCAGCTCTGTCCCAGTGAGAGTTGAGTGTGAAGGTGGTGCAGCTGCTTGGCTTGTGGGGACCCTGGTGGCGTCAAGTGTGCAGGGACACAGATTGCCTCCACAGCAGGAGTTATAGCCCTATCAGAGTCTTTATCAAGCCTCTTGTAGCTGGCGATCAGAAGGCCTCTTTGGCCAGTCTTTCTCTGTAGGTCCGCCCGTTCAGGCACTTAACTTAAGAGGGATCCGTTGCCTGGGGTCCTTTTCTGTTGTTCCATGCATCAGGCACATAGCGGGTGCCCCCTGGTTGGGGTCCTACTCTGTAGATCAGTGTGTCAGGCACTTAAAGGTGGGGTCCTTTTCTGTAGTTTGCATCATTCACTTAAAGGAGCACTCTGGGTGGCATCCTGCTCTGTAGTTCAGTGTGTCAGGCTTTTGATGGGCCAATGTCTCTATTGTTCCACTGCCGATGCTGTCACGTGGGGAGAGAGAGGTGATGGCTCTACTCACTATGCGTGACTCAGCAGTATAGCTGTCCTTCACAGGCATTTCCAACCTCAATCTCCTCCCCCACATCCCCTCGATCTGTCTCTCCACAGTCAACAGCAGCCCTCACCGTGGGATTGCTCCACAATCCCTAATTTCCAGCTCCCAGCCGCTGTGCCTTCTAGGGGGCCCACATCCCTGTCCAGGGTATGTATGGCTGTGGCAAGGACTGTCTGATTCTCATTCCGTTTAGGCTGCCACAGATCAGCTGTTTCACTCTCAGCCTTAAATGTTTCTCCTCTGATTCGGACAATTGCCCCGATGTGGCGCTTGGACCCCTGCTTCAGTTCCCCCACCCGCCGAGGGCAGGTCCAGTCCTACTAACACTCCTGTTTTTTCCTCTACTTCCTTCATCCTGCTTTGGTTCTATATATCATTTTCCTCTGGTCAGGTACTCCTGTCTGCTCTCAGCTGGTGTTCTGGATGCATTTCTGTGTCTGAAGACGTATTCCTCAGGTATCCGTGGAAAGAGATGTACTCCATATCTACCTACTCCTCCGCCATCTTGTTCTCCCCAACTTTCGGGTCTATTTTTAATCACACATGTGTAATTTTTTTGAGAATCTATCATATTATGTAGAGAAGGAAATGGCAACCCACTCCAGTATTCTTGCCTGGGAATTCCATGGACTAAGGACCCTGGTGGGCTACAATCCATGGGGTTGCAAAGAGTCAGACATGACTGAGCAACTAATACTATTATATCATGGGATCTTGGAAAACAACTAACAGAACTGGACTTCCAATAGGTTACATAATAATAGCTAAAATGACAACTGACATCTGTGTATTGCTTTACAGTTGGAATGTGGCTTCCTATGGTAAGATGTTTCTCAAACTTCAGTCATTTTTATAATATTTTGCCATATTTTTGCCATATTTTCATAACTTATGCTCTACTATTTATCAAGCATGTTACTTGACACTAACTTGCCTTTTCTAATGTAAAAAAGTTTATTTAAAAAGTGAACTGGGATGACCCAGAGGGATGGTACGAGGAGGGAGGAGGGAGGGGGGGTTTGGGATGGGGAACACGTGTATACCTGTGGCGGATTCATGTTGATGTATGGCAAAACCAATACAATATTGTAAAGTAATTAACCTCCAATTAAAATAAATAAATTTATATATTTTTAAAAAAGTGAAATTCATGTCACTCCTACAACTAGAAAACCAATATTGCCTGTCATAAGTAGAAAGTAAATAAATGCAATGAAAACAAGACAATGCTCTTTAATTCCTGCTGGATACTGGTGCTGGGTAAAGGTCTTTGAGTCCAAGATATGCTCATTTGTGTAAGGGGTGAAGAAGATCAAAGAGGTTTTCATGTATGAGATAAAATTTAAAGACATCTAAGAACTAAGCTGAGATTGTTTTAGAGAATTATTTAAATTTTGGAAAGCAATATAATGGATCAGAATCTTAATTTGCACAGCAACCTGATTAAGTAACCTGTACAGATATTTTTTTTTAATTTTATTTTATTTTTAAACTTTACATAATTGTATTAGTTTTGCCAAATATCAAAATGAGTCCGCGACAGGTATACATGTGTTCCCCATCCTGAACCCTCCTCCCTCCTCCCTCCCCATACCATCCCTCTGGGTCGTCCCAGTGCTCTAGCCCCAAGCATCCAGTATTGTGCATCAAACCTGGACTGGCATCTCGTTTCATACATGATATTTTACATGTTTCAATGCCATTCTCCCAAATCTTTCCACCCTCTCCTTCTCCCACAGAGTCCATAAGACTGTTCTATACATCAGTGTCTGTTTTGCTGTCTCGTACACAGGGTTATTGTTACCATCTTTCTAAATTCATATATATGCGTTAGTATACTGTATTGGTGTTTTTCCTTCTGGCTTACTTCACTCTGTATAATAGGCTCCAGTTTCATCCACCTCATTAGAACTGATTCAAATGTATTCTTTTTAATGGCTAAGTAATACTCCTAAAGATGAATCCTGTACAGATATTATCCCCAACTTACACATGACAAAATTAGGGCTCAGAGAGGTTAAATGACTTGCTCCTCCATCACACAAGATGGTAAATGACAAAGCTGGGCCTCCAACACAGACCTTCTCATTCCAAACTGTGGCTCTTTCAGTTGCACCCACATCCCTTCTGGAGTAGATCCCTGTGAGGGGAGTCTCAAAGGACTTGGATGGAGCACACATTCCCTCAAGCAGTTCACAATCTAGTCATGGAGATGAGAGATGCCAAGTGTCATATTTAAATGGCATCAAGGGAAAGTAAATAAGCGTGCTTTGAGATAACTGGCTGAGGGAGTAACAATGTAAATGTTTAGCAAGTGAGTTCACAGTCAGTTGGACAACTAGGGAAGGCTTTCTGGAGAAAGTGAGATTAAAACTGCTTGTTAAAGAGTGAATAAGATGAGATGAATTTAAGAAAGGACAGAGGGAAGGCATTTTGAAAAACAACAACACTGTGGTCACAATTACCAAAAATATCGAAGAAAGCTCTGTGCTGGTTCCCTGCAGATAGGGGGAAATGCAGTCGTGACAGGAAGTGCCACAGCTACATTTGAGTCTTATGTGCTGTGAGGTGGGATTAATTACTGTCTTGGACTCTTTAAAAATAAATTATTTCCCCCTTAAAAATATGTATGACTCAGAAAACTGCTTACAGATATTATTCCTAAGAAATTATGTTGGATGTGGGCTAATGCTTATAAAGATGTGCCTCATCCTTACAGGGAAACTGGAAATATCTCTGATGTTTGACAACATGGGACTATGTCACATAAACTCTGACACATTGACTCTAGGGACACAGCATGTTTCAGGCAGGATGTCAACGTTTGCTACTGAAATGTGGTCCCTGGACCAACCCCATCACTTCCACCTGTTGTTTGCTGTTGTTTAGTGGCTCATTCATGTCCGACTCTATAAGACCACCCCATGGACTATGGCCCACCAGGATCCTCTGTCCAAGGATTTCCGAGGCAAGAATACTGGAGGGGTGGCCATTTCCTTCTCCAGAGGATCTTCCCGACCCAGGGATCGAACCTGTATCTCCTGCAGTGCAGGCGGGTTCTTTACTGCTGAGCCACCAGAGATGCCTCTCACTTTCACCTGGAACTTGTTAAAATGCGTTTTCTGATTCAGTAGGTCTGGAGCCGGTCTGAGCTTTTGCATTCTGAATAGTTCTGGGCTTCCCTGGTGGCTCAGTGGTAAAGAATCTGCCTGCAATGCAGGAGACCCGGGTTCGATCCCTGGGTTGGGAAGATACCATGGAGAAGGGTATGGCAACCCACTCCAGTATTCTTGCCTGGAAAATTCCACAGACAGAGGAGCCTGGCAGGCTAGAGTCCATGAGTTTGCAAAGAGTTGGACACGACTGAAGCAGCTAAGCAGCAGCAGTAGCCAGTGATTCACAACACATTTAAATTTGAGAAGCACTGAAGTAGATGATTAAAGGCTTGGGACATTTGCATTAAATGGCGATTAAACAGGCTGATTTTTTAAAGAATTAGTTCTGTATATTAAATGGTAAAATTAAAAAGTACATATAGATTCACACACATGAGTGAAAGAGAGACACAGACTGAAAGAGCAAGATTCTGTGCATGACAGTAAGACAGATAAGAAGGGTAATTACCAAAATATCAGCAGCAGTGGAATTAAAGGAGTTTTAAAATTTCTTCTGTGTTTGCTTATCTGTATTTTCTACTACGAACATGCTTTTTTAAAATGTAAAAGCAATAAAATGATATTTTTAATTCCTTTTCTGTTTTCAAAATTTCTCTGAGTTCTTTCTGGGTAAATAAACATGAACCAACAGGCTGAACTGGAAGACAACCACCCACAGGGATTTAATCAGCGTAACCAGGTGCTGTCAGAAGAGAGAAAGACATAAAATTTTCCACTAGGTGTGAAATAAGTCTGTGTAACCTTCATGTTGTAGTCGCTGGAACTCTTGGGACACACAAAAAAATAAAAAATAAAAGCCAATAAAGCTATAGGAGCATAGACATTTTCAAGACTGCCAACTGGGAAAGTACTTTTAAGATGAAATGGATCAATTTCCCCCAATAACTATTTTCGGTGGCTTTATTCTGAGTTCTGGTTGGGAAGATTCCATCCATGCTAAGTGAAAGTTGAAAGGGGATCCAGCTGCTTTGTCAGAATGATTCTTTGCCTGAATACTCTCTTGAAAAACTCACCTGAAACTTTACTCATTTCTGTCAGTTGTCCCTCATTTTGGTGATCCCTTTATTTCAGCATAGTGTGGTAGGAAAATTATTCAAATCCCAGGTTCACTATTTCCTAGCTGCAGGGATGATTAGGCCACAGAAGTAAAGGCTGGTATATACAATGGACTATTACTCACCCATAAAAAGGAATGAAATTGGGTCATTAGTAGAGACATGGATGGACCTAGAGAGTGTCATACATACAGAGTGAAGTAAGTTAGAAAGAGAAAAACAAAGTAGAATCTAGAAAAATCATACAGATAGTAGATAATCTCATTTGCAAAGCAGAAACAGAGACACAGATGTAGAAAAAAACATATGGACTCCAAGGAGGAAAGGGGTGTGTGGGATGAATTGGGAGATTCGTGAGTGAAAGTCGCTCTGTTGTGTCTGACTATTTGCGAGCCCATGGACTATATAGTCCATAGAATTCTCCAGAACAGAATACTGGAGTGGGTAGCCTTTCCCTTCTCCAGGGGATCTTCCCAACCCAGGAATCAAACCCAGGTCTCCCACACTGCAGGTGGATTCTTTACCACTGAGCTACAAGGGAAGCCTAAGAACACTGAAGTGGGTAGCTTATCCCTTCTCCAGTGGATCTTCCTGACCCAGGAATTGAACCGAGGTCTCCTGCATCGCAGGCAGATTCTTTACCAACTGAGCTATAATGGAAGTCTCTAGGAGATAGGACTGACACATACATACTATTGACACTACGTATAAAATAGATAACTCATGAGAACCTACTGTATAGCTCAGGGAACTCTACTCAGTGCTCTGTGGTGACCTAAATGTGAAGGAAACCCAAAAAGGAGGGGATATACAGATATATACATATAGCTGATTCATTTTGTTGTACAGTAGAAATTAAAATTGTAAAGCAACTATACTCCAATAAAAATTTTTTAATTAATTAAAAAAAACAAAGTTCAAATTCCTTAAACACAAAATGGAGGGAAATAGCATCTTCTTTAATTAAGAGGATGAAATGAAATAAAGGATTTATTAGGGAGCACTAAAGAGTACTTAAAAAGTTGACTGCTGGATTCCTCATTCAACGACTATGTACCCTGTATCCATTATATGCTGGAAACTGCTGCAGGCAGAGAATATAAATGATTTCAGACATGTTGCCTTACCTCACATTGCTTTTAGACTCAAGGGACACAACCAGGCAACACAATTACTGTACAGTGTAAGAAAAGAAGTGTTACAACAGCAAGAAGGGCCCCTATGTTGGGAACAAGTAAGAGGAGCTTACCCAACCACCGGGATGGTGGTAGTGGTGAAGTCTTCCTGGAGGAAGTAACATTTAACTGAGGGCTGATGAACCAGTGGGTCTTAGCAGGGAAAGGCTAGGGAGTTCCAGACAGTGAAGATAGCACATTTAAAGGCTCAAATGTGACAAAGAGCATGCATATTCAGGTGCTCAGCAAATGAAAATGGTTAAGATAGGAATTTGGGGTAGAGCATGGGGGCAGTGGAAAGAAGGGAAGTGACACTGGAGGTGTCAGCAGAGTCCACTCATGAAAGGGCCTTGGAAGCCATGAGAAGGAAGTTTAACTTCCTCTGAAGGGTCAATGGAGTAGTCATCATAGTCAACAAGAGAGAGTCCAAAATGCAGTACTTGAATGTAATCTCAAAAACGACAGAATGATCTCTGTTCATTCCCAAGGCAAACCATTCAGTAGCACAGTAATCCAAGTCTATGCCCCAACCAGTAATGCTGAAGAAGCTGAAGTTGAACGGTTCTATGAATACCTACAAGACCTTTTAGAACTAACACCCCAAAAAAGATGTCCTTTTCATTATACGGAACTGGAATGCAAAAGTAGGGAGTCAATAAACACCTGGAGCAAGAGGCAAATTTGGCCTTGGAGTACAGAATGAAGCAGGGCTAAGGCTAATAGAGTTTTGCCAAGAGAATGTACTGGTCATAGAAAACACCCTCTTCCAACAACACAAGAGAAGACTCTACACATGGACATCACCAGATGGTCAACACCGAAATCAGATTGATTATATTTTTGTGGCCAAAGATGGAGAAGTTCTATACAGTTAGCAAAAACAATACTGGGAGCTGACTGTGACACAGACCATGAACTCCTTATTGCCAAATTCAGACTTAAATTGAAGAAAGTAGGGAAAGTATGACCAAAATCAAATCCCTTATGATTATGCAGTGGAAGTGAGAAATAGATTCAAGGGATTAGATCTGATAGACAGAGTACCTGATGAACTATGGATGGCAGTTTGTGACAATGCACAGGAGGCAGAGATCAAGAACATCCCCCTGGAAAAGAAATGCAAAAAGGCAAAATGGTTGTCTGAGGAGGCCTTACAAATAGCTGTGAATAGAAGAGAAGCGAAAGCAAAGGAGAAAAGGAAAGATATACTCATTTGAATGCAAAGTTCTGAAGAATAGCAAGGAGAGATAAGAAAGCCTTCCTCAGTGATCAATGTAAAGAAGTAGAGGAAGATAATGGAGTGGGAAAGTCTAGAGATCTCTTCAAGAAAATTAGAGATACCAAGGGAACATTTCATGCAAAGATGGGCACAATAAAGGACAAAAGCAGAAGTTATTAAGAGGTGGCAAGAATATACAGAGGAACTATACAAAAATGATCTTCATGACCCAGATAATCATGATGGTGTGATCACCAACCTAGAGCCAGACATCCTGGAATGTGAAGTCAAGTGGGCCTTAGGAAGCATCACTATGAACAAAGCTAGTGGAGGTGATGGAATTCCAGTTGAGCTATTTCAAATCCTGAAAGATGATGCTGTGAAAGTGCTGCACTCAATATGCTAGCAAATTGGAAAAACACAGCAGTGGCCACAGGACTGGAAAAGGTCAGTGTTCATTCCAATCCCAAAGAAAGGCAATGCCAAAGAATGCTCAAACTACGACACAACTGCACTCATCTTACATGCTAGTAAAGTAATGCTCAAAATTCTCCAAGCCAGGCTTCAACAATACATTTACCGTGAACTTCCAAATGTTCAAGCTGGATTTAGGAAAGGCAGAGGAACCAGAGATCAAATTGAGAACATCTGTTGGATCGTCGAAAGAGCAAGAAAGTTCCAGAAAAGTATCTTCTTCTGCTTTATTGACTATGCCAAAACCTTTGACTGTGTGGACCACAACAAACTGTGGAAAATTCTTAAAGAGATGGGAATACCAGACCACCTGACCTGCCTCTTGAGAAATCTGTATGCAGGTCAGGAAGCAACAGTTGCAACTGGACATAGAACAACAAACTGGTTCCAAATAGGGAAAGGAATATGTCCAGGCTGTATATTGTCACCCTGCTTATTTAACTTATATGCAGAGTACATCATGAGAAACGCTGGACTGGATGAAGTACAAGTTGGAATCAAGATTGCCAGGAGAAATATCAATAACCTCAGATATTCAGATGACACCATCCTTATGGCAGAAAGTGAAGAAGAACTAAAGAGCCTCTTGATGAAAGTGAAAGAGGAGAGTGAAAGTTGGCTTAAAGCTCAACTTTCAGAAAAACTAAGATCATGGCATCTGGGTCTATCACTTCATAGCAAATAGATGGGGAAACAACGGAAACAGTGAGAGACTTTATTTTGGGGGGCTCCAAAATCACTGCAGATGGTGATTGCAGCCATGAAATTAAAAGATGCTTACTCTTGGAAGAAAAGCTATGACTAACCTAGATAGCATATCAAAAAGCAGAGACATTACTTTGCCAACAAAGGTCCATCTAGTCAAGGCTATGCTTTTTCCAGTAGTCATGTACAGATACGAGAGTTGGACTACAAAGAAAGCTGAGTGCCAAAGAATTGGTGCTTTTGAAGTATGGTGTTGGAGAAGACTCTTGAGAGTCCCTTGGACTGCAAGGAGATACAACCAGTTCATTCTAAACGAAATCAGTCCTGAATATTCACTGGAAGGATTGATGCTGAAGCTGAAACTCCAATACTTTGGCCACCTGATGCAAAGAACTGACTCACTGGAAAAGACCCTGATGCTGGGAAAGATTGAAGGCGGGAGGAGAAGGGGATGACAGAGGATGAGATGGTTGGATGGCATCACCGACGTGATGGACATGAGTTTGAGTAAACTCTGGGAGTTGGTGATGGACAGGGAGGCCTGGCATGCTGTAGTCCATGTGGTCACAAAGAGTTGGACATGACTGAGCGACTGAACTGAATTGAACTGAAGGGTCAATGAGAATTCCCAGGGTCAAACATGTTCTCTTTGGGGTTTTAGGATGAACTCTGGCCATAGTGTGGAGGAAGGACAGGAGGATTGGAGGTGAGCTACATGGCTGATGCATTAATGCAGGTGAGAGACAATCCTAGTCTAAACTAGGCCAATATCAGTAGAAATAAATGACTGTAAATGGAGTGAGACTGGTGATTAACTGGAATTGAGGGATGATGGAAGAGGCAGTGAAAATGTACTTAATAAATGCTTATTTCTTTCCTGTTCTCGCCACGGAGCTCCATCGGGCACTTCAGCAGCAGTGGAAAAAAGTATTTTCTGGACAGAAAATACCTGGTTCTTCTTAAAAAGTAACTGTTTCAAATGTATACAACAGACTAGCAGTTCTTAAAGTGAAGTCTAGGGATCCTTAAGGGTCCCTGCATTTCTGCTTGGGAGGTCTATGAGGTCAAAATTATTTTCACAATAAGACAGTATTTACCTTTTTTGCTCTCATTCTAGCAAAGCATATTGAGGAGTTTTTTAGAGGTGAAATGTCTGGAATGATGTTATTATGGCTCTGATGGCTAATATTATATGTTCCTGGGCTTTAATTTTTTTAAATCAGTTTTAATTTTGCATATGGTAAATACAGAAAGCTACAACCTGCTCTTGGGGTCCCTAGAAATTTGTAAGAGTATAAAGAGGATCTGAGGCCACAAAATTTAAGAGCCACTGTGATAAGCATTTAAAGAACATTTTTAAAGACATTGACTCCAAAGAGGTCAGCAAATTTATAAATAAGGGTACTTAGTGAGGGGCTACCCTGGTAGCTCAGTGGTAAAAAATCCTCCTGTAATACAGGAGATGTAGGTTCGATCTCTGGGTCAGGAATATCCCCTGGAGGAGGGCACGGCAAACCCACTCCAGTATTCTTGCCTGGAGAATCCCATGGACAGAGGATACAGTCCATGGGGTCGCAAAGAGTCAGACATGACTGACCGACTAACACAAACTCTATTTACTGAAGAGTCTAGTTCTTTATTTTTTATTTTTAAAGTCTTTATTGAATTAGTTACAATAATTGCTTCTGTTCTATGTTTTTTTGGCTGTGAGGCATGTGGCATCTTAGCTCCCAGACCAGGGATCAAACGCACATCTCCTGCATTGGAAGGCAAAGTCTTAACCATTGAACCACCAGGGAAGTCCCTGAGAAGCCAAGTTCTTACCTGAGTTTTGGTGAGCTTTCAAATCAGAGCCTGCATACTGCAAGGATAATGCCTGGACTTTAAAGGTGGCATCTAACTAGGGAGATCAGAGCCCATAACACACAGGGTACTAAGTAGAAATATGAAATCTCTATCTGCAATGCTGAAGATACTCTGTCCTTTAAACTTGTTTTTAAAGTTAGAAAACAAAGTCACTGAGTAATACTCATAGCTTAGAACAAGCTCTCTGGTGTGTGGGCAGAAAAGCAAAATAGAAGCTGCAGTGTGGGCAAGTGGAGAATAACACAGAGAGGAGAAATGATGCAAACCAGATTCTGAACCAGGAGCTCCAAACTCGTTTCCACCCCGACTTGAGGATCCTCTATGTACCGTCCAGAACAGAGATGCAGACGCAGAGAATGGACACGTGAATAGAGGAGGGAGCAAACCGGGAGACTGGGATTGACATATATATGTGACCCCATGTAAGATAGAAAGCTAGTGAGAAGCTGCTGTAAAACACAGGAAGCTTAGCTTGGTGCTCTGTGACAGCCTACAGGGGTAGATAGAGGGCGTGGGGAGATCCAAGACAGAGGGGATATATGGATGCATATGGTTGATTCATTTCATTGTACAGCAGCAGAAACTAATCCAACAATGTAAAGCAACTATGCTGCTGCTGCTGCTGCTAAGTTGCTCCAGTCGTGTCCGACTCTGTGCAACCCCATGGACAGCAGCCCACCAGGCTCCTCTGTCCATGGGATTCTCTAAGCAAGAATACTGGAGTGGGTTGCTAAAAATGAGGCAACTGTGCCAGCTAATCACATGTCAATCTAGCAGTCACCTCCTTGCAACCCAAAAGGTCTGGAGACAATGAAGGGAGCTTTGTTGTGCCCCTGAAGAACACTGGAGAGTCTGCCCTTCCAAGAGGTCACTTAATATCTCAGCATGAAGAGTCTGGGGAAGGTCAGGATAAGAGCAACGCATAAAAGCAGTCTAGGAGACAGAGAGCAGTTAAAGCTTAAGACTTGAAATCAGGATTCCATATGGTTTTCAGGAAGACTGAGAGACCTCTGAGTGCTAATATGAAATCATCTCCCATAAGTAAAGCAGGGGAAAAAAGCCAACTGGAGAACAGAATGTATAATACGGTCTCATTTGTAAAAGAAAAAGGGAGGGAGGCAAGAGTCTATACATTTAAAAAATGCTTGTAAATCATAGACTATTGATGGAAGAATACATCAGAGGTGAAAATAATAGTGTCTCGTGGGAGGGATAATAGGGGACTCGAGCTCTGGGTAGGGGGAAGACTTATTTTTCATTGTGCCTGTTTTGTACTGTTTAAAATTTTTAATCACACAGACATTAAGTAATAAAAAAGGTACAATAAAAAAATTCTGAGTGTAAAAAATAACATTCATGAGTGGGTAAATTTAGGAAGACTAAGAAGTGCTTATGACTGAAATATATGAAATGTCAAAAGAGGTAGATACCTTCTAAGATTATAAAACTGAGGACTGTCCTCGAAGTTTCTGAAAAAGGTTGAAGATGTCATTTTCTTTAAAAACAATAAAACAGAACTCTGTTGAGTAATAAAACATCTTTTCAACTTACCATCCTTAAGAGGTGCTTCAGGAAGGATTTCAATAACTTCATGTATTACTTTGAATCTATTTATTCCTTTCTAAATTGTTGACTTTTTGTCTAAAAGCAATATTCACCTCTAACCCTGCTCAGAGGGGTTTTTTATGATATTCTAAAAACATATTTCATTGTAGAAAATAGTTATTTAAAAGTTAGAATAAAGCTATATACTTAGACTTAACCATTTTACCCCACTTAACCTTGTTGTATAAATATTTTGCTGTTTAATGAAAAAATATGTAAAAAAAAGTTATTTTTAGTGGTTAGGGTTAGTAATTGTAAACTATATCAATTGTAAACTAAATCAACTAGAATTGATTTACTGATTGCTTTATTGTCACTTAGACTGTCAGATTGTTTGACTACAGCAACGTTTTTAGTCCCTGAATACATTCTGCCAACCTGATTTGAAAAGAGGTTGTTAAACTTCCATAGCAGAATTGTGAATATAATTTTAAAGAGATTACTTACACAAAAACATTGATCATAGCTATGCTCAATGAGGCTGCCTAACATCTGCGTTATATACCTGTCACAGCAGCACTGACCCTAAGCCTTATTCTGTCCCTACTCTGAGACCCTTCTGTGTTTAGGTACTTAAGCTGTTAGCCCGATTTCCTTCAATGTATCTCCATTTCCAAAATCAGGCTTCTGCTTCAGATAACCATTTTCTTGGCTCCTACCTGTATCAATGATTTGAAACATCTTCTCAAAAATTTTTCCATATATTTAAAAAAGAAATTATATTTTAACTATATAGTTAAAGTTATCTATCATTTTCCTATATAACCCTATATAGGGTTATAGAGAGAATATGCTGTGTACAATGTGCTACAATTCAGGGTTTTTGTTTTGCTTCTTTAAAATTTCCAAATATTTGAGAAATCAAAGACATAAGTTTTAATGGAATGAAGCATTAGAATGAAGCAGAGTGATGCTATGGGAGTTCCAAACCTGGGCTTTGGCTCCTGTTCTTAATGACCCTTGCCACTGCCACCATGTGAACAATACAAAGTTGTCAGTTAGAAATGTTAGACAAGTAGAGAAGATAATGAGCATCACAGCTGAGGCTGTCTGGGACCAACCACCCCTGGCTAAGTCAGAGCTGACCCATCACATACATGAATGAAGCCAACCCAAACCAGAAGAACAGCCATGCTTAGGCCAGCCCAAATCGCTACCCCAAAGAATTGTAAACCAATGATCTATTTTAAGCTCCTACTAAATATTCAGGTGGTTTTTCAGTGGGGTAAAAATTAACTGATATGGTTATCTGAGGCATGTCAGTTAAGTTTCCTTATCTCTCACAAAAGGAATAAACCGTTCAATTCAAAAGTTCCCTATGTAGTTAACATTCAATTATTTGAAAACAGTATTGCCCAACAGAACAACACTGAAAATGTTCCATGGCTGAGCTGTCCAATTTGGCAGCCATAGCTGCATGTGGCTATTAAGCGCATGTAATGTGGGCTAGAACACCTGAAGAACTGAATTTTTAACTTTATTTCATTTCAATCCATTTAAATTCAGATGGTCACATAACAGTAGTAACTACCATATCAGAGACTCCTATTGTAGAACTTCAGTGAACTGATCTTCCTGATCTTTGGATAGTAAACTCCCAACTGTAAGATCTTCCACCATGGGGCAAGATGGCTGGGGAAAACTCATTCTTCAGGTAAACAAGTAGGTGAAACTCTTTTCTCCCGTAAAACTCTAGAATTAGTTTCCCAGGACATCTGCTAGCAATGCTTGGCTAGCTTTCCGAGGAGAGTCGTGGAATAGAAGCTTAGTAAAGTGGCAAGCAGAGGCAGAGAACAGAGAACAGAGGTCGCAACTGTTCTCCATATGACTTGGCTGTGAGCTATCTTTCAAATTCTTTTCCTGGTAAATATCCCTTGTCACTGTGTACCAGCCACACAAGCCTCCTAGTTTTTCCTCAAATGTCCCAGGCAAGTTTCCATCTCTCAGCCTGCTGTTATTAACTTCCTTCTTGGCCTGAAATATTCTTTCCCTTAATGGAGGTTTCACCTCAGTGATATTAACATTTAGGGGTCCCCTTTGTTACAGGGGGCTGTTTTGTGCATGGCAGGATGTTTAGCAGCATCTCTGGCCTCTGCCTGCTAGATGCCAGTAGCACCTCCCCACCCCCCAGACCAGACTGTGACCATCAATAGCATCTTCAGACACCAAATATCCCTTGAGAGGCAAAATCACCCCTGGTTAGGAATCACTGCCCTAGATATCGGCATGATTCACTCCCTCACTTAATTTAGGTCTGTACTCAAATGCCACCTCTAGGGAAACTTTCTCAAAATCCAAGCTAAAACAGAAAGCCCATCTTCCTCTGTCCCCTTTCCCAGTTTTATTTTTCCACACAGTACTTATCATCAGCTAATATTATAGCAGACAGTTCTGTGCTTATTGCCCATCTTCACTGTTTTGTTCCCTGCTATAGTTCTAACACCTGGAACTTAAACAGTTGGTACACACTTTACAAATATTTGTTGAATGAAGGATGGAAGGAAGAAATTACCCAGTGGAAAGATGGAAGGACACATGTCACCAACAGAAAAGCCTTCAATTCTATTTTGCTGTTAAAATCTGTGTTGCTTTGTTATGGACAGCAATGATGAGTTTTCAGGGAATTTCCTAATGGTATACTTTAACTCAGGTTCACTATAAGGATGTTTTGAATGCAGAAATAAAATATTTTAAATTTGTCAGCTACATTTATGAATAGAATGTTACTTTTGAGACCTAAAATTACAGTCATTTTGAAGCAGCCAAAACCTAGTTCTCACCCATTATAAACACTAATATCTGGGGCTTCCCTGGTGGTCCAGTGGTTAAGACTCCACACTTCCACTGCATGGGGTATAGGTTCGATCCCTGGTTGGGGAACTAAGATCCCACATGCTACATGGCATAGACAAAAAAAAAAAAAAAAAAATTTTTAAAAATCAGTATCTGCTTGCCAGTGAGTAAAATGCATTTTCACAATTAGAAAAGTGCCTGATTAAAGACTTGCATATGTCCTTTACATTTATTGGCTGAAAACATGTTTCTAAGAGGCTTTTATTAGCATTACTGGGTAGACCTATCAGTTCAATGGGCATTACCATGATTCCAGCTCTAATAAGTTTATTCATGTAAAGAAGTCCTTACTTAATTGTAAGACTGAATGTTTTTTCTTTTTTCATGAAAATTTGTAATATTTTTTTTCTGAATTCCTTAAGACATATTAGATTGACTTCTATGAGGCTGACTTCCTTCTGGACAGTATTTTGGGAGAAATTATAAGTGGCAAGAAAATTACACATTTTGGACAAGGAGGTAAAGCTATCTGATGTCGCTGGTAGATCCTTTTGAATGGTCAGAATATTTTCATAAAATCTGAATCCAGCCAGCCACTAAGTGAAGTTCCATAACACCTCAGCTCTCAAGAATCTCCAGGGAATCACTTCTGAATACATTAAATAGAACTTTTCAAAATTAATTCTACTTTCACATTTTCCAAGTTTTCACTGATTAATGTCCTTCTAAAACAAACAACACTTCGCTCTAAAAGGACTTCTGTTCATAAGAATCACCTTAGGTCACTAAATACATACACACACACACAAAGTTACAAGTAGTTGTTAATAATAGATTATCTGTAACTCTGAGTGTGTGTGTGTGTACGTATTTTAGTGACCTAAAGAGTTAGTTGCTCAGTTGTGTCTGACTTTTTGCAACCCCATGGACTGTTAGCCTGCCCAGGCCCCTGTGTCCATGGGATTATCCAGGTAAGAATATTGGAGTGGGTAGCCATTTCCTTCTTCAAAGGATTTTTCCAACCCAGGGATCAAACCTGGGTCTCCGGCATTACAGGCAGATTCTTTACCATCTGAGCCACCAGGGAAGCTCCTTAGTGACCCAAGGTCATCCTTATTAACAGAAGTCCTTTTCTGAGCTGTGCAGAAGCACACGGAAGGGTAAGAGCACATCCCGTGTTTTCAGGCTGAGGCTCCCAAGAGTTGCCTGGAACTTACTTTCTCTCACAGGTAAAGTGCAGCATGTGTTGAAACATGATGGCACTATCATGAGGCTACCTTTTATAAAACTGATGGCTAAGTATCCTTTCCATCCTGGGGTTACCTAGATTTAAAAAAAATCATCATCTTCTTTACTCTTTTTCTACAGTCTATCAACTCCCGGGAAATTTCCAAACCTTGTTTGTGATCGCTAGTCAGCCCTCTTGGCCACTCACATCACTCATCTATTTTCCTTTCACTAGTTGTATGGAGGAGAAGGATTCTTCATTATTTAGTCTAAGAATTTATGTGAGAATGGGCAGGGAAAACCTACACCTAAGGCATCTCATCCTCTTCTAACTCCATCATCTCCTTCTTTATCATCACCTTCCCCACCACAATCGTCATCAGGAAATGACCACTTTCAGAGGCTTAATACCAGATTACATTTCTCTGAAAGCATTCCTCTAGAAACATATAAAATTCATTTAAAAAAAAACTTGTATTATTTTTATTAATGTCTAAGTAAGGCAATGGCACCCCACTCCAGTATTCTTGCCTGGAAAATCCCATGGACGGAGGAGCCTGGTAGGCTGCAGTCCATGGGGTCGCTAAGAGTTGGACACGACTGAGCGACTTCACTTTCACTTTCATGCATTGGAGAAGGAAATGGCAATCCATTCCAGTGTTCTTGCCTGGAGAATCCCAGGGATGGGGGAGCCTGGTGGGCTGCCGTCTATGGGGTCGCACAGAGTCGGACACGACTGAAGTGACTTAGCAATCTGCATTTTTGATACCTTCAGGAAGCCTCATGACTGTAAACATTCACCATTTACTTCTCCTTTCCCCTAAATTATTTTAGGGGCTTCCCAGGTAGTGCTGGTGGTAAAGAACCCGTCTGCAATGCCAAGAGACATAAGAGAAGCACATTGTGTCTCTGGGTCAGGAAGATCTCCTGGAGGAGAGCATGGCAACCACGCTAATATTCTTACCTGGAGAATCCCACGGACAGAGGAGTCTGGTGGGCTACAGTCCACAGGGTCACAAAGAGTGGGACACAAATGAAGTGACTTAGCATGCATGCAAATTATTTTAGACATTTTGGTTTTTGTTTATTAATAACAAGTAAGTAAATATCCATTCTTGGAGATGTTACTTAATGGAAACCATATGTCCAAGGTCATAAGTAAGCACCATTTACTGCAAAACAGGTTAATAATACAGTGCAGATATTGTTGCTGTAGTCCTATGCAAACAAGAGCCAACTATTTTTGTGGCAGTTCTCTGAACTCACCAAAATGCATTTTAATGAACAATATCTTTGGATGTTTCTATAGTATTGGTAGGACATATCAAATTGTTGTATTTTCTTTCGTAGTAACATTTTACTTTCTGAATAATATCCCAGTTGATACATTGGCAGGTAGAAAGATGACGGAAGATAGCAACGCAGCCTCTTCACAATTGCCTAGCTGGAGAATAGCGGAAGCACCCTCAAGTAAGACTCGGATTTGAAATCATCTTTCCCTGACGGTACTAAAAAAATGATGGAGCCTCTTGGGAAGTATTGTTCATCCATCTGTGCATTAGTTTGTCCTCTGGAATCAACACCAAGACTCCTCTGAAATTTCTGTGGTGAGAATTTTTTTTTCTAAAAGTTAAAGGTTTTATTTTTCAGTCTCCCAGACTAGCTCCTGCTGGCAGAGTCCACTTGCCCTCATTGTGTTTAAAATGAGGCACAGTCGGGGGAAGCTGGCAAATTTGACAAAAGGACACTTAAATGCTACCCAGAGGGTGGGGGTCTATTTACAAAGATGTTCCCTGAAAAGAATCAGTAACAGACAAGTTTTATACAGCTGCTTTACATGACGGCTGTTTGTAAAAGTTAAAACCATGCCTTGGTCAACTCTAAGAACCTGTCCTTTTCCTAATTTGCTCTTTGAAATTTATCTGTTCACATTGTTTTGAGTTGCAGGTCATTGAGGGGGTGGGGAGGAGGGAAAGACATTCTTTCATCAAGTGAAAGTGTTAGTCACTCAGTTGTGTCTGACTGACTGCGACTCCATGGACTGTAGCCCACCAGGCTCCTCTGTCCATGGAATTCTCCAGGCAAGAATATGGGAGTGGGTTGCCTTTTCCTTCTCCAGAGTATCTTTCCCATCCAGGGATCGAACCCAGGTCTCCTGCATTGTAGACAGTCTTTACCATCTGAGCCACTAAGGATGTCCTAGAAATACTGAAATAAATACCCCCATTCAGTTGAGCACAGTGGCATGTACAATACTTCAACAGAATGAACAATACACTTACAAAAGCAGAAGGCTTATGAAGAGCATCTCTTTTTAAACAAGTTATAAAACACTTGAATAACCTAAGTATCAGGTCAGGTTTCCTAGGCTTGCTCAAGTCACTCCCAGATTCCATGCTCCCTTGCCTTTTCCAGTCCACACTGCAGAACATCACCTATAACACATTCACCCATAAACCAATGGCACATGTTTACAATTCTCTGTAGCCAAAGACTGTGAGATGACAGTGAGGACAGTTCATTCATTATTGCATTCAGAATACATAGCATGAACTTATTAACCCTAAATGCCAGGCAATGTGTGGGCCCCTGGCCTCACGGCCACTAGCCATCATTGCACTGTATGTCCGAAGGTCTTTGGCAAATTTTGTATGCAGTAACACCCCTCTGTGATCCCTGGGGTGATCTGATTTATCTTTATATTAAATGCAACCCTCCACATCACAGCCATGTTACTCCAGGGATGATGTCTGATATCAACTTTTAGACCAACCACATTTTGAGAGATGGCTGAGATCTATAATAATTTTTTGATAAATTCCTTTGCTGGCCTCCTCTATTTGGTCCTTTCTTTCTCACAGACTCTTAGTGTTTATATCTCATAGTCATCATGCCCTCTCTTGTCTACACAACTTCTTTTCTTGCTGTGGGCTTATCATATATGGACTCTACTACATTGAGGGAGGTTCCTTTTCTATGCCCATCTTTTGGAGTTTTAATCATAAATGGGTGGTGAAGTTTGTCAAAACCTTTTTCTGCATCTATTGAGATTATCATATGGTTTTTATTTTATTTATTAAATTAAATATTTTAATTTATTAATATGGTGTATCACACTGATTAATTTGCATATATTGGAAGAATCCTTGCATTCTTGGAATAAACCCAACTTGACCAGGATGTATGAGTTATTTAATGTGTTATTGATTTCTGTTTGCTAGAATTTTGTTGAGGATTTTTACATCTATGTTCATCAGTGATACTGGCCCATAATTTCCTTTTTTTGTGTGTTGTCTTTGTCTGATTTTGGTATCAGGGTGATGGTGGCCTCATACAATGAGTTTGGAAGTGTTCCTTCCCCTGCAATTTTTTGAAAGGGTTTTAGAAGGATAGGCATTAGCTCTTCTCTAAATGTTTGACAGAATTTACCTGTGAAGCCATATGGTCCTGGGCTTCACACAATCTTTTTTCTTTCCCTATCCTGTTGTGTGTCAAATATTCTCTGATTCAATTATATTTTTCTTTTGCTTCAGTCATGTCTTCAATGCTTCTGTGTTTCTGGGCTCAGTCTGGTCAGATAGTCAATGGTACTACTATAATCTCTAGGTTTCCACGACTTCCTCGTTACTACCGTTAGTTTTGTCTGCACCAAGTCTGGACAAAGAATTCCTTAAAATACACATTCATCTGTCCCCAACACTGTTCCCCCTTCCACTTCAAAACTGGTTTGTGGCTATTGCAGAGGTGTGAAGTTGTTCACACTCTGATATCTGAATTCTGGATAATGGATGGTTAACAGAAGTTGACCTAGCCAGAGACAGTGAGAGCTTTTCCCGAGACACTGGGCATACTCACATCATTTGATTAAATGTAGAGGCTGAATCAGAAGGTAAGAGCTAATGAATAGTACCTGGAAAACAGGCCAGAGGGCTATAGTGTTGCTGTTTATTTCTCTGCAACCTTGGACAGATTGTGCTGACTCACTGAGTCTCAAGTTTCCAGAAAAGAAATGGGAATGTTTGATCAGAAAAAGACCTATATCAAGGTTCTATGGGAGAGAGATGCCTTATAAGCAGCCCAGCACATTCCAGTTTATTTGAAAGTGGTGACAGAATAAAATGGTTAGGTCAATTTAATGCTCTGACTAACCAAGAATTGTCATATGCACCATACATGGACTTCTAATTTTCAAAGAATTGGTTAAATGAGTTTATCAATAAAAAGATACTGACATATATGACAAAACCATCACAATATTGTAATTGTCCTCCAATTAAAATAAATAAATAAAATTTTAAATGCTTCCCCCAGAAGTCTATTTGATTTTTAAAGAACTCTAGAAAAAAATGGAATTCTATACAAAATCATCTAAATTTGAAAGTTAAATTGATGAACAATAAAGTTACATAATGCCTTCTCACCTAATCCAGGCTCAATGTATTGCTTGAGGTTCTGAATTTTTTTTAACCTGGATCTTAAATTGTTTTTTTAGATGCTCTGTACAGCTTCTCTGCTCTTTCTCTGACTAAAATCATCTGAAGCCTCTTATAGTAATTATACAGGAGTAGGAGTTTCCATAAAATGGTTGAACGATTCATTTTTCAATGACTCAATTACATGAAAATTTCACTGAAAATTTAGGGAAAAAAAAAAAACACATGTGTGTATTAAGATCTAATAAGACTGGGATAGATGAAGACAGTGATGACAATTCAATGAGTTCATACTGGTCCAGTATACCTGTGTTCCTTAGACTGGCACCATAGCCCTTACTGACTGCCAGCCTTAGGGTTACTGTGTCAGAGTCACTGAATGCCTCGGACTGGACATCATGCACGTTCAATTACTTGGATCAATAGTTCCCACTGAGGGAATGGCTTTCTATTAGCTCATTAAAAGATGACCCATTTTTGCTCTCTTCAACTTCTGGAATTTTAAAGTGTGGTATCAACTTATTTCCCTTATGACTCGCTGAAATTTTTTAGAGCTGGTCTGAGGAAAGTGGGACACATTTCCCTTGACACCATTTCAAGCTGTATGAGAGAGAGAAACCTGTCTGCAATAAACTGTCAAATGGAATAATGACAGAGTGCAATCAAGTCATCTGCAAAGTCTCACCAGCTCTCTTCCACTTCCACTTCACATAATATCCAAAATGCCAAGGTTCCTGGTGAATATTTCTTCTGGGCATGTACTGCTAAGGCTTCACTGTTTGACATTTTCAGAGGCACAATGTGCAATTCTGGTGCTCACAGGACACTCTTGGTTACTGGCATCAAATTTTGGGTCAGGAGAGTTGTCCACAGGGGACCTACTGCAACACTCTCATAACCAAATTAGTGGGAGAGGAAGTGTGGCTAATGTCTTAACACCTCGTATATTATTTACAACCCAGTACTAATTTCTTTAGCAGTCTTATCTGTGTCACATCTGACCTAGACTACTGTGCCTCACTTTTTTGTTTCATCCGAGTTCTTCACAAAGCTCTCAGGTGATGCTCAATGCTCTCAAGATGTCTTTATATCTTAGTTCCTACCCCTTTTTTGTGCAAGGTAAGTGCTTAGGCTGAGAAGTGAGATGAATCAGAGTATTTGAGGAATTGTGTCCAAAATCTTCACTAATGGCAGAACAGAAAGGGTGCAGAAAGTGAGAGGCAGAGCAGAGAAAGATAGGAACCAGCCTGGGTTGAATTTAAGGGTTTATGGAAATTTTCATTGTCAATTAAGATCAAATCTTGAGTACTTAGAACACCAACAAATTCACTGATTAAGTAAAATGGACCTCAATCCTAAACGAACTTTATATAACCACCTCGATGACACAGAATATTTTGTCTTATGTTATTATCCACCTTTCTGGATTATTCTCTCTTTGGGTCTCCATTACTGCATAGAATAGAGTTGATTATACCTATAAGCCATGTTTAGCAATACATATATAAAGTATTAATAAGTGCAACATTATGTGACTTTAAGCAAGTCACATCATCTTTCACAGTTTTAATCTTTGAGACAACTCTAAATTCCCTCCAAATTCTTTTGTAGCTCGATGATACAGTTCACACAGTCAAATTTCCATAGGGTCCAAGGAGGTAACACAAATGGATGAAGGAGGCTAGAGATAAACCTGTAGGTGCTATGCTACTAGTCTCATGACCAATCAATACAAGCAATTCCTGCCTTGTTATACTGTATTTTTAAAAACTCTGTGTGTGCCAAACAAGGCCGAATGAGGCTGATTTGGGGACATTCGTTTGACACTGAGAATCTATAATAATTTACCAGCTACTGCAACGATGGAATGCAAAAGACCCTTTTGAAGATGAAAGTGCCCACCTGAGACAGCCTTGTCAGAAAATGAAAGGGTGCAATTTCACTGTGAACACATGGATTATGAGCCTTCAAACTGTTAACTGGTTCCTAAGAATTAGGCCTGGCGTGCTGCAGTCCATGTGGTCGCAAAGAGTGAGACACGACTGAGCAACTGAACTGAAGTAAAGAATTAAACTACAGAACCACAAGAAACCTGCAGCTGTCCATGGTGCTTAAGAATTCTCCATAAAGCTGGAGCCTCTTCTCAAGAGTCTGTGGTATGGGGATACTCTATACTGAATATGTTGTGTGTTTAAAAAAAAAAAAAAATCAACTTGGTGTAGCCCAAGAGAATCTGATTATTCTTGACTCAACTCAGCAATATGAGTTTAAACAGAAACTCATGTCCTCAATTTCCTCTCTGTAGTTCTGAAACAATTGGTGTGTGGAAGGTGGTTGGTGTGTGTGTGTCTGTGTGTGGGTTATACCGCTGAAAGCTTCTGCCAGCATCATATAGTCCCCTGATGTTAATAATATCCTAACTTGATTCACTAAGTTTCCAGAGTACAGTGCTTGATATAAGTCACTGTTTAGGTACCAGAAATTCTGTTCCGGAGTGTGCAGTTCTGTGTTATAGGAATTACTATTTCTGATCCTTCTCTCTACACGTTTCACTCCTTGTCACTATTCCCTGTGATAAATTTAAGAAAAATTACTGTTGTCTCAAAGTGGTGGAAATTTAAAATTCTATATAACACACTAAAAAAGAAAAAAGAAAACAAACAAAAATGGAAGTTGAAAACAGCATCTAATCCAGAGAATTTTCCACTCTGAAAATACCACTATTAAAATACAATTCACAAAATCAAAACATCAATTCTGTATGTTCATAAAACCAAGGGCAAATGGTATCAGCTGGATTTCAGTTACAGATACCCTTTTCCATTATAAATTATATGTTCTGAAATGTTGATCCTACGTTTATACTAGCTAAAGTTTTTGTGCATATCTGGAATTTTTTTTAAGTTTTAGGGTTAGTAATCTGCCTTGGAGTAACAACAGTAAAAGAAGAAAAACATGGAGACAAAAATATGTGTTCCAATAAAATAACCAAACATTTAAATCTCTCCCTTCTTTCACAATAAAGGCTTAAGAAGCTTTAATCATCAAATGATAAATATGATGGAATCAGGGAAGTTATTAAAGAATTTAAATAATAAATGGAAAGAATATTAACACCATTAAAATAGGAGGCTCTTTAAAATGTCATTTAGTCCCCGTCATTTCAGATACTTCTGCATCTTCCTCATTCTTATGTCTTCCTAATGAAACAACTCCACAGTACTTCTAAATAAATCATCCTAACACCTAACAGCCTTCATTTTCATCCAAAGATGGAAGATTATTTCTTCCTATCTAAACTTAATATTTTCCATTTAAAGCTTATTTCCTTTTTAAAAAGTCTCTCTGTCTGCATATTCATGGAGAAAATATTGGTCATTATTCCTCATATGACTGAAAAGTCACTAAATTAGTGAGGCTTGTGGACCTCATTTCTTCAACCTTAGTTCATGTACCTTTTACTTTCCATTCTTTCCATTTTCTAATATAAGGTTATTTTCCATGATACTTTTCTTTCTAATTCCTCACATCCCATTGGATGTACAATCCCTCCTAAGAGGAGAAAGCATTTCAGACACTACATGTCAACTGCCATTATAGCTTTTTTTTTTTTTATAGTAGGAGATGAGTGCAAATAGATTTATTTAGACTAAAAAAACTGGATTATGAAATCTTAGAGTAGATGAAAATAGATAATATTTTCAAGAGTGTTCCCTAGGAAAGCTTAGGAGATTAGGAATTCTATTGAAACATAGAAAGTATGTGTCTTCATAGGAGTTAATTGGGCTGAGCTGAAAATGACATTTTGGTATCACTTCAAAATAAAAAAATATTATGACGTACAGTAACATGAATACAAGTTGTGCCTCCTCCGGCACTCTTATATCTTCAACAGGAAAGCCATGAATAGTTGATTAATATTCACTTTGTAGTTCTTATGAATAGCTAAAACACATGTGACAAGTCAAGACTGTCTTTAAAGGAATCATGCAAAGTTTCATCAGAAAGAACCAGTTAACATTACCAGATGTCCATTAGGTAGAGGGATATGAATTAAGCTCTCCGGGAAATTACATCTGGAGAAGGCAATGGCACCCCACTCCAGTACTCTTGCCCGGAAAATCCCATGGGCGGAGAAGCCTGGTAGGCTGCAGTCCATGGGGTCGCTAAGAGTCGGATACGACTGAGCGACTTCACTTTCACTTTTCACTTTCATGCATTGGAGAAGGAAACGGCAACCCACTCCAGTGTTCTTGCCTGGAGAATCCCAGGGACGGGGGAGCCTGATGGGCTGCCGTCTATGGGGTCACACAGAGTCGGACACGACTGAAGTGACTTAATCAAGCAGCAGCAGCAGCATCATATTCATGCATGTGAGAGCTGGACCATAAAGAAAGCTGAACGCCAAAGAATTGATGCTTTCGAGTTGTGGTGCTGGAGAAGACTCTTGAGAGTCCCCTGGATTGCAAGGAGGTCAAAGCATCAATCCTAAAGGAAATCAATCCTGAATATTCATTAGAAGGACTGATACTGAAGGTGAAGTTCCAATAATTTGGCCACCTGATATGAAGAGCCAACTCATTAGACAGACCCTGATGCTGGGAAAGAATGAAGGCAGGAGGAGAAGGGAAGGACAGAGGACAAGATGGTTGGATGGCATCACTGACTCAATGGACATAAGTTTGAGCAAGCTCTGGGAGATGGTGATGGACAGGGAAGCCTGGCATGCTGCAGTCCATGATTCAGACATGACTGAGTGACTGAACAACAGAACATATTCAATCCTTATGTTTGAGGTACTAACTCAACTTGAAGAGCTGAGGCTACAAAATGCAAGTGGAAGAATCACACAAACAAAATGATAAAGAAGACTTCCAAACAACTTTAACATGTATTACTGACTCTGAATGCGAAGGGCAGAGGGAGGGGGAAATGTCAAAGAGTTTCTCGAGTATTTGGAGGTGCAAGAATGAGGTGAAGCCAGTACGGGAAGATAGGTTTTGAGGGACGCTGTTAAAGGCTATTTTCTTGTCCTAATAGAATCTGGAAGGTCACCTCTGAAAGTAATGAAATCCTCTCTGCACTGCAATAAGATTGTTCAATTTTTAATTCAAGGAAAATCCCAAAGCAAATGGCACTTAAAATACTGAGGCTTGGGGGAGGCAGTGATAAAATTATCATCAAAATTTAAAGACCTGTCAATCTAAGCAGTACACTCGGATCCATTTTTAAATAAATTATATTGTTTTTAAATGGCAGATGCCACTTTTATCATGTACATTCCTGCAATCGAATTCACCAGAAATCTCCAAGTAATTTCAAGAGAATTTCTGTTAATAATTAATAATAGAAGTCCCCAGAGTCCAAGTGAGAACAAACTACTGAAGCAAAGTTTACAATTCAAAACGCCTTCTATACACCATACTTTAGAACAGAAATGAACATAGAGAGTTTAATTCAACAAATGTTTCTTGAGAATTTATCAAGCACTGGGTCCTGTACAAGGTATGTCTTTGATAATGTGTGTATTTTGCCATCTTGAGTATTTGCAACTCATAAATTTACACGGGTTGAATGCATTGAATTATTTAGATGTGTGACCTATGAAGTAATCTAACTTATGGTATAATATGATTTGTAGGACATCTGTAGTAAGGTTAACGTCCAAACACAACTTCTGCCGTAGTCTTCTAATTTAATTTGCTCTGCAGTGATATTGATATAACACAATTATTGTACCTAGTGGAGAATGACAATTCATTTGAAGAAGAATTTAAGAGCATGTTTTCCTAGAAGATTTCTCTTTTGGAAACTCAGAGCCAGGAAGTTTGGTGAACACAGAATCATGATCAATCTCATATACTTGGTTAAATGCATAGCTGACTTGCTCAATCAGACTTAACGAGGGATGCTATAACAAAGCGAATGCCATTCTAAGACAGCAGTCTGTGATAACATCTGTTTTTTTCAAACTTGACACAATTTAAGCAGATCATTTCCTCGGAGAAAGGTGACATCTTCAAAGTTAAAACTACATCGAAGACTGAACAAATATTTGAGAGATAAGTGTGTACAATTTTGATCTGTAAAAGATGAGTTGTGGACAGAATAAAATGTTTAAATAACCTGACATGCCCTGAGGTCCTGCCAAAAAGTAACATTTCTAACACAAAGTCTGTTATAGTGCTTCCCTTTCAGTAAAGCAGTGCCAAGTGGCTTTGTTTTGTGGCATTTGTAAGTGGAAAACAGCGAGTTTATGCCCATTCCAATTACCTCTAGCTGCTCTAATTCCTAAAGAGCCACATGATTAAGTTCAGAAAGAATTCAGTCTTTAAGTTTAAAAAAAGTAGTACAAATAACTTAAATTTCCCCAATTTTAATTAATGCACACATTATAATTTTGGCATAGTTAGCAACTTAAACATCTTTGAAACCAGTAAGGAATATTTCAAATACAAATATCAAACTGCAAAGGACACCATTATAGGTAAGCCAATAAGCAAGCCACAGATTAAATCTCAAATCCAACACAAACTTCAGGAGTTACTAAATCTCACCTCTTCCTCGTACGTGCTCCTTACCCTTGGTCCCAACTCTTGCAGTTCTTGTCTGCATCATTCAAAACCTCTGTCCTGTACTGTAGCTATATTTATCCACTGTGGTACATGCCAATGGTATGATTTTGTCCTACAGAGGGCATTGGCAATGTATAGAGACATATATGGTTGCCCCAACTGGGGGTTAGGGAGGGACCGCTGGCATTCAATGGGCAGAGGTCAGGGATGCTGCTAAACATCCTAGAGTGCCCAGCATTGTGAAGTGAAGTGAAAGAAAAGTAAAAGTTTTAGTTGCTCAGACATGTCTGACTCTTCATGACCCCATGGACTGTAGTCCGCCAAGCTCCTCCATTCATGGAATTCTCCAGAAAAGAATACTGGAGTGGGTAACCATTCCCTTTTCCAGGGGATCTTTCTAACTCAGGGATTGAACCCAGGTCTCCTGCATTGCAGGCAGATTTTTTTTTTTCCTGTCTGAGCTACCAGGGAAGCCCAATTCTAGCATAGTACTCCACAACAAACAAGTATCCAGCCCAAAATGTTAATAATGCCCAGGATGAGAAATCTTGCATGTTGTACATCTAATCAATGTTTAATTTCATATTGCACATTGTAATTACATACAACTCAGTTGTTTCTTTAGTAGCTAAACGAAGTAATGTCAGTCTAAACATACTTCCTTTGGAATAAGCAAACAGTTGAGGTAAAAGAATTTGGCTCAAATTTTATTTTTGCTGTTTTGGCTTAGGATGCAAAGCATACAAACTTTGTTGAATGTTTTTGATAAAAGCTATCAGATTTAGAGGTAATCTGTCTACAAAATAAACTGTTTTTCCAGGACTTCATTTACACGTAACCACAGCATTTTGTATGCACATTTATTTTTGCCATTTTAAAAGAAATATACACAAGAATATGATGAGATGGTTGTGTGAATAAAGGTCACAACGTTAAAAACACATATGGAAGTGGCCACTGTTACTGTGGCCTTGCAGGGCTGAGAGTTTGGGGGGACATCTGACACGTACTTCTCCACATTCCTAGAGATGCAGAACTGAGTGGATGTGGGCCACAGATCAACATGAGACTCAGGGTATCTTAGGGAAGTTTTCCCCTTACTCTCAGGATACACAACAGCTACTCATATTCCCTTCTGGGGTAGAGGTATGTCAGGTTTAAAAGAAAAGTTCAATTCTTGCTATATCCTGGCCCTTCTATACTCAGGGTGGGTGTGTGTGTGAGTGTGTGTGTGTTTGTCACTCAGTCGGGTCCGATTCTTTGTCACCCTGTGGGCTGTAGCTCTCCAGGCACTTCTGTCCATGGAATTCTCAAGGCAAGAATACTGGAGTAGAGTGCCATTCCTTTCTCCAAGGGATCTTCCCAACCTAGGGATTGAAACCGGGTCTGCTGCACTGTAAGCAGATTCTTTACCAAGTGAGCTACCAAGGAAGCCCTTTTATATTCAGACCTATGTGGTATTGGGGGTGAGGGGTGGGGGGGAATTCCTTATTCTCCCTAGTCTATGGGGTTCTGCTTAACAAGGATTATTTACAAACACTGTGATCTCTTGATTCTTGAAGCAAACTCAGCACTAGGGAGGCCACATCTTCATCGGAAAAGGAGGCAGAGTCAAGTCCTTTGTAGCCCTAATCAAGATTTCTTTGTCAGCTTTAAAGCACCTCAAAAACCAAGTTTCACCTCTTGGCAAGACCTTTCACTGTGGGGACAAGGATTTCACATTAAACATGGGGTGGGATTACACTTCCTCTCAACAGGCCGTCTCCTTGCTGCAATAACAATATTCTAATTATTTGGAAGAGAATATAGAATTCAGGAATATCTTATATCCAGCTAAAAAGAAGGCAAAATCTGGTTCTATCAACAACAGTACTATCTTCCTTTGTGTATTAGTGTGACTCTACATAACTCTTGAGTGTATCGCTTTGGCTTATTCATTTTATTTTGTTTCAGTATGAAAGCAAGCAAAGTTGCCGTGTGTTTTATTGCTTCCAAGCAGCAACCAGAAGGTACAGCACTCCCTCTAAAACAGGAGAAGGAGTGCAAGAAAAGGCTGCGCTGGAGCCTGGAAACCTAGGTGACCTTCTCTAAACTGAACAGAGTGTGAAATGTGATTTTGCTCTCTTTAGAATGATTATCGAATTCCTGTTGGCTAATAAGACCATTTGGCGTTAAATATCCTCTAGTTTGTCATGCAGATGACTCACTTAAAATTGTTACAAGATCGTGTTATTCACATATGGTTAACTTAGTTCACTTCATCTGCTGTTTACCAACTGTTCTATAGAATATTTTTGCATCCTGTAGAATTGATCTGTTTACCTCAAGGCAAATTCAACTGGATCTATAGAGCCTTTTTTTTTTTTCTTTCAAACCAAGGAAAGTTTTCCAGTTAACTTTGAAGTTATAACGAATGCTCTGGGTATATTTTGTTTTTTTTTTTTCTTCATGTCAGAAAGGTCGTATTTTATTTATTGCTTCGTAGTACACAGCAGGTCATCAACTGGCTGGGCGCCTTGGTGAAGTCAGTCCCAGATTTATGAATTGTACCTATTTCATTTAGGCACTGAAATAATTTAGGGTGAAACTTCTTCACCATTAAAGAAGCAAAGATTCTGTCACTTTAATTATAGGGAAAGTAAAAACAGCAATTCTGTATCAGCAGGCTTAACTACTCTTGGGTTCTTCTTATCAAGTAAATCTGTTGAGATTTTATGCTATAGAGTCCTAGGTTAAGTTGGCATGAATACTAGACATTTTTATGGAGGCAGAATCAAACAAGAGCGGGATCTTTATACAGTGACATTTTTGTCATCACCTCAGGAAACTAAAACAGAATGTTTCTGATACAACCCAGATTTTGAAAAGTGGCCTTTAAATAACTTGCAAGCTTAGCTCATAATCAGCATTTATTTTGTGCATTAGAATTTGACTTCAGTTCCCCTACCTTCTTCCCTAATTTAGTTTTCACTATAGACTTTGCACCCTCCCTGACACTGTATCATTTATTACAGTAGTCTTACTGTCTGTATTGTCTGTCTCCTCTACAAGAAGGTAAGCTCCAAGAGGGCAGGAATTTGGACCAGTTTTGTTCCCGGCAAGAGCCTAAGCGCTTAGAAAAATGGCTACCATGTAGTAAACACTCGTACCATATGTTGGATGAATGAATACTACATCTTTCACTCTTCCTCCAATGATTTTTTTTTCTTCCAAACATTCAGGTGATTTCACTGTAAACCACTTTTTAGAAGAAATAGTTTTTAAAAATTCATTTTTTAAAAAAATATTGAAAAGACAACTGTATTTGAAAAACTACCCTCTAATAATTTGCCTCCTATGTCTCTGAACAAAGATCAAATCAGTTTTATTTGAAAACATGGTCATTTCCTATTGATACAAGAAATCATAAACCAAGATCCTTCCCAATACTTTCTCAGAGCGTAAAGGGGTTGCTTCCAGTCTTTATAGCACACCTCCGTAAGTTCATAAAAGCAAGCAGGTTAATCCTAAGGGCCTAAACCACCCTGAGAGGTCAATGCCATTAATCCTTTTCCAGTGAAATAGCTGAAGCCCCCAATGGCTTGCATTCTCACCAGGTAAGGGAGTGAGGAGCTGGAGTGGAATCAAGTGAGCTGGGCTTGGAAGCCATGCCCTCCCTTCTAAACATATCAGTCCCAGCTCAGGTCCAAAGAGTAGAGTCCCTCTTGTTCTTTGGGTTATTTATGGTTGTCTGAAAGGCAGATGGTCTCACTTGAGTTGCTCTGTGGGACTGGCATTTTTAATGAATTAGTGACAGAAAAAAAAAAAAAATTGACTCACTCCCAGCTGGATAATTTCAAAAATACCAAACTGAAAAGAATGATATCTCATATATTCAGGCAAATGGGCATTAAGCAGGTTAAGCTGGCTGTCCTTTCAATATACTGAGTATTAGCATTTTCCAAGGCGTCAGGCTGGTAATGTTTCAGTTCCAAAGACTACGCCTTTCATTAAAAATCTTTTATGCACTCTGCTTTGTTATAATAATAATAAAAAAAAGTCTTAAGGTGTCACAGGTAATGATTATAGAAGGTTCTCAGCTCTGGACGGAGGAATGCTTAGAAAAGGCAGGCACAATTTTCAAAGGCCACATACCATTTATCTCAGTACAAAACAAAACCAGCTATAGCCAACAATTCACATAAGTTTAATTATACATACTGTTGATTTAGGAAATTCTGGATATTGGAGGGCACCTTAATTTTTGTACAGTCAGAGGCCCAAAGAACTCTAGGCTAGCTTATTTTATTCACTGCCAGGAGAAAGGGTGTTTTGGTTTGTTGAGTTGCTATAACAAAATACCATAGGCAGAATGGCATATAAACAACAGAGATTTATGTCTCACAGGTCTAGAGACTGGAAGTCTGAGATGAGGATTCCAGTGTGGTCAGGGGAGGGCCCTCTTCTGGGCTGGAGATGTCTCCTGGTATCCTTGTGTCATGGTGTAAGGGGCTAGGAAGCTTGGTGGGGTCTCTTTTATCAGAGCAATAATGCCATTAATGAGGGCTCTGCCCTCATCATTTAAGTACCTCCCAAAGGTCCCACCCCCTAGAACCATCAGTTTGAACATTAGGATTTCAACATATGGACTTTGGGGGAAGTGTGTGTGTGCATGCTAACTTGCTCAGTTGTGTCTGACTCTTGGCAACCCCATGGACTGTAGCCTACCAGGCTCCTCTATTCATGGGGATTCTCCAGGCAAGAATACTGAAGTGGAACACCATGCTCTACTCCAGGGGATCTTCCCAACCCAGGAATTGAACCTGTGTCTCCTGTGGCTCCTTCACTCCAGGCAGATTCTTTACTGCTGAACCACCCAGGAGGCCCCTTTGGGAAGACAAATATTCAAACCATAGCTAAGGGCATATTCAATAGCAACAATTTGCTTTTACTTGAGTTGAGGCTTGGGTTATAAAAGCAAGGCAGTACACTGAAAGGAGTGAATTTACTGTATGCAAATTTTAAAAGAAATTAAAATAACTGCCTACTGATCAGCTGCATAACATGATTTGGTGCTAAATCCCTCAGCCACAGACCTAGTGTTCCTTAGATTGCTTTTGATTAGCACAGGGACATACAGCCCAGAGAAAAGATGTGAGGACAAAGCAGCCCCACTGTGGAGTTTGGGAGACTGCAAAGCCAAAGAAAAATTCCCTTCCCAGTACATTAAAATCCAATTTAAAAAACATAGAAAGTGATTTATCCATTTTTTAAGGAGATGGGGGGGGAAACGCTCAGTCTCACATACTGAGGGTGTATAAGCCAGGGTTCTCCAGAAAAAAATAAACAATTACCTACCAAAAACAAAAAAAAAGAAAGAAAAGCACACGAGTCTGAGGTAGGTGTTCTGTTTTCCTTATCTCTCCAATAGCCCTAGTACCAACAATTTGCCAACCACACAGCAGTCACTCAATGTTTGTAGAATGAACTGCAAGGATGAGAAGGAGCTGGGAACTACCATTTCAATGAATGAACGTTAGTTTACCTCACTTGAGTCCACAGGTAAATTTAGTGGACTCTCGTTTAGGGGAACACTTTCCATAGCAGCACGGCAATCTCCCTCACTTTCTTCAAGCCTCTGATCAATTGCCATCAGAAAGAAGGTATGTGACATAGTGAGAACTCACACAACGCTTCATCACAGCCAATGTAGAATGTGTCTTTGGAAAAGTTAAATGTGAAAACTGACTTTGAAGGTCATTTGGCAAAACGTCTGTCAACATCTTGACTGTATGTTTATCCTACAGACAAAATACATAATTCATCTGCCCATGTGTATAAAGATGTGCAAAAATACTCAATGCTGCTGCTGCTACTGCTGCTAAGTCGCTTCAGTCATGTCCGACTCTGTGCGACCCCACAGACGGCAGCCCACCAGGCTCCCCCGTCCCTGGGATTCTCCAGGCAAGAACACTGGAGTGGGTTGCTATTTCCTTCTCCAATGCATGAAAGTGAAAAGTGAAAGTGAAGTCGCTCAGTTGTGTCTGACTCTTAGCGACCCCATGGACTGCAGCCCACCAGGCTCCTCCATCCATGGGATTTTCCAGGAAAGAGTACTGGAGTGGGATGCCATACTCAATGCTAGGACTTTGGAATTGTAGAAAAGAACCTAAGTGTCCATCAATAGGGGAAGTTAAACCAGGGATGGTACAACCCAACTATGTAACGCTGGACCACTGTGTCACAGAACAAGGCCAATGTACATGTAGCAACATGAAAATGCAGCCAATGTATCTATTAAATGAAAAAAGCAAGTGGCATGAGTGATTTTTGTTTATAAAACACATATTTGTATATTTATATGTACATTTCTTACTGCTTGAATTGCTTAAAATATGGATATATTACCTTCACATTAAAAGTTCTAAGCACATTTAATTATCTAATGCATATCTTTTCTAAGCATAGATGACTGCATTTAAACTCACATTTGACACTGTTTTAAGTTGTAACTTCTACTTCTTCCTACACTTAAGTCCTACAGTTCTTGGGTTATTTTTTACTTTTGGTAATAAAAGTTTCTGGCAATGTAACAAAAAGATAGTCATCTTTCAAGCACTTGACCATACTTAAAACTGCCATGCTTTTTAGTCCATTTTGCTTTATGCTCTATTTGTTCAAATGCTGAGGGATATTGATTTATCTTGAGGTACATGTTTTATATATATATATTTTGGTTGCCCTTGGTCTTAGGTACTGCAGAGTATTTAGGTACTCTACAACCAGGCTTTCTCTGGCTGCAGTGAGCGGGCTTCTTATTTTGGTGGATTCTCTTGTTGCAGAGCTTGGGCTCTAGGCTCTAGGCTCTGGGGCTCAGTAGTTGCGGTACATGGGCTTAGGTGCCCAGCAGAATGTGAAATCTTCTTAGATCAGGGATCAAACCCATGTCCCCTGTACTGGCAGGCAGAATCTTAACCACCAGACCACCAGGGAAGTCTGAGGAACATATTTTAAAACAAGCCAGCACAAAGCAATCTAACATGGTAAATAAAGCAACTGACATATTAAGTTTAGCTTACTCTTCTCATTTATATGTTGTCTCAAGAGTTAGTCATTGAATAAGATGTAAGAAGTGGTTTTAGTTGTTGGAAAAGGTATGGACTTTAAAGCTTAGTTTGAATTCTGTCTGTCCCCTTAACACGACTTATTTTCTCTGAACCTCAGTCTCTCCATTTGTAAAATGTGTTTCTTGTGAGGATTATCCATCGTGTTACAGACAGAACGTCTCTGTCCCCAACCACCACCACCCCCAATCTGTTTGTTGAAGATCTAACCCCCAGTGTGACTACATTTGGAGACAGGATCTATAATGAAGTAATTAAGGTTAAACAAGGTCATCAGGGTGGGGTGCTGGTCCAATAGGATTGGATTTCTTATAAATGAACACAATAGAGTGCTCACTTTTTTCTCTCCTGCTGCCAAGTGAGGACACAGTGAGGAGACTACAGCCTGCAAGCAGGAAAAAGCTCTCACCAGAGACTGGTTCTAGCTTCCAGAGCTGTGAAGAAATAAATTTCTATTGCCTAAGCCATTCAGTCTGTGAAATTTTGTTACAGCACCTAGAGCTGACTAACACACACAGCATGGGTAAAGCATCAAAGAGAGTACCAGCTACATAACTGCCATTGAACAAATGATGACCTCAGGACAGTGTCACTTTGCACAGCAACCTATTATTGGAACATAATGCATATTGGAATTATGTCCCTACTCTGCATCACAACTACCTCCAAAATGTGAAAAGTGAGGACTGCCTGCATACTTACATTTCTTATAATAATCATGTATTGTAATTACATGTATGTATATTTAACAGATTTCTAAATATATATATATATATATATATATATAAAAATATAATTACATGGTGGCCACAGTCAGCTCCTGGTCTTGTTTTTGCTGACTGTATACAGCTTTTCCATCTTTGGCTGCAAAGAATATAATCAATCTGATTTCGGTGTTGACCATCTGGTGATGTCCATGTATAGAATCTTCTCTTGTGTTGTTGGAAGAGGGTGTTTGTTATGACCAGTGCATTTTCTTGGCAAAACTCTATTAGTCTTTGCCCTGCTTCATTCCATATTCCAAGGCCAAATTTGCCTGTTACTCCAGGTGTTTCTTGACTTCCTACTTTTGCATTCCAGTCCCCTGTAATGAAAAGGACATCTTTTTTGGGTGTTAGTTCTAAAAGGTCTTGTAGGTCTTCATAGAACCATTCAACTTCAGCTTCTTCAGCGTTACTGGTTGGGGCACAGACTTGGATTACTGTGAGAAAAGGAAAGATATAAACATCTGAATGCAGAGTTCCAAAGAATAGCAAGAAGAGATAAGAAAGCCTTCTTCAGCGATCAATGCAAAGAAATAGAGGAAAACAACAGAATGGGAAAGACTAGGGATCTCTTCAAGAAAATCAGAGATACCAAAGGAACATTTCATGCAAAGATGGGCTCGATAAAGGACAGAAATGGTATGGACCTAACAGAAGCAGAAGATATTAAGAAGAGATGGCAAGAATACACAGAAGAACTGTACAAAAAAGATCTTCACGACCCACATAATCATGATGGTGTGATCACTGACCTAGAGCCAGACATCCTGGAATGTGAAGTCAAGTGGGCCTTAGAAAGCATCACTACGAACAAAGCTAGTGGAGGTGATGGAATTCCAGTTGAGCTATTCCAAATCCTAAAAGATGATGCTGTGAAAGTGCTGCACTCAATACGCCAGCAAATTTGGAAAACTCAGCAGTGGCCACAGGACTGGAAAAGGTCAGTTTTCATTCCAATCCCAAAGAAAAGCAATGCCAAAGAATGCTCAAACTACCACACAATTGCACTCATCTCACACACTAGTAAAGTCATGCTCAAAATTCTCCAAGCCAGGCTTCAGCAATATGTGAACCATGAACTTCCTGATGTTCAAGCTGGTTTTAGAAAAGGCAGAGGAACCAGAGATCAAATTGCCAACATCCACTGGATCATGGAAAAAGCAAGAGAGTTCCAGAAAAGCATCTATTTCTGCTTTATTGACTATGCCAAAGCCTTTGACTGTGTGGATCACAATAAACTGTGGAAAATTCTGAAAGAAATGGGAATACCAGACCACCTGATCTGCCTCTTGAGAAATGTGTATGCAGGTCAGGAAGCAACAGTTAGAATTGGACATGGAACAACAGACTGGTTCCAAATAGGAAAAGGAGTACGTCAAGGCTGTATATTGTCACCCTGTTTATTTAACTTGTATGCAGAGTACATCATGAGAAACACTGGACTGGAAGAAGCACAAGCTGGAATCAAGATTGCCGGGAGAGATATCAATAACCTCAGATATGCAGATGACACCACCCTTATGGCAGAAAGTGAAGAGGAACTCAAAAGCCTCTTGATGAAAGTGAAAGTGGAGAGTGAAAAAGTTGGCTTAAAGCTCAACATTCAGAAAACAAAGATCATGGCATCTGGTCCCATCACTTCATGGGGAATAGATGGGGAAACAGTGGAAACAGTGTCAGACTTTATTTTTCTGGGCTCCAAAATCACTACAGATGGTGACTGCAGCCATGAAATTAAAAGACGCTTACTCTTTGGAAGGAAAGTTATGACCAACCTAGATAGCATATTCAAAAGCAAAGACATTACTTTGCCAACAAAGGTTCGTCTAGTCAAGGCTATGGTTTTTCCTGTGATCATGTATGGATGTGAGAGTTGGACTGTGAAGAAAGCTGAGCACCAAAGAATTGATGCTTTTGAACTGTGGTGTTGGAGAAGACTCTTCAGAGTCCCTTGGACTGCAAGGAGATCCAACCAGTCCATTCTGAAGGAGATCAGCCCTGGGATTTCTTTGGAAGGAATGATGCTAAAGCTGAAACTCCAGTACTTTGGCCACCTGATGCAAAGAGTTGACTCATTGGAAAAGACTCTGATGCTGGGAGGGATTGGGGGCAAGAGGAGAAGGGGACGACAGAGGATGAGATGGCTGGATGGCATCACTGACTCAATGGACATGAGTCTGAGTGAACTCCGGGAGTTGGTGATGGACAGGGAGGCCTGGTGTGCTGCGATTCATGGGGTCGCAAAGAGCTGGACACAACTGAGCAACTGATCTGATCTGATCAGATGGTGAAGAATCTGTCTGCAATGCAGGAGACCTGGGTTTGATCCCTGGGTTAGGAAGATCCCCTGGAGAAGGGAATGGAAACCCACTCCAGTATTCTTGCCTGGCGAATCCCATGGACAGAGAAACCTGGCTGGCTACAGTCAGTGGTGTCACAAAGAGTCACATACCACTGAGCGACTAACACTTTCACATGGTTAACAGTAATAACATTTTAATGACAACAATATACCATCAAAGAAAGATGTGGATTACTGTCATCTGTTTATTCAAATGACACTGCATTTGGCTTGGATGTAAGTGACCCTAACCCCTAACCACTGTGCATAGTCCAGTCAAAGTGAAAGTGAAAGTCACTCAGTTGTATTTGACTCTTTGCAACCCCATGGACTATACATTCCATGGAATTCTCCATGCCAGCACACTGGAGTGGGTAGCCTTTCCCTTCTCCAGGGGATCTTCCCAACCCAGGGATCAAATCCAGGTATCCTGTATTGCTGGCTAATTCTTTACCAGCTGAGCCACAGGGAAGCCCAATAATACTGGAGTGTGCAGCCTATCCCCTCTCCAGCGGATCTTCCTGACCCAGGAATCAAACCAGGGTCTCCTGCATTGCATGTGGATTCTTTATCAGCTGAGCTACCAGGGAAGCCCAAAGTGAGGAACTAAAGGACTGAAAATTCATCTCATAACTGAAGTGATTATCTTAGCCTGGAAGGACAGGGAAATACTATACACAACAAAACAGATTGTCACCTCGCCATTGCTTGAGTGATAACACTTAGAGAAGACAGAGAAAGTTCGGAGAAGGGTATGATCTCTTTACACAGGTTGCAACTTAAGCTGGACTAAAGATATGGAAGCCCTGATTGCACAACTGCGTACAAGGAGATAGAGGACCAGTTCAAACACCCATAAATTTAATGGTGAAGGGAACTACATTGTGATATAAAATTGTCACCAACAAAGTATCTAAAGGCGCACAGTGCTGTCAAACTGAGTTGGACATGAACCCTAGCTTTGCAACCCACCCACTGGGAGTCAGTTTCTTTAATCATTTGAGCATTATGTTCCTCGTCTGTGAAATGGGTATAAAAATATCTACCCTGCAGGCTGTAAGGATTTGAGAACATGAAGGAAAAGCATTGAGGTCATGTTGGTACATTGCAAGTGCTCAAAAAATGATTCCTATTGCCGTTCATTATGATGTCCAATATTAAACCTTAGACTTCAATTCAGTCCAGTCATTCAGTCGTGTCCAACTCTTTGCAACCCCATGAATCGCAGCATGCCAGGCCTCCCTGTCCATCACCAACTCTCGGAGTTCACTCAAACTCATGTTCATCGAGTGGGTGATGCCATCCAGCCATCTCATCCTCTGTTGTCCCCTTCTCCTCCTGCCCTCAATCCCTCCTAGCATCAGAGTCTTTTCCAATGAGTCAACTCTTCACATGAGGTGGCCAAAGTATCGGAGTTACAGCTTCAGCATCAGTCCTTCCAATGAATACCCAGGACTGATCTCCTTTAGGATGGACTGGTTGGATCTCCTTGCAGTCCAAGGGACTCTGAAGAGTCTTCTCCAACACCACAGTTCAAAAGCATCAATTCTTTGGCGCTCAGCTTTCTTCACAGTCCAACTCTCACATCCATACATGACCACTGGAAAAACCATAGCCTTGACTAGACAGACCTTTGTTGGCAAAGTAATATCTCTGCTTTTCAATATGCTATCTAGGTTGGTCATAACTTTCCTTCAAAGGAGTAAGCATCTTTTAAAAACAACAGTAACAACAACATAAAACCTTTTCCTGGTGGATATTTGGATATATGCATAAATGGGTGGATTCAGGTACCTGCCTGGTTACATTTACACTCAGCCCAGGGCTTGATCCCCAGAGGGCACCCAGTTAATCCGCTGCCCAGACAAACATTCCAGTGGCTTAGCACCACTGGCTGGCCTGGAGAGGCAGAGGTTGTAGGATTAACATTCAAACGGTCCAATTAGCTTCTAGAAAGCTCTCTGATTAGTGGTTTGGACTGACAGGGCAACCACGAGACCAGCACTTTCGGGAATGCTAGAAATACTGGCTGTTCATGGTGTGAGTATATCCACCCATGTGACTCCCTCAGGGCTGGCAGCCTCATATAGAGGCTTAGCAATGTTGGGGATGTGTCAGGATATAACCCAAACCTCATAACCTGAGATCTACTTCTTTTCCAGAGCTGTGCTGGATTGTCCTCTGCAGTTACTCTGCCTCCAAAGGCCAACTGCACTTCATATGCAGAAACCATGGCTCTGACCATGGAACAGAGGGACTGACTGCCAGGGTCACATTTTATTGCAGGCCCAGCTGGCCTCCCATCTGCCTGTCAGCCTGGAGAAAATGCTGAAAGCTGAAAATGGGAAAATAATACAGCTCGAACTATTAAGAAATCCTGATTTTTCTTTCAGTTGTCATCCTGTGAGTAAAACCTAGGAATTAACCTATAACCTGTGTGTGTGTGTGTGTGTGTGTGTGTGTGTGTGTGTATGTTTAATTTCAGATATGGGCAAAAGCCACAGGGACACATTCCTTAGACCACCCCAGGCCCAACGGTATTAGAGGAAGAAAACAGTGACTCCAAAGTCACATAAGGATGCAATATTTTGGAAGTCTTAAGATGTGACTGGTGTTTAAAAAATACAAAAGGCTAAAATGGTTCTAAGCAAACACTGTACAATTGAGCTGCTCTCTGGTTGGTACCCAAGTCCAAGTTTCCAGGCCTGGTGGCCTTTGGTTCTTGAGTCTTAGTAACGAAGGAAAAAGCACTGTCAATCCAGGGCCTTTGGATTTAGAATTCTCTTGGCCCAGTTCTTAGCGCCTTTTATGTGAATGCCCTTCTGCATCGTGTCTCAACACCGCCGACCTAAAGGTATCAGAACTAAAGTTCTTGAGGTCCTTTGGCCCAAAATTGCTTCACAGTGGAAGTACCTTCATTCCTTTTGGTTGCAGCACTTTCTTCACTCCCCTGCACCTTTTGCCCAGGCCTTGTTCCAGCGATGACCTATAAGAATATTTTATAGAGAATGCTGCTTGCTGCACAGGACAGAGCCCAGCACAGTCCTCTCAGCACCTAGCTTGGCACCTAGGTTTGAACAGATGTTCCGGAAGGGTTGGAATGGAAGAAATCTTCCCATTTAGTTATTTCTGGAGTAATCCTACTATCCCTCCCCAGTTTTCTTGACATAAAAATCCTCCAGCTGGTGGTTTTCAGCAGTTCTCCATGACAGTGGAAACACAATGCATGGGAGGGTATTAAATTGATTAAAACATTCTAAGGCTCTTAATATATATGGTCCAGAAAGTGGTAAAAATACTCGTTATATTGGGCTTTAGTAAGTAAAGGATATATATGATATATCTCTATAGTTTTAACAAAACAATAATAAAATAGAAGTAGGAAAAAGAATGTAGTGATAATAATTAATTTAAAAAGTGACAAAAAAAGAACATTTCTTTAGAAAGACATGGAAAATAGCATGATAGATTATACATCCATAATTATGTCAACTATACACTGACTAAATACTCTAAGAGACAAAGACTGAAGAGTAGAAAAGTGACAGATGTTAACCAACAGAAGGCTGATATAGCTATGTTAAAATTATATAAAGTAGGCTTTAAAGCCAGAAAATTTACTGGAAATCAAGAAGGCCATTTCATAAGAATGAAAGGGTTATCTCAGCATAATGATATAATAATGCTCAATTTGTGTGTTTTATAACATAACTTCAAAATATACAAAGCAAAAGTTAATAGAAGTAAACAAAGAAACAGAAAAACTACACCATAGTGGGAGATTCTGATGTATTCTCCCTGCAACTGATAAAAAGAACAGACAAAAAAAAAAAAAAAAATCAGTACTGAACTAACTGAACATTTGAAGGATGTGATAAATGAGGACGTCTGCTGTTTTTTCCTCTATACTGCATTGCACTCGAGGTCTGAGCCAGGTTCACTCAGGCTCATTTGCAGGGACAGGGGTAAGAAGACAAATGGAATTATGTTCTCCACATATAAATCTGCAAAAATTACAAATCAAGTTACAAACTATCAAAATATGTTCTGTACTCCTACCTTGACAAATAAATCTTTATAATGATAAAAAAGGATAAAGCTAATATTTCTGTATAACTTAAATTTGGCAAAATATTAAAGATGATTAAATTTAATTATTACAGTTCATCTCAGGTGTTTCGTTGATGGACTGGCCAGGTTTAAATAAATCATAAAATGAAGGCATGAAAAATCAATCAATTATCATATATTTATCCACAAAATCATTTTTATATCTTTATTTTGGCAAATTTGTCACATTTCTATAGTAAAGATTTTCACATAATTGGTACTATTAATGGTAATGATTTGAAGATTAAAAAATAAAATGCAATTGCAGCCAAGGTATGTAAATTAACATATTTTTATAAAAATAAAGAAAATGTAAAATATTGAAAAAATTTTCTGCTTTCAAAACTACATCTCTTCTATGATATTCAAATTATGTATTAAAGCTAAAGACAAGATACAAATGAATTGGTCAATCTCAAAATTTTACATAAAAATTACTTAAGAAACCTGATATTTTATGTTTAAATGTGAAAACTTAATTTTATTAATATTGTTTATGCATGTAAAATATGTCCAACTCTCACAGTCAATGTCCTTCTATATGTCAATGAAATGAATCAGTACAAGGCATCATATATATTAGGTCTAGACTTAAAAATATGCAAATTTATGCACTCCTGGTGCTCTGCTGCAGGGCTGGGGCTAGGGCTTCAGGATTTCAAAAAAAAATGCAAATTTAAGAGTAATATAAATTGTTTACTACTGTAAAATACTCAACTGGGAAATGCAATTGCTGCAAAGGCGTTGCTAATTTATGCACAATTTGCTATTTCCCAGAACTACAAATAAGAACACAAGAGAAGTAAGAAAACAGGAGCCCAAATTACTGGGAAACAATACTTTATTATACAAGGAAGCTATGCATTCATACTATCTAAAACGAAAGATTTGTCAAGTTAATAAATTTGTCTGTTACCTCAGTAGTTCTGCCACTCCAGCCCACCTCACTACAAGGCAATGTTAGTTCCCACTATCAACATGAACACAACTCACAAACTGTCATGGAATCTGGATGCCATCACCTTTGATTCAAAAAGAATGTATAAGACTTGCAGAACCACTTTTCTGGAAGGTGGATGTTAGGGTAAAAGTGAATATTGGAGTAAGATCTCAAGTAAGAGAGAAGCTCATGCATTTTATAAATTTATTATGATAAGTATATATTTCTGATATGCTGTTCTATAAGAGGTATTGGTCTTAACCAGTGCAATAAAGCAAGAAAAACAAATGAATGGTATAAAGATTAAAAGGGAAGAAGCAAAGCTGTCATTATTTGCAGACAACATGATTGCATAGATAGAAAAGATTATCTTCAAAGAAACTATTTGAATTAATAATTGAATTTAACAAACCAACTATATTCCATACAGTCAAAGAAAAGAAAATTAAAAAATTAAAAATTATTGTATTCAAAACAGAATGAGTCTATAAAAATCATTCATTTAGGAATAAATCCAATAAAAGATATGCAGAACCTCTACAAAGAAAATGAAATTACTTAGAGAAATTAAAAAGTATAAATCAATGTAAAGGTACAAAATGCTACGGATAGAAGAGTCTATATTGCAAGTAATTTCTACTCAAATTACAGATTGAATGCAATCCTAATCAAAATCCTATCAGGTAGTTTATAAATTATAATTCAGTTCAGTTCAGTTCAGTCGCTCAGTCGTGTCCAACTCTTTGCGACCCCATGAACTGCAGCACGCCAGGCCTCCCTGTCCATCACCAACTCCCGGAGTTCACTCAGACTCACGTCCATTGAGTCAGTGATGCCATCCAGCCATCTCATCCTCTGTCGTCCCCTTCTCCTCCTGCCCCCAATCCCTCCCAGCATCAGAGTCTTTTCCAATGAGTCAACTCTTCATATGAGGTGGCCAAAGTATTGGAGTTTCAGCTTGATTTAAAATTTATATGCAAGTAAAAAAGGCCAAGAATGACCAAGAAAGTTCTGAAGAACAAATTTTATGAATGTATACCATTAGAGTTTTAATCCTTACTATGATGAAAATAGCACCATGGTCACACAAGGAGACTAACCCATGAGGCTCCTCTGTCCATAGGGTTAGAATCTGGGCAAGAATACTGGAGTGGGTTGCCATTTCCTTCTCCAGGAGATCTTCCCAACCCAGGGATCAAACCTGTATCTGCTTTGGCAGGCAGATTCTTTACCGCTGAGTCATCAGGAAAGCCAATAGAAATAGAAAAACTAAAAAAAAAAAAAAAAAGTAGACAACCCAATGAAAGCATGCACAAGACTTAAAAAGACTCTTCACAAAATATATCCAAATAGCCAACTAAGCGTCAGAAAATGTGATCCAGAAAACAGAACTAAAAGTGATAATGAAACTCCATGACACAACTATTAGAATGTTTAAAATGAAGAATTCAGACAATGCCAAGTGTTGCCAAGGATACAGAACAACTGGAACTAGTAAAAGGAAAACTGGCCTCACCACTTGGAAAAATTGTTAGTGGTATTTACTTATTAAAGTTGGACCGATGCATATTACAAGATCCAACAATTCCTTTCTGGATATATACTCAAGAGAAATGTATACAAAAGTCCACCAACAGTCATGTACAAGCATATTCATAGCAACATTATTTGTAATAGCCAAAAGCTGGAAACAACTCAGTTTTTATATGAATGGCAGAATGAATGAATAAATTGTGGTATACATACAATAAATTACTACACAGTAAGGAAAATACACGAACTATGACAAAAATGCAACATGGATAAATCTCATTAACAAGGCAGAGCAAAAGAAGCCAAACTCAAAAAAGTACATTTTCTATGAGTCCACATAGACAAAGTTCAAAACAGGTGATAGAGGTCACTAATTGGGCAAAGGGTCGGGGAGAGGACCTGGGAGAGTACTATGCTGCTGCTAAGTCGCATCAGTTATGTCCGACTCTGTGCGACCCCATAGACGGCAGCCCACCAGGCTCCCCTGTCCCCGGGATTCTCCAGGCAAGAACACTGGAGTGGGTTGCCATTTCCTTCTCCAATGCATGAAAGTGAAAAGTCAAAGTGAAGTCGCTCAGTTGTGTCCGACTCTTAGCGACCCCATGGACTGCAGCCTACTGGGCTCCTCTGTCCATGGGATTTTCCAGGCAAGAGTACTGGAGTGGGGTGCCATTGCCTTCTCCTATAAAAAGGCCCAAATGTTTGCAGTATTCTTTTTTCTGATCTAAGTGGGGCTTACATGAGCATGTTCAATTTGGGAATGTGTCAAGCTATAAGTAAATGTACTGAATTATCATGAATGAAATTATACAGTTCAATGGGAAGAGACGGGCATGGAGAGGGGGTACAGTAAAATAAATAAAACATGTGGACAATTATTATTGTTATCGTTGAGAGTTGGCTACATGGGAGTTCACTGTACTATTCTTTGAACTTTAGGTACATTTGAAATTTTCCATTATAAAAAGGGCCAGACTTTTTTTTTTTTAAAAAGACATTCATAGAAGCCTACAACAGCCTCCTGATGGCTTACTGCCCTCTCTGACTGAATCACAGTTTCATCGGCTCTGTCTGAAGGTAAATAAACACTGATAAAACTAAATGTCATTTGAGGACAATAAGATGATGCTCTATTTTGTATGCAGAGTGCTGCCTCTTCCTCTCTAAGAGCTCACAGATTTGGTTTCCACTACTGCCATCAGCTCACCTTCTTGCCTGAAAACTTTTGTGTCAGTGATTAAGTAAGCTATTTACCTTTCAGCTCAAACCTGCCATTCTATATTCCAACTCTCTGAAACTGAGGATGGGGCTCAGCAAGCTATACTATTTTGGAGGGGGGCACTCCACGAGGCTTGCAGGATCTTAGTTCAATCCCCAACCAAGGACTGAACCCAGGGCCGTAGTAGTAAAAGCACTGAGTCCTAAACACTGGACTGCCAGGGAACTCCCTGCAAATTTGCTTCTGGTTTGCCAGCTGGCCTTCTCATTCTGCCCAAAAAAAGGGGCACCGAGGGAGATGTGAAGTCTGCAAGAAGGGACTTGCTCCTTCCTTTCTACTTCCTGTCAGTGTCTTGATCCTTTGAGTTTCACCCCCTGGGGTGGTAGTCCCTTCCCATCCCAGCAACTGAATCCAGCATGCCCTTCCTCACACGGCCAGCCTCACCACCCTCTGCTCAAAGATGGGAGCATCAGGACAAACTCTTCTGAGTTTCTAAGTTTTAATAATTCCAGTCTTTTCCTTTTGTTTCCCCAGTCCTAGGAGTGGTAGCTGCTTCCTGAAATTCCAAATCCCTGGTACCTTAAAGTTCTCTTACACATCAGGTAATTAACAACTTTCTGCCTGGTTAACCATGCTCTGTCAAGCTTGCTCTGTTCCAGTAGGAGGTGAGATTTCTGCCTGCTCCTGAATCCTGACTGATACAACTTTCAAGAGTTATATTCTGTCCCTGTGGCCTCTATGCTTGACATAAAAATATTGATTATTTTCTCTCACGGAGCATATACATTTGTTTTTTTAAAAAATCAATAAACTCTTCTCCTTCCCACTTTCACCCTAAGTAAGCAGAACAACAATTTCAACTATTCGAGTATTCGGCAATCTCAATGTTTATAAATGACTGATGCTGCTGCTAAGTCGCTTCAGTCATGTCTGACTCTGTGCGACCCCATAGATGGCAGCCCACCAGGCTCCCCTATCCCTGGGATTCTCCAGGCAAGAACACTGGAGTGGGTTGCCATTTCTTTCTCCAATGCATGAAAGTGAATAGTGAAAGTGAAGTCGCTCAGTTGTGTCCGAGTCTTAGCGACCCCATGGACTGCAGCCCACCAGGCTCCTCCATCCATGGGATTTTCCAAGCAAGAGTACTGGAGTGGGTTGCCATTGCCTTCTCCTTATAAATGACTACTGAAAATTAAACAATCGAGCTTTGCCTGAACAATACAGTTATTCACACAGTATAAAATGGGACAGCTTTTGACAGAGTAAACCTGAGCTTTAAGTCACATTGTCTCTCCCATGTTTACATTATTCTTCTTAAAGCTTCCCATTGTGACTGAAATTGATATGACAATACTGAAATTCAGAGGCAGAAAAGCCAAATTCTCCCTCAAAAGCAACTGTCATCAAAGTGTCCTTGTCATAAAGATACAGAAGCTATAATAGTAGGTGCTTAATTTAAAAGCAGATGAGAGGAAAGCTGTGTATTATAGGAATGAGTGTTGGCCCAAACAGAGGGCAAACTATTGAGAATTTAGTCAAAATGTGCTGTAGAAAGATGGACAGGTATTATCCAAAGGTAAAAAAAACAAATCAATGTTTTTGTGTAAATATATCTTCTCTGAATAAATTTCTGAGACATAACCTAAACACAGTCATCTTAGCTATTCCATTTAATAACATGTGACATTTATTTATAAGAAGACCCCTCCCCTAATGCAATTTCATTAGCGTGACATGCCTCTCCCCTTTGAATTCTCATATCACCTATATGGAATGGAGCTTATTATTACTACCCTTCTCTGTGCTCCCTCCTCCATACACACTGCCTAGATTTTTTTTTTTTTTTTTGCCTAGATTTTTTTAAGTACAGGGAGGGTGGAACTTTTTCTTAGTTCAAGTGTATAAAAGTGGCCAAAGAAGAATATGAGCCTGGTTTTCTGATTCACAGCCTCATCCTCCTTTCATAAAGGTCCTCTAGCTAGCATTACAATGTGTCTCCTTCAGGGACAAGGCAAACCAAGAAGTGACCTATGAAAGGAATCGACAAACTTATTCCCTACCCACTCAACACACAAACCTGTCCCCAGGAATGTCTCTTCATCGGACGTTGAGTCAGTTGGTCTTCACGGGTCACAAATGTACCTCTAGTAGTGAGACAGCAGCACCTGTTGCATTTGGAGGGAAACCACTGAGAGCCTTTATCAACAGATGGAATTCCCAGCAGGATGTGGGGATTTCCAATTAAAACCAAAGAATGCTTTTGCTTCAGTGAAAGCCTTAAAAACATGTTAAATGTCTCGGATTTTTCATAAGTCTGAGAAAAACCTGCTATTTTGAAAAATGGAGGCATTCTGTGCTTAACATCTTTCTTTCAAAGCAACAGCATGTAAAAACTGAAAAGTCAAAATCAGTGTTGGGCTAAGGGAGCAGTTAGAGCTGAGTTGCATTAATTACTGCTGAGCTTGTGTCACAGGGTCAATCAATTTCCCACTTCTGTTCATGGGAAGTTGATGATGCACTGATTTTTATTCACCTTACAAATTATACAGAATTTTAATCAGCTGCTTTTTAGGGAAACTATTTGAAATACAGGTGACATTGATTTTCTACATTTTTTAAAAAAATGATCATTTACTGTGCTGCAAATATAACTTGAAAGGATAAAGTGTTTTCCTTCAGTGGCATTTCTCAGACTTTGCCATTGTCCACAAGCTGAGGACAGGATGGGTGTGGGCTGGGTGTAGGTGTGAGCCCAAGACAGTTACTGTGAAGCACAATTTCTTTGAATTTGTGTAATATCCAACAAAGAGAGAGATTTTTGCATTTCATAACCTGTTCTTGTTTGCTTAATATAAAAATGTTCTAAATTACTTGCTAGCTAAATTATTTAACTGCACCCCCGAACTCTAAAATATCTACCAGGAAAATTATGCTTGGATTGTAGAGCTGTGTTTATCCTGAGGCATGCTACTGCCTCTCCAAATTCCGAAGGCATGGGAGTTTAGGCACAGTTCTTTTTGCTCTAAAAATGTTCCACTGGGCACATGGGGACAACGGCACAAATGGACAGATGCCTTGTTTTGATGGGTTGCAGGTAAGGAGGATACTTCCTAACTTTTTCATTAAGCCATCCCTAAACTGTAGGGCAGTATTTATGTGATGATTCAGTGGTTTAAAATGAAAACAGCTCCGCCCCTTCAGTCCTACCTAATTCCCAGTCCTGGATCACTTCCTCAACACCCACGCAGCACAGTGCTGCTGGAGGGGCAAGAAGCCACAGTGTATGTCATTTCTAATGGGGTTCAGAGAGCTCCCTGCCATGTTTTCCTCCCTCATGCCAATTACCTGGCATGTTGCACAACAGTCCTGCCAAACCGTTTCTTCTTTTCCCAAGGACAAAGCCCTCCTCCCTCAAGAAGGGAGGTCTAGTGTGTGTTAGTGAGAAGATCTCTACTGAGAAGATCAAGACCACTATCTTCAAGTGTTCGTCTCTTAGTCATGTCCAACTCTTTGCGATCTCATGGACTGTGGCTTCTCAGGCTCCTCTGTTTGTCGAATTCTCCAGGCAAGAATACTGGAGTGGGTTGCCATTTCCTCCTCCAGCAAATCTTTCTGACCCAGGGCTCGAATACCACTTTATTTACTTCCATCTGATTTCCCTTCTTTCTTACCATATTCGGGGACAATTGTTCCCGTTCCTTCCTCAAATCAACCTTCCCACTTGTGTCGTTGGGTCCATCTCCTTCCTCTGGCAAGACCTTACTCACGTCATGATCACAACTCACCAGCATCTCCTGTTCATCTCTATCCTTAGACTAGAAGTGTGTGGGTTCCTCTTGTTGCACTTTGCAAACTCATCTGCTCAAAGAGATCTGGTGGGTCATTTAAAAGAGGGAAGGACTAGATGGGGACTGATTCACCCCAAAGCATATGCCTCAGCCAGAACGAGCAGCTATCACTTGGTCCAACTGACTATTGCCATGTGAAAACACATGCTCTGACTTTTCAAAAGCAGACAGGAATCTAGATTTCCATATGCAATCTGGTAACTTTTAAATGGTGGCCACTAATTAAAAAGATGGAACAATTCAAAAGATGGGTTGAGTGAGTCAACCAAGTACCCTGTGGGCCCCAACCATAATGTCTCCTTTAAACATTCATTTGACTCTGCTTCCTGTTTGAATGTTATTCCACTCTCAAAACTTGCCAAACATCTAGTCTATAATTGTTGATTTCTTTTCCACACGCATGACTTCTCTAATCAACTTCTGTATGTTTTGCACTCTGCTTGAAGTGTACTCCTGAGGGTCACCAGGAAGCTTCTGGTCACCAAATACTGGTACACCTGTGTGATGTATATATCTTTGTGCATCCTTAAAACAGGGGTTCTCAAAGTGCTCCTGGCAGAAGTAATATCAGCATCACCTGGGAACCTTCTAGACATGCAGAATCTCATGTTCCTCCCAAGACCTACTAAGTCAGAAACTCTGAGAGTGAATCCAGCAATTTTGTGCTAATAAGCCCTCCAGGTGAATCTGATGCCTGTAGGTTTGAGAACCACTGCCCTATAATATGGAGAAGGCAATGGCACCCCACTCCAGTACTCTTGCCTGGAGAATCCTATGGACAGAGGAGCCTGGTAGGCTGCAGTCCATGGGGTCGCACAGAGTCGGACATGACTGAGCCACTTCACTTTGACTTTTCACTTTCCTGCATTGGAGAAGGAAATGGCAACCCACTCCAGTGTTCTTGCCTGGAGAATCCCAGGGATGGCAGGGCCTGGTGGGCTGCCGTCTATGGGGTCGCACAGAGTTGGACATGACTGAAGTGACTTAGCAGCAGCAGCCCTAAAATATATCTGCCCTTGAGTTCATGGAGGAGGAAGAATTCTGTGTGAGGGAAATTAATCTGTTTGTATCTTGCCCTACAACTTCATTCCCTCTCCTACATGTCAGTGAACATTTCTGCATTGATGGAGCACTTAAAAAATTTTTTAATCTATTTTTCACTGTGCTAGGTCTTCGTTGCTGTGTAGGTTTTCCTCTCGTTGTGGCCAGCGGGGGGTACTCTCTAGTTGCTCCTGGGCTCTAGGGCCCAGGCTCAACAGTTGTGGCACATGGGCTTAGTTGCTCTACAGCATATGAGATCTTCCCAGATAAGGGATTGAAGCTGTGTCTTCTGCATTGGCAGGCAAATTCTTTACCACTGAGCCATCAGTGAGCCCTGATGGAGCACTTTTAAATTAAAGGGTTTTCACACTTTATCATCTACTTTCTGCACATAAGAGTCCTACACATTAGGCAGAGCAAGCCAAAGAAGCTTATGATCTTCATCTGGCCATCTTATAAAAGTGAAAACCAGCAATAAGAGGTTAAGTGATTTCTTAAAATCGCAGTAAGTACAGCATCAGAGTTAAGACTATTAATCTGGCTTCCTGACATAAATCACAGCTTCTTCTCTTTTTTCTGTGTTTCAGAAATAGCATTTTTTTTTTCTGACTTGCAAGAGTCAACAATATTAGCTGCAGAAAAGCTGGTAAGCATAGAAACTACCATAGAAGAAATGAAAAAATCACCGAGAGTTCCATCATCTGTTACTGTACATTTTCTTTACCTTCTTTTCCTTTAAGTGCAAGGGCACACAGGGGCACAGGCGCGGCGCTCTCATCCATCACATGATATCATCAGGAGAGAAGCAGCACCCTTGTCTTCAGAGCCTATGCCAACTTTTGGCATAAATTAGAAGTCTCGAGTATTATTTTCTTTATTTATTGTTCAAAGTTTTAAGTAACTCTGAAAGGAGATGCAAAATGTAAATGAAAAATCAGCTTTGCTGATTTTTTCGAGCAGCCGTGACAGGCAGCATTGTTAAATTGATATGAAAATAGCCAGTATCCCTATGCTCTTAGGGGTGCCAGAGGCAATGTCAACTGCAGAGAGTGAGTATGGGTTCACTCTGACTATCCATAATAAAACCCAATAATAAAAATACTCTCCAATACCATAACAGCCCAGTGTGTTATGGCTCCCGCAATAAGCCAAAAATTAGAAAAACATACCCAAAGGCACACGATGGGAAACTCTTAATTTTTTTATGGACCCAGAGAATTATTTTCCCCTGATTCTGGCATTCCTCTAAAACCCAGTATTCCCTTCTTTACTTCCTTAACTCACATACAGAAATAAAAAGCGAAGGCCCAAAAGCCTGAAGAAGACTCATGCGGAGGTCAAGCAAAGTGCTATTTCTGACAAAAGCCTTTTTTTAGGCATTTAAAGACATTCATTTTTAGCTACATTTGTTTATCTCATTGGTCAGCAAGAACATTTGCAAAGGTGTTCTGAGTTCCTTTGGGGGGGTTCTTGTAAAAGTTCCTACACTACTGGATCTTCACTTCAGAATATAAATCAAACAATGAAACAAAGTTCTATTTCAGAGCAGTGTTAGGGGAACAAAGCCTCCTGACAAGAACAATCCCATTTGTGGAGTGTCTGTTGTGCATCAGTACCGCACTGGCACTCTTCAGATAGCTGATGTAACCTCTATCTAAAATTGTGAAATATTTTAAACATTCAAAGAGGTATAGCAAATATAATGATCACCTGTGAATCTACTGCCTGACATTCAGATTCCAACATTTTGCCATATTGACAATGATTTGAAAGAAATAAAACATTTTTCCTGTTTCCCTCTTTTACCCTCGCCCTCTTTTATCATTCCCATGCACTTTTTATACCTTTCCTGTCTCTCACTCTCAGTATATACATATATACATATGCATGTTTAAAACATTTCTATAAATGGTTTCATAAAGTATACATGCAACTTGCTTTTTTTGCCCTATATTACCTTTTGCAAGTTGATCCATGTACATATAACCTCTTTTTTCTTTTTTAAAATTTATTTTAACTTATTTATTTTTAATTGAAGGATAATTACTTTACTATATTGTGTTGGTTTCTGCCATATCTCAACATGAATCAGCCATAGGTATACATGTGTTCCCTTCCTCTTGAGCCTCCCTTCTATCTCCCACCCCTCTAGGCTATCACAGGGTTCCTTTGCTGTATGACTCAGGGAGCTTAAACTGGCACACATAACCTCTTTAAGTCTCAGTTTCCCCACCTGTCAGACAGGGACAATGATACTACCTACAACTAGGTTAAATTTAAAAGGTCGTAATTTTTCTGGTGAAGTGTTAGCCCTATGTCCAGTGTGTGATAGGCACTTGCGAGCAGTTAATCACAAACAGCTTATTATTACCTAACATACCATGCTGCCTTTCATGAGATTAGCCAAAGCAGTTCTCCTTGCCTTCTCTGGCAATTAACATCCCCTAGGAACATCTTCCATGACTCACGAATTTCCACCTACTTCACATGACCCCAGGAGAGAGCAAAGGAGCGTAGCATCATAGGCTGATTAAACACACTTACAATGGTTCAGACACACACGCACAAAGGTGATCTGTGTGCCAGGGACCCACTGGAGCTGCTCTGTATGAATCCATTTCACCCCCACAATTCAGTGCATTTCACGGGTGAGGAAACTGAAGCACAGAGAGGTTAATAATTGCTGCAGACCACAGAGCTAGCGAGTGCTGCCACAGCCGGATGCCAAACTCAGGAAGTCTTCTTTCTGAGCCTGTGCTCAGGGCTGACACTCGCCTGCTTCGCCACCTCTGAGCCTGCATGGTTTTCTCTATTTTCTGGTCTTGCAAAAGCTGCACATTCACAAAAGAGATCTGCGACAGCAAATGTTGTGTGTGCTTCCCAGGGTATTTACTGAATTATTTACTAAAGACAAATACCCAGAGCCATTAGCATTGGACAGCGGCTCACACAGCTCAGCTGAAGCGGATATAAATATGTTGTGCAGGAGAGCAGATCCAAGGTTTCGGCTCTCTGGCTCCCACCAGTCCTCACAGATGAGCAGGGAGATTTCCCTCTTTATCATGAGACACTGGTTTCCTTATGTTCAACCAAACAACAAACCATCATTTGCTTCCCTCTGAAACAACACAGAAGGGAGACAGGAATTTTTAAGACTGGCCTTCCATTGCTGTAGTGGGGTAAGTGGTATAAAAAACCGCTGAGGGCACCTTTATGAGCATGTTTAATTAAACTTCCCTATAGTCCCAGGTGAACAGTAAGGATTTTGCAGGATCCGATGCTGGATATGGCTAGCTGGTGTGAAAATTACGGCCTTGTTTATTTAACCCAATTGTTCAGCAATACCGGTCAGCCTCTTTAGGTAAGCTAGGCCCAGTTCTTTTTTGTTGTTCCTTTCCGCGTTTTACCAACACAGCTCAAAGATCTTCCCAGTCTCCCAATGGCATTGGCTAGCCATGAGGGACGAAGCACCTCTAGGTGTAAAAGGAAGGAAGAAGCCCAAGGTACAGTTCAGCTGCAGCAGAGAATAACAGCAGCCCTCCCTCATTTCAAAGGGAGACAGTGAAAGAGGAAGTGAGTTTGTGCTAAACCAAAACAAGAACTTACTTCAAAAAAAAAAAAAAGGACCTGCTCCTCTCTGGAACAGGCTGCGGCACCAGATTGTACAACCTCCCTCTCCTGAGACCTTGCGGTACAGGATGTGCCATGTCTGATGGGCACAGCAGCTTCCAGAGTTATTTCCAGATGCTATCAATAAGCCCCTCAGAGTCTCAGGAATCTGCAGGACTGGTGTGTACCTTCCGGACACCCAGGCAGCTCACCCCTCTTCCTTGCGCTCGGCTCAGGTTACTTAGGTGAGAAAGGTTAAATAAACAACAAGGAAAATAAACAGGAACACAATTCAGATCCCCAGAATTCCCTTGAGCAAAACACAGGTATTTACTAATTTGGTTTAAAGCAAATAGAGAAATAGCATACATTTCTTTTGATCTCTGTCCCTGTCTGAATTCTATTAAACCAATCAGGATCTTTTTTTTGACTGTATTTTATATTCGATTGGGTCTTTAAAAAAAAAAAAAAAAACAGGTGTTCAAAGGAAGAACCAAATACCACCAGAGGTTAAAAAATACTAAACTGAGTTACTGCCTTGTGGGCTAATAACCAGAGCAAGAGTACTCAGGAAGTGAGTTCGGTTTATCTCCCTGGGCTAAAGGCAAAAGGAGTCCATTATTTCTTATTAGAAGAGATTCTACTCATTACAAGAAATATCTGAGGTAGACAAGGTTTAGGGTAGTCAGATTTACCAAACAGAAATCCAAGATGCTCAGTTAAATTTGTATTGTGGATAAATGCAGAATCATTTTTAGTACAAGCTTGTCACATGTAATTGGGGACATGCTTATACTAAGAAATGATTCACTGTTTACCTAAAATTGGACCAATGCATCATCCAGTATTTTATCTAGCAGTCCTAATTAGGTGAGGATCTTTGGGGTTCAAGGTCATGCAGGAGCAGCTCGTTCACATAGCCACATGTGGGACTTGGTAACATTTTTATTTCACAATATTAAGTTGGGGTTGCACAATAGCACATTCTACTACAAGGACCAGAAACCAAACTCTTCCATCTTGGATTACCCTTTGTCCAATAAGCACAGTGGAAGAGTATACTTATTTGAGGGGCAACACATACAGCTCCTAGATCCTCTAGGAACTCAAGTAAGACAAATCTCTGTCACCCATGCCTCCCAGACAAGGAGGATCCATTGCTGGTGTCGGGAAGGTGGTTCAAGGAAGGAGACTTTGACAAGACTGATTTCTAGTTTTTGAAGCTGGTTACCAGAGGTTTTCACAGATGTCCAGAAGACGGGCAGATTTACAGAGAAGACTAGGAAGGCTGAGGGGCACAATCCCTCTTTTCCTTCTCAGCTGCCCAGTGAATACCTCTTTCTAAACATCTTCCACCTGGGTAGCCCAAAAGGCTCTCACATGCTGCATGCTCAACACTTCCTTCATTCTCTTCTTCTCCAAACCCACTTGTCCTCCGTTAACTCCTGCCTCAGCTACAGCCAACGTACAAAGGCTCCAACACCCACAGGCTGCCAGCTTCTCTTACCCTTCTCAAATACCAATGCCTTGCAAGGTTGCCTCTGAGATGTCTCTCCAGTCACACCACCTCCCACCTGTCCCTTAGTTCAAGCTGTCATCACTCCTCACCTCCACATCAGCAGAAAGGTCTTAATGACACCCTCCTCCCCTGCCAGCCATTTCCTCTTTTTTTCTCTTCTCAAAAATGCCCTGGTGGCTCAGATGGTGAAGAATCTGCCTGCAATGTGGGAGACCCAGGTTTGATCCCTGGGTTGGGAAGATCCCCTGGAGAAGGGAATGCCTACCCACTCCAGTATTCTTGCCTGGAGAATCCCATGGACAGAGGAGCCTGGCAGGCTACAGTCCATGGGGTCGCAGAGAGTCAGACATGACTGAGTGACTAACACTCTCAAAAACACAACGTTGAGGATGTTTCTCCATTTCTTAGGGCTTCCCTGGAGGCTCAGTGATAAAGACTCCACCTGCCAATGCAGGAGGTGTGGGTTTGATTCCTGGGTCGGGAAGACCCCTTGGAGGAGGAAATAGCAACTCTAATAACATATTCCGTGGACAGAGGAGCCTGATGCACTATAGTCCATGGGGTCCCAAGAGTCAGACATGACTTAGCAACTAAACAGCAGCAGCAGCTTCATTTCTTAAAAACCTAAGTGGCATCGCAGCACTATTTATAATAGCCAAGACATGGAAGCAACCTAGATGCCCATCAGCAGATGAATGGATAAGACAGCTGTGGTACATATACACAATGGAGTATTACTCAGCCATTAAAAAGAATACATTTGAATCAGTTCTAATGAGGTGGATGAAACTGGAGCCTATTATACAGAGTGAAGTAAGCCAGAAGGAAAAACACCAATACAGTATACTAATGCATATATATGGAATTTAGAAAGATGGTAACAATAACCCGGTGTACGAGACAGCAAAAGAGACACTGATGTATAGAACAGTCTTATGGATTCTGTGGGAGAGGGAGAGGGTGGGAAGATTTGGGAGAATGGCAATGAAACATGTAAAATATCATGTAGGAAACGAGTTGCCAGTCCAGGTTCGATGCACGATGCTGGATGCTTGGGGCTGGTGCACTGGGACGGCCCAGAGGGATGGTGTGGGGAGGGAGGAGGGAGGAGGGTTCGGGATGGGGAACACATGTATACCTGTGGCGGATTCATTTTGATATTTGGCAAAACTAATACAATTATGTAAAGTTTAAAAATAAAATAAAATTAGAAAAAAAAATAAAAAATAAAAAAAAGAAAGAAAAGCTCAAAAAAAAAAAAAAAAAAAAAAAAACCTAAGTGGCTTTTCATGCCTAGAGAATAAAATCCAACTTGCCTCAGGGCAGGCATACAGGTCCTCCAAGGTTTGGCAGTGGTTTTCATTTCCAGCCTCCTGACCAGCACTTCTCCCCAACAACAGAAGGGCCCCAGCTACCGGCCAGTTGTCTGCCATCTGATGCTCCTTCACGTCAGGATGGCTTTGCACAGACTGTTCTTTTACCTGGAATGTCCTCCATCTACCCTGCGTTTTGTATGGCAAGTCTGTCTTTCCAGACTCTGCTCAAGCAGTAGACCTGCTTCTGTTAAGCTGTTTCCTTCTGTGGGGCAGAGTTAGCTGCTCCCTGTACCCCCACAGCACATGGACCTGCCTTCACTCTGAGACTCACCTTTGCCCTGAGTGTGGCAGAGGCAGGTCTGTCTTCCCCAGAGGATCGATCGTGAGCTCTGGGGGCAGAGACTTGCTAGCTTTATTGAATCCCTGGGACTCTGCATAAGCACTGGCTATAATAATTATAGCAGTACTGATTATTATGGCTAATACCAGCTTACGTGCTAGGCAGTTTTCTAGACCCTTCATCTATTTTAACTCTTTAGTCCTGACAAGAACCCTAAAAACCCAGTATTCTTATTATATCCATTTGCTAGAAGAAACTGAACCCAAATGTGAAGGGCTGGCCAAAGCACCACAGCTGGTGGTTTCAACTCAGCTGGAAAGTAGAAGCACCTGAAAAACTTTGTAAAAACACTGATGCTCAGGCAAAGAATCAGTGACTCAGAACCTTAGGTAGGCAGACCCAGAGGAGCTGGGTGATTCTAATGTACAGCCAGCTCTGACGATCCCTCATCTACTTTCTCCATCCTATGAAACTTGAACCCATGTTGGAGGTAGAGGAGAGAAGCCAGAGAATTTTGGAAGGGGAAAAAGGCAGCCAGACTCTGACAGCTGGGGCTCTAACGTTCTGTGGCCCATGCCCCCAAGTCCCACATGAAACATCAGACCCCAGTAGAAGAGTTCAGCACCAGGGCCACTGGACATGCTGCATCGCCTCCTTCCCGGGCACTGCTGATGAGGACTGTGTTCTTGCCTTAGCACATGCCTGGCTCGAGGTCAGGGGTGGGAAAAGGTGGCAGATATGGCTCCTTTCCAATCTGGGCATGAACTTTACCAGACAACAGAGGAAGGCTCTGGCTGAATTAGACATTTCTGAGCACATGCACTGTGATTCTGCCTAATCTTCTCCAAAGACAGAACTGGCCCTGTTTCTCTTGGTGCACCAGCTGCTTCTCTGAAATCATCCTCTTGCCAAAATTAGAATGTGTACTGCAGTAACTGCTTTCCACATAGTCAAAGAGTTGTCAAAAGGCAGCATTTGACCTTAAAAATGTTCATTTGATGAGTGCCTGACAGGTATTTAGTGACATCAGTGCTTGTGGCTTGCCAGGGAAGAAGTAAGAAAAGAACAGAAACTAGAGAAACTTGATGCAGAAAGAATGAGGACTTGATCTGGGATAAGGACAAGAAGGCAGGGGGTTTTGTTTTTCAGATATAAAGACCTAAAAAGGTGAGTTATTATAGAAGTATTAGGAGGAATAAAACACGGGCCCATGGTGGGGTTTATACAGTGCAGGAGAGATCAATTCCAACCCATGAACTGAGGGGTTACAGCCTGACCCCAGTGAGGAAAGACATGGACTCCCTATGGCTGAAATAAGAACATGGTGGTATCTTCAAGGGTTAAATCTGTCGGAATGATCATCATGGTGACTGAAGATGCTGTTTAGCACAGGCCATGCAATCCCAGGCAGTTGGATCTGGGCTTAACCCCTTATGCGCTGTGTGCTTAATCACTCGGTCGTGTCTGACTCTAGGGGATCTTCCCAACCCAAGGACTGAATGCAGGTCTCCCACATTGCAGACAGATTCTTTACAGTCTGAGTCACCAGGGAAGCCCAAGAATACAGGAGCGGGTAGACTATCCCTTCTCCAGGGGATTTTCCCAACCTAGGAATTGAACTTGGGTCCCTGCATTGCAGGCAGTCTTTACCAGCTGAGCCCCAGCCCTTTATAAGCTCTGTCATTTTGCGCAAGCTCCTTAAACTCACCGAGCCTTGTTTCCTCATATGCAAAATAGCCTTAATGAATACCTACCTCATGCAATTTTGGGAAAGAAGAATCCACATCAACAATAATAGCTAATACTTCTAAAGGAGGACGGTATGTGTGTGTGCGCTCGTGCACACACACACACACGCATGCATGTTTGAGTAATCTATTCACTTAATCTTCACAACAATCCTCAGAAGTAAGTATTGTTATCATAACTGTTTTACAACTGAGGAAACTGAGGAACAGAGAAATTAAGTGACTTCCCCAGGTTCATGCTGATAATAAGTGGCTAAGAAAGATTTTGAAACAAGGCAATCTGGTGCCAGTATCTAGGCTCTTACCTGCTATACTATGCTCAAAATTCTCTACATGTATTAGCAGAATAAATGAGGACACATGTCAAATGGAAGACAAATGGAAACGCCAGAATTCTTAAATTTCAGCTTTCCAAGGAGGATTTCCCTAATCTCTCAGGTGCCAGGAGTGGCATTTAGACCTACATTCACTTTTATCTCATCCTCTCCTTTTCTTTGCACACTCTGGCTAGATGGAGAAGAGCCCTGTGGGAAGACACAAAAGCACCTTCTGATGCCCTCAGACCCCCAGTGATTCCCCTGACTCAGCAGGCAGCAAGGACAGGAACACACAGCTGAATCAACCTCATCGAACCACTCTCACTCAACTGATGCTCCCCAAGGACAGCTCACCTAATTTCTCAAGATTCCCAAGTCCCAGAATTTTAAAAACCCTGAATATTTTTTGTGTTGGCAATCAATAAAGCTTTTAAGAATTGAGACAGCTTTATTCTAGAGAGTTCTAAGTGCTGGTGAGCAGAGCTAAGAACATGGAAAATATTAATGAATCTAAACTCTTAACATCCCCAAATAGTGTGTCCACTTCCTATATGATGGAGCACTTTTCATTTATACTGGCACAATCTATTTGTAAGCAACCAGCTTCCTATGATACTGTTTTCATTTCTGTTTTTTAAGGAATTAATTAAATTACATTACTGTAAACAGTGGAATCCGAACCTCCAAGTTTCAGTTTCCTTTATTACTTCCTAATTTAGTATTTCCCCATTTTGTCCATCAAGCAGAGTATCTGCCTACTCAGTCACCACCTCTCTAGAATAAGTTACTTCTTCAAAACTACTATCCTACCAAAGGTATGTACTAGTGAGAAGACAAAGCTGAGGACCAGATTGGCATCCGGTGGCATCTGAAGGTAGATTTGATGGGAAGAGTGAATCTCTTCCTAGATTCACTGTCACTACTGGAGCAGGGGATGCCCTCAAGAGTCCCTTCTGATTCCAGCAATTGGCAGCTGCCAGTCTCTCTCGCTTACTTCAACCTCCAAGCTTCTTTGAGAGAACCAAGCAGTATTTATGTAAATGACTGATTAAATTGTATATTTGAACATGCATGCAAGAAAAATAAGTCTTAAGAAAAATAAAGGAAAAACTGGAGCCCCCAATCCTTTCCACAGTATTGACAATTTAAGCTACATTAGAGATGAGAAGGCTCACTACTTAGCTTTCACCACAGTAAGCCACAGCACTGATTCCTCTGAGATTCTGAAAAAGGGGTCAAAGTGGCAGATTAGGAGGAAGGATTCACATGCCTCCAAGGACCCTGCCCCACTGCCTACCTTCCCGAAACCATAGTCCACCCTTCCTTCAAAATCCAGGTTCTCCAAGAAGAAGCCCTCATAAGCACTCGTTCCCTTACCAGGCTGAGTTAGGCAGTGGAGAGGACAGTGAACACAGAGTTTAGAGTGTCACAAATTCAGTGAGAGCCTGGCTAGCCACCTCTCTCATCATGTGACTTGAGGCACATCCCCCTCTGAGCCTGGGACTCCTCACTGACACAGGGACTGGCATTCAGCATCTGTCCCATTGGTTCCATCTAGTACACCTTCCTGAGCTGCAGAGGTCAGAAACAACATTTCCAGCCTCCCTTGCAGCTAGGGTACAGGGTGCTATTTGGGTTTAGCTGAGCAGAGACTCACATAACACTGAGAAGGTGAAAGTGAGAGGCTATATCATTGCTACTTCTTCTCTTTCTCCTGGAAATCATGGGGAGAATTTTTTTAATTAACCTGTGGTTTTTAATGACTAGGATCATAACTACTGAATAAAAGGTGAGGCACTGGTGATTTGGTGCATAATGCACAAGTTCCCATGGTGGCTTCCTGATTGCTCACCTTCCTGACTGTGGCAGATACAGCAGCTCTCTGGGCAGACCAGTCTTACTGACGGGTTCTGGGAGTCATTCCTAGAGACACAGCCTGCTCCTTTCACCCTCCCAGTGATTTCTGTAAGCACCCAGATCAGATCAGATCAGTCGCTCAGTCATGTGCGACTCTTTGTGACCCGATGAATCGCAGCACGCCAGGCCTCCCTGTCCATCACCAATTCCTGAAGTTCACTCAGACTCACATCCATCGAGTCAGTGATGCCATCCAGCCATCTCATCCTCTGTCGTCCCCTTCTCCTCTTGCCCCCAATCCCTCCCAGCATCAGAGTCTTTTCCAATGAGTCAACACTTCACATGAGGTGGCCAAAGTACTGGAGTTTCAGCTCTAGCATCATTCCTTCCAAAGAAATCCCAGGGCTGATCTCCTTCAGAATGGACTGGTTGGATCTCCCTGCAGTCCAAGGGACTCTCTAGAGTCTTCTCCAACACCACAGTTCAAAAGCATCAATTCTTTGGCGCTCAGCTTTCTTCACAGTCCAACTCTCACATCCACACATGACCACAGGAAAAACCATAGCCTTGACTAGACGGACCTTTGTTGGCAAAGTAATGTCTTTGCTTTTGAATATGCTATCTAGGTTGGTCATAACTTTCCTTCCAAAGAGTAAGCGTCTTTTAATTTCATGGCTGCAGTCACCATCTGTAGTGATTTTGGAGCCCAGAAAAATAAAGTCTGACACTGTTTCCACTGTTTCTCCATCTATTTCCCATGAAGTGATGGGACCAGATGCCATGATCTTTGTTTTCTGAATGTTGAACTTTAAGCCAACATTTTCACTCTCCACTTTCACTTTCATCAAGAGGCTTTTGAGTTCCTCTTCACTTTCTGCCATAAGGGTGGTGTCATCTGCATATCTAAGGTTATTGATATTTTTCCCGGCAATCTTGACCCCAGCTTGTGCTTCTTCCAGTCCAGCGTTTCTCATGATGTACTCTGCATATAAGTTAAATAAACAGGGTAACAACATACAGCCTTGACAAACTCCTTTTCCTATTTGGAACCAGTCTGTTGTTCCATGTCAAGTTCTAACTGTTGCTTCCTGACTGCATACAAATTTCTCAAGAGGCAGATCAGGTGGTCTGGGATTCCCATCTCTTTCAGAATTTTCCACAGTTTCTTGTGATCCACACAGTCAAAGGCTTTGGCATGGTCAATAAAGCAGAAATAGATGCTTTTCTGGAACTCTCTTGCTTTTTCCATGATCCAGTGGATGTTGGCAATTTGATCTCTGGTTCCTCTGCCTTTTCTAAAACCAGCTCGAACATCAGGAAGTTCACAGTTCACATATTGCTGAAGCCTGGCTTGGAGAATTTTGAGCATAACTTTACTAGCGTGTGAGATGAGTGCAATTGTGTGGTAGTTTGAGCATTCTTTGGCATTGCTTTTCTTTGGGATTGGAATGAAAACTGACCTTTTCCAGTCCTGTGGCCACTGCTGAGTTTTCCAAATTTGCTGGCATATTGTCCCCCATTAAGACCCTCTTTCTCTAATAGAGTGGCCTCTGTTTTCTGCAACTGAGCCCAGTCAGATATACCTCTGCATCATTCAGAGTGGATATGAGGGCTAAAAGACTAAAGGGACACAGTTAAGAACATAAGCTTTGGGCTCAGATGCCCTAAGCTTAAACCCTGGCCCTACTTCTTGCTCTATAACTATGAGCAAGTTCCTTAATCCCCAATTACTACACGATGGGGTTATCACAGATCACATGAGTGATGCATGTAGAATGCTTGCCACAGTATTTGGTCCTTAGCAGGAATTCAGTAAATGTTAGCTTCTTTTTGTCCCAAGTTCCTATAGAACCCTCTGTACCCCTCTACTACAGCACTTGCATTGATTAGCTCTCTGTGAACACAAAGCCAGAGGACTGTCTGTCATGTGGGAGTAAAAAGTACAGGAAAATCCCAAATTCAAAACAAAATGACTTGGGAGTAACCTTAAAGAAGGAGAATTGAAAGTGACTGTAACTAAGATGAAACTTAACAGTCTATATTGTACCCTGTTATGAAGATACAGTGTGAACAGGTGGTCAGGTACAGCACAGAGAGGCTAAAGTATTGCAATGAGATGGAGTTGGCCAGGCCTGTCCAAGGGCTCTCAAGGGTGGAGATATCTTGGCTGAGCAAGTGTTTCTCTTTGCTCGGTAAGGTCCTCCCGGCTGCGGTAAGAGTCTGTCAAGCGTTTTCTCAAAGCATCACTTCTTGAATCCATGGTGATGCTATCATCTGACAGAGGCCATGTCAGACCAGTCAACTTGACAGTTTAATTCCTCATTTTAAATTGATATATTGTCACCCTGATTATGATAATTTGGTTTTCTAAGTACTTGTCTACTGGGGGATAATAAGGCACTGATTTGTTGATTTGGGCTTTCCTTTCGATTTTAGAGATGTAGCTCTCATTGTATTTTAGTGGGCTCTAATTGGATTTGTATTAATAGAGAGCAGTCATAATGAGCTTGGGCAACGTAAGTCCACCTCCAAGAGACAATCCCTTTGCAATGGGCCATTACAATCAGGGTTATGAGTCCACTGGGCCGAGAGCCAGGCTCCTGCCCATGGCAGATCACTGAGGCAAATGCTACTGCTTCCTGTGCACTGTGTCATCAGCTGTAATCTTCAAACTTGAGCATCCAAACTATACGCAATGATCTGCTTTCACGTCTATGTAAGCTCCTGGTGTGCGATGGCCATGCTTCAGTCAGAGTTCACCTCCAAATGCCCACCTGAGTGCCAGGCACATACACAGTTGATATATAATACATACTGGATGCATAAATCCCTAAACACATGGATGTGTCCTTCTGTAGAGGAGGCCTTTTTTGAACTATAGAAACAAAGAGAAAAAGAAAATTCCAAAGCATTTCCAAGAAGAGGGAAATCATGGGCTTAAATGTTCTGTGGTGATTCTTTGAAAATACTCAAAACCTAGCTATTGATATTCCAGTATTTTTGGATAGCTCTTTATTTCATGTTGCTATCATGGGTGGATTAGTTTTCTACTGCAGTATAACACATTTCCACAAATGTCAAGGCTTACAAAAAACATCCCTTTATTATCTCCCAGTTTACACACATCAGGAGTCCAGGCACAGAATGATGCAGGTAGGCTCTTAGTTTGGGCAAGAATGTTATTGCTGCTGCTAAGTCACTTCAGTCGTGTCCGACTCTGTGTGACCCCATAGACGGCAGCCCACCAGGCTCCCCCATCCCTGGGATTCTCAAGGCAAGAACACTGGAGTGGGTTGCCATTTCCTTCTCCAATGCATGAAAGTGAAAAGTGAAAGTGAAGTCGCTCAGTCGTGTCCAACTCCTAGCGACCCCATGGACTGCAGCCTACCAGGCTCCTCCATCCATGGGATTTTCCAGGCAAGAGTACTGGAGTGGGGTGCCAATGCCTTCTCCAATGCATGAAAGTGAAAAGTGAACGTGAATTTGCTCAGTCGTGTCTGACCCTAAGCATGGACTGCAGCCTACCAGGCTCCTCCGTCCATGGGATTTTCCAGGCAAGAGTACTGGAGTGGGGTGCCATTGCCTTCTCCGAATGTTATTAGGTGACAACTAACTTACTGGGGGCGAATAGAGGATGAGATGGTTGGATAACATCATCGAGTCAATGCATCTTGAGCAAGCTCCGGGAGATGGTGAAGGACAGGGAAGCCTGGTATGCTGCAGTCCCATGGGGCTGCAAAAAGTTGAACACAAATTAGTGACTAAATAATAATTTCCCTTTGGCAAGCACTAAAGATTATACTGGAGGTCCAGATTATTCTGGAACTAGAAAACCAGATTTTTATTTTTTGTTTTTCTGGTTTTATTTCAGACTAGGCTCTTTGGAAGAGGTCTTGACCCAAATGTGTTCATCTCAGGCAGAGAAAGACCACCTTTCTAGAGTCCTCCTAGAAAAAGTACAAGTTCAGGGGAAACTGTGAGGGGAGAGGGCAATGGTATCACAAATGAGTAAGACTACAGCTTGGAATCCATGCCTCAGGCTTCCACTGCAACCTCTAAAAACAGAAATGAAAAAAAGAAAAAAAGATAATTCCCTGGCAGTCTAGTGGTTAGAACTCTGTGTTTTCACTGCTGAGGACCTGGGTTCAATTTCTGGTCAGGGAACTAAGATCCCACGAGCCACATGATGTGGCCAAAAGAGAAAAAAGAAAAGAAAGAAATGCTTACCTCAAAATACTGCAGTCAATGTACTCAATTGGCCAACTCACAACTGGAACAACCGACGGGCCAAATGATGGTAAATTGTAAATTATCTGCAGGCAAGGGTTGTGTCTCATTTATCTTTGTACCCCAAGAGGCAAGCAAGGGTCTGTCATGCATTTAGCACGGTGCATGCTGATAAAACTGAGGATTTTGGACAAAACTAAGCACGGTTGCAAAATAAATGGCGGCATTAAAATATTATCAACACTCAGAAAACTTCACTGATTCATAAATTTAGCTGCAAAGAAAAAAGGAAAAAAATTCTAGAGTAATTTCTTTTATTTGGCTTCTTCTGCCTCTTCTCCTCCCCTTCTTCCTCTTCCTTCTTCTTGCTTTAAATAATGATCACCTAATGTTGTTTTTTTCTTTGTCAGAAAGTGGATACAAAACAGAAACAATCCTTTGATAGTCTAAAAACAGCTTGAAGGAAAGGTGAAACTCAGAACTGAAATAAAGAGATACCCCCATATACCCCCATATGCCAATGGGATTTTTCAGTCTTTTAAAATCACATACAACCCGGTAAAGATCTTGACAAAGATCTAGACATACCAGAGAAACTTGAGATTTCACCACTGTGTCTATGTTAGGGTAATTTCAATATCAAACAGGAAGAGGTGGTGACGGTAGGATGGCGGAGTTGGTACCTTTTGCGGTTCCCACAGGGAGTGACAAAACCTTGCTTGTGTGGGGACTGAGCTCTGGACCCATGGCCGAGGCCTTCATTCTCTGTTCACAGTCTTCTCCCAGTTCGGCCTTCTGTATTCGGTCCGAGTCTTCCCAAACGCAGCAGTGGCCGGCCCTGGATTTTATGCCGTCATCAAGTTTTATTCAGCGAGGGATGCTCACAGAGCCCAAAAGGCATGCAACCAGAAGCAGCTTTTCCAGAAATCTCCAGTGAAGATTTCGTCTTGGCACCCAACATAAGGTGGTTCAACACAACGCCCTTGCCCTAAACAGCTCCAGATGCCAAGAATTGGCAAATTACTACTTTGGTTTCAATGGATGGTCAAAAAGGATCATCAAGCTTCAGGATCTTTCTGACCCTGAAGAAGAAAGGGAAAATGAAGATATTGTGGCACCTCTTCAGAGGCAAAGCCTGAAGTTCTTCTGTGCTTTAGAGGTGGTGTTGCCATCCTACGAGTGCAGAAGTCCAGGAGTTGGCATGGCTGAGGAACCTTTGGATAACTTGAAAGAAGGGCCATTATCACTCCTTATGAAAAGGAAGAAAACCCAGAAGCTTGCTATTCAGAAGGCTAAGACAGATGGATTCCAGAAACTGCAGATTGTGGTTTTAGAGTATGTCATGAGAAATGCTGGGCTGGAAGAAGCACAAGCTGGAATCAAGAATGCCGGGAGAAATATCAATAACCTCAGATATGCAGATGACACCACCCTATGATAGAAAGTGAAGAGGAACTAAAAAGCCTCTTGATGAAAGTAAAAGAGGAGAGTGAAAAAGTTGGCTTAAAGCTCAACATTCAGAAAACTAAGATCATGGCATCTCGTCCCATCACTTCATGGGAAATAGATGGGGAAACAGTGTCAGCTTTATTTTTCTGGGCTCCAAAATCACTGCAGATGGTGATTGCAGCCATGAAATTAAAAGACGCTTACTCCTTGGAAGGAAAATTATGACCAGCCTAGATAGCATATTCAAAAGCAGAGACATTACTTTGCCAACAAAGGTCCGTCTAGTCAAGGCTATGGTTTTTCCAGTGGTCATGTATGGATGTGAGAGTTGGACTGTGAAGAAAGCTGAGTGCCAAAGAATTGATGCTTTTGAACTATAGTGTTGGTGAAGACTCTTGAGAGTCCCTTGGACTGCAAGGAGATCCAACCAGTCCATTCTAAAGGAGATCAGTCCTGGGTGTTCTTTGGAAGGAATGATGCTAAAGCTGAAACTCCAGTACTATGGCCACCTCATGTGAAGAGTTGACTCATTGGAAAAGACTCTGATGCTGGGAGGGATGGGGGCCGGAGGAGAAGGGGACAACAGAGGATGAGATGGCTGGACGGCATCACTGACTCAATGGACGTGAGTTTGAGTGAACTCTGGGAGTTGGTGATGGACAGGGAGGACTGGTGTGCTGCAGTTCATGGGGTTGCAAAGAGTCAGACATGATTGAGCAACTGAACTGAATATGCAAATGGTGTTCCTTATATGCACTCAGAATTCCTTAAACTGAAAAGCCTGGTGGCTGTAGTTTGCCTTGAGGGAAGCTGTGTAGTCCAAAAGGTACATAGGCCAGTAAAATTCTCTCCAAAGCTTTGTTCATTGTATCTGGTAGAATTTTGGTCCCAAGTAGTAGACACTTGCCTCGCTTCTAATATGACATTTCCTGTATAGTCCAGTGGTATCTATCCCCGGTTTGAACTCACTTTGATCCCTCCTTAATGCCTTCCTATTTAATCATATTGTGATTGAACAGTTTTGTTTCCACAGCTTTTACTGCATCATTCCTTAGTTCTTATTTCTAAGATCATAAAGGTTTTTGAACAACAACAACAAAAAAAAACAGGAAGAATTAGTTTATAGAGCATAAAAGAAAATAACCTATGACCTGCCCATGGAGCTAAGTCTAGCCTTTTGCCTGAAGTGAGTTGGTAAAGAAGACAGACCCAGGGAGGGCCTATCAACCCCAGACCCCGTCACCCTTTGCTCATCCCCATGAACATGACACAAGCTTTCCTCTGGAAGAGGCAAGGAAAGAACAACCATCAGCAACCTGTCGGCAGAGTCAGAAGGCTGTACTGGACTTGCAATTGGGACTATTTCATGTGAAATTCTGACCTTCTCTAGTTTGTTCCCCATCAGTCTTCAATGAAAAACAAATAAACCTAAGATTTAGAATATAGCATTATTTGGAACATCAACTGTCCTTGCTAAAAAGGAACAAGAGAGTATGGTTTCCTTCTGTGGTCTTTGGGACCGAAATTTCCTATGGGAGTAGCACACATCTTGATTCAATGGAGTTGGATTATGGGCCTGAGGGCCCAAGGGGAGGGGAGACCCCTGCCAGGTTTGGTTTGTTTTCAGTAGGGAAGCTGATTCCTCGTAAAGAGCACCACGTCCAATACCTCAAGACAGTTATTTTACACCTTACCAATCATTGGGGTTCACTGATAATTCCTGCTGATAAGGCAAGCTGCAACTAGAATACATCCTCTAGTTTTACTGCAGTATAATCATCTCTTCACCTTGCCTCATTAGCTTACCCCATCCTGCAATGCACCTTTCCTCGGAGGCTCCTGGGAGAGACTGTAAAAAGTGCTTGCACAGCTATTTTGTGTCAAGATAGCGATCAATATGCAGCGTACTGATTTATGTTGAGACTCGCATCTTGTCGAGCAAAGGGAAATCAAGAACAATGAGCTTACTTGGAGGTCCTACAGTTTATCAAGAAAATCAAACAAAAGACAACCATAAACAGGCACCTAGACCTGGAATATAAAGCATAAACTTCCACTTAGCTTCTGAGTCTTTCTTACTATGCCTGCCATATGGTAGCAAGTTGGCATAACTTAAATATCAGAGGACCTTGTTTTGAAATTCCACAACCATATCTGGTTTCTCGGTATAGGTGTCCAACATGCCAACAGATGGTGCCCGGCATTTTACCCATTAAACTCTATGATCTCCATAACCATTTAATAATGAGATTGGACCAGATAAGATCAGAGAGCAGATTTTCATTCTGCACAGAGATTCTGCCAGCTTTTCAACTGCAAAGTGAATTTATGGAGTAAAAGCCTCTGAAATTATCCCATAAAAACAGAGCTATAAGCAATATTCTGTAGTCAGTTTTCGAGAATAAAGTGTTTGGAAGAAAAAAAAAGGCAGCAATGCAGCCATATGGACACTCTCGCTTGAAAGATGAAAAATTGAGAATGTAGCAACAAATCACTTAAAATAATTGGTAACCATCCTTTAAAGTGAAAAATGCTTTGGTTGCCCTTGGTTTGCCATCAATAATTCATTCAGTAATTGTTTACTGAGCATCTATTATTCTGAGCACAGAAGTACACTTCTGTGTAATAGGGATTCGAGTGTGAACAAAATAAATTCCTGTCCTGATAAAGCTTCTGTTTCACTGACTTCTATATTTCTACCATAAACCATGTACTGGCATAGCTTGGGCCCCTGAGGGAGTGAGAAAGTCACCCTTTAGGCCACGGACTGCAGATAAATGCCCTGCTGTATCCTGTAGTTAAAAAAAAAAAAAGTGGTCTTTTAAAAATAAGATGGGCTAATGTTAATCACTCTGCTTCTTGGCTTCCCAAGCAGGACAGATTTTTGTAACTCAGTCTGATTCACGCAACTTCATTTTGTTGAATGTCTGTATGATCGACAGATGATTTTTATTACTCATCAGAGCACTTTCCAATCAAATTTTGGAACTCTGTGGCTTCCGATTTTACTGAGAAAACTGAAACAAAAGAAGAACGTCCACAAACCTCTCCAACATACTCACTCATTACCTGCAGCTGTGCCATTACCTGGCTTCCCCGCTTACTAAGTCAACCCTCCCGTTTGTACCCTGAATCTCCTATTCCTTTCCCACTTAGGGGCATGGCCACAACAATCTTCCCCTTTTTGCATCTTCCGATCTCCCCGCTTTGCTATGTCATTGCTGCTGCTGCTGCTAAGTCGTTTCAGTCGTGTCCGACTCTGTGCGACCCCATAGACAGCAGCCCACCAGGCTCCCCCATCCCTGGGATTCTCCAGGCAAGAACACTGGAGTGGGTTGCCATTTCCTTCTCCAATGCATGAAAGTGAAAAGTGAAAGGGAAGTCGCTCAGTCATGTCTGACTCTTAGCGACCCCATGGATTGCGGTGTACCAGGCTCCTCTGTCCATGGGATTTTCCAGGCAAGAGTACTGGAGTGGGGTGCCATTGCCTTCTCCGGTTATGTCATTGCTACAACCACACAAATGTGCTGTTCTTTCTTCCACTTAAGACAATTTTTAAGCCAAAATTTTCTCCTGGCTTGCACCCATTTATTTGTTTCCCTTTACAGGTATCTCTAATTCCTACTTGCCCATTCCTTGAATCCACTTTACCCTGGTTTTCGCCCAGCTCACTCCACCAAAACTGGTCTTGTCAAATAACCAGTGACCTCCTCAAGGCTAAATCTGATGTTCAGTTCTCTGTCTTCACCCTACTGGGTCACCAATTGATGTAATCACTTCCTTTTCTTTGAAATGCATTCTTCACCTGGCGTCCCCATTCTCCAGGTTTTCTTCTTTCCTCCCTGGCTGCCACTTCTCAGGCTCCTTTGCTGGCTCCTACTCCTTTTTCTCCCATTTCAATGCTGCAAACACCAAGACTCAAGTCTTCAACCTCTTCTCCTTATCTACATTCACTCCCAGGTGATTTTCTTCAGTCCCATGGCTTTACACACTATCTAGAGTCTTATGATTTCCGAACGTGCACTTCTAATCTGAATTTCCGACTCATCTCTAACTGCCTACTCAACATACCATTTAGTGTTTAACTTAACCATTTAAACCACAGACTTAAATCCAAAATTTAACTCCTATCTTCCACTTGAAACCTGCTCCTTTGAAGTCTTTCCATCTCAATAAATGGCAGTTCCATTCATCCAGTTACTTAGGCCAAAACTTTTGGTATCACCTTTGATTTCTCTCTCTCTCTTTTTATCATACCCTGAATCTAATCCATCAGCAAATGCTGTTAGCTCTACCCTCAAGAGAGATCCAGAATATGATGACTTTTCAGTGCCTCTGTTGTGGCCACACTGACCAGGCTGCCATCATCATCAACCTGAGTCATGTCACCAGTTACATAAATATGTAGGACATCCCTCTCCTACCCTACAACCTGTCATGAAAGCTTTAAAGGCTCTAGCACAAGGCTCACTGAACACGACTCAGACTCTCTCAATGTTTCTGCAGGTATTATCCTCATTATAACACTTTCACATCCATAGCTGTCATGAAAAGGTAAAGCACTCTGTTTTGGATTTGCAGTTACTCCCAATGGATATATTTCTGTATGGTTTTGTAGTTCTTCTGATTCTTGTTGCCACTGAACATCATACTGATGTGATCTACAGAGCAGCATGTGTATGTATGTGTGTGTGTGCCTGCTCAGTCATGTCTGACTCTTTGTGACCCCGTGGGCTGTAGCCCCACCAAGCTCCTCTGTCCATGGAATTCTCCAAGCAAGAATACTGGAGTGGGTTGCCATTTCCTTCTCCAGGGGATCTTTCCGACTCAGGGATGGAACTTGCACCTCTTGTATCTTCTGCGTTGTCAGGCGGATTCTTCACCATTGAACCACCTGGGAAGTCCCATGAGGCAACATATGCCTTTTATACATGTACTGCCTGGAGCCACATGGCTGAGGAGGAAGAGAGGCCATGAGTCCTGGGAGGCCCTGTATCTGCCTACACAGAGGAGATGGCACCTTTCTCTTTGCACAAATATGTCTTCTGCTCATCAAGTCCTGCACCTATAGAGCTGCACACTTGAGGGGTGTGTGTGCTTTTCTAATAGGTCTGCTCAGAGCAGGGAGCCTTTTTTAACCTGCTTAGAAACACTGAATAGGCCAGTAGCAGACTTGGCTATCTGGTTTCCCTGGTGGTGGTAGGGGTAAAAAATCTTCCTGTCAATGCAGGTCGACATAACAGACGCGGGTTCAATCCCTGGGTTGGGAAGATCCCCTGGAGGAAGAAATGGCAACCCAGTACAGTATTCTTGCCTGGAGAATCTGATGGACAGAGGAACCTGGCAGGCTACAGTCCATGGGGTTGCAAAGAGTTGGACACGACTGAAGCGACTTGGCATAGCACAGACTTGGCGGTCACTGTGCACACAGGAGTCTAACCCAACTCAGAACCCTGTCCAGCCCCTGCCCAAACAATTCACATTTGCTGCTTCTAAATTCTTTATGGCTGGAAAATCAGGCAACTTAATTTATTTGAATTTTGTATATGATAAAATAAACAGACTCTTATAAAGAGTCTCAAGAAGCTGTTTTATGATTAAGTGTCTAAAATTAGAACATCAATCTTCTGGTATCTCAAAAGTATTTGAGTTGCTCAAAATTGGTATTTGGTTGCTCAAAAGTCCTTTTGACTTTGGATCTTGGCTCTGTTATGGACATCTAGATACTGAACTTCCAGATAAGTGGAAGTTTATGGGACTGCAATTATATACAAATATAGATTGTCAGAAAGTGCTTTATTGATCTCTCAAGCTGACTTCATGAACAGTTTTTCAGGATGTTCACATTCAAGCAATTCCTTCTCTAAAGACAATTTATTTGAACCCTACACTAAAAATGTGCTTGAAATCACTCTAATCCTATTTTTTAAATATTCTCACTCAGCACTTGCCACTGTCTCTTCATGTCTGTGGTTTCATTCGAACGTGAGCTCAGATATCCCTTCATTAATTATCACACTATCCTATGAGACAACAGAAAAGCCATCTGCTCTCATTTTTTGATGTAGAAAACTGGGGACAGATAAACACATATAACTCATGAAATGTCAGAGCATTTAATGAGGTTGTAGGAACATAAACATATTTAAAAAGAGGTGTATAAAAACTAAAATTTAACAATGACCATCCAATGAGTCAGAAAGATACTCAGACAAACATTTTTTAACTGCTGGGTCAGGTTAAGGTTAAAGAGAGAAAAGAGGTGTTCACAGAACACAAAATACTTAATATTATTTTTTTTCAGGTAGCTTAAAAAAAACCTCTTTAAACCTCTATAACCCAACTCTGAGGACCTTAATAATTTTAATGAGAAGCTCCATGCTGATCATATCCAAAACAAGCTATTCAACTATGGGTCCATTCTGTGATTCACATTTGCAAGAATCTGAACTGAAATGGTCATATGAGACTCTGAGCAATTTTACTGAAAACAAATAACCTAAAGCATGTATTGGGGCTGCTGAGAGGAAGCAGGTAGTGCTCAGGAGAGGCACTTGGCAGAAACTCAGATCCAAGGTGATCATGGGCTGAGCATCACTGGCAATACCACTCACTTGGGGCTGGTCTCCCAGAGCCACACAGTGAAATGAGATAGAGCTGGATTAATTTTTAGCACAGTTTTTGATTATCCACCAGCAAAGCATGTGGTGCTACTTCCCAGGGCATTTCAATTCTTCTTCCTAAAGCACAACACTATCTTATCCTGTTCTATTTATTTTTCTTAAGTGTCTGTGACTTGCAGAGCATTAAGATGCCAAAACATATGTTTCCTAAGCCTGTTCTCACTTCTCACCTTTACTTAGACTTTCAAGGTCAGAGCTATTTGTGGCTATCTACTTAATTGTACTTCAAATAAAAGGCAGCAGAAAACAGCAGATTTGTGATGGCCCTTCAAAGTAAGCATCAAATGAGCAGCCTGTCACATCTGAACCTATTTAAATAAATCAGCCTCTTGTTCACAGCCCCCAAACTCCATCCACCATGCCAGCAGTCACTGTGCAGCTGAAGCAAGCTAGCAGCAAGAGGGGGGATGTTTCCTGGACCCCCTGAAAATCACTGGAGCTTTGAATCAACTGGGCATTTTTGTGCACAGCAGGATTGCATGGCCAAGTTCTGTTTACCCTCGGAGTGTGCTCATTAATTAGGTTTGTGCAATTACAATTCATGCTAGGCAATGACAAAGTTATGCCTTGTCATATGACAAGGCAATGACAAATCATTACTAGTATTATTATTATTTACTGTATGCAGCTCCATATACTTATAAAGCTTTGTTCAAAATGGATGCAAATGCTCCCAGGACCTGGAGTGGGAAAAGTTATAGGCTTTGGGACAGAGCGGGTAGATGGGCAGGATTGGCCCCTAACCAAGATCTATAAAGCTAAGTGCCAAGGTTCAAACAACATCATGTAAGCAAAGTTCACATCTGAGAATGAAGGACTGTGATTTGACTGCTTTCCTGACAAGGCTCCTGGATAATATGTTGGGAAAGGGATTTGATAACAAGAAACACTTGTAGACAATACAGAGAAGGATCAGCAGTACCTTTAAAAGGGTGATGTAGCAACTAGACAACGAACATCCTGGGTCCAGTGTTCAAGTAGATTCATGTTCCCAGGTTCTCTATAATCAACAAGTCCTGAACCTCAAATGACCCCTAAATCCTCCTCCAGTCCTTAGCTTCAAGGGGATCAAGCTTTTCCCAAGACTAACTTAAGGGAACAGGCAGCTTTAGGGTTGATCCAAGGTTCCAAAGCACTAAATTGATGCCGGGAGAACAATATGCAATAGCACAGAAATGGTCCCAGTCTAGAAGCTGCCCCATCCACGCAACATACTCCTTATTCCACAGAACAGAAGAAATTTACGATCACATATATGGTAAGGGACTTCCATCCAGAATATATAAAGAACTCAGACTCAGAAGTTAGGCAAATAACCCAATTTTTAAGTAAGCAAAGGATGTGGACAGACATTTCCCCAAAGAAGATATACAAGTAGCCAAGAAGTTCATAAAAAGATGTTTAACATCATTGTCCTTCAAGAAAATGCAAATCAAAATCACAATGAGATACCACTCCACACGCACTTTGTTGTTGTTGTTTAGTCGCTAAGCTGTGTCTGACTCTTTGCGACCCCATGGACTGCAGCCTACCAGGCTCCTCTATCCATGGGATTTTCCAGGCAAGAGTACTGGAATGGATTGCCATTGCCTTCTCCTACATAAGCCACTAAGTTTTATGACTGATTTACGCCCAGACTTTTTTTTAATCATGAACACCTCACCACCATCATTAGTAACCTTCCAACAGGTATTCAGTACCCTTTTCCTTTCTACCCTTGGTACCAAGTGAAACACCAAATATTGCATATGGGATTGGTTAGTTCCAGAGTCAAGAAGAGTAAATTTGATCCAAGGCAGAAAACTCAGATGCTGGCAAACATAAGGCCCAGCCACAATCGGATGGAGATGTGACAAGCTGAGATTAAATACTGATGATGTCTATAAGAAAAGAGTAAATACATTTACAGGGCAGTGACAGGAAGGCTTGAGAGAATTTCGTAGTTGAGTGAGGTTCGGTTTCATAACAGGGAAACTGCTTCTCTCTTAATCCTCTGCAAGAACAGAGGGAAAGCAGGTTCAAGTCCGAACACTGAGGATTTGACTATTAGTTAGGGATTAGCTGGAGAATTGCTCCTTCATCTGGCTGCTTGTGAGGCAGAGAGAAGAGGGCCTAGGGGCCGAGGCAAGGTCCCAAAATGACAGGACTCAGGGAGAACAGGCTAACAGCAAATGGGAGGGACTCAGAGGAAAAGAGACCAGGAGTAGAATATACGTGGCTGGGTGGGACCGTATTCTGTTAATCACTTTTCCTGTGCAATTGCATCAAAATTCATAGCTTCCCTCTGAGGGAAAGCCTACTATTTTTCTTATAGATAAACAAACATAAGCCCAGACAGGTTCAGTAACTTGCTCAAGATCACACAGCAAGGAGGGTCACACTCCCAGTCTTAAATAATAATTCTATTGTGTTAACCCTTAATTGTCATCCTCCCTTTCAGGAAACAAAGTCTCAGATTCCTGGAACACATGCACCAATGCTCAGCGCCCACCACACACCTGTAATAACAAAAGTGGTTCAACGTCTTTTTCATTGCTATCAGGTGTCGGGGAAAAATGAAACTGACCCAGCCTACGAGTGGTTAGGTCAACAGATGACAGTTTAAGTGGGAGGAATCAGGCTGCTGAAGGGGAAACCTGTATTTCTACTTGTAACCAGCCTACCTAGCTCAAAGTCCGTCAAGCAGTAAAAGAGAAAGTTATTTACGTAGCACCAGCAACTTTCGATCCTTTCTAAGAACATCCTATGGACGGGTAAAGAAGCCCACATTACCCCTTCAAAGGGTTAATCTCCTTTAATTGGCCTTCTTATTTGGAAAAGGACTCTGAAGGTGGTAAGTTCAGGGCTTCATGACCTGACCACCTCTTTGGTAGGTCAGTCCATAAGTACAGACGTATACTTGTTTCTTTCCCATTAACGAAGATGCTCAGAGTATCAGAGCTCGTGGGGACCGTGGAGCTAAGGCAGCCCCTTCATTTTCATAGGAGATGCTTGAGGCAAAGCTCCTGGACCAAGGTTAGACAGCCAGTGTTTGGGGATGAAGGGGACACCATCTCCCCAGGCTTGCTTCCTGTCAATGCAAGATTCTGAGTGCATCCTTTAAAGCTGTAAACATGGCATTAATATAGTATGGTGCCCAGAACTTTTCCAGACCCATCAGCTTTTACCAGGACACGAACTGTGCCTGCATCATTTGGTTTACAAATCAAATCCTTCATAAAACGGTAACTAACCTAATTGAAATGCAGCTTCGGCCATCTCGTCAAGTTCTGCTTCTCTCTGATTTCATGCCTGTTTCATCCACATTTCTTTTCCACCTGATGACAAGCTCATCGGGAACCAAGGATGAGCTGAGGCTCAGGGAGCAAGCACATCAAGCTTTGATCTGCACCTTCCTTACCCTGCAATCAGTCAGTGTCAGAGCCAGAGTGGGTGAGGAGCAAAGACACCTCCAGCATAAAGGGCTACCTTTGTGGAATTAAGAAAAGGTACCCTTTCCTCTGGGAAGCCACAGTCCCACACCACAGCAGGCAGCTTGTCCAGTAGAGTGATGTCTGGATTTCTGTCCCTATTCGCCCCCTTGATCAGAGAGATATCCTTTCAGGGCAGCCCCACTAAGAAAAAGGAGGAAATAGGAATTTCTTAACATGGTATTTTTAAAAACTTATGTCACAACCCATTGGTGAGTCATGCAACTATTTTAGGGTTGAAACTAGTATTTGCAGTAGAATAGAAAATATAATATATATATATATAACTGCCTCCCACTTAGGTTTTATTTTCATATGTATATGTAAACATATACATATGTACGTGTATGTGCATGGGTGTGTGTATATACTGAGTCAAGATGTAAAATATGTTTCTTAGTGGGGGTTGTGGTAAAAAATATTTGAAAGTCACTGACTAACAGAGCAGCTTCCTTGGTGGCTCAGATGGTAAAGAACCTGCCTGCAATGCAGGAGACCCGGGTTCAATCCATGGGTCAGGAAGATCCCCTGGAGAAGGGAATGGCAACCCACTTCAGTATTCTTGCCTGGAGAATTCCATGGACAGAGGAGCCTGGCAGGCTACAGTCCATGGGGTCACAAAGAGTCGGACATGACTGAAGTGACTTAGTGTGCGCGCACACACACACACACAATATGAAATGTGCATCTAATTTGGAGATTTGTTTTGTCTTCATTCCCAACTGCCCAGAGGGAAGCTCTAAGAGAACCAGCATGCATTTACGAGTCAGACAGGTGTGTGTGCTCAGTCGTGTTAAATGCAGTTTAACACCTCTAAATTTGGACCTTAGGCAGTCATTTATGTTTTCTGGTCCTCAGGTTCCTGCTGTGCAGATGGAGATGGTATCTGTTTCAGAATATTGATGTGGTAAGGACGTAGTATCTTTCAGCGCATGTCCAGTTTTCAGATCTCTCTCTTTTGACTGTGGGGAGATCAGGAGAGACCAGTGACCCAGGGACACACATGCAACTGCCACCAAGGGTTTCCACTGCCAGGAGCCGCAAAGGTGAGGAGGTGTAGAGTCCTGCAGGGAACTTTAAACAGTTTTCTCCCATGCAAGTTGTTCTCCTGTCTGCCTGGGAGAACAGCCTCCCACAGTAATGCTTAAGCAAAAATGACTGTTTAGCCAAGTCAATTAAATCATTTGAGTGAAAATACTACAAGGAAGCCAGGTTAGGAAAAGACTTTGGTGCTATGGGCATGGTGAGAATCTGTTTTAGGTAAACGTGTTAGATTGTCACTTTGGCAAGGTTAGAGTATTTCGCATTGTAATGATGAGAGCCTCTGAGGACAGAAATGACAGGCTAAAGTAATCTTTTAGGTGATATGGGTCAAATCTCTCATTTTCCAGATTTGGAGATAGGGTCCGAGGAGGTACAGGATCCACTGAGGTCACATGGCCAGGGCTACACCCCAGTCCCTGGGAACATCATTTCTTAACTCCTGGGTCACAAGGCCTCCCTCTTCAGAATAATTCATCCTTTAAAACAAAAACTGCAGCAACTTCCTGCCTTGATTTAGGTGTGGAAATGTGGGGAAATGCTGCTAAAGTTAGTGATTCTCAGCATATGTTTGTAAGAGATCTTTGTGTCATCACAGCAAACTTTAAAAGTGATGCAAAAGACACATAGGAAATTGGGCAATAAAGTGAAAATTTTAATTATCAAAAAACATATTTTCAACCTCCCGATTAATCAAAGAAATGCATAAAACAATGAAATGTTGTTTTACCTATGAAACTGGTGAACATTAAGAATGGTAATAGTTAACACTACCAAAGATGTAGCAACCAAGCAGAAACTTTAAAAAGCTCAGAAACTTTGTCTCAGAATTTCTGCTTCTCCAAAATAAAAAATACATGTATAAGGCTGTTAGCTGTAGTATCTTTTATAGTAGTGAAATATAATATAAAAATAACTATTTTATGATAATGCTAACCAGTGAACAATGTTTCTGAAAAATATTTAATGATATGAGGAAATGCTCACAATAAGCCAAGTTAAAAAATACTAAAATGGTATATAGTCAATGTAAGTTTAAAGTTGTACATATCCAATATCATTTCAACTTATTTAGGTATATATGTGTGTATGTGCATGTGTGAGAGTATGTGTGTGTGTGTGAGAAAAATCTGGACGAATAAATGCAAAAATGTGCATAGTTATTTCTGGATGGTAAAATGGAGAGATTAGAGGCTATTTAAAATTTTCTTTTTTGTATATTGATGTGTTTTTATAATCCTATATGATGAATACATTAAGTATCTGACAAAAATATTATTTAAAAAACAAATCTACAACTTAGACTTCTACAAATCTACAATTTCTGTTAGAATTGCCTTTTAGATTTGACTCAAAATTTGCCATTGGTAGGATCTTTTGTAGATATGGAGTTTTACTATATACACTGTCAGATTACATTAAACATTCTGAAAGTATACGATTAAAATACATATTAGCATCCCTTGCTATATGCACTATCATTTGACAAATCCAAAGCCTAAAACATAATTCTGGTAATATGATGGATGAAACATTCAGAGAAATCATTTTCAGTATATACACCTCAAATTATACTAGGTGTATATATATGTATCTAATGAATTATATATTAATACATAACATAGGTTAGATATTATATTTTATGTATTTTAAAATAACCCATCTATACTAGGTGAGGAAGCAGTATTTGCTGTTCCCCAGTGGCCAGAGACATGGATTGTAGAAGCTATGAACACGAGGCCTGATAGGGAGTAGGGGACCTCCTCCATCCACTCCCAATGGGAGACCTCCACTCCCAATGAACTAGAAACCCTGAAGGGTTGACACTCTTAGTGGGTGAATGAGGGGGAAAAAAATCTGCCTACCAAAGGGACATAGTAGAATATGCCTATTTTGGACTTGGTTTTGAGTGCTACTGAAGAAAGAAAAAAATAGTCTCCTTTAAGAATTTCCAACCATGGGCTCATTCCTGGATTTGGAGTCTGAATTCATACTACCTAGGTAAAAAAAGTTAAACATTCAGGTTAGAATGATTCCGGGTTGATTGAGTTCCCAGGCACTTGACAGAGAAGCAAACGAGTCCTCTCTCTGGGGATACACTTAGAACCCAGATTTCAGTGTCGCTCCACAGGTCAAGTCCAAAGAATACAAGTTCAAAGTTTTAAAAGAAATCATTAAATATAAAAAGAAACAACCCCACATGAAACATAAAACAACACAACTAGACCTGCAAGCATACTAACACTAGAAATACCAATTATGAATTAAAATATAAGTATATTTAGAAAACTAAAGTTCAGTTCAGTTCAGTCGCTCAGTCCTGTCCGACTCTTTGCGACCCCATGAATCGCAGCACGCCAGGTCTCCCTGTCCATCACCAATTCAAAGAGGGCATTAAATAATAAAGGAAGAAGAAACAATGAAAATCAACATGATGGTGGTGAAACTGAGCCACAAAAACCTTCTAGAAAGGAAAAATGTAATAATAACAATTAGAAATGAAACAGATGCAGGTTAGATAAAATTGAAGAGAAAATCAGAAAGTAGAATGCAGATATAAAAAACTGATAAGAAAGAAGAACACACAAAAAGATGAATGGTTTAAAGACATGGAGGAAGGCTGAGATGATACAATGTATATCCAAGCAGAATTCTAAATGAGATAGAGGCCAAATTGGTGGGAGGCACTAAATCCTCAAATTCAGGAATTTATTTATCTCACAATGGAGATAAATAAGTGAGAAAATCACACCTGACAGAGCATCAAGAATATGCTGAACACCAAAAACAAAGAGAAGAACCTTATAAAGTAGTCAAAAAGAACAAACTTCTTACAAAGGAGAGACATTCACACCAGCAGCAGTCTTTTCAATGGCAAAAATGGAAGTCAGAGGCAGTGAAATTATTATTGCTATTTCAAAGTGGAATGGGAAAATAACTTTCTACCCACCAAAGCTATCCTTCAAGAACAAAAGTGTAAAACAGATCTGTGAGCAAATAAAAATTTAGCAGATACTATTAACAGATTCTTGCCAAAGGACCTTAAAAAGACAGTAAATCAGTACAGGAAAAAACCATAGAGAAAAGTACAATGAAAAAAGAAGGGACAATAAAAACTAGTAAAAATGTAGATATATCTAAAAACATCGATGGCATAATGTCTAATTTGAAGGATTAAAAATGTGAAGGTTATACTTCAATAAAACTGTTATGAAACACCAAGGTACAACTTTGATTGTAGACTTCAAATTATTTACAATGGGGGAGAGTTGACTGAGGGCCTCCCTTGTAGCTCAGTCGGTAAAGGATCTGCCTGCAGTGCAGGAGACCTGGGTTCGATCCCTGGGTTGGGAAGATCGCCTGGAGAAGGAAATGGCAACCCACTCCAGTATCCTTGTCTGGAAAATCTCATGGACAGAGGAGCCTGGTGGGCTGCAGTCCATGGGGTCGCAAAGAGTCAGACACGACTGAGCGACTAACACTAACTAAGGCCCTTAGGATGTTTAGCAGGAGTGTAAAGATACTAGCTTTATACTCTGTTGAGTTAAATATATTCATTAAAAAATTTAGGGTAAACACTAAAAGAAAAGAAATAGGATGTATAAATTCCAAACTACTAACGGGAAAAACAGACTTAGAAAAAAAATCCACCCCCACAAAAAGGAGAAAAAATGATGAAACAGATCAAAACAAATAGAAAGTACAGAATAGCATGATAGGAAAGAATTGAAATGTAATAGTAATCACAATCAACGTAAGTAAACTAAATATTCCAGCTGAAAGATAATGATTGCCAAACTGAATTAAACAAAATGCTGCTATATGCTGTTACTAGAGACTTTTCTAAAAAGATGTTCTTGTCGCCTCACAGAGTGACTTAATCTAATTCCTTGTTAAAGTTAAAATACAAATTATCTGGTTCTACCAAAAAAAAAGAAAAGAAAAAATGAATGAGATGGGGAAAAGGAGAAAGGAAGAAAGTAGGAAGGGAAGCGGTGGTAACTCCTAGCTCTCAACGTTGTCAGGATTCACAAAGTGAATTTTTTGCTGGAGAAACCAGGGTAGCAAGGGGAACAGATATGTGCAACCTGACCTTTGTGAATAAAAATCCACTGGGCTTTCTGAGTCTCTCAAAGTGCCTCCTTCACTCTCTGAATCATATGCAGTAACTGAAGGGTTTGCTTTAACATAAGTAGAGGGAAACAAAACAAGGAAAATAGCACCATGCTGTATTCCTAGATCAACAAACAGACTTGGATACTGTGATTTATAAGAAATATATATTTGGTCATTAAGATGACCAAAATACATTTCTCATATATATTTGGGCTTTGTTCATAGTTCCCAGTTCATGGTTCCCAAAACCCCTGGAATTTCTTAAGTGTGGAGAGTGACACAGGTGTCTTTCATTATGTTAATAAGGCAACTTTTAGAAAGCACCTAAGGATTGGGGCTGGTGACTAATGGAGCCAACTGGATGATTAAAAGTTGGAATTTTCAGTCCCACTCCCTTCCAGCAAGGACAGATGAGTTGGAGAGATAGACTGCACTTCCCACCTACTGGTGTGAGGTGTTAGTCACTTAGTCGTGTCTGACTCTTTGTGACCCCATGGACTGTAGCCCACCAGGCTCCTCTGTCTGTGGAATTCACTAGACAAGAATACTGGAGTGGGTTGCCATTCCCTTCTCCAAGGGATCTTCCTGACCCAGGGACTGGACCTGGGTCTCCTGCATTGCAGGCAGATACTTTACCGCTGAGCCAGCAGGGAAGCCCAAGAAGAGCTGGAGGGCAAATCAATCGCCAATTGTCGATGATTTGATCAACTATGCCCATGTAATGCAGTCTCCATGGGTGCGTATGTGCTATATCGCTTCAGTAGTTCGACTCTTTGCAACCCTATGGACTGTAGCCCACCTCTGTCCATGGGATTCTCTAGGCAAAAATACTGAAGTGAGTTGCCATGACCTCCTCCAGGGGATCTTCCTGATCCAATGCCAGAATTCAGAGAGCTTCGGGAGTTGGTGAACACCTGGAGATGCTGGGAGAGTGGCGCCTGGAGAAGGTTCCCTACCTTCCCCATGCCTCAGCTGGCTGTCCCTGAGTCGTACCCTTTTACAATAAACCAGTGATCTAATAATGAAATGTTTCTCTTAGTTTTGTGAGATCCTCTAGCAAATTCATTGACCCTGAGGAGGGGGTCACTGGAACCTCTGACTTATAGTCAGTCAGAAGCACAGGTAACAAACTGGACTGGTGACTTGCTTCTGAAGTGGGGGTGGAGAGGGCAGTCTTATAGGAATGAACCCTTAACCTGAGGAAAACTGATGCTATCTCTGGGCAGACAGTGTCAGAATTGAGTTAAATTCTTGGCCACCCTGCTGGTGTCTGAGAATTCCTTGGTGTTATGTGGGAAGCAGCCCCACCCCCACCCCCACCCCCACATATCTGAATTGGGTCCAGGCCAGGAACTCAAAAGAACACTGCAATCACAGGTTTCTAGACGGTTAAGAAGTTTAGTGCCTAGGTTTTCTTTCGAGGACAGAGAGTTTCCAAGTCTATCAAGTAATACTTGCTTATTATAAGGACGAGCTTACCTTGCCTTCTTTGAAATCTGTACATTAATTTTATTAATTTATTTGCTGGGTATGGAGGGTGGACAAAGGTTGAATTTATAATATGTTCTTTGCCTTAGGAAAGCTTGGGACTATACATTTGCATTTATATAATTATTTATGGTTTAGTATCTTATCAGAAACATTTTACTTTATGAAGAATATTTATAACACTGTCTCAATTTCGATTTTCCCATGACCATTACAACAATTTGCACTGCAAACACTCTGCTGGCAAGCAACTTTTCAGGAACATACAAAATGAATAAAGCAAGGCACACCTGCATTACTAAGTAGCCTGCCTTCAACTATCCAGCTTTAAGCATCTTTATTTAGACCATTCCCTTCATTTGAACTGGGCTGACTTGCTGTCAGATTACAGTGCCAGGTCTAAGAAGAAGTTAAATACCATGGACAGCTGCTTTCTAGGCCAATGACAGCCTAGCACCATAGCAGATCAACGGACCTCAGCAGCCAAGCCAGGCACACAGCAAAACACACCAGATGCCCTCAAAGTCCACTGCTTCACATCCTGCAGGATTCAAATTAATTCCTAAGCAGCCATGGAGAGGTTTTTAGAAGAAGGTCCCAGTCATTCATAAATAAAAATACACTGAAAACAAAAAATCTCTGCTTAGCATAGATATATCAAAACCACAGTCAATGGCCTACTTACTGCAAGTAAAATTCTACAAAATAAACTTTCAGGACTGCAAAGGTATTTGAAGGTTTCCTTCAGGAGTTTATAATATCTTCTCTGCATATATTCACTATATATGAAATTAAGCTTATAAATATTATAATATGGCAAATATCACATGCCCCTAAGAGAGACAATGGCCTGCTTAACTCGATGATTCACTGACATGAACTATAATATTCAAGAAATATTTTGAAATACTCAAATTTGAAGTACTTTATTCTGATTCACTTTCCACTTAAGAACAAAAGATGAAAGAAAGGGAACTAACACTTACTGAACAACCCACATTTGCCAAGGACTATGTTAGCGGCTAAATAGTCATTTCGTCATTTAACAATTTTTCCAACTTTATGAAGCAGGTATTATTATTTTCATTTTCCTAATTAGGAAACTGAGGCTCAGTGAGTTTATGTGACTTCTTTGAGGTTACAAGGCTTATTACACACCTGAGTTAAAACCTTTTTTCCCTGAGTCAAAGTCCAGGGTCTCTTTAGCATGTCATGACACTAAATGATATGTTTTTAAAGGATGCTATTATCACTAAAAGCTGTAATAAAAAAGTCAAATTAAAAAGCCACACGCCAGGTGGAATAGTTAAATAAAATGGGAAACTATTATTTAACTATGAGAAAAACATTCACATTTTCTATTTTTCCATGCTCCATAGTTTGCCCCATCATCAGTAATGAAACCAAATGAAGATTTTCAACTTGTTCATGAAGCAAATAGTTTCAAAGATATTTCACTGCCTACAGCTCAGCAGAGTTGATGAGTTTCCAGGAAGAACCATGATGACCTGTATCAAAATCTCTAAATATGTTTCCTTCACTTTCCCATACTCCCCTGCTCTATAACTGCACATATAAAACAATGAGGTAGCCTTGCCTAAAACAGACTTAGTATTTTGCTTCCTAAATTCTTGTACAGCACATTTCTCTCTATGAAGACTCAATCAAGGAATGTCTTTGGCTTGGCTCTGAGTGTTCTGATGATGTTAGAAGCACTGACTTAGGTAGGAAAGGGGGGTGGGGTATATAGCCAGAAATCAACTTTTTAGATCAGAGAACAACAGCGCCAAGCTCAAGGACCCATCTCTCCTTGAGACACCTTCTGTTCAGTGCTCAGAGAGCAAAATTTCCACAAGATTCTGAAATCAGACATCTGATACAAACCAGCTGCTGAAAAACTTTTTTCCAATAAAATTCAAAAGTAAAACTGGCAAGGTGAAATTTCGTAAAGGAAATCACACATCATTATGTATTGGTCCACCTAAAAATATCTGTGTCCTAGTATACCAAATAAGACATAGCAATGTTAAAAAATTCTGGCCCCATGATAATTTATGGTTCAATCTAGTTTCTGAATGCCAAAATAAATGATAATCATTAAATGAAACAACTAAAACTATTTGGTGCTCAAAGGAAAACAATACGATGAACATATTTTTGGGGTAAATCAGAAACAGGAGATATAGTCATGAATATAATCTGCTTTCTTTTTTAATTAGGTAAGTCCAGAATTTCAAAAATTTTTAGATGCACAATATTAAGCATAGCAAAAATTATGGATATAAATAACAACTTTAAGGAATGTCAGCCTAAGTTATTGACTTTTAAATTATCATAAAAATGACACGACAGTCACCTAATATAGTAGGGTAAAAATCCTGCAAGAGCTGATTTAATGAGTGACACAATTTATTAAAAACTGTCTGTAGACCATATTTTAAAAGTTATTACTAAATGCACAAAACCAGTTTCTCCCTTCTTAGCAGAATACAAAATACCCCTGCAATCTTCAATATATCATTGGACCACTCTGCAAATTCCTTTTTCATGCTTGTTGCCAATATAACCTTTAGCCGAGTTCTGTGTTTAAGTTAATTAAGTTCCACTGTGCCGTAACAAAACGAAAAGTACTGAGTTCTCAAAAAGACTTTTTATCCTTGATGTGCCCTGGATATTTATAAGCACCAAATCATTTCCTTGCCTCTAAAAAATCTGCCTTTCCCTTGGCAACTGTTCAGCACTCTAATTGGAATAAACACATAGACTACTAATGCAAACCACTTAAACTTGCAGTCAGTTTTGAGAAGATAGCTTGAGGGATCATGTTTTGGGCTACAAAATTAGACCAGGGAGGGGGCTCCAGTGATGACCCTATCTTATGCCCTTAAGGATACAGACTAGTATCACATCTGAATATTATTTGCCATGGTTTTTTTTTTTCTTACTACAGTTTCTAACAACCAACCATACACTGAGGGATAGGTTAGAAAAAATACATTCCAGAATATTTCTCTTTTGCATGGAATAAATAGAAATATCACTAGTAGTTTTTTGTCTGCACTTTGCTTCTGTTTCATGGCTGCCACAAAAATGATAGATGGTCATGAAACTTGAAAATAGAGGAATTACGCTAAATTAATATCATTTTTTTCTTCACTCTGGAAAAACATCTCACCCTCCACTTAACGTTTGTTTTCTGCATACATGAGAATGTCCCCAGATTCCAGAATGAAAAGTCTGCATATGTATTTTGGTTTTCTGTTTAAAATCACAATCTGAGATGACATTCCAATGTTAGGATATAAATCAAAACTGCATCACTTACTTAACATAAAATTTTACTAATTTTCCCATTAGTAAACATTACTGATTATTTTTAAAAATTAACCTATATTTTTTCAGATCAATTTCTTCTAAGTTCTTTACCAGTTTACTTGCTACCTATGTGATAGGATGACCACTGTTGTCTTTAAAACCCCTGCAAGTCCTACTCTAGAAAATATTTTGGGTCATGTTTAACATGGTGTGCAAAATGGGCATCGAACTACAGAGGCAGGCAGCATGGCTTGCCACTGACTCTCATGGATCCTGATCTGTGCCTGGTCGAGTGGTCTGAAGCATCACTGTGTGGATCAAGAAGCATGGCCATGACCCACTTGAACGACCAATCGTGTGAGGCTCTAGGCTGCTGACTTACAGGTCCATATTTGGTGACACAGACACACTTTCTTTGCTTAGCACCTTTAAAGAGATGGTTCATGATAACTGTCATATGTTCATTTAAATAGAAAAAGCCCTGCAATGTGCAAAGGACACACACGTACTTTCCCATGAAAATAAAACTGCTCACAAAATTGCTATGCCTCCTTGCACAAAAGAAGACACAAATAACTGCTGAGTCTTCTCTGGGAAGCTTATGTAACCTATATTTACAAATGTTTTACTCTGAGCCAAACAGCTTGAGAATTTAGTAGACATTCTCCAGAGTACCCCCCAATTTTTCCCACTGTGATAGTCTGGCTATCAAAGAACTGAAGAAAGTACCCTGCTATCCATTACAGCCCCCAACGCCATCCGATTCAAAAAGTGGCAGATCTCAAAAACTAAGAATTCAGAGCTATGGCCAAGAAGAACATTAAATAAACAACCACTGCCACCAACCTTTGGTTGGGCCTCTGGCGCTGTCACCTTGACGACTTTGTTGCGATTTATCATTTGCTTCACCCATCTTTCTACTTGGACGTTGAATTTCATGAAAACCACATAGCCAAAGTAAGCTGTCAAGAGAAGCAAGCTCTCCCACCACATGATAAAGTTATCCAGGAAAAATATGATCAGCATGATTAAGTCAATGATGTAGAAGGACACATCCCGAAAGAGCGGCCACCAAGTCAGGTTTAAGATTTCTCTGGAAAACAGGGCGCACATGCCAATGACAAAGAGGATATTGAACACCGCTGAGCCCACGATCGTGCCAATGCCAACATTGCTGTGAGCAATAAACACCCCTATGAGAGACGTGAAAAGTTCTGGCGCTGAGCCCCCGGCAGCCATGAAGGTGGCTCCAGCCACATCATCAGAGATGCCCAGTTTTTCGGTGATGACAGTCAACGAGGGAACAAAGAACTCATCACAGACAATGGCTAAGGCTATGAACATGTAGATCATCCCAATGACATGGAGAATGATGGCGCCTTTTCTTCGTTGCTCGAGGGAAAAGATGTCTCTGGGGTAGTCTCCTTGGGCATGATCTGTACTATTCTCAGATATGCCTTCCTGAGAAAGAGCTGGCTGTGGAGTATAATCTCGAATCTTGTCATTTAAATCTAAGAGAGTTCTTTCGTGGTAACCGTGTGCTGCCCCGGGGCCACTTGCACCCCTGGCCTCTCCTGTGCTCTGTGTCTCTGTCTCAGAAAAGGCACTGATTGAAAACGGGACAGTGCTAATGGCTACCAGGCCTATGAAAAGGCCTAGGATTCGAATCAACTTGAGTTTTTTCCTGACATTATAATGTCTCCTGCAGCCAGACGGTGACTTATCGGAATACCATTTCTCAAGGAAAGAGATGGTGGCGCTTTGGTGCAGATCCATCCTGGGTCTTCTGGTGGATGTGATGGTTCTAAATTTGTAGACTCAACCAGATGGTTCTTTCATACTTTGCTTTGCTTTACAGGTAACAGTGCTTGTGAGGCGCTTCCACAATCAGGGATTCTTAGGCTTCACAGGAAATATTTTCAACATTTATGCTTAAATAAAAATAAAAACAAGGATACGTGAATCATAAAATCATGCATTTTTTTTTAAACAAAATAATTTAGCAGATATGAAAAAAATCCTATCCTATAGCCAGCCATGGGACCTTGGGTTAAATTCCTTAATTCTTCTGAACTTCAGTTTCCCCATTTCAAAAATTAGGACAATGACAGCACCTACCACCAAGGAATGCTTTGAGGATGATTTAAAAGATATGAAGCATTAAAAGTAGGATGTGACATATTAGGCACTTATTAAAATGTGTGTACAAAGGCAAACATTGGGTAAATACATAGACTACATATTTGTGTGTGTTAAATAAAAAAATGTTGTAGATGAAAATCTGTTTATCCCACCTTAAATCATGTAACAAATAACATCCCAGTGCTCAAAAAGGTATCACTTCCTTTAGATTTATCTACATATTTGACAACCGAACTATTGCCTTTTCTTTTGTTCCAATTATATAATTCCAGTTGCAGGCACACTTTTCGGATTTAATCTGTCACTTGGAAAGGGCTGAGTGCTGGAGGATCAGCACTCTTTTTCTGGACACTTAATACTCTCAGGCTCTTCTTTTTCATGAAAACCCTCTCCTGTATATCAAATACAGATAAGAAGCCCTTTAAAAATTTAAGTTTAAAAGAATGTTCTGATGATGTGAACAAACTGTCTTCCCCAAATATCTAGATATTATTTTCAGCTAAAGCTTTAAAAAAAAAACAAAAAACAACCTTTAGTCATATTTAAAATACACAACTTGGTAAATCAAACAATTCCTAACAAGTAGGCTATTTCAAGAGATCAAATATGTATTTCATAAATAATATGCACGTTGCAGTAATACCTCTGTCCACAAAAATCTGCCCAAAATAGCCCCGACACTGACCCTCTAGTAGTTTAGACAGCCAAGCAGTTTTCATTCTCAGCCTCCACAGAGAAGGGTGAAATACCTAGATAGACAGTTGACATTCTAAAGATTCCTCTTTTTAATTTCTTTAAAAAACGGTTTTGATTGGGGGTGGGTTTCTTGTATCAACGATTTCATTTTAGAGGCATTCGCTGAGATCATCTCAGGTGTAAAGCAAGCTAATTAAACATGCGCCAGTTACACATTGAGATTAGCTGGAACTCAGGTTTGCAGAGGGAGCCCAAACCAACCTAGGCTGAGATGCTGTTCCTCCTGAGATAAACCTAACCCCGCACAGATTCCCGGCTGGCTGGCAGATGTCTATGCTTAGCGTGAACGATTAAGCGACTCACTGCGCTCCGGGGATTGTCACAATGCTGGGCCGGGGCAAACGGCACGGACGGACTCAACTCCCAGGGTGCGCTATCGGCTCCAGCCGGAGCCTGACTCGACCTGCAAACCCACCGCTCCGCTGCACGCGAACAGCCTCCGCCGGCCAAGTGCACCCCCAGCTGCGCCCCAACTTTGCCTTGTGTGGTCCCAAACTTTCCCTGGTGGGTTCACAGGAAAATAAAACTAAAGGACAGACGCCTCACTAGAGAGCCGGGAGCTGGGATGCAGCGTGGGGAGGGGCTTGGCCGGCATCTCCCAGAATCGCTGGTGGGTAGCTGGGGAAGGGGAGCGTCCCTCTTAGCGCCTCCCCGACAGCAGGCCCCCCACCCCGAGCCGGAAGCAGGGCGGTTTGGGTGGGAGAAGCAGGGGGTGCTCAGAAGCCGCACCCGGGAGCTGAGAGAGTTGGCTAACTCCTTTCGGGGCCTGGGGCGCCCACGTCCTCCGTGAAGCCACCTGTGAGTCTGCCGCCGGATGCACGCCATCCGGATCCAGGGACCCCGACCTCTGCGGCCCCCGAGCCCGGCGGCTGGTCTGGGTTCGGCCGCCCGCACTTACCGGGATCCGCCAGGAAGACGCGCACACTGCGGGGGCCCGAGCGCGGCCCGCCGCTCCGGTCCTCCGCCTCCTCCGGCCCTCCGCCTCCTCGCTCCGAGGCCCGGGCTGCGGCTCGCACTCGCCGCCGCTCTCGCCGTCCGGGGCTGGGCTCGGGAGGAGACTAAGCCGCCGCGAGCCCCGCGCGCCGCCTCTGGTGCTGCCTGGCCCCCTCCGGCCCCTCCCTCTCGCCTCTGCGCGGGGAGCGTGGCCGCAGCGCGCTCGGCTCCCGCGCCCTCTGCTCCACGCCTCCTGGGCGCAGAGGCGACGCCGGCTGCGGTCTCTTAGGAGATTTCTCCGCAGTGGGGACAGGGGTCAGGATTTGCAGACGGGCAAGGACGAAGAGGAGAAATCATACAGGTCGGTGACGCGCCTGACTCCTTAGACCTGAAAGTATTGCCAACTTTGGGGTCATCTCTGCCAGGCCTCTTCTCTCCAATTATCTGCAGAAAGTGACAGCAGTCACATATTTCTTTAGGAGGCGATGTAATGTGATGATGGTAAAGACGATCACTGAAAAGGCAGGGAGGCCTGCAGGGTTGTGTGTCCGGGCGCAGGGTTTGTGAAGTCTCGGCTTTGGCTGGTTGGGACCCTGAAGGATCATTAGTCTTGCAGGCTGACCTTTAATTTTGTGGCTGATGAAGCTGAGACCCAAGACTGTCATTTTGAGTCATAGACAGCGTTCATACTCTGGCCTCTGGACTTCGTGCCCAGTGCTTTTCCCTGCCCTGTCAGGAAAACAAGACCCCCTAGACCACAAGATATTGAGTCAGGCTTGTTGGGGACTGGAGGCAAAATCTGGGCCGAAGAGTGGGCGAAGATGAGACATACCGGCTACTGGCGGAGGCCCCATTTACCTGACCCTGTGATAACCGCCAGAACTGCCAAGAGATTCTCACTAGGAGAAACCTTTCATCAGACGTTTTCCCCTCTCCTTACCCTCCACCCTCTTCCTATTTTCCACTTAGGGTTTCTTCATGCTTTCCTGGGACTAGGGGAAACGTCCGTCGTATCTGGAAAATGCACCACCTTTGACTTTGGGTAAAACTTTATACTCAGACCTCTACACGTCCCTGATAAGTCAAGAGAAGCCTTGAGAAACTTGAAATCTCTTTTTCTCCCACCAAAGCCAGGCATTTAAGATTATTATCTTGCTAAGGATTTAAAGTCTTATTCTGGAAGTCATTGTGTGAATTTTTAATATTTGCCTGTTATTTTGGAAGATTCCAGACAGTTACAAATAGGACAGTATAATGAACCTCCAATGGGGCCATCACCCTCCTTGAACAACAATCAACTCACTGTCAATCACATTTCATTTATACGCATTTTCTCCATGCCATCATTTTAAAGCAAATCCCAGATATTGTATCATTTTAATTGTAGATATTTACAGAAATCAAGGAAGCTATCAATCACTTCCAGGTTATGTCAGGAAGACTAAGGAATCAATTGAAATAGGCTCCCCCAGACAAGGATGGATCAATCTGAGCACCAAAAATTGATAATAATTGGAATTGTTTCAAATGTATCAAGTATGATTATATCTGTAAGTTCATAATGATTCTATAGTAACTTGATAGGTCACTGTTGATGGGTAAGAAGGAATGAACTCATTATTTTCAAATTGTTTTAGAAAAAAGAAAACAATCATGGATTTAATTTGCCTTTTCCATACAAATTGGACTTCAGGGTAACCAATTGTGCATGTGTGCTAAGTCCCTTCAGTCCTGTCTGACTCTTTGCAACCCTATGGACTGTAACCCACCAGGCTCCTCTGTCCATGGGATTCTCCAGGCAAGAATACTGGAGTGGATTGTCATGCCCTCCTCCAGGAGATCTTTCTGACCCAGGGATGGAACCCAAGCCCCCTGCATTGGGAGCACAGAGTCTTAGCCACTGGACCACCATGGAAGTTCCACATCATTGGAATTTTTTTACAGGAAGAAATAGCTCTAGAGTTATAGTGATAATAAACAACTTTACATTGTTTTTGACTTGACATTTAGTCTAAAGGAAAACAAAATTCTACTAAATTTTCTTAAGGGCAAAGTGGAAGAAAGAAAACTGAGTGAGCCAGGGAGTTGTAGGCAACAAAAGTAAAGATGAAGTATTTATATTTCTTTGTCAGTTTAACCATCTCTTTTTTCCCTCTCTTCTGACACAATACTGTTTTTCCTACTTTCTATTATAATTTCTGGCTTCTCTGTTATCAATATCTATAGACAATAGAACATAAATGAAGGATTCAATTGTGCACAAAAGCAGAGTTCCCAACCTTGACTGTTGTTAAACCTTAGAATCGATGGGTGATAGTTTTAAAAGACGCCCGACAATGACCTCCTTCTTTTCCCCTTATTATGAGCTCCTTGAGGGCAAGAATCAGTATCGTGTATTTTCCAGCATCAAGCACAGTGCTTGACATCCATTCAGCATATAGCTGTGAAATGAGTTAATGAGTTGCAGCAAATGCAGTTCATTTAAGGAGAGTGGGCCAATCAAAAGGGTACAGGTTATGCGGCAGTAACAAGGAGCTCAGAAAATCACAGTGACTTGAAACAACAAAGGTTTCTGTCTCTCATTCACCCTACCTGTGCTCTGTGAATTTTGCTGTGTCATCTCATGCCTGTCTCCAAGTTGGTGACTATCTAGAACACTGCCAGTTGCTGTCACAAAGAAAAGATACATGGCAAATCTTGTACTTGCTTCAGTTTGGAAGTGATGCATTAAGGCTACTCTCACTTCACTGACTAAAGCAAAAAGCATGGCCATATCTATCTTCAAGGAAGCTAGAAAGTACAGTTGCACTATGTGATTGGCAGAAGAATGGTAAGATTTGGTGGTCAGCACTAATGACTGCCATGATGGAGCAAAAAAAAAAAAAAGAGAGAGAGAGAGAACTAACATTTATTATGCACCTATCATGAACTAGAAGTTTTCACCTATCTCTTCTCAATCTCATGAGTTTTGCACTATTACTATTCCCATTTTATAGATCAATCAACTGAGGCTCAGTGAGGCTAAGTAGCTTGCCAATATTAAGCAGCTCTCATTTGTACCCAATATTGGCTCCAAATTCCACATTCTTTCTGCTAATCCTCACTGTATATGACTGAAGTTTTTGGTCCCTGCCTAAGTAACAGTAAACTGCCTTTTTCTTATGGGAATTACATGCTTAGGTGATTCCAGCGGATTTTTTATTTTATTTATTTTTTTTTACCACCAGCTGGTCTACAATCTAGCATAACTATCTATTTTCTAAGAGGATCCATTTTGCATAGTTAAAAGTAAAAATAAATATCAAAATAAAAGCCCAGTGTGCTCTAAAAATGTTCTTCTCAGGTCTCCAACCCTGAGACGACTTTGTTTTCCTTTGCATTTGGCTCGTTTTTTGGCCGGTGGCTCTCCCCTTCCAGTTCAATG